>NC_042615.1:386343481-387083988 GCF_901001135.1 Rhinatrema bivittatum
CATCTACTTCCACAGTACTGGCGTGAGTACAGAACCTGCTCTTCTACCTTTGAGGCATGGATCCTTGTGTTACCCTGATTGCAGGCCACTACCGTATTTCTCCAGTCTATGCAATTTCCCATCGGCTTCCGGCCTACCCCGCGCTGCGGACCACTACCGGAGTTGCCAGCACAAGCTACACATAGAGAAGGTATTCACCGGACTACTTCATGCTGAGGATTACTACTCAGACTGACCAGCTGCAGGTCACTCTTTCGGGCCTGACTCTATTGATCCACTCCTCAGATCACCATTGGCTGTATAATAAAGTTGTTTCCTCCATTGTCTATCACTGCTGAGACCTTGCCTGTTGTGGTAAGGGCCCACAGGGAGGAGCCCTGTGGGCAGAGTCTTCACTCACCATGACCCAAGGGCCCACTATTAGTTCAAGACACACAGTACGTAACATGGAGGTATCCACTAGCTAGCTAGTTCCCGTTTCACATACATTCCCATATACCCAAGAGTTAGCTAAGTGTAGAAGAAGGCAACATGAGAAACTTGTGAAGCTCCACAGTAAGAAGCTTTCTGTTTGGCTCTTGCTGTCTTCCTTGGGAGCATACAATGAGCTTTAAGCTGTAGGGCCTAAATCATATGGTCTTGAATGTGAGAAATATGCCTAGTTGGAGTGGCCAATGACACTCTGGTATGAAAGGTCATGTGAGTCTCATATCGTTTACTTAGTGAACCCTTAAGACAAAAACCACACAATGAAAAGACACAACCAGAGAGTGAAATTTCAAAGCATATGACCACTTTATTAAACATCTGTAGTCATCAGATTCAAAGAAAGTGAACATTTTTGGTAATCACATTCTGCAAGGACAAGACATCAAATAGCACATGACATTATAGCTGAACTTACCAGCACATTTAGTAAAGACATGTATACAATGTTACAAATGGCAACATGACATATACTGTATTATGATCTTATCCTTTAGCAAAATCATGATTACTGCAAGGAACCTAGAAAGTGGAAGTAGCATCCCAATAGTACAACACTAAGGTTAGAGCTAATGCCAGCACAAGTATGTGATGGCAAGAGAAGGCCCAGACAGTTATTGCTGGAGTGCACTCAAAGTGGGACAGCCTAAGGGGCTAAGGCATCAGAGTTCAAATAAGGCCAAATCAGTCCATGTTTTTAGAGTGCACTCAAAATGGGACAGCCTAAGGGGCCACAGCAGCAAAGTTCAAGTAGAAGACAGCAGGACCAGGACCGGAGAGCATAGCATGGAGACAATAGCAGGATGAGATGAGATAAGACACCAGCATGGAGGCAGCAGCAGGATGAGATAAGATACCAGCATCAGTTCTAAGAGATAAGAGAGGATATGAGACAGCAGCAGAATCATGACTGGAGACTGTATCAAGGAGGCAGGACTATGGGCAGAGCATACAGGAGGGCTTAACAAGCAAGCAACAAGACAGCACAAGCAGACTGTAGGCCATCCCCATCAGGAAGCCGGCACAGGAATTCTGTAGTCAGGACAGACCCAGCAGTCTTCTTTCATCTAGCCAGCACAGGAACTCTATACAAAGAACTGGCCAGGCTTATTTAGACAAGTCACCTTTGATAGCAGTTTTGTACTTTTACAACTGGGACCTCATGGGTCTTATCCTCTGCAGGGCTTCTCAGTTAGGAGTAGCATCTCTTTGAGGGAACTACCCCTGGCCTGTCCTGCTATCCTGGGTCTGCTGCATGGAGTTTACTCCTGGGAGGATAGGGATGGCCACAGGTGGAGGCACTGGTATAAACAAAGAAAATAATGTGTGATGCATAAATGAAGCGTGATGTGCTAAGGCATCACACAACATGATACTGCATCATTTTTTTTTTATTTATAAGCTTTTATATACCAAAGTATTGGTGAAGGCCTTCACTCCGGTTTACATTTTTAACAACGCTATACATTAAATTCAGCAGAACAACTTCGACAGGTTAACAATTATAACGACGATATACAATAAAATCAGGGGAGCAACTTAAGCATGAATTAGCGAAAGAACTTGGGGATAATAACAAATTAAGGTGTAATATACTGATACATTAGCATGTGATAAAAGATGTTAAAATCATCATGTAGTGTGTTGATAGGAGGGGGGTACTAGGTTGGAGGATATTCTAGGGTGAAGAAAAAGAGTGGTTGGGTAGGGTATAAGGGTGGGAGGGGATTGATGGTAAATCATGATCATGATAAATAAATAATCAATCATGATAAATAATGATCATGATAAATAATTGCAGGTTGTACAATTTACCTACGCGATGTGGTAGATCCAGAATTTTCCTAATCACGGCCATTTTTATTGCGGACACTAGCGTGCCATATTTCTGCTTTATTTATAGCAATTTGATGAATCTAGGGATAAGTTAGCTGGATAAGTAGCTCCTCTCAGTTACGCCCCCACCGCCTCTCTTTTATCTGGCTAGATTTTAGCTGGATGAGAGAATGTTATCCATCTAAATGGCTTTTGAATATCTACCTATTAGTTTTCTGATCCTACTCAAAACACACTTCTGGGAATTTTTCCCTCCTCTCCCCACAAATGTGGATAAAGTACTCACATGGTAGAGCCCCCCACATGTATTTTTAGTTGGCTTGAGGAATGTAAATATTCAGACAGCCACTATACCTTTGGAAATGGCTTTGAAAATTGTCCTCCCTGGGACCGAAAGTATAGCAAATTACATTTTTAGATACCTGGAATCAAAAGCCTTCATTTATGTTACTTAACTGCCAAAAAAGGTAGTGATCTATACAGCAAGTAGCTAGTTATAGCACTATCAGGGAGGGTACCCTGCATTATGAAAATCTTCTCCACTATCATGTACAAAGGGGCTCGATATTCAAAGATGAAAGGCTAAGTAAGTTAGATGGATTTGACGTATCCGGCTATCTTATACAGAATATTCAGCAGCAAAACTATACTGCTGAATATCCCTGAAAAAAATCGCTGGTTAACTAAGTAAGTCTTATCCGGCTAACTTTAGACCTGCTTTGGAGCATGTCTAACTTATCTGGTTAATATAACTGTATAAGTTTGAATATCACTACTTATTGAGCTATGTTAGCTGGATAAGTAGCGCCATCTCGGAATGCCCATATCCTGCCTATCACTTATCCAGCTAACTAGTATGTGTCTGGCTAAATGGTGGCCACTGATTGAGACCAGATATTCAGCTGCCATCACTTAGATGGAAAAGTCCCGATTTATCGAGCTAAGTAGCGCAAATATTGGCCCCTATGTTACTATGCTACTATGTCATTAACTATGCAAGAAATGAATTATTAAGAAAAGACAAAATAATGTGTTATTAGTAGGGATGTGAATCGTGTGCCCGATCGTTTTAACAATCGGGATCGGCTGGGGGGGGGGAATCTGATCGTTAGAGATGTGAATTGGGATCGGTTCCGATTCCAATTCACATCACTAATTTTTTTTAGTGAGGCCCGCGCCGATAAAAAAACAACCCACCCCGACCTTTTAAAATTACCCCCTTAGCCTCCCCCACTCTCCTGACCTCCCCCAAAACTTTTTACACATACCTGGTGGTCCAGGGGTGCTGCGGGGAGCGATCTCCTATTCCCAGGCCATCAGCTGCGCTAAAAAAAATGGCGCCGATGGCCCTTTGTCCTTACTAGGGATGTGAATCGTTTTTCAACGATTAAAATTATCGTCCGATAATGTTTATATCATCTTAAATCGTTATAGAACACGATACAATAGAAATTCTAACGATTTATCGTTAAAAATCGTTAAATCGTGTTAGTGCGCACTAACTCGAGTTAGTGCGCACTAACTCCCCGTTAGTGCGCACTAACTCGATTTAGTGCGCACTAACTGAAAATGATACAAATAAACACTTTCCAGGTCACTGAAGGTCAGTTAGGAATGAATATGTGTTCCTATTGGCTGGCTGCCCTCTTATCTATTGATGTTACCAAGGTTACCACTGAGGTGATGGTTGGGGGGATGGGAAATGGAACTGGAAACTAACGAACACCAACAGAAAATGAAACAAAGTGTTCACACTTCCCAGGTCAGTAAAGGTCACTTAGGAATGAATATGTATGTATGTATTCCTATTGGCTGGCTGTGCTCTTATCTATTGATGTTACCAATATGGTTGGGGGGATGTGAAATGGAAACAGTTGGAAGCTTGACAAAAAAAGTAATGTAATGATCAGCACTCACCTGACTAGAACTTGTTTGTTTATTATTTTTGTTAGCAGGCACCTGAAATGCTAGTGCATGTTGAATTTGCCAATCACTGTGCATTTTAGAAAGGTGGTCCTGGCTGGAACTGTACACAGTTCAAATATATGTAATTGATTGTTGGTAAGTGTATTTTTTAAGTAGCCACACTGGCACCAGTATGTTTACTTTTCCTCCTACTTAACTCACTAGCTCAGCTTTGTAAGAAGGGCTTCTCTGCTTGTGTGTTGTTTTTGTTTGGTGTGAGGAGAGCAGAAACATCAGATCTTTATTCAATCTACTACAGTCATCTCTTACAGTGCCCTATCCCTATTAATACCAGGAGTGTTGTGATCTTCCTGCACACAGTGCCCTAACCCTGATACCAGTCTGAGACAGCTCCCTCCCTGCATTACTAGTGAGAGGCTGGCTTCACAGACAGGGGGGAGCTGCCTGACTCCTGACTTCCCCCATGTCCCAGCTAGTGAATGGTGTGTGGGTGAGGGGGGGGGGGGGAGGATGGTGAAGTCTGAGACAGCTCCCTCCCTGCATTACTAGTGAGAGGCTGGCTTCACAGACGGGGGGAGCTGCCTGACCCTCACTCCTCCGGGGTATTGTGATCTTCCTGCACACAGTGCCCTATCCCTGATACCAGGGGTGTTGTGATCTTCCTGCATGCAGTGCCCTATCCCTATTAATACCAGGAGTGTTGTGATCTTCCTGCATGCAGTGCCCTATCCCTATTAATACCAGGAGTGTTGTGATCTTCCTGCATGCAGTGCCCTATCCCTGATATCGGGATGTGTGCAAGAAGATCACAACACCCCCGGTATCAGGAATAGGGCACTGTGTGCAGGAAGATCACAACACCCCCAGTATCAGGAATAGGGCACTGTGTGCAGGAAGATCAAACACCCCTGGTATTAGGGATAGGGCACTGTGTGCAGGAAGATCACAACACTCCTGGTATTAATAGGGATAGGGCACTGTGTGCAGGAAGATCACAATACCCCTGGTATCAGGGTTAGGGCACAAGTTCTAGTCACATTGACTGATCACATTACTTGTTTTGTCAAGCTACCAACTGTTTCCATTTCCCATCCCCCATATACTGTCAGTAGGAAACTTGGTAACATGAATAAATAAGAGGGCAGCCAATAGGAATACATATTCATTCCTAAACTGACTGAAAAGTGTCAAATTGTATCATTTTCAGTTAGTGCGCACTAACTCCCAGTTAGTGCGCACTAACTCCCGTTAGTGCGCACTAACTCGAGTTAGTGCGCACTAATCGGAAAAAACGAAAAAAAAAAAAACGATTTTTAACGATTTTTTAACTAAAAAATCGTGCCTAAGACGATTTTCTTGCCCTGCCACACGATTTCTATCGTTAAGACGATATGGAAAACGATTCACATCCCTAGTCCTTACCATGTGACAGGGTATCCGTGCCATTGGCCGGCCCCTGTCACATGGTAGGAGCACTGGATGGCCGGGCCATCGGCGCCATTTATATTAGTGGCAGCCAAAATGGCGCCGATGGCCCGAGAGCAGGAGATCGCGCCGGGACCCCCCCCCCCCACTGGACCACCAGGTAATTTAACATTTTGGGGGGGGTTCGGGAGGGTGGGGGAGAGTAAGGGATTGGTTTTAAAGGGTCGGGGTGGGTTTATGGGGTTGTGGTGTGCCGGTTTTCCCGCCCTCGCCCCAAATAATTCCCGTGCCCGATTTAACGATTTTTGACGATAAATCGGGGGAATTTGTATTGTATCACGACTCCAACGATTTTTGACGATTTAAAAAATATCTGACGATTTTTTTAAATCGTCAAAAAACGATTCACATCCCTAGTTATTAGGGTAAAGCGGAGTCACAATACAAGTCATAGTCCTGGGCCTTATGAATAATATTTATTCCACTGGGGATCATCCCCTGCACACAGAATGGTTTAGAACAGTCTAGTAATGTTGCTTGAGATGGAATAAAAGAGAACTTTGTGAGGTTAAATATAATTTATTTTTTTATGGGGCAGGATTTTATGATTCTATAATTGATTTGCTACCCCATTATTTGACTGTAGCCTCATCCATGGAATACATTCGATTTCAGATAGCCCCTTTGTATACTGTAAGTGTCAGTGCAAGCACCTGCAAGGAACATAAATGAGTGAGGAGATAAGAGAACGGCATTAATTCTCAGCATTGTCAAGACAGCCTATTTGTAAAGGCTTGGAGTGGCTTAACAACCTTGAACGTGGAATCTCAGAACAGCAAAAGAAAACATTCCATCCAAAAGAATTTAGCTGAAACCCGATAAGGGTGCACTCAGACTCCCTGTGCAATGCCTCTGAGCAACCCACAAACAAAAGAGATTAGGGTATTTTTTTTTCCATGTGTCTACATTTACACACCTGCCTTTCTAAAGTAAAACAAATGCCCTGAAGTGAAATATTAACCCAAATCACATTAATAAAACACTTCAGGGGAGAGAGGAGGGGAGGCAGTGCATTAACCCTGCCTCAAGCATCCCCCACAGCAGGCTTCAGCAATGACCTTTACCTCTGCCTGCCTGCTGACAGACAGCCCCTCCCCAATGCGAGGAGAATTAGCAAGGCAAGGTGTCCTTTTACTCCAAGATCATGTATTCTTCCTGGTCACCATCCATCAGAAGCCATAATAAAAATGTGTGAGGTTTTTTTTTTTTTTTTTATCCTGGAGCTTCTTGCAATTGCTATTGTATTCACACCATGTTTCCCCTGGAAATTCTAATGCTGAGATTTTAATCCAGTCTGTTATACTGGATCAGATTTTTCCCCAAAGAAACTCTTGCATCCTTGGAGTCAGCAGATTTTGGGGATAAATAGTTGGTCTACCACCACAAAAAATTTCATATCAGGAAAGGGAAAGCCTTTTTTTTTTTTTGTCATTTCGTACATTTTCATGTATCAGACACTGAACATGTTATGAACAATATAGTTCATTTCATAATTGCATAAAGTTCAAGTCCACTTTCAGCAACTTTCTTGTTATGATATGTGTTATTTACACTTTATGTGTTAAGGTCTTATATGTTCTGTTTGTTTCTTTATGTTGTTTGTTTTTTAGTAATGTAAGCCTCTTTGTTGAATTGTTTTAAAAATGGGATATCAAAGACACATAAACATAAACATATCTTAGGGAAGACTAATGACAGGTTGATTTGCCTCCTCTTAAAATTATGTGCTAATCCTTTAATACTGAACTACATAATCAGCAAATTAAATACAGGTAAGAGCCAAGGAGCCTGTGTAATCAGGAATATCTTCTTCTATATAAATAAAAATGTAAATGTTTGTTTGTTCAAAATCTTAAATCTCCGAAAGTTCTTCACCGATTGCTTTGAAATTTTGACACAACATTGCACTCGAATATGCGTATGTTTTTATATACCTATATTATATAGATGTCACACCTGTGACAGGTAAAAACATGCTTTTTTGGAAAAACAGTGCCATCTGTTGGACGTACAAGCAACAATGCTATCTACAATATAAATGGGCTCTGACCCACGGCCCGCAAATGCGCAGTAGAAAGCAGATCTACCGCGCATGTGCGGACCATTGAGCTCTGCGCTACGTGCTGGGTGTCACAGAGGGGAGGAGGAAAGGGCAGACGAGTCACCGCTCCGAGAAATGGCTCGCCCCCCTCCCCCGCCCCCTGTGTCCCGCAGATAAGGAGAAGCCAAGTAAATATCCTGCAACTGGGGGGGGGGGGGGGGGGGAGGCAGTGCTGTCAGCTTGCCCGTGGGTCTCAGCCACCACGGGAAGAGTTTACATGGGCATCGCTCCACCACCACTCCCAGCAAAGCACTGTGACGAAAGTGAAAGCCAGAGCCCTGATCGGATTTCTTAAAGGCACAGGTCTGCCAGAAATAGCAAAGTAAGCTAGGAAATGTGTCCCAAATCTGTTGCAGTGCCTGCCGCCTGCCCTTTGCAAGGGGGGGGGGGGGGGGTGGACGGAGTGTTTTCCTCTCTCTCCCAGACACAACTGGCATGGGAACTTTGCAAGCTCTTGCGAGTGCAGAGCAAAGACTTAGGTGGGGAGGGGACAAAAATCCCGCCCGTTTTAACTGTGTGAAAGAGAAGTGTGGTAATGTGCACTGAAGGCGAGTGTGAGTGCCAGAGAGAGGGAGACTACGTGAGGGATTGTGTATGTGTGTGAGAGGGATTGGGCGTGCGTATGTGAGGGACAGAGAGAGAGTGTACGTGCAAGAGAGAGAGAGAGAGAGGAAGCCTATGTAGGGGGCTGTATGAGAGAGAGATTCTCTACCCCCCCCAGCTCTCCACTTATAGGTTACAGTGGAAGGGGTTCAGTGTAGGGGAATGGCAGAGCAAAGGAGTTGGGGCCTGTAAGGATAGAGTGAAAGGGGTCTGAGCGTGTCCCTCTGCCACCGGGGAAGGGAGTTGGGATGGCAGGACCATTACGCCTCGCGAGATCCCCCTCGGCCACCGCTGCAGCTCCTACCACTACCACCGCCTCTGGCCCTTCGTGGTGCTGCTGGGGGGGTGGAGGGGGGGGGGGGGGAGCGGAGCAGAGCAAAGACGTAGGAGGCGAGGGGACAAAAATCTCGCCCTTTTTAACGGGCTTAACGGCTTGGACTAAATATTTTACGATTCCATTTCAATGTTTCCGATTGCATTGTTAAATTGAATTTTCATAGATTTCGATTTATTTTCATTTTGATTTAATTATTTCATGTGACATTGCGTTGGAATTAAGCTGTGTCGTTTACCATACCATTCTTTTAGTGAGTATAGTTTGTTTCTTCTTTTTTCATTCTTTTTCATTTCTAGAATTATGCGATTTACATCTAGACACGGATTGCTTCTCACATGGACAATTATATGTTGCGTGTTCTAGAGTCGGCAAACCAGACAATCTCTATATCTGCACAGACAATGGAACAACAAAAAATATTGTATACCCACAAGTACTGTGAAATTAACCATATTCGAAACGTGTGCTTTCTCTTTTCTTTCTTTTCCATTTAACCAGAATGAACCACAGCAACGCGTGGCCGGGTACAGCTAGTTGTAAATAAATCCTTGCAGGTATTGTATATAGTAAAAAAAAATTTCTAAATAAAAGTATCCTAAGTAGGAATTATAAATGGATACGTTTATCAAGGTTGGAGGGTAATCTATATGTAGGATTTGAGGAGAATACAATATTTATAGGTGAATCTACAAAAGCTTATTTGTATAAGAAAGGCCATTTACGCATGTATGTGGGCTGATTGTATGTAAAAGTGTATATGCGCATACGCAAGCAAAAGTATATGCAAAAAAGGGGTGTGTTGGGGCAGCGCTTGCAGGAATGCATGTAATGAGGTATTTTAATAGCAACACATCATCCAGCTCACACATGTTCATTTACTACTGCTCATTTACGCATACAAGTGCAAACTTTCTTTTTGATTTTGGACTTGGCATTTGGTGATTTGGCTTCTCCGGATGACTGGAACCAGGAGCAAACTATAGGGGGGGGAGGGAGTGTACCAGGGACAGATTTGGACCTATTGGGCCAAAATGGGAAGCTCTTGGATCATACTGGGGGGGGGAGGGGTTTCACCTGGACAAACAGGGTCACACAGGGGCAGGATGGCTGGTGGGGTACTTGGGATAGACTAGACCATACTGGGTGATAACTAGGATATACTGGTTTATACTGGTGCTTACTGAAACAGATTGGGGGTTACAGGGTTGTGGGGGGGGGGGGGGTGGAGTGCATTTTACTGGGACCTACTTTGGGTAGTGAGTTAGTGGTGGATATTACCTTTTCAAAATGACTCTGATTACCTTATGGATATTACTACTCGGGTTCAATGGCTGAAGAGGGAGAAAGAACAGTGGAGAAGGAGGAGGAGGAGTATAAGGGGAAATACAAAGAATCTACAAGATTAGGGCGCAGTGTTTGGATCTCTCAGAGGAACATGTCCTACTCAGGTTTATGTTCAACAAGGAAACCATACTGTAACTTTGCCAACAGTTAAAGCAGGACCAGCAACCTACTACCTGAAGGTGCTGACTTCGAGGTAGGAATGTACTTATTACTACCATCACACTCAACTAACCTCTTCTTATTGTATTCCTGATTTCTATGGTGGACTGACATCTTTGGACCAGGAGGACTTCTCTAACCCTGTCCTGTGAACTACCCCACTGCCCAAACCAAAGGCATATCTAACTGCTCTTCTCTGCTTTCTTCCATACAGATGATGATAATATCCATTCAAAACCTGGTTCATGATCCTGCTGGCTATTCCACAGACCACTGCAGATGTTTGCTACAACAGAGCCCACCGGCAGACCAAGGCAGTCATTGAGATAACTTCAGCCTACTCAAAACATTTCCACCATGCTTGATGATGCCTTCTCTATAACCCCCTATAACGTGAGATTTTTCTAGCCTGCTGCATGCTTCATAACCTGGTCAAAACCAGAGGCCTGCCTCCTTCAGAGGGACTAGAATTTCATCTTGATTAAAAGGAAGAGGAGGAGGAGGAGGAGGACAAAGAAGAGCTGAGTCAGGAGGAATTGTAGGAGATACATCACCAGTAGGGATGTGCATTTGTCTAGAATGAATTAGGCAATTTCAATGAACTTGCCTAATTCGCCCTGGATCGGGAGACCCGAATCCCAAAACGGATTTTTCCTGAAATTTGGGAATAATTCGTTTTTTGGGTTACCGTAGGGGGAGGGCACATTTATTAAAAAAAAACCACCCCAAACCCAACCCAACCCTTCAAATTTTCTTAATTACAACCCCCCCCCCCAACCATCTGATCCCCCCCAATACTTACTGAAGGCCTTGGTGGTCCAGCAGGGGTCCTGGGAGTGATCTTCCACTCTCAGGCCATCGGGCCTGCCAGGAATCAAAATGGCGCCGGTGGCCCTTTGCCCTTATCATGTGACAGGAGCTACTAGTGCCATTGGTCTGCCCCTGTCACATGGTAGGAGCAATGGACAGCTGGAACCATCTTAGAAAATGGCACGGGCCATCCATTGCTCCTTCCATGTGACAGGGGCCGACCAATGGCACTGGTAACCCCTGTCACATGGTAAGGGCAAAGCATCACCGGATTCATTTTGATTAGTGGCAGCCGATGGCCCGAGAGGGAGAGATCGCTCCCGGGACTCTGCTGGATCACCAGGGCTTTTAGTAAGTCTTGGAGGGGGGGGGGGGTTGTAATTAAGTAAATATGAAGGGTTGGGGTGTTTTGGGGTTTTTTTGGGTCATTTCTGAAAACAAAACGAAAAAAGTTTTAGGGTTTGGGGAGTGAACCGAAATGGTCCACCCCAAATCCGAAAATGAAAACGAACCGAAAAAAAAATTGTGCGCATCCCTAATCACCAGCATCAATGTCAGGTTTTAGAGGAAAGGAACACTCTGATACAAAGACATTTTAGAAGGTGAGCATGCATTTATTTACATGGTGTGCTAAATGTGATGATCAATATATTACATGAACTTAGTGCTTCTTTGGCTGCTTTCTTTTTTGGGGTGGGGGAAGCTTTGTTGCCTTTGTCCAATTCTGGCACTCTTCTGCAGCAGTGTCCTGTCACAACTGACACTGTCCTTGGATGGCACTGGACCTGGGGACAGTGGCACATCAATAGAGATGCTGGAGGGGATTGCAGAGCTCAGAGTCAGCTAAGAAGATGGGCCGGCAGCTGTGGTGGACCTTTCCTCTTCATCCACCTGTTCCCTTGGAGATGTGGGAACATCTCTGTCTGGTAGTCACAGTGGAGATGCTGCAGGCTGTATGGGTGGAGGTGGTAATGTTGGTGGCATTACATGAGGTGGTACCATGATGGGCGGTAGCAGAGGCATAGGTGTAACAGTCAAGGAGGCAGATAGAACTCCAGACTGGGGAAGTGCCATCCAGCCTGGTTGTGCTGCCAATACTGGCAGGGTCTGCATCCGGGGGAGATATAATATAGTATAGAACTGGTGGGTGCACTGGCTGGCAGGGGGCCATTCTCTGCGGCATCTCCCTCCACACTGCAGTCTGAGCCTCAGTAGCATCACGAATGCTCCTTAGCTTTTGCTGAACACCCTACATCAACTTCCTTAGGCATTGCATCTCAGCTCTGAATTCTACCATCTCCTCCACCATTTTTAAAGATTGCGCCAGCCATGCATTACTCCTACCATGTGACAGGGGCCGGCCAATGGCATGGATACCCTGTCACATGGTAAGGGCAAAGGGCCATTGGCACAATTTTGATTAGTGGCAGCCGACGGCCTGAGAGTGGGAGATCACTCCCGGGACTTCCACTGGACCACCAGGTACTTGTAAAAAGGTTTTTTTTTGGGGGGGGGGGGGGTTGGGAGGATGGGGGAAGCTAAGGGATCAGTTTTAAAGGGTTGGGGTGGGTTTAGGGATTGTTTTGGTGTGCCGTTTTTCCCGCCCTCCCCCAAAACGATAAGAGAACCCCACGAACACTTTCATGGGGTTTTCCTATCGGTTTCGGGGAGCCCCCGATTTCTGACGACTTTGAAAATATCGTACGATATTTTCAATCATCAGAAGCACGATTCACATCCCTAGAGTGTATCATCTACTTCTGGTTATGTATCTAGCATACCCTGTCTACTCACTATCTATGAGTCTCTCTCTACAGCTCAGCTAACCCGGAGGTTGCAGTTCCAGGATCTGTGGGTCTTCAGCCCTGCTGGGCAGATCGGCTCACTACTGCCACCTCTGGTGGTTCTACTATCTGTCCAATAAAGAACTATCTATGTCTGTCTCCATACTCCAGCCTAGTCGGTGGTCCCTCTCTTGATATCCTCTTGAGGGTGCTGTAATCTGCCATTGACCCAAGGATTCACCATTCTATATTAGAGTGCTCATCTCTCACATTCAAGAGCTGAGTACAACACACTGCTACCTTGCAGTCTACCCTCAACTGTTGCTAACATCTTCTTCCTCAGGAACTGTATTATAACCAATTGCTACTTCTTAGCAGGAACCATACAGAGGGCCTACATCTCCCTCCAGGGAGACACTCATATATCAGGTTGCCATTCTATGTGGAGATTCATAACAGATACTATTTCCTCCTCTCTGGAAGAACAGATCTTAGATGGTTGCTGACCTCTCTTCTCTGGGGAGCAACTCCATAGCAGCTTCTATTACAGATTGCTACGCAGCAGTCCTAACCTATAACAGACTGTTAACTCCTAGCAGACACTAACAGATTGATAATTCCTCCTCCTGGCGGGGTAAGCCATAACAGATTGCTAACATCTCTCTTCTACAGGAGTCAGATTACAACAGATCGCTAACTCTGCCCTCCTGGTGGGGTGATTGATAACACCCAGGTACTTAGCCTCTCCTTATTCTCTCTCATTCTATTCAACACACAATCCCTAGTGAAAAAGACCCCAATACTACACGACATCCTAACAGACCTCAGCCCAGACATATGCACCGTCACAGAACCATGGCTCAAACAAACAGATGTAGTAATAACCAACCAACTCCCCACAAACCTATACGACATCATATCTGTCACTAGAATAAAAAAAAGAGGAGGTGGCCTTCTACTAGCATCAAAGAAAGAGCTCCACATCAAACTGATAACCACTCACTCAGCACCCAACTATGAAATGGCATACTTCGAATCCAACCAACTACAAATCTGCCTAGTATATACACCCCCAGGTATCCTAGAACGTGACCCATCCCCCCTCATAGAATTCATTACCGAAAACATCAACATTCACTCACCAGCCATCATCCTAGGCGATTTCAACCTTCACATTGACACCTCTCCAAAAAACCCCTCCTGCAATGTGATTCTCAACTCCCTCTCAGCCATAGGATTCAAGCAATCATCGACTCCCCCCACACACAAAGCAGGACACTCACTAGACCTGATCTTCATAAACATACTCATACAAACCAAAAACCCCACATCATATATCTCTGTTCCCTGGTCAGATCACTCCCTAATTCACCAAAACCTCGTCATGCACGCACCCAACCACCCCTCCCCCAATCACATCACCACTATCCAATTCAGGAAACCATGCAAAACAGAGGACCTGACTGAATCACTCCCATCCGCACTCGACAATCTAGACCTAACCAACACTGAAACCACCCTTGCCTCCTGGAACACCATCACACATAACATTGCCAACCAACTTTGCTCCCTAATAACCAAACTTAATAAAAAAACCCATGGTACTCTCCAGAACTAAAAACACTTAAACAAAACCTTAGAAAAACCGAAAAACAGTGGCGAATCTCACACTCCCCCAATCTCCTGACCACTTACAGAACCACCCTACACAACTACAGAACAGCCATAATCACAACTAAATGCGACTACTCAAAAAAAAAAAATACACGATCTACAAGTCAACCCTAAGTACTCTCTTATACGTCACTAACCTCAGTAAAATACTCCCATCATCCTCACCAGAAGACGAATCCAAATCCAAATGCAACAAACTCGCCCTTTTTTTCAAAGATAAAGTCACCAAGATAATGGACAAATTCCCTCCCTCAACAACAAACAAATTACCTTACCCATAATCCCAGACGCTATCTTCAATTAATTTGAAAGCATAACCGCCACAGAAATAGAATCACTAATTAGAAAAATCAAACCCCACAGCTCATCCAGCCGATGCAATACCAATCAAGCACCTAAAATCCATCCCCAGCCTCATAGCCAAACCCATTACCAACAACATCAACACATCACTAACACAGGGACATGTATCAGCCGACATTAAGCAAGCACTGGTCAAACCCATCCTCAAAGAAACCCAACTCAATCCCTCCGAACCCAACAGCTTCAGACCCATATCATCCTCCCCTTCCTCACTAAAATTCTAGAAAAAGTAGTAAACAATCAACAGATCACCTAGAGAAATACAATATACTACATCCCTTCCAATTTGGTTTCCACAAATTCTTCAGCACAGAAACACTATTACTCTCCCTCACAGACTCCATCCTCAAAAGCCTAGACAAAGGACAATCCTTCATTCTAGCTATGCTAGACATCTCAGCAGCCTTCGATACCATTAGTCACAACCTCCTCATCAACCGGCTAATGGAAATTTGAATATCAGGCATAGCCCTCCAATGGTTCATCTCATACCTAGAGAATAGACAATACAAAGTTAAAATTGCAAGACCGAATCCAAACCCATCAAACTATCCCAAGGCGTCCCACAAGGCTCTTCTCTTTCATCCACGCTTTTCAACATATATATGCTCCCCCTATGAAAACTCCTAATTGACCTTCATCTCACCTTCTTCATATATGCCGACGATGTACAAATTCTCATTCCCATCCCAGAATCCATCATTAAATCCCTACACACCTGGGAAAACCACCTCATGTCTATCAAACAACTCCTGAATCAAATAAGCCTCTCCCTCAACACGGACAAAACTGAATTATTAATACTAAACCTCAAACACAAAGACCTAATCCCCCTCCCAACATCATCCCTCCATACAAAACCTCCCTTATCAACAGAAGTCAGAAACCTAGGTGTCACCATAGATAATGAATTAAACCTAAAAAAATTCATAAATGCAACCACAAAAGACTGCTTCACAAACTCCATGTGCTCAAAAAACTAAGGCCCCACCTGCATCAACACAACTTCAGAACAGTCCTTCAAGCACTCATTCTGTCCAAAATAGACTATTGCAATTCCCTACTCCTAGGACTCCCCGCCACCTCCATAAAGCCTCTACAAATGCTCCAAATGCAGCTGCCAGAATCATCACAAACACCAGAAGGAATAAACACATCACCCCCATACTAAGAAACCTCCACTGGCTCCCCATACACTTCAGAATACGCTTCAAATGTCTCACTCTAATTCACAAAACCCTATACAATCAATCAATAAACTGGTTCAACACCTCCCTCCATTTCCAACTCTCCCGGACCCACAAGATCTGCCAATAACGGCTCCTTACCTATAACCTCCCCCAAACTGACTAACCTAGCAGCTACACGGGAACACACTCTCTCCCTGGCTGGACCCACTATTTGGAACACAATGCCCATTGATTTAAGACTTGAACCAAGCACACACAATTTCAAAAAGAAACTTAAAACTTGGCTCTTTGAGGAAGCCTACAAATAACCCTTATTCTCCTCCCGCAACCCTCTTCCCCCCTCTGCACCCCCTCTAGCATGTTACAGAGCTTATGCTTCCCACCCCAACACCCAATCTCCCACTACTCCAAGAATTATTGTTACCTGTTCCTCTTAGCCCTTTTGTTCTCCTTTAATTCCTTTTTATGTTTTCTCCCCCCTTTTTTTTATTACACTTCTGTACACATTATTAATCCCATAATTACTTAAACTGTTCGATGTATTTTCCTTTCATTATCCAGCTGTTGATATGTAAACCCAGGTGATGTGTAAACGAACATTGGTATATAAAAAAGTCAAATAAATAAATAAATAAATAAAGCTAGCAGCAGGATAAATAGCATAACTAACCACTTCAGGGCAAAAACGGTCCAGGAGACTAAGCCATAGGCTCAGTTCTGATCCAGCTCTGCAGCAGGTCAGTCCTGGAGAAACTTTACAAAACTCTTGAGAACAACTTGAACCTGAAAACAAACACAAGCCATAAGATTAAATGGGCATATATCCAAATGAGTTAGCCAACACCACTCAGATATGTTCCATCAGGTCATGAAGTATGAAGTCCTCAGCATTTCCATCAGAAGAGACATTAGACCTCAATTTCAACCAGATACTGACATTCCTTGCACACACGCCTAGTTATAATGATCCGAGTCTGGCTTTTGGACCAAATCACCAGTTGTTGCATGTCTGCAAGTCACATAATACGTTTACCTCCCTCTGTGTGGTTTTATTCCATGTAACTCATCCAAAGGTTTTGCCCATAACTTCATTTGTTAACCACATCCTATACTGTTGCCTGCAGCACAGGGTCCTCTGGATCTATTTCCCTATATCAGTGATCCTTTTTGAACATAGCCCTCTTTGATCCAATCATCCTGGTCACGTTCTACAGTTTCCATTAACCAAGCGGACACATAGAGGTACTATTCCCTATGCACACTCCACACCTTTTGTCGTATCATTCATACTAATCTTGGTTGGCAGTTTACTACTATTCCATTGTCCTGGCAGAATCCAAGGCAATTCATCTCAAATATCTGACAAAGATTCCATACAAACACATCTTTGATGTCTTAAACATCTTCTTTGTCATTGTGCTCCTCCATACTGACAAATGTCCTCCTCAGGGGGGTTTCCAAAGGATGTCTGTGCTATTGCTTTGCTAACACTGGACAATCATAATTTTTTCTGTGGATTTTTAGGACCTGCCAAACCCCTCAAACATCCTCACCATCAGAATCACTCCTGAAGTCACCTCCGGCGACTTTTGTGAATCTTCTAACACAGGCATAGAAGCTGGTCCCACCACATATAATACAGGCTAGGTGGAAGCATGACTAAACTGCTCAGATGGCTTATCTATAAGGGTCATCCTAATACCAAGCTTCTTTAAAGTTTCTCCCAGCCACTCCTGAATGAGACCCACTCCTGGTGCATATGTGCCCCATATTAGTCCATCAACTCTGGAACCTTACTGACTAGCTTAATGCTTCCCAACCAGTTTACCATGGCAAACTGATTCACCTTCAGACCTGAAAAAGTTACTACTGTTTGATACTCAGATCCAGACCAGCACCTGGGCTCTGCTCTCAACACCTCACTGCAACAAGTGTCATCACAGGTGGATCTTAAACATGTAGCTCCTTTCTGAGAAGATGTGTAATCATCCATGCCTCTTCTTCTTAGCTATAGCATGAGCCCTAGAATGTGGTAAAGTAATTGTTATACACACCGGCTGTGGGTTGCCGTGGTCGGCCCCACTCACCAGCCGCTTAACGGCCGCTGCAGGTCCCGGCATCCTTGCAGTGGTGGTGAGCCGCTGCCGCCACACTCCACCACACTTCGGGCCTCCCACGGTCTGCATGGAGGCTGAGACAATTGCCGACCACTGACCTCTTTCCGGGCCCTCCCTAGGCACATGCGTGCACCAGTCTGCATCCTCTTAAAGGGCCAACGGCGGTTAAACCGGGTCTGGCCCCTAATGATGACATCAGGCCCTCCGGCCTATTTAAGGACGATCCTCAGCCCAGCAAACTGACTTGGCAACGAGTTCCTAGGTGCCTACTTCATGGTTCCTGTCTCGGTGTTCTTCGCTAGAGATTCCTTCTCAGCATTCTTTACTTCTGTGGTTCCTGCTTCAAGCCTTCAGCCTCAGCAGACTCCTCTTCTCTCTGGAGAGCTAGCCACTGGACCCCTGCCTTCGGCTACAGCCCTTCAGGGCCCCGGGTGTCCCTGCCCTGACTCCATCTTCATCTGCTCTTGCTGGCCTTTGACCTTGGACCGGAATTGATCTTCGTCTCTTGCTGCCTGCCTCCGACCTCGGACTGGACCTGACTTCTCTTCCATCTTGGGGCCAAGACCTGACACCACCATCCTCTGGCCTCTCCCGGGACAGCCACGCAGAGGTTGGCCTAAGACCAGCCGGCTCCAGCACCCAATGGCTCAACCTGTGGGGTACATGGGCTGGTACTGGCGAAGCTCCTGCCTGCCTCTGCTTCCCATCCGGCCTCGCCTCCCGATGGTGAGGACCTGTGGCGTTCGCCCTCCACAGGTTGTGCCAATACCACCTCGGGCCAAGGGTCCACAAACCCTAGCAGTAATGGGTAGCATGAGAGCATGGATAGCTGGGCCCTGCCTTGTGCTGCATACACAATGCACACAGCATCTCCTCATCTTCTCCCTTCTGAATTTCCTCCTCTGAGAGCCCTTCCAGCCTCTCTTATCCCTAGGCTGAGTGGGACAGGGAATGTGCCCTGAGCACTGAATGTGACTTATTCTGAGTGCTGGGAGGCATCACCGGCAGAGGAGATCCGGCAGCCCACATGTCACAGGCCCACATCACACAAACTTCTCCCTTCTCCTGCACTTGTACATCAAGGGTACTGGTTTGTTGTGACAGCTTCATTTGTATCTTTGCCTTCTCTTTCCTGTTGTTTCAAAATTTGAAAGAGAGTGTGGTGAGGCTTTCAGTGCTTCCTTATCTCTTCTTTTGAAGTACCTGAAAAAGTAGAATAAAAATCAAATAAATAATTAATATTTTGACCCTGAATCCTCTTCATGTCCACCTTGCCTACCCCATTGTTTGGTGAGCCACACATGGTTTGGGCTTGAAAACGCTGGGAAACATTGGTGTAACATGTACTTAAGAATTCAATTCAGGGTCATTTTCCCTTTGGTAGCCACCAACCAGCTTCTCAGAATAAAACCAAGGAAAGGGAGAAACAGATAGTTTTTTTAACAAGAGATATAGCTTTAGGTATCTTTATTTTATTTTTTATTTATTTTAAAAGATGTATATTCCGCACTTCTACAGAGATTGTTCAAAGCGGATTACAAAAGATGAAAAAAGGTTAAAAGACACACCAAAAAAAACCGTGCCATTGCAAATATAGAATCTCAAATGGCCAGTGAGACTGAAGCAGACAGCCTGTGAAAAAAAAGAAATGCTTTTAATGGCTTTTTAAAGATCTTCCTGCAGAGTAGGGAATGTAGTGAGATCGGCTGCAGGCCAACAACTGAGAAGGCTCTATGTCACGAAATATCCAAGTATGCCAGTTTAGAAGAAGAACTCTGAATAAATTCTTGCTTGCTGACTGTAACTATCATGGAGGCTTAGATAGTTGTAATACAGGATTAATCCATTTGAGGAGTCATTATTCATCAGCTTATGAATGAGAGAAATAACCTTGCATTGTATTCTCCATTGGACTGGAAACTAGTGTAATGCTGATAGAATCAGGGTTATGTGCTCTCTCATCTTAGAGCGGGTCAGAACTCTTGCAGCACAATTCTGAATTATCTGCATGGCACGGATAGCGTTAGTTGGCAAGCTCAGGTATAAAGATCTGCAGTAATCAAGGCCAGTAGAAGGCCTGTAACACAGAGGGGAAATCTGCATGCTCCAGAAGAGGCTTGAATTGTCTCAGCAAACAAATGGTGAGATTCATTAAGGCATTTCTCCCATTTTGTGTCTATGGGAGGAAACCCTTTGTGAATCAGGTACAAAGTTTTAAAAATGATTTTACAACTGCACTTATTTGATCATGCATAGATAAGTTTCTATCAATCATCACACCTACATTTTTTACTTTTTGGGAGATTGGTAGATAGTGAACTTGAAACTGAAAGATGCTGGAATTTCATATGAAAGAATTTTAACTCCAGATAGTATAATGATCTCAGTTTTTGCACATTCAGCTGTAGCTTGCACTTGAAAAGCTGTTTCTTCATTAATCATGACAATTAACATTAAATCAAGTATTCATTATAAGGCAAATTTTAAAAACCCCTATGTGTGCGCAGAAGTCAGGCCACGCGGATTTTAAAAGGTGCACGAGTACATGCGCATCTCCCGGTACATCCACAAAATTTTGTTTAAAAAGAGGCGGGGCATGGACATGGTCTGGACAGGGCATGGGCATTCCTGATTTTCTCAATGAATCCAGCGTGTAAGTATTTATTTATGTGGACAAGAGTGCGCTGAGGTCCCCTGATGCATAACTTTACTTCTGCTATGGATGGCATGTAAGTCCTGAAACAAAAAAAAATGAGGTGTTTGCAGGGTTTTAAGGGTTGAGGCTAACCCGCTAACATTCCCCTACTCCATTGAAAATTTGTAAACCGTTATGATGGCAAAACCGAATGACGGTATATAAACTCGATAAATAAATAAATAAATAAATAAAATAAAAGGGAGGCTATTTAATTGGGAAGATTAGAACTTCCTTTCCTTTACTTGAGCGAACTGGGAAAAAACTGGGGAAACTGGTATTTGCGTTGGCGCATGTATCTTCTAAAATTCTACCTACGTGGTAGTGGCAGCATTTGCACGCATATTGTGTGTCCATATAAAATGGCACATATACGCGCGTATGTTATAAAATGGCCACATCAATTCATGCGAGTGAGAAAATGCGCATACATGTTTGCCCGCATACCAGAATACTAGTATGAAAGTAAATTAATTCAAAAGATATTTTTTCAACAATTATCTTTATGGTTTTTGTAATAGACAAAACAAATTTCACTGCTGCCCAGTCCCTTTTCTCAAAGTTCGGACTTTTTATTACTTGTGGCTTTCTTCTATAAAAGGGGTCCAGTTTCTGAAATAATCTTCTTCTTTAGGAGCATTTTCCTGGCTCTATTGCTTTTAAGAGTCCATTAATCTATCTGAAAAGAAAGTATTCACAACTTGAGTCCTGCAGCTCATTCAGATTTCCACTGACCTTTGGCCTACAGCTATCCTGTTGCTAGCATTGCTCCCTCCTCTGAGGTCTGCGTAGACTGAGAAAACCCTACCCTTCCTGCTGGCTTTATGCATCTATTCCTCCTGCGGTTTCTCCGACTACTGAGCATGTATATTGCCCTTAGTCATAGCAGCTGTAAAGCAACAGCATCCATCTGAGCATGCTCTATGCACTTTTCTTTCAAGGCTTCTCTTAATTAGAAACTCACTGTGATAAAACAACCCATTAGGGTTACAACATCACATAGTATCCAAAATAACTATCTCACAGATCTCATTTATGGTGAATCATCAGGAATCCCTACATTAAAATCACATTTTTTTCCTTGGATAGCATAACAGAATAAAATGTAAATGTTAAAAATTACCTCGAGACACAATTATATTTCCCAAAGGGCTTAACCCACAAGCAACCAGGCACACTCAAAATATGTCATACCCATCTCCAACAATTTATAATAATAGGATGTAAATACAAAATAAAGTCCATGAAATATTCTAAAATTACTTCAGATGCAAATGGAGTTGTGAAGGAGCTCACAGAGGACATCCCGCTTTGCAGTACTCTTTTGCAGGCATGCCGCCATCAGCCACAAGCCAGCCAATTAATAACACCATGGGAGCAGGTCATCAGCAAGTTCAGTACTGGGGGAGGAGCTCCATGTGAATGACACCGCTCACCTGCAAGATACAGCACAGCTTTCTGGAATCACAGCAAGATCAAGGCAGGGAGAGTGCGACCTTAAAGAAGGGAAGAGTTTGAAGGGAAGAAGTACTAGTGCCACTTAAAAAGTAGATTAGCACATGGTGGCACAAAGCACCAACTATGTACTATGTGGGAGAGGCAGTTGATAAATGTGAAAATAACCATCCTTCAATATCTATTGTTATACTTGTTAAATGTTCACCCTCCAAAGTTTATTGCTAGATGTTTTAATGTTCCCAATTAAAGTTAATGTTACAATGTATAAATAGGATGACCTCCAGTCATACTATTCCAACTGTTATAATGTGAACAGCTGTGATATACGCCAACGAATGTCGGTATATAAAAGCAAATAAATAAAATAAAATAAAATAAATAAATAAATGTCTATACATTAGTGTGTGGCTCATAATATATTTGTCTCTGTAAAAAAAAAAAATGCTGCACACAATTCTGGGTGCACATCTTTTCTACGTATTAAGAAACTGTTGTGAGCCCTTGGTGTTATGGGAACGCTTGAGGCAGTCCCATTTCTGAGATTTCATGTACCCTTGGCCATGATGCAACCACAGAGGAGCTCCGGGCAGGCAAGGAGTATCCAAGCACAGGCTGAAGATGTAGAACCCTGGCCTCTGCTGAACCTGATCGCATCAAAGAGACCCAGCAACGCAATGTTGGTCTCTGGGGTAGCCCTCCAGCCACTCGATAGCCCTTTTGGACCTGCCATACAAAACAGCAAATGCGACAGGACAGTCAGAGGCTGAATATGTGAGGGATGCACATGAAGATTCTGGATAGAAACATAGAAACATAGAAATGACGGCAGAAGAAGACCAAACGGCCCATCCAGTCTGCCCAGCAAGCTTCACACATTTTTTTCTCTCATACTTATCATTTTCTCTTAACTCTTGGTTCTATTTCCTTCCACCCCCACCATTAATGTAGAGAGCAGTGATGGAGCTGCATCCAAGTGAAATACCTAGCTTGATTAGTTAGGGGTAGTAGGGGTAGTAACTGCTGCAATAAGCAAGCTACACCCATGTTTATTCCCTTTACCCAGACTATGTCATACAGCCCCTATTGGTTGTTTTTCTTCTCTCCTGCCGTTGAAGCGGAGAGCCATGCTGGTTATGCATTGAAAGTGAAGTATCAGGCCCTTTGGTTTAGGGTAGTAACCGCCGTAACAAGCCAGCTACTCCCTGCTTTGTGAGTGCGAATCCTTTTTTTTTTTTTTTTTCTTCTCCCCTGCAGTTGAAGCTATTCTGGATATGCGTGAAGCCTCAGCTTTTTTTATTCCCCTGCTGTTGAAGCAGAGAGCTATGCTGGAAATGCTTGATGTATCAGCCTCTCCCATGCCATGAAGCAGAGAGCCATGCTGGATATGCATCGAAAGCGAAGTATCAGGCACATTTGGTTTGGGGTAGTAACCGCCGTAATAAGCCAGCTACTCCCCGCTTTGTGAGTGCGAACCCTCTTTTCTTCTCCCCTGCCTTTGAAGCAGAGAACTATGCTGTATATGCTTGGAAAGTGAAGTATTAGGCTTATTTGGTTTGGGGTAGTAACCGCCGTAACAAGCCAGCTACTCCCCTCTTTGTGATAGCAAATCCTTTTTTCCACATTTCCTCTTGCCGTTGAAGCTTAGAGCGATGTTGGAGTCACAGTAAGCATCTGTATGTTTATTTAATAAGGGTATTGTCTCCGGGCAGTAGCCATCTTTCTGGTGAGCCACCCACTCTACATTGGCGGTCTCTTGACTTTATGGATCCACAGTGTTTATCTCACGCCCCTTTGAAGTCCCTCACAGTTCTGGTCTTCACCACTTCCTCCGGAAGGGCATTCCAGGCATCCACCACCCTCTCCGTGAAGAAATACTTCCTGACATTGGTTCTGAATCTTCCTCCCTGGAGCTTCAAATCGTGACCCCTGGTTCTGCTGATTTTCTTCCTACGGAAAAGGTTTGTCGTTGTCTTTGGATCATTAAAACCTTTCAAGTATCTGAAAGTCTGTATCATATCACCTCTGCTCCTCCTCTCCTCCAGGGTGTACATATTAGATTCTTCAATCTCTCCTCGTACGTCATCTGATGAAGATCCTCCACCTTCCTGGTCGCCCTTCTCTGTACCGCTTCCATCTTGTCTTTGTCTTTTTGAAGATACGGTCTCCAGAACTGAACACAGTACTCCAGGTGAGGCCTCACCAAGGACCTGTACAGGGGAATAATCACTTCCCTTTTCTTACTCGATACTTACTCGATACTTACTCGATACTTACTCGATACTTGAAGGTTGAGACGAGACTCAGGATACTTGAAGAGAAGGACTCTGAAAGTATCACAAGTTGTTTGAAGAATACTGAGTAGGTACTTCCACATCACGCGCCCTACTCAGCCAATGGGGGCTGGTCGTGGACCACGCCTGGAGCCGAGCCCTACACAGCCAGTCAGAGCTGGTCGCGGACCACACTAGTGGTTCCCCGCACAGGTTGGTTGAAGAATCAAAGCGAAGCCTCTGGCGAGGCCTGCACCAAGGCGCACCTTCCACTGTCAGTCAAGGCAAGGGACGGACCACACCATCGGAACAGGTTGTAGGTAGAGTTCATTCGTATGGACAAGGTGAACGCAAGAGGCTCTGAAGATCCAGACAGGATTCAGGATTTGGGGAAGGACTTCAGGATCCAAGGACTTGGAGAACCTCACTCGGCACGAGAGTTTGAGTGGACTCGGAGTATGGCACCTGAGGCTAAAAGCTCGGAGATGGGACTCGGAGCGAAGGACAATAAAAACCGGAATCCTCTGGAGGCTTACGCTGCCATAGCGGAGGATATCTGAATGCTTGAAGATCAGGAGATGAAAACATCGGAAGTCCAGAAGATCTGAAGAATGAAACATCAGCAGATCTGAGGAGAAGGATGAAGGAAACATCAGGACGACTGGAACTGACGAGACGAAGACTCAGGGTCAGACAAGAGACCACAATGAAGACGAAGACTTGGAAATCCAATATGGAACAGAGTGCCAATGAGAAGCAAGATGGAAGAGACGTCCTAGGAAGGACTGGCTCCTTGCGAAGGCAACGAAGCAATGAAGACAGGACCCTTTTGTAGGGCTGAAGAGGCAACTCCCACGATGACATCACTGGAGCACCACTCCCACGCTGGCCCTTTAAGAATGGAGAGGAGGCACGGCCCCGCGCCTAAGGAAGAGGAGTGCAGGATCCTGGAGAGCGGCCTCCCTTCCGCAGCAGGATGCAAGAGCAGGGCTGGGCTACAAAACAGGCCCTGTCGCTGGAGCGGCTTCCTGACGCAAAGGAATAGCTGAGGGCGGCTCCCTGCCACAAGCAAGAATGAGGACGGAGGCCCTTCCCCATGGAGGGCACCAGGTAATGTTGGTGGTCTCCGGACAGCGTAGAAATGCAGTCGCAGCCCTCTAGCCGCAGCGCGGCCTCTGAGCTGAGTGAGAATGCTGACAGTGGCTTCCTGGCCACAGGGCAGTCCTGGAGCGGCCCCAGCCGTGCTTAAATAGGCTTCAGTGGCTCCTGCCATGAAGGCAGGGAACTCCAGAGTGGCCTCCTGGCCGTGAAGCCGTACAGGAGCGACTCCAGCCACGCAGCGGAGACGTCAGCGGCCTCTGGGCCGCAAAGGAAGCTGAAAAGGAGCAAAAAGAAGTGAGAGGCTGCCCGTAGCTCCGGCTGCGGGCAGAATCGCAACACTTGGATCTCAGCATGGCTCAGGGAAGAGCCCCAAGACACACCATGTGAGGTGAGTGTGTACAGGCACAGGCGGAGCAGGAACAAGGCTGGACCAGAAACAAGGCATGGAACGTCAGGAACTGGAAGAGGGCCGGCTCAGCTCTCCACTGGACCTGCATGCACTGGTGACACCCAGCAACGCAATGCTGGTCTTGAGAGTAGCCCTCTGGCCACTCGGTAGGCCTTCCGGACCTGCCACTTGGGAACGACGAGTGCATGAGGCCAGACGGAGGCTGAGGGCAGGAACAAGATGAGACAAGGACTGGAACTGGAAGACTCAGGTTACTTGGAAGACTCAGATGAAGACTCAGGATCAAGCTAGGTTGAGAGAACATTGCACAAATCTCATCTTTGGGTGAGTTTCCTCACTCCGAGGGTCATCAAATGTTCACAAGAGAGCACTGTTCTGTTCGTACGTCTCACATTGAATGTCAAAGTGGCCCCTAACCCCTACACTAATACCTAAACCTCACCTCGAATTACTAGGTGGGCCTCCCATAGAGAAATAAATACCTATCTAGGGTCAGGGCATTATAGCTATTTCTCTCTCTCTCTCTCTCTCTCTCTCATTTCAAAGTGATTGCAATTTGTGGTAACTTAGCTCTTTATGTAGGTATTATTGCAATAAACTCCCTATTACCATAAAATATGTCCCTTTTCCCATCACATGTGATATTTACTGCATTTTGATAAATCCAGGCCATAGTTTGGTGGTATCATTTTACAATCCTTTTTTCTATTATGTAATCTTGTTCTGATTACTTTGATATGGTCTATAGAAGTGGGAACTGTATGATATTTTGGGAGATATTATACAGTGTTTGGTCAGCATATGTAATATTTGGTTTGTTCTCTATTGTTTTAGTATTTTTGTTTTCTTTTTTGTCATGAATTGCATTGTGTGCATTATTTTGCTTTTATAGTGGGGTTTTTTGTCTTGAGCTTTATTTTATATACTTTTTGAATTTCTGTTTTGAGCATATTTATGATAAGCAGCTTGTAAATAAATATTAAAGATGACTTAGACAGTAACAGAATATTAATTAAGATATTAATTAGTACCAACATTTTCTTTGCAGGTTGCAAAACCTCTCATTGGACCAATCTAAGGGTTTTTCAAAGATGTACATGAGCTTTTGAGACCACATAGGTCAGTTGTGGCCCAGAACACTGTACCATGGAAATAAATTCTGCATTAACTCTTTAAACAAAAGGAATGATGATGAATACACTTAAAAGGCACTCTTGGACAATTTATCATTATTGTGCAAGATCAGTGATACATGTTATTATCATGTAGGATCATCAAAATATTTGCATTCTCCTGGACATTTTTCTCTTTTTTCCAGGAATTTTCTTAGTGCAAGGAAACTTATGCTCTTTCTGGCCTTTTCAATGATTGATTGCTGGGTGCTAACCAGGTTAAAACCAGCAGGCTTCTTAAAAACCTAGATAAGAGAGGCAATTTTCTGAAGAACCTTTCAAATCCCTGCCATCAGGCCAGCCCAGAGAGTTTGGATGACCTGTCTCAAATATCAAAATATATTTTCATAACTCTTTTCTTCTTCAGGACCCCAGATACACTTCCCTGTTGGAAATTCTTGTACAGATAGCATCTGTAAGATCATTTGTAGAACTGCCTTGTAGGCAGATTTATGATGTGGCTATTCTGTCTGCTTCAGGAGTTTCATGTTACTCATGAAGACAAATAAAAAAAACCATGTAATTTCCAAAACTACAACTGACTTTAACATTGTAATTTAGTAGAAAGAATCATAAAAGAGAAAAAAGTCTCACCAAATTTAGGGGATGATACACTTAAATTTAGGGCTTAGAAAAATTATATATAACCAAAATTTATTCATTGAGTTCAGCAAACATAAATAATCACAAATGCAGCTCTGAGGCCCTCAATATATCAAGAACGTCACTAAACTCCCTTTATGTGGGTTTTTAGTCTGGCCTCTACCCTGAAATGCATAATACATTATTGGATTCCTTACTATATGCATGACTCTAATCTCTTTCCAGATGTGCCTGTAATCCGCTTCCTTCAGCAGCTACAGGGGTGGTGAGCCGACCCTTCTGCAAGCCCCAGAATTTAGGAGAACCCACTCTCAACCAGAGTTCACCAATTAGGGACCAGATAAATCTGGGAGGCCCAAGGGGAGAGAAGATAAAGTAAGATCCATACCACTATAGTTTAAAAAAACAACAACATGCAGATTTGAGAAATAGAGAACAAGGACTCAGGAAACAAAACCAAATCAAATAAGCAAGTGAAGAGAAGCAAATAAAAATGATGAGCACTTACCACTTCTTTTGTTGACAGATGTTAACACTCAGACTTCACTTGTAATATGGTATAACTCTTCTCTTTTTGCAACCTAAAGGCCTTGGGCTGAAGCAGTTTAAACAACACTTCCCTAAATCCTTTCCACTGTGGGCTTCCCCTGCTAAGACAGTCTCTATTTGCTTCTGGAGAGAACTAATCTTCTGGATACTACATATCTGGCTAACTGCAAATTATTCTGGGATATTTAGCGGCACAGCTGAATATCCCAGTTAAGTTAGCTGGATATGGGTATCCGGCTAACTTAACTAGCAGCTTTGTGGCTGAATATGTTTACTGTGGGGTATTTCAATCCAGGTACATTCTCAATCCTTCTTCATAACCATTGGTTGCTACATCAATCCAATTTGCCATCACATCTACAAAAATATATTTTAATATTTGGCAAATTCATACCCACACAACTTTCCACCATAATACCCCCAGTCTTAAATTCACTTACCAAACAATTGTACAAAGTTCCATTGTGTGTTCTACCACATTGCACATTGCTCTCTTAGATGAGTAACCTACAATATAATTAACACTCCTATCATACACAATTCAATTATATATATGTGTTTTTCTGTATTAGTAAACATAGTAAAACTCACCAGTCATTTCACAACCTTTTCACAGTGCATGCATCCACCATCATGAATTCACAAAGCCTGATTTAACTCTAGACTGGGCCAACTGGTGAATGAACTGGTGAAATTGGTCATGGTGTAGACGCGTGCCTGTTATAATATTCCCCCACTTGAGTGGCTCGTTCACACACACACACACACTCACACACACAAACCTACCCCAATCAGGCTCCCATTCACACATATATATATACCTCAGACAGGCACCCATTCACACACACACACACGTAAGTCCATTCTCAGGTAGCTATTCACTACCAATGGAGCCATAAAATAATTTGTACTTTCTTAGGGCTAGATTTCACCTCACTAGGTCTCACATAAATCTCTTTCCCCAGGGTCTGAGTCCTTTGTTGGTGGGAGGAAGGAATTCCTCCTTCAGGACCCAGAGTGACAGGGGTGACCTTGTATTCCCTGACTCTTTCATTACTTGGGTGCTATATGGTGCCAACAAAACACAGGTGAATTGGCTTTAGAGTGTCCAAACAAAATAATTTAGTGAGGGTGAGTCAGAAAAGTAAATGACACAGTTCCTGTTCTCAGCAACACACTTGGATCTTTGCTGTTCACAATCCTTCCTCTATCTGTGCAAGGTTCTCTTAATACCAGGGTAGGGTAAACACTCATCCTTCAGGGCATGGACAAATGAGGTTCCCAAGTGGCAGGAAAAACCCTTCCAAAACTGGTAAAATTGATAAACATTCTAAACAGAGGTACCAAAAATCACAAAAAGTTCCCTGCTGCAGGTCACCACCATTCCTCTATGCTCCAGGAGGATGGAGAGGGGAAGAGCAACACTCAGGGGTCTCGCAACTTCTTATAAAGAAAAATCTCTGAAGTCCCAAAACAACCCTGGAGGCAAACCCAGTCAGCCAGTGAGTGGACTGGAAGGGCAGTTTCCCAACCTTTTCAGGGACACCAGGCAGGGTTTTGCCTGACTCTTCCATGTAGGGCCGAAATTCCAACACAGGAATTCTGCACCTCCTCTAACTTCAAAATAAAATCTGTGCTGCACCAAAAGTTCTCAGGAGAGAGCTGCATGTATTACCACACCGAGGGATGGTCATCCCAGCTCCCTCAAAGGGAGGGGCTGAACCGAATGGTGCTTCACCTAATTACTATCCTGTCTGGCCCTAGTTAAAGAAGTTACACTAAGGGCACTACTGACAATGAACTCCAGTGAGACATTATATATACATCCTATCAGGCTCCCATTCATTCTCTCTCTCTCTCACACACACACACCTCCCAGACAGGCTCCCATTCACACACACACTGCCTAATCAGGCTCCCATTTATGCAAACACATGCATATTCCAATCTCACATTGTCACACACACACACACCTACACACTAGGGATGTGAATCGTTTTCCATATCGTCTTAACGATAGAAATCGTGTGGCAGGGCAAGAAAATCGTCTTAGGCACGATTTTTTAGTTAAAAAATCGTTAAAAATCGTTTTTTCCGATTAGTGCGCACTAACTCGAGTTAGTGCGCACTAACGGGAGTTAGTGCGCACTAACTGGGAGTTAGTGCGCACTAACTGAAAATGATACAATTTGACACTTTTCAGGTCAGTTAAGGTCAGTTTAGGAATGAATATGTATTCCTATTGGCTGCCCTCTTATTTATTCATGTTACCAAGTTTCCTACTGACAGTATATGGGGGATGGGAAATGGAAACAGTTGGTAGCTTGACAAAACAAGTAATGTGATCAGTCAATGTGACTAGAACTTGTGCCCTAACCCTGATACCAGGGGTATTGTGATCTTCCTGCACACAGTGCCCTATCCCTATTAATACCAGGAGTGTTGTGATCTTCCTGCACACAGTGCCCTATCCCTAATACCAGGGGTGTTGTGATCTTCCTGCACACAGTGCCCTATTCCTGATACTGGGGGTGTTGTGATCTTCCTGCACACAGTGCCCTATTCCTGATACCGGGGGTGTTGTGATCTTCTTGCACACATCCCGATATCAGGGATAGGGCACTGCATGCAGGAAGATCACAACACTCCTGGTAGGGATAGGGCACTGCATGCAGGAAGATCACAACACTCCTGGTATTAATAGGGATAGGGCACTGCATGCAGGAAGATCACAACACCCCTGGTATCAGGGATAGGGCACTGTGTGCAGGAAGATCACAATACCCCAGGAGGAGTGAGGGTCAGGCAGCTCCCCCCTGTCTGTGAAGCCAGCCTCTCACTAGTAATGCAGGGAGGGAGCTGTCTCAGACTTCACCATCCTCCCCCCCCCCCCTTACCCACACACCATTCACTAGCTGGGACATGGGGGAAGTCAGGAGTGAGGGTCAGGCAGCTCCCCCCTGTCTGTGAAGCCAGCCTCTCACTAGTAATGCAGGGAGGGAGCTGTCTCAGACTTCACCATCCACCCCCCCCCCCCCTCACCCACACACCATTCACTAGCTGGGACATGGGGGAAGTCAGGAGTGAGGGACAGGCAGCTCCCCCCTGTCTGTGAAGCCAGCCTCTCACTAGTAATGCAGGGAGGGAGCTGTCTCAGACTTCACCATCCTCCCCCCCCCCCCCCTCACCCACACACCATTCACTAGCTGGGACATGGGGGAAGTCAGGAGTGAGGGTCAGGCAGCTCCCCCCTGTCTGCGAAGCCAGCCTCTCACTAGTAATGCAGGGAGGGAGCTGTCTCAGACTTCACCATCCTCCCCCCCCCTCACCCACACACCATTCACTAGCTGGGACATGGGGGAAGTCAGGAGTGAGGGTCAGGCAGCTCCCCCCTGTCTGTGAAGCCAGCCTCTCACTAGTAATGTAGGGAGGGAGCTGTCTCAGACTTCACCATCCTCCCCCCCCCCTCACCCACACACCATTCACTAGCTGGGACATGGGGGAAGTCAGGAGTGAGGGTCAGGCAGCTCCCCCCTGTCTGTGAAGCCAGCCTCTCACTAGTAATGCAGGGAGGGAGCTGTCTCAGACTTCACCATCCTCCACCCCCCCCTCACCCACACACCATTCACTAGCTGGGACATGGGGGAAGTCAGGAGTGAGGGTCAGGCAGCTCCCCCCTGTCTGTGAAGCCAGCCTCTCACTAGTAATGCAGGGAGGGAGCTGTCTCAGACTTCACCATCCTCCCCCCCCCCCCCCTCACCCACACACCATTCACTAGCTGGGACATGGGGGAAGTCAGGAGTGAGGGTCAGGCAGCTCCCCCCTGTCTGCGAAGCCAGCCTCTCACTAGTAATGCAGGGAGGGAGCTGTCTCAGACTTCACCATCCTCCCCCCCCCCCTCACCCACACACCATTCACTAGCTGGGACATGGGGGAAGTCAGGAGTGAGGGTCAGGCAGCTCCCCCCTGTCTGTGAAGCCAGGCTCTCACTAGTAATGCAGGGAGGGAGCTGTCTCAGACTTCACCATCCTCACCCCCCCCCCCTCACCCACACACCATTCACTAGCTGGGACATGGGGGAAGTCAGGAGTGAGGGTCAGGCAGCTCCCCCCTGTCTGTGAAGCCAGCATCTCACTAGTAATGCAGGGAGGGAGCTGTCTCAGACTTCACCATCCTCCACCCCCCCTCACCCACACACCATTCACTAGCTGGGACATGGGGGAAGTCAGGAGTGAGGGTCAGGCAGCTCCCCCCTGTCTGTGAAGCCAGCCTCTCACTAGTAATGCAGGGAGGGAGCTGTCTCAGACTTCACCATCCTCCCCCCCCCCCCCTCACCCACACACCATTCACTAGCTGGGACATGGGGGAAGTCAGGAGTGAGGGTCAGGCAGCTCCCCCCTGTCTGCGAAGCCAGCCTCTCACTAGTAATGCAGGGAGGGAGCTGTCTCAGACTTCACCATCCTCCCCCCCCCCCTCACCCACACACCATTCACTAGCTGGGACATGGGGGAAGTCAGGAGTGAGGGTCAGGCAGCTCCCCCCTGTCTGTGAAGCCAGGCTCTCACTAGTAATGCAGGGAGGGAGCTGTCTCAGACTTCACCATCCTCCCCCCCCCCTCACCCACACACCATTCACTAGCTGGGACATGGGGGAAGTCAGGAGTGAGGGTCAGGCAGCTCCCCCCTGTCTGTGAAGCCAGCCTCTCACTAGTAATGCAGGGAGGGAGCTGTCTCAGACTGGTATCAGGGTTAGGGCACTGTGTGCAGGAAGATCACAACACTCCTGGTATTAATAGGGATAGGGCACTGTAAGAGATGACTGTAGTAGATTGAATAAAGATCTGATGTTTCTGCTCTCCTCACACCAAACAAAAACAACACACAAGCAGAGAAGCCCTTCTTACAAAGCTGAGCTAGTGAGTTAAGTAGGAGGAAAAGTAAACATACTGGTGCCAGTGTGGCTACTTAAAAAATACACTTACCAACAATCAATTACATATATTTGAACTGTGTACAGTTCCAGCCAGGACCACCTTTCTAAAATGCACAGTGATTGGCAAATTCAACATGCACTAGCATTTCAGGTGCCTGCTAACAAAAATAATAAACAAACAAGTTCTAGTCACGTGAGTGCTGATCATTACATTACTTTTTTTGTCAAGCTTCCAACTGTTTCCATTTCACATCCCCCCAACCATATTGGTAACATCAATAGATAAGAGCACAGCCAGCCAATAGGAATACATACATACATATTCATTCCTAAGTGACCTTTACTGACCTGGGAAGTGTGAACACTTTGTTTCATTTTCTGTTGGTGTTCGTTAGTTTCCAGTTCCATTTCCCATCCCCCCAACCATCACCTCAGTGGTAACCTTGGTAATATCAATAGATAAGAGGGCAGCCAGCCAATAGGAACACATATTCATTCCTAACTGACCTTCAGTGACCTGGAAAGTGTTTATTTGTATCATTTTCAGTTAGTGCGCACTAAATCGAGTTAGTGCGCACTAACGGGGAGTTAGTGCGCACTAACTCGAGTTAGTGCGCACTAACACGATTTAACGATTTTTAACGATAAATCGTTAGAATTTCTATTGTATCGTGATCTATAACGATTTAAGACGATATAAACATTATCGGATGATAATTTTAATCGTTGAAAAACGATTCACATCCCTAAGCTTGTAAATGCATGCTTAGCCAGGAATATCCCCTATATCATGTTGCTTCCATATCTGTCTGCACGTAGTACCTACTTGAACCCACTTTCCTGCCACCTCCTGACCCATCACACTGGACAGGTCTTTGGTACAGGTACCACTTCCACCTTGAGCCAGTAAGCAACCTTTTTCAAAAGTGACAGCATTTTTGGTGCTTTACATATAATTCCAGGGAACATACCAGCATTACAGGAATGCTTTGTATACATTTTGTGATGTTTCAGGAGCTGTTCAATGAAGGATCAGGGATCTGCTATGTTAGGTAGAAAGGAAGGTTCACAGAGAATAACCCACATATTATTTCAACTTAAAACATGTACATTTTCCATAGTTGCAGTAACGCAGCATGGTGACCAGTCTGATCAGCCTGGACCAAATGACCCTCAAAGGTCATGGCAGTGCATACAGGTGCTGGCTGATAGTTCTGAGAAGGAACCAGCCCATCATAGAGGAGGAGGAGGTGGACCAGCCAGCCAATCCTCTTTCAGTGACTCCTGTCAAGCAACCACCTCCAGTAATGCCACCGCAACCCATGCAGCCAGCAGCATCAGACATGATGACGTAATACTGCTCCCAGGTCCCATGTCCTCTGAAAGCATTGTTATCAGTAACAGGACTCCACTGCAGAGGGACTCTCAAACTGGGCAAGCCAAGGCATCAGAGCTACCTCCATCCACAAAAACTGGGTAACCAAGGAAGTGTTAGCTTTGTTTTCTTTTATTCACATTGAGCACTATTTGTAAATAAATGCACATTCACCTTTGAAAATGTCTTTGTATCATAGTGTTTCTTTCCTGTATAGCTTGTCATTGACTCATGTGTTGTATCTCCTGCAATTCCTCCTGACTCAACTACTGTTCCTCCTCCTTCTCCTCTTCATCTGGATTTTCTTCCAGTCCCTCTGGAAGAGAAATGCATCTCACAGATTTTAGGTGGTTGTAGAGAAGGCATTCCCCAGATTTGTTCAGATAGCAGAAACATGTTTTTAATAGGCCAAAGATTCTTTTGATGACTGTCCTGGTATGCCGGTGAGCCCTGCTGTAGTAAGCCTCTTCAATTTTCTGTGGGCTAGCCACCAGGTTGAGGAGCCAGGTTTTGAGTGGATATCCTCTGTCACCTGTAAGGAAGAAGGTAGAGAAGAGCAAAATTAGATATGCCTTAGGGTTGGGCAGTGGGACAGTTGACAAAAGAGGGTCAGAGTTGTCCTGCAGGGCAAATGCTGTCACTCCAGCTAGATATAAAGTAGACAATAAGAGTTGGTGTGTGGTAATAGTGATGCTCATTTCTATCTAGAAGCTAGTCCCCAGTGATGTACCCACATCCTGGAAGCAGTCATGAAATCCTGACTGTAAAAGGATGTAGGAATCATGAATAGATCCTGGAAACCTGGGTACAATGTCCAGGATGATGTCTGTGGCTTCACAGACCACCTGCGTATTGAGGAAGTGAAAGCCCTTGCGATTGCGGTAGGTGGACTAGTCTCCCCCTTGTTTGTTTGTTTTTTATTATATTTTAATTGACTTTTCTCAATACTTACAAAGCCATAATACCTTGTACAGAAACAAAAAAACTAACTTAACATTTAATATAATAAATTCCATTCCAGAAACCATTCATTATGTCATAGACCACAAGTGCTTAAAAAGCAGAGGGGTGGAAAAAACAGATAAAGGAGCAATACAACATAAAGCAACATTTTAAGGAAAATGCATAACATGCTATCTACCCACTTTTCTTATTCCTGGGTTATAGGGCTTACTTGTGGAGAAGAGGCTAGGAGCATCCTTTTACGGGAATCTATAAACATTTTAAGTTGTCCAGGAAAAAAATATATATAAACTTCATTGTTTAATTTCAAGATACATTTGCATGGAAGTTTTAATTGAAAAGTAGCTCCTAATGACTGGGCTTCTTGGCGTAAAGATAAGAAGCCTTTCCTCCTCTCCTGAGTGGCCTTAGCTAGGTCTGGAAATATCTGAACAAAATGTCCATGGAAATTGACCTCTGCATTCTGGAAATAACTGCGCATAACTAAGCTGAGGTCTTGCTCGTAGACAAACAAAATTAATAGGGTAGCTCTTTCCACTATCTCAGTTGAAGAAGACTCTAGAAACTCTGTCAAATTTTCTAGGTCCAACTGATGCTATTGTTCCACTCTTCCTCCAGAGTGTCGAAAAGGTATAAAATGAACCCTATTGAAAGATGGAAAATGTTCTAATGGTATCTTTAAAACCTTATTCATATATTTCCTTAGAGTATTCCTAGGCTGTTCACCATTCACTTTGGGAAAATTCAATAGTCTGAGATTCAAACGTCTCAGACGATTTTCCATGACTTCAATTTTCCTGTTCAAAAACAATTGTTCTTGTATTATGGTGGATTAAACTTCCAGCCCTTTTTTAAAACCATCTTCAAGCCCTTGGATCTGGTTTTTGTGATCATCTAATTGGGATTTGCATTCTTGTGTAAAGGTATCCACTTTTTGTGCGGTTGCAGCAATTTGTTGAGAACAATTTTGAACAGCAGACCCTAGGTGTGCCACTAGTTCCCATAACGAGTCCAAAGTCACAACAGTCAGTTTAGGATAAAGATTCTCAGCAGCAATTGGTTGAAACGTACCTACTTGAACTATAGGGACCTTGCTCTTCTGCATCACAGTTGTTTGGCTCACAGGCTCCGTGGTTGTTCCCTCTGCAGCTTTAGCTGAGCACACCGGCTCACAAGTTGCAAACACCGTCTCCGGAGCACACTGTGAGGGAGTCGATGACGCTTTCTGCAGGACGAGGGGGCTGAGAGAAACTTCCCCAGATAAGACGGAGGCTCCTCTTCCGGTCTCACCAGCGGGGATAATCACCACCTCCGATGCTGGGTAGGACGCCGTGTACTGTGGTATGGTGCGCTGCCCCATTGGGATCACAGGTGTTGAGGGATACACCCTGACTTTTCCCTTCCTTTTCAGAGGAATAACGAGAGTCGTAGAGTAGTACAATTTTGAAGAAACTTTCCACGAGCAGAGCAGACACAGCTAGCTTGCCACCATCTTAACTCCTCCCCCTCTCGTCTGCCCCTTGTGCCTTTATTAGGACACAAGTGCAATCAGTAGTCCCCAAAACAGAAGGGAAACATGCTATTTGATAGAAATCATCCATTTTTTGATGTTGTTGCTGTCTTTACTGAGGGAAGAATATATATTGACATGTTTTTCTGAGCAAGGCAACCAGGACCTCTAACTGCTAGCATATGTTCAATATGGTTTCATTAAACTTGAACATGCGCATGACTTGCTCCTCAGACAGATCCAGAAACTGCGTTCTAGTCCTATATACCCTGTGTAAGGGGTACCTCCTCCTCCTCTGCTCTTTCTGCCTTCTCGGCCATATAGATCTGAGTACCCATAGGGCCAAACTCATCTTAAAATGGGTACTCCAGTATGTTTTAGGAAGACACACTGCCACCGCTTTTTATAGCCCTTTACGTCCCTGTATCCCCCAATCTGTTCCTCCAGCCCCCAATATAAACCTGTCCTAGTTATGACCCTGTCTATCCCAGGAATGCTCAGTGCAATATTCCCCCCCCCCAGTCTGTCCCCCTGTATGACCCAGAGTTTCCCAATGTCTCTTAGTGTGTCCTAGTCTGTCCCTCATACACTCCCTCCCACCCTCTGTGTCCACTCACCCAGAAAAGCCAGGCCACCAAACAGCAAATCACTATTCAAAGTCAAAGTTAGCATTTGTATGCATAAATGAGCTGTAGCATATGTGTGTGCATATTTGTGTTTATGTGTACGTCGCTTTTAAAATGCCATTACGTGTTCACAGAAATATGCCCCAGCATGCCTCTTTTTTGCATGTGTAAGAGTGTGAGTACGTGAATATACACGCATATGTAGCCTGCTTTTTAAAATAAAAGCAGCGCAGGGCAGGTAAAGGCCACCTGCGTGTGTATGTGGCTTGTTTTACAAATGCTACCCTTTGAAAATTCACCTGAAAGTATATTTAAATGAGACAGCTTGAAGACTGAAGTGTGGAAAGTGTTTATGACTTCTTTCTCTCAGTGTGAGTTGAAATCACACTTAGAGCTTGCTCAGATTGCTACCTCTATCCATTTCCCGATGCTGGTAAATATCAGGACAGCAACTCTGCACAGCCACAGAGGTAAAGTTGTATATTGTAATCAAACTAATAATTTGTTATGCAATTCAGAACAAAGCCAACCTAAAAAGATATGAAAAAGGAGTTTATGCAACTTTCCTGGGCTCTAGCCCTTGCTTTTATAAATATAGGATTTGAATATGTTTTCATGCAGTAGTAGTGCCACATAAGACTGAGTTTTTAAAAAGATACTGTTCCCAAAATCACAGCCTCATGACTTAAGCGATAACAGTGTTAATTTACAGTAATATTCTTTAAATAAATAAAAGTGTATATAGCCCTTGTACTTCAAGTTTTCATAGTAATTTTCACGAAGCCATCTAGCATCAAAGTGTGTGGATAATTTTGTACCCACATACTATGTCCCTACTTTATCTACAGATGGGGTTGGATGGGGAAACTGCACACATATATTGGAAACTTTGATATATGTGCATAGATTTCTGACTTGATCAATCTTTATCCACAGGAGTGCATACATTTAGAGCAGCTAAATATACAGTAACTGGTTGCTGTACTTTGCTGCTCTGTAGAAGACAATTTTCATCCTCTTTAGTTAGCTGGCTCGATCTCTTTGAAAATTGCCCTCCATCTCTCTACATTGACTACAAGATTTACCTGGAGTTATAATCCCAAGCTCTTAAAATACAACTGAGGGATGATATTGCTGTGGTATTCCGAATACTAATGTCTGTGACACTGCCACATGCATTTTATTTGGATTGGATAGAGTATTCTTTATCCAGTAGGCCTTCCAAATAATACGTATTTAAGTCCCGCACAGAAAATAAACCGAGTTCCTACTGTAGTGCTAAAAGTATCTCTTTCGAATGAGATGCCAGATGGATTTCCTGCACACATTAGCTATTCATGGCCTTCTTTGAAATAGAAGGCATTGCGTTTTTACATTTCCTTGAGTTTTAAAGTGCAGAAGTCTGCACGTCTTCTCTCCGCCCCCAGCAAGAAATTCATTCCATTGTCAAAATAAATCATAGAATAGTCAGTCTGCAATGCTGCAAGGCATGGTTTTTGATAAACAATTGCCAATAAAAGAAACAAATGCTTATTGTTTGTTGCTGTATGTAGTGCTGACCAGTTTACAGACTTCCAGGCACGGTAGGATATAAATGCCAAAAATAAAAACAAGAAAACAAAAATCCCAATGGCACAAATATAACTCCTGTCATCACAGCCAGGTATTTACTGGTATGCAAAGACTGAGCATTCTTACCATTCCCCCCTGTATAGTTTCATTATCTGATCAGCATACTTTGTCTGTTACAACTGCCTAGAGACAGCACTGGAGGCAATACAAGTAAATCCTCTGCTCATATAGCTTGCTGACACCCTACCTGCCTCTGTGTATGCAAACACTTCCAGGATTCCCATGCATTAAGAGTTAGACTCCTTATGGTTAAACACGATAGCTCTAATGCATTTTTTTTTCCAAGCATTTGCAACCTGAGAACTGCATTTCCAGAGATAATTGCCTTCTAGCCTGAAATGGCATGAAGAATCAAGAAGAAATACTCTCTTTGAAGTTTGCAAGCTGCCTTAGCAAAATTATAATTTAAAAACAACATGTCTTCAAAGGAAAAATTAGAAAAGATGGTTTGAATTAAAGATCTCTCTCTTTTTCTTTCCCTCTATTTTCTCTCTCTCTCTCTCGCTCTCTCTTTCCCACACATCTAGGGCTAATTAATCAAAACTTGGGGTCTAGCCTCAAAATCTGCAGATACTCTTAGCTGAGTTGTTTGTACCATAATCAAAGCAAAGTTTATAGGTATAAAACTACCCACAGACTTTATCCTAATGCAGAGAGTTTTAAAATTGCACACTATAGAGGTAAGACAGAAGAGATAATGAGCTCAGTGGCTTCAACCCTCATAAGTCCATCAATATATTACAGATAAAAGAGGCAATCTGCATTATGGATTTTAACACTGAAAATACAAAGGCATTTGCTTTTTGTTTTTTTTCTCACAATCTCTAGTTATGTCATCATTAGCCTGGTTGATTTTTAGTAATGAGTCTTTTACATAAAATGATGATAGCAAATAATTGTTTGATGCTATTGTAACCCCCTTCAGTTTTCAGTGATTGTCCTGAATGCAGGGGTACACAGTTGTCCATGGGACCACTTTCTCCTACTTCTCTGTTTTTCTCATACCAAAAAGTCCACTTGTCTTGAGGTTCTGGTGTTCTTCCTGGTGGGGAGAAGGATTTAACCTCTGGGCTCTAGACCCACAGGGGTTGGCATCAACACAGTCTCTCTGTCTTTTTCCTTCCAAAAAACAGTCTCACAAAAACTCTTTTCCATTTTCAGAAACACTCCTTGCCAAACAGTGAGCTGTATAGCCAGGAACATATCTCTTCCCATAGTATTAGGCTACAGCAGTGGCGTACTGAGGGGGAGAGCAGGGGGAGAGCAGGGGGCAATGTCCCTGGGCGCAGGACCATGGGGGGTGCTGATGGCCAATATAGGGAGACCCAAGCAGCTGTGGTGGATCCCATCCCACTGGTAGCTGAAAAACAAGAAGACAGGCCTTGCGACCACCAGTAGATTTCATCCACCAGCAGTTGAGCAGAGAAGTCTGCCATTCCAATCCTGTGTACCGGCTACTCTTCCCTCTAAGCTGCGCATGTTCATGGCTGCGTACAACTTTTTTCATAGCAGTGCACAGCAGGAAAATCAGCAGAGTGGGTTGGAGCTCATCCCACTACTGCCCAAAGAAAATAAATCACCTCCAAACCACCAGGTGCTCCTTCTTCCTGCATGCACAGCCCCCGGAAGAAAAACATTGCCAGAGTCATGCAGGCAAGAAGGAGGAAGAACATTGGCTCGCATGCATAAGAAGAGCAATATCTGTGGCAAGGCCGCTGTGGATCCTACCTCGCAGCAGCCCAAGAAGATCAGGGCCACCACAGAGCTCATCCCACTGTGATCCATGAAGAGGAGGTTGAGAGGCAAGAGGGAGGCTGAGGCCCTGTACAGTGTGTGTGTATGAGAGTCTGTGTGCGGGAGTGAGAGCCTGTATGTTCAGAGAGACATCATGTGAGAGCCTGTGTGTGTTTGAGAGAGACAGAATGTGAGCGACCCTGCTTTTGTGTGTGAGTGACACAGCATGTGAAAGAGAGCCAATGTGTATGTATGTGAGAGAGAGATGCAGCATTTGAAAGTGAGAGTCGTGTGTGGGTATGAGACAGCATGTGACAGTAAGAGCCTATGTATGTATGTGTAAGAGAGAGAGAGACCGTGTATGAGAGAGAGAGAGAGAGACCACATGTGAGAATGAGAGCCTGAGTATGTGTTTGAGAGAGGAAGGGAAGAAGTGGAGAGAGAAGAAACAGAAAAAAGAGAGACCTTGTAAAAGGAATTGGCAAAAAACCAAGAAAGAAAACATGGAAAAAAAAAGCCTGTGACCAACCGATTAAAAAACTAAGATCAGATAGCAAGGCTAAAAAAAAATGTGAAATTTTAGTGATTCAGTATCAAGTGTGTCCTTGTATTTCCATAATATATGTAATACTTTAAATGAAAAATGGCAGCTCCACTGTGTTCACAAAGGCAAACTTAAATGGCAGGTCCCCCAACATGGATCCCGTGTTTCGCCCGTAGGCTGCATCGGGAGGGACAGAGAAGCAAAGCTTTACAATCTTATTCATTGTTATATAAGATATACAGGGAGATTTGTGACAGACGAGGTTGCGGGAGTCTATAAGAGCATGTATATTTGTGTATGTGACAGTGTATGTGTGAGAGAGAATTGACATGCAAGTATGTGTGAGAGAGAGGATAAAGTTTGTGTGCCCCCTAGCTCCCTAATCCTCATCAATCTCAGCGTGACCCGGAAATCAAGAGTTCCTAGATATGGACAGCAGGAGCTTTTTTTAAATCCACCAATTTGAAGGCTTTAGAATACAGCAAGGCCAGCCCTAGAAGAGCCTCTTTTGCACTTTGCTCAGTACGTCATCATTGAGTCACCTCAGCTTCTTGATCTGGCCAATCTTGTACTTGTTTCTATGTGACTTTAGGAGCCTTCTAGCCTTGTCTTGTTTCTGTGTGGCTTTAGGGGCTTTCTTGTCATGCCTTGTTCCCAGTGTGGCCTGTTTAGGCCTTCTTGTCTTGACCTGTCTTGACCCTGTACATTTGTTTGTTTCCCTAGTTCCTGTCTGGGCTGTCAGGTTGGTCTTATTTGTCTTGCCATCGGTTCCTGTTTGCCTTGAACGGGTAGATGTGAATTGGATATTTACATTTTCAGATAATAGAAGGACTAGGGGGCATTCAATGAAGTTAGCAAGTAGCTCATTTAAGACTAATCGAAGAAAATTCTTTTTCACTCAACGCACAATTAAGCTCTGGAATTTGTTGCCAGAGGATGTGGTTAGTGCAGTTAGTGTAGCTGGGTCCAAAAACGGTATGGATAAGTTCATGGAGGAGAAATCCATTAACAGCTATTAATCAAGTTTACTTAGGGAATAGCCACTGCTATTAATTGCATCAGTAGCATGGGATCTTCTTGGTGTTTGGGTAATTGCCAGGTTCTTGTGGCCTGGTTTGGCCTCTGTTGGAAACAGGATTCTGGGCTTGATGGACCTTTGGTCTGACCCGGCATGGCAATTTCTTAAATTCTTATGTCTGTGTATACCTTGCCCTGTTCATCTGTTCCTGTCCTGTCCTTGTCTGTTTCCCTATGGCCTTCCTGCTTCCTGTGGATCTCTCCATGGCCCTCTTCTCCCTGTCTTTACCCTGTCTTGCACTCCTGTTCCAGTTTAGCCTTTGTTTTACCTTGTTCCTGCCTGTATGTGCATTACCCGTTTTCTGTCTTTCTCTCTGCACTCCTGTTCTGCCTAGTCTTGCATCTGCACCCAGTCTTGTTTTCCCTGTCCTGTTTGGACTTGCCTCCCAGTAACTCCCTCAGACTGAACGACTGTTGCTGACCCAAACTGACTTCTGCCCTTGCTTTGCTGTTCTCCATCTGTCCTGACCTCTGCCCAGACTCTAACCCTGTTTGATCTCTGCCTGCCCTGTCCTGGACAATGATCTTGCTTGAACTCTACATGCCCTGACCATAGCCTGCCATGCATCTGGCCAGAGGAGTTCTGCTGACCACCAGAACCTGTGGGCTCAACTCAAGGGGAAGGTGGCCGGCCAGGCAAAAGACCCTACCCTGCTTTGCCGTAGAGCCTGTGCAACTTCTACTGGGGGAATATCCTCATCCAGCATGCCAGACTATAACCAAACTGGTCTGTCCAGAATGCCCATCCATGTTCATATCTACAGGAGGAAAATAAAAAACGCATCACTACCACAATACCAGTACATTTCTTTTCTCTTCTGGGTAGGATATTATGGAGTACACCCACACACACACACATTGGTTCTTGAAGTTCCCTGGGCTAGGGAACTTGGCCCTCCATAAGAGCTGTGGAAACAAACAGGTTAGACCAATACTTCTCCAATAGCACCTGCACTTCCACAACAAAAACAGGACCTGCAGTGTAGATGACCCTGTGGAGAAATAAAATGGTTAGGAATAGGTAGAATCCTAACCATGGATCACACCTGAAAAAGAATTTAACTATTATACCTTTTGTCAGTTAAAAGAAATACAAGGAATACCATTTTTTGGCCTTTTTTTAAACATTTTATAATTTTTATAGAAGGATTTTTCACTTTATTTTTCCAAACACTTCACTCATCTGCATGGTAGAAACAACAACCCACCGCACATTTTACTTTCAGAAATTAACGCTTACCCAAAGGCTGGTGTTAATTTCGGCTGGCACCAGGAAAGTGTACAGAAAAGCAGTAAAAACTGCTTTTCTGTACAGCCTCCGACTTAATATCATAGCGATGTTAAGTCAGAGGCCCCAAAAGTAAAATAAAAGTAAAAATTTTAAAAAAAATTAAAAATCTGCCCGCGGCCCGCAGGTCACAAGACGGATGCTCAATTTTGCTGGCGTCCGTTTTCCGAACCCGTAGCTGTCAGCGAGTTCGAGAACCGACGCCGGTAAAATTGAGCGTCGGCTGTCAAACCCGCTGACAGCCGCCGCTTCTGTCAAAAAGGAGGTGCTAGGGATGTGCTAGTGTCCCTAGCGCCCCCTTTTACCGCGGGTCCTCATTTGCATGTTATTCCCGCCTGAATCGCGCGCACAGGAGAGTGGCCTCTCAAATTCAAAAAAGCATGAGATGGGCACAGAGGATCCCTAGCAGCAAAAGAGGATTGTAAAGGAACACTGTGGTAACCAGCATGGCATAGCAGTTACACCCCAAAAACAGCAGTCTGCATCAAGCTTTGAAGAGGGCATTGTGGTAACCTGCATGGAGCAGTGGCCACAACCCTAAATAGATTCAGACTTCAGGAAGGTTGGAGTAGCCTGCATGGAGGAATTTAAACCCTAACTCCAAAGAGCATAGGAAGGCCGGTGAGTAGGGACTTTGACAACAGCCTCAATAATTTTGGAGGCTCTGGGGGATTGTTCCAGAGCCTGGTAACAAGACATGGAAAGGTCCCTAGGTATTGAATTAACTATTAGTGTTGTAAGAATGAAAGTTAAAGATGTCAGGGCCTGAACTGGCCTCCCAGCAAATGTAAGAGAGACCAGGCCTGGATTTAAGCATATGCAATGTAGGTAACTGCTCCCGGCACTACGTGTTGCCTCCAATGTCTATTCCTAAATGCAAATCCCTCCTCCTGTGGCACTGGTGCCAGTTGCAGCAAGGATGAAGAAAACTCAGTGCATAGCCTTCAGCAGCCCTCTTACCCTGACAGACCCTGCAGCAGCATCCAACCCTTTGCACAGATTCCCCTGGTAACAGGAAGTCCATGTGGCAGGAGGGGCACGGGGTGCCATGGGGTCCATTAACCCAGAGGATGGCTGAAGACCCCATGCCCGATTTTTCTTCATCTTCTATTGCTGCTGCAGCCCAAGCCATGACTTTGAGGTGAGGAGGGAGGGAGGGAGGAAGAGAAATGCCCTGAGAGGAGGATTTGGGTAGAAGGGATCATACTCTCCCCCCCCCCCCCCCCCCCAGGGAGGAGAGGGAGGAATTCTTCCCTTCCCCCATTACCTGTGGGTTCATGCCCCTTTAATCCACCTTAATAGAGGCCATCACATTTAACAGATTTTGGGCATGCTTGGGGCAGATATGGTGGGCAGTGGAGGGTAATAGGTTGAAAGATCAGGTGAAAGATACATTGGTATACATTTAAGGTATTTAAGGTATTTAAGGGAGGCTGCATGGGAAGGAGACAGTAAGAAGAAGAGACAGTGGGAGCTAGAATTACTTGATCTTCTTGGTGTTTGGGTAATTGCCAGGTTCTTGTGGCCTGGTTTGGCCTCTGTTGGAAACAGGATGCTGGGCTTGATGGACCCTTGGTCTGACCCAGCATGGCATGTTCTTATGTTCTTATGGTGTTGGGTTATATAAGGGAGTTTATCTGAACTAAGTAGACAGGATGGGTCAATTTGGTTTTTACCTACTGTCATCTACTTCATTACAATGCTTCTATGTTTCTATGTTTTCTAATGTAAACAGAAAAATGTAATGTAAAAATGATCATAACTGCAGTGAATTTCTGACCCTCAAAAATAATTCTAGCTCCCACTGTCTCTTCTTCTTACTATCTCCTTCCCATGCAGCCTCCCTTAAATACATCCCTGATAAGATTTCAATCTCCCTTCCTACATACATTGAAATATCCTAGAGATAGACTTCATTAAAGGCTAAAACACAATGTTCAAAGAGATTATGAGTAAATGAGTGTTTACCTGTGGTGAAGGGCCTTTTAACAATTGTCTTTATTTGCTATCATTTATTAGGTTACAATAATTAAAACTATCTCTGTGAGTACTTTTACCCCCAGGGTTTGCACTAATAATCAAAGAAGGGTGTTAGCTTACATTATTGCCACTGGAAAAATCATGCAGAAATGCACCTATTTTCTCTGCAGGTAGATGTCCAATCAGAAACAATGCGCATAAGTTTGAACAATTAAACCTATACACATTGTTCCTCTATCCCCACAGGAAAGCTTCCAGAGTCCACAGGTAAAAGTATGTATTGTTAAACAACAAGCATACATTTACTTGCAGGCAGGTTGAGCAAGATTCAAAATCCCCTACGTCCATAAATACATTTATACCTGTGGAAAGGACTTAGAAAATAGACGGGCAATATTCAAACAAATTCTGAGCCCAATATTGAAACACTATTTAGCTGGATAAGTCACTTACCTAGCTAAGTAGATAGCCGGATATGTTATGGGCAGGCAGTGGGTGGATTGGGACGGCACCACTCATCCGATTCATTTAGCCAGAGAAATAGTGATATTCATACTTATCCAGTTAATTTAATTGGGTAAATTAGACCTGCCATGAAGCAGGTATAACTTAGCCGGGTATAACTTATCTGGCTAAGTAGCACTGAATAGGGGGATATTCAGCAGCATAGCCATGCTTCTTAATATCTCTTAATGTAATGCTTCTTAAGTCTTATCTACCTAACTTACATAAATGGCTACCTTTGAATATTGAGGCCTCTATTTTTCTGGACTATCCAACTATGAAAGAGTGCCTGGGATTTTATTCATGCTTGTAGTCAAAAAGATCTATAATCAAGAACCCAGTGGGCAACAAAGTTACCTGGATAGTTACTGGCACTTATCCAGGTAAAAGTGCAGCTGAATATACTTGGATAAGGTTTCATGGATAAAGATATCCCAGAAACTTTGCTGCTCACCTGCCTTTCAAATATGGATCTGAGCCAGCGTCACCCGATCCCCACTCCCTCCCACCTGTTCAGAACAGGGATTGGTCTGTTCTCCAAAAAACATAATTATTTCTCCCACTGTGCTCAGTTTATCTTTTTATTATCTAAATCACCAATATGAAATTAGAAAAGCTTTTTTCGATGGAGAAAAAGACTTCAGTGACACTGAGTAAAAATTACTCTGCCAGAAATTCTATGACATTTTTAGAAGGCCAAATTTTGGCTCTGTGTCACTGAGGTATTTTCCTCCATTGAAATAAGCTTTTCTAATTTCACACTGGTGATTTACATAAAAAAGATAAATAGAATACAGTGGGAGAAGTAAGTTTTATTCTCCACAGAGTGAAGCGAATAAATGAATATTAAGTACTGGGAGCTGTCAGCTGTACCAGCACTTGATATTGAGCTCGGTGGAGGTCCCCTCCTCTCGCTGGGCTTCAGGGACACTCAGGGTAGGAAGTGAGGATTTGGTGCCCCACTTATTTTAGGTAGGAGACTGGGAGAGAATCAGGACGCTATTGGCCCACTACATTTTTATTACCTTGGGGGTGAGAGGGAGGAAGGGTAAACAGGGTGCTGTTTGGCCTGCCTCTTTTTTCTAATCTTGTGGGTGGGAGGGAAGGGCAATCAGGGTGCTGCTGGCCAGTTAAATTTTTTTTAGCTTCGTTATCTAAGAAACTTTGGGATAGCTATTTGGCCAACAAGAGCTCCCTGGGTAACTTTGTCTCGTGCTGAATATCAGCACAAGCCAAAGTGAAGCCATGCCCCAGGAATACCCTCAGTGCTGCATCTTTTTATTCAGGTAGCACATTGCCTCGATAAAATGCATCCAGGGAATGGGGAGAAATTTTCAAACATCAGGGTTTGTTCAGCTGACTCAAAAAGTTATCTGGAAAAGCCTTTTGATCTCAAAGTGTGGTTTGCCCAGAAGCCCCTATTTTTTATAGTCTGCTTAATGTGCTTAAGGAGAGTTTTTAATTCAGCAGCCTGTGTAGGGCTAAAGTCTGTGGATCTACTGTAAGTGCTTTTCCCTGCTCACCCCCTCCTCGGTTGATTTTCATAAGACAATTTATGCACATAAACTTGGGTTTATTCACATTATTGGGTTTAAAATGTCTCCCATTAAACTTTTAGGAAAAATGTCCAAAATAAAGCATATTTGATATAGGATTCTGCAGCACGTTAGACATGTCACACTCAATACCGGGGCTTAGTCCTCACGAAGTCCAATACCCCTAAAGCATGGATTCTCTGATGGAGGGAGAATAAATCTCCAGGACCCAAAATGTAGGGGCGCCTCTTGCTGTGGGTGCTGTATTGTAACCCCCAAGGGTGGCAAAGTAAAAAGAGAGCTTTAATACTGTCATGATGCCACAGCAAAAAAAATCTCTCTCCCTCACTTTTCCTCCAGTGGCAGTCACACATGAATGAACACTTCTTCTCTGTATTGAGATGTTTGACAATACAATTGGTTTCCCCAGAGATAGGGAAGAGAAGCAAGTGCCATAAGATTTGGTTCCAGAAAACAAAATACAAATCTGAAATACAGTAAATGTTAATTCACAGTCAGGCCGATATAATACAGTGTGCTCCGTTAGCTCCGGTTTGGCGGCACATTTTTGATGCGCTATTTTACCCCTTATACAGTAAGGGGTAATAGCGCATCGAAAGCGCGCAGCCAACCCCCCAAAACTAATAGCGCCCACAACATGCAAATGCATGTTGATGGGCCTATTAGTTATTCCAGTGCGATTCAGAAAGTAAAATGTGCAGCCAAGCCGCACATTTTACTTTCAGAAATTAACGCCTGCCCAAAGGCAGGCACTAATTTCGTCCGGCACCAGGGAAATGTACAGAAAAGCAGAAAAAACTGCTTTTCTGTACACCCTCAGACATAATAAAGCAATATTAAGTCAGAGGCTCCAAAAATAAAAAAAAATTTTAAATTTAAAAAAAATAAATTTTAATTTAAAAAAATGTTTTTAAATGTGCCCACAGCCCGCTGGTCGGAAGACGGACGTTCAATTATGCCGGCGTCTGTTTTCAGAACCCATGGATGTCAGCAGGCTCGAGAACCGACACCAGTAAAATTGAGCGTCGGCTCTCAAACCCGCTGACAGCCGCCGCTCCTGTCAAAAAGGAGGCATTAGGGATGTGCTCATTTGCATGCGGGCCAATACTAAATCCTGTGCACAGGAGAGTGGCCTGTGCGCATGCAGGGAGAGCGGGCGCTCGCCGGCTCTCCCGCACTTTTTTCTGTATTGACCCGAGTGTAATTCCTGGGTGGGACGGATCTTTTAACTGACACCCATGGACACAAAATTTAAAAAGAAGGAGATGGGGAGCCTTTCTGCACACACACTTCTCTCCTTCACTCCATGGACAGCAATGACACTCTGACTTCCAGAGTTCCCTGGGGGTGACACAATAGTTCCAAGGCCCTTTTGCAATAGTCCCAGTACAAGGCCTTGTCCGTCCTTGTAAACAGCTCTAATAACAATCACAATCTTTTATATCCAATGAGCGCACAGAAGTAATGGGGCTTCCAACTACTTTTACTGATAATGGATTAGATGACTGAAAAATATTTACAGCTCAAATTGGAGTTCAAATAAAGTCAATAAATAATAGAACAGCAGAAAGATTCAGAGCTGTAGCCAGGCAATTTGATGCCTATTGTTACGAGCGTGGACCCTTGGATCGATCGGAACCGGATGAAGAGTCGTTGAATGAGATGACAACGAAGGTCCCGATCGGAAGGTGGCAAGGACGGAGTTGAAAGTGGCTGGAGGAAGATCCGGGAAAGCCCTATGCGACCAAGGGCCGTGGCAAGGAAGGATGAAGCGGTGGAGCTGGTACAATGGTGAGGAGATCTTCGCCCTGGAAGCCGAGCCTCCCCCGAGAGGAGCTCGTAGGAGTTCGGCCGCTGGGACTTAGGAGATTCACCCTGGAAGCCGGAGTCCCCCCAGGAGGAGCCCGTAGGGACCCGGCCGCTGGGACTTAGGAGAGCCCGCGGGGGCGGAGTCCGATGGAGTCCGAGGTTGTCGCTCACCAGTCCAGAGTCGTGTACCAGAGTATCGTCGCTTGCCAGTCCGGGATCAGAAGCCAAAGGATCGCTGTAATCCAAGGCTGGGTTCGAGAGCCGGGAGTCGTCGTAAGCCAGTCCGAGGTCCAGAGCCAGAGGGATCACCGTAAGCCGTTCCGGGGTCAGAAGCCAAGAGTCGTCGTAAGCCAGTCCAGAGTCAGAAGCCGAGAATCACCGAAAGCCAGTCCAGGATCAGGAAGCACAGGAAATCAAGAGGATCAGGAACGCAGCAACTGGAGACAGGGTAAACCTGGGAACCTCGTTGCAAGGCAATGTCTTGGCTGAGCTGCAAGGTATAAATACCCTGCAGCATCTGACGTCACCCGGAGGCTTCCCCTGCTTTTTCCTGCGCTGGCCCCTTTAAATTTGGCTCAGAGACGCGCGCGTGCGTCTAGGGGGCGGGGCCAGCCGCCGAGGAACGCCGGCTGCTGCGACGCAGCGAAGAGGGCCTGGCAGGAGCTAGTACAGGCCCGTGTGAGGCGGGGGAACGCCGAGCCTGCTGTGGCTGAGGTCCCCGGAGGTCCGGGGAGCGCGGGCCCAACGCGGGAGCCCGAAGAAGTGAGTAGCGATTCCGGGGCCGACCCGGAATCGCAACACCTATGGCCAAGTGAAAAACTGCGCCCTCACCCATTACACAACACATGACCCCACGAGTTGGGAGACTGTCAAATGTTTGTACAGCAAAGCCCATGGCCAGTGTAAGGGTATTAGGTGCCCTAGGAAAACTTTACAGCCTTGCACCCCCCACCCTATCATACCCTCCTCACACAATTAAAAATTATGCATTTATAATAACAGATTTTACATGAAAAAGAATATTCAAAGCACTATCTTCTGAGGTAAAATATAACTTACAATATGTATATTATTATTTACTTGCACTGCCGAGGTGCCAACCAGAAAACCCTGTAAAAAAGCAAAAAATACTTGCAACCTATACGGTATTAGGTCATCTTGGGCATGGGCATGACCCTCAGAGAGAGCCCCCTACCTATGAAAGTTAATACTATAAAAATTACACCAGGCCTAAAATAGTAATAGTATTAGGAAAACAGAACAATCCAAGCTGCTATAGATCCCTACGTAGAAACTACACACCAATGAAATACTTCACTTCAGTGACACATGCAAAACACAGATAGATCCTCAAATACAGAATAAAGAGACCATAAGGTATAAATAGAAATGTACAGACAAAAACTGAATTGGAAACCACAACAAGCGGTTCTGTATGCACTGCAATAATGTAAAAAACAGAAATATTACCATTCCTAATAAAAAAATATTAGTACAACCATACCAATAAAAAGAATAATTCAAAACCATTAATGAATAGAATAACATTCAATAATTAAAAACTCATCTAAAAATTTTACAAACATCAATAAATTATTTCAAAACAGACACATCAAATAACACCCACAATTAAAATAAGAATTTTTAAAAATTCCCCATTATCCACACCTTGAAACTTTTGATTTACAGATTTTTATGCCCGTCGGTCGCAGACAGCTGCAACCAGTACTGCTCACCTCCTTTGCTTCCCTGACTCCATGGGGTAGATTGGCAGCCTCCGCTAGCTATCGATGACCTGCCTACTGCTCTCAGGCCTCCCTGGTCGGCACAGATGCTGCCGACCGCCATCTTGCCATCGGGTCCCTCTAGGCGCGTGCGCACGCACACGGACCAGTCTTATCCATGTCATGGCGGGAACCTCGGGGGCGTCCCCTCCAGATGATGTCATCCCCCTTGGATATTTAAACCAGCTGGCCCTGCCTAAAGATGATTTGGCAAAGAGTCTCATCCTTACTAATTTTGCCTCGCTTCCTGAGGACCCTGCGTCCCGGTTCCTGTTCTGACGTGGACGTCTCAGGAACCCGCTCCTCGGGGGTCTCTCTCTCGTCCTGGCTATCTGCTCCTCGGAAAGCCTGAAGGCTGGAGCTCTGCCTGCCCATTCCTTGGGGCTTCCCTGGAACCAACACTGCTCTTTCATGAGTACTCCGCCCTGTGGATCACTTTCTGCTCTACCAAGTGCCTCTCTGGTGTACCCCGTGCTACGGACCATTACTATCTCTACAGAGGACTCTTTCAGAGGTACCCACTCTACGGACCCTTACCACTCTATCGAGGACCTCACAGGTGTACCCCAACTTGCGGACCGCTACCAGCCCTACCGAGGACCCTCAGTGGTGTACCCCACTCCGCGGGCCATTGCCATCTCCACCAAGGGCTTCAACTGTGCACTTCACCTTGCGGACCGCTGTCATTTCTACAGAGCACCCCTCCAGCATACTCTGGTCTGCGGGTCATCATCTCTACCAAGGACACTATTTGTGTACTCCGCCCAACGGGCCACTACCATCTCTACCAAGACCTCTTCAGTGTACCCTGCTTCGCAGACCATTACCATCTCTACAGGAGACCTCTTCGGTGTAACTGCTCCATGGATCTCTACCAACACTATGGAGGTATTCCCTCTGGGCACTTCCTATTCCATCGACCCTGTGTCTCTGGGTCTGTGTGACTTCCTCTCTGGCACCCCCTGCTCCATGGGTAGTGCTTCTATCTCTTTAATAAAGACTCTATTTTGCTTCTGTGTCTATCCCCAGCTAAGACCTAGCCTCCCGACAGTGAGGCTCCTGGGGCTCCTCCCTGTGGGTGGTACCACCTCTCAATTTGGCCCAGGTTCCACGTACCAACTGATATTTACAGAATCCTAACAGATTGCCAAATCCATGGACCCAGCACAGGTCTCAGCAATTCAGGCCATCCCTGGCCTGGCCCGGCCCAGCGAATCATGGAGCAACAGAAGATCCTAGAGTCTTTGGCTAATGCCGTCAATCAACTGAATAGCCGGCTGGATTCCATTTCAATGCTTGCCAAGCCTGACCCAGCTACGCAAGCACCGCCCTTCCATCCTCCAGTACCTCTGCTGGCACCTCCTTGTTTTGCAGGTGACCCCTTGTTATGTAGGGGGCCTCTTGAACCAGTGCAACATGCACTTTTCCCTACAACCTGCATATTTCCCGGATGTAGTCTCCAAAACTACATATATCTTATCTCATCTGGACGAAAAAGCATTGGCTTGGGCATCACCCCTTTGGGAATGTACAGATCCCATCCTTAATGATCTACCAGGCTTCCTCACCCTCTTCTGAACTGTGTTTGATGACTCAGGATGAAAGGCCATCTCCAGATCTACACGCTTGCATTTACAGCAAGGTTCCAGATCACTGACTTTATGTCGAGTTTCGGACTCTCTCATCAGAATTACACTGGGATCTGGGCTGTCTGCGAGCCATATTTCTTGAGGGTCTTAGCCCACACATTAAAGACGAGTTGGCAGCACGCAAGGTCCCTGAGGCCTTGGACTCCCTTATTGATCTTGCTAGGTGCATAATTTGTCGTCTATGCAAATGTTACCAGGAGATTAGAGGAACCAAGAGAGTGGCTTCTAGTGCCCCACGGGTTCGCTCAATGTCTTCTACTCAGGGTATCCCTATACCTAACACTGAAGAAGAGGAACCAATGCAAATGGACCGTAGTCATCTATCCGCAAAGGAGAAGCAGCGTCGCCAGAAAGCAGGCCTCTGTATGTATTGTGGCCAATCGAGTCATGCCGTACCCTCCTGCCCTCTCCGTCTGGGAAACTCCCAGGCCTAGGATCTGCTGGAGGACTTCTCCTAGGCCTAACTGCACCTTCTCCTCCACTAACTCTGCCTGTCACCATTAATTTGAATAACCAGGAGTTTCACACCCTGGCATTAGTAGACTCCAGAGCTGGGGGAAACTTTATTCTCCAGCAAATTGTAGAATATTTACGAATTACCACCAATCATATGCCAACCTCATTGTTACTTTCGTGTAATCATGGCGAAACTTTACCTGTGCTGCGACCGTCGCTGCCCAACATCTCCACTATGCACACCTTACCTCTTTGGTGACTCTCTCTTTGCCTGTTGGATGTTTGGCTGCCGCAGCATCATCTTGCCGTTCTCCTCCAGCGTCCCCAGACCGTTTAGACGCTGCACTCCGCCATGTTTCCCAGCAGCTTAAGGGTGCGCACGCAGCCCCAACTCAAGTACCAGCAGTGGCACGAACCTCAGGGGCGTACCTCTGAGGTGACGTCATCCTCACCGGATATTCAAAGTCTCTGAAATCGCTAACGAATCGAGTTAGCAAGGGCTTTCCTCCAGGTATCGGCGGATGGGATTCACTCTCTGCATACCTTGCTACTCTGACTGCTCGGACTTACCAAGGGTATCCACTTCTCGGGGGCCTCGCTTTCTCTTTTGCTTTTCAGATCACAGTCTGGAACCGGTACTCGCTCCTCGAGGGCCCCCGTTCCCGGACTTGCTACTGAATACCACTTCTGCCAGGAAGTCATCGCTGCTTACTACACCAGTGAGTTACCAATTCTTTCTCAGAGCGTTCCCTGGAACCAGGTACTCACTCCTCAAGGGCCTACTTCATACCAGCTCTAAGAGACTATTGTGTGAGTGTTACCATCAAGGTTCTGTTCCTGAACTCTGCATACCCTGCCTACTCACTATTTTCAGTTTCTTTACAGCTCAGTTATCCAGGATCGCTGTTCCAGTATCTGAGGGACTACAGCCCAGCGGGGCACTTCCAGCTCACTACTGTCACCTCTGGTGGTTAAATATACTGTTTAATAAAAGAACTAGTGTGTGTCTGTCTCCATACTCTGAGCCTGACCGGTGGTCCCTCTCGGGATCTTCCCCCAGGGGCGTGGTCATCTGCTACCGGCCCAAGGATCCACCCACAACTACCATGAACACTAACTGATTGCTAACTCCATGGATCCAGCATAACTCAATGCCTTACAAGCCATACCGGGTCTGGCCCAGTGCATTGTGGAGCAGCAAGACACCTTGGAGAAACTTACTTCAGCGTTTCATCAGCTACACACACAGAAGGTTCAAGGCACAGCTTCCAGCCATGAAGGTCCGTTACAGGAGGTAACTCTAAAAACTGATGTACCACTGGTGGCTCCAGTCTGCTTTTCCAGTGAAATCCAGAAGGCCCAGAGTTTCTTAAACCAGTGCTGCATGCATTTTGCCTTACACCCATTTTTATTTCCTACGGCTCTTTCCAAGACTACCTACATCCTTTCATACCTGGATGGTAGGGCCTTGTCTTGGGCATCTACCTTATGGGAGCACAAGGACCCCATTTTCTAGGACATAGAAGGATTTATGGACTTGTTTAAATCCGTATTCAATGACCCTGCTTGAACTGCTGTAGCCGGTTCTGCTTTGGTGGAATTGAAACAAGGCAGCAGATCATTGGCTGAATTTGCCATCGAGTTCAAAACTCTTGCGGCAGAACTCTGCAGGGAACCCAAATGTCTCAAGACTCTCTTTTTCAGAGGCCTGGATATCCGTTTAAAGGACAAGCTGGTTGCTCACGAAACACCTAACTCGCTGGACGAATTAGTAGCCTTGGCAACTCGGATTAATCACCGGCTCCGGGACAAGGTGAAGGAACTCCGGCCTAAGGTGTCACCTGGGTTGAAACAGGCTAGTGCTATATCTACACCTCGGATGGTTCCAGTAATTCTTGCTGTTGATAAAGATGAACCGATGCAACTTGGTCATGGATATTTAACTTCCAAAGAAAGAAGACCGGAAAAAGCACGGCCTTTGCATGTACTGTGGTCAGCCTGGCCATAATGTCTCTACATACTCCATTTGTCTGGAAAACGGACAGGCCTAAGTCCTGCAGGAGGATTGTTTTTAGGGGCCATATGGCGACCTCTCCTCCGTTTTCTCTTCCAGTCTCTTTGACTTACGGACCGGTCTCGGTTCAGACTCCTGCCCCGCTGGACTCAGGGGCAGAAGGCAACTTCATTCTCACACATCTAGTGGAAGACTTGAGGAGTCCCCTCATCAAGCTGAAAGGTCCTCTACTGTGTCATCATTTGAAGTGGGCTATGGACGTTCCCTAACACCGCCACGTCCACTGAAGCTCAGTGACGTCCCAGCAGCTCAATCCACTGCTGCTGATATTCATAACGCTTTTCACGTTTCACTTCTGAAATCACTCATACTCAGCGAATTTTCTTCCAAACCTCAAGATCCACCTGTCATCAATGCAGAAGACGACTTAGAGTTCAAAGTCAAAGAGGTCCTGGATGTTCGTAAAAGAGGCAATACTTTTGAATACCTTCTAAAGTGGGAAGGTTTCAGCCCCGAAGAAAACTCTTGGGAGCCTCAGGCCAATATTCTGGACAAAGAGATGCTTCGTCAGTTCCACCTCGCGCATCCTTCAAAACCCAAGCCTGGTACCCGAAGAGGAAATCGCCCTTTGAAGGGGGGTACTATTGCGATCGTCACTGCCCAACGTCTCCACTACGCCCACCTTACCTCTTTGGCGACTCCCTCTTTGCCTGTTGGAAGTTTGGCTGCCACGGCGTCATCTTGCCATTCACCTCCGGCATCCCAGGACCAGCTAGACGCTGCACTCCGCTATGTTTCCCAGCAGCCTAAGGGCGGGCGCTTGTGCGGCACGGCGCTAACTCAAGTACCAGCAGTGGCACGAACCTCAGGGGTGTCCCCCTGAGGTGACGTTGAGGTACTCGCTCCTCGAGGGCCTACTTCATTCCAGCTCCTGGGCTGCTTCTAAGAGACTATTGTGTGAGTGTTACCATCAAGGTTCTTTTCCTGAACTCTGCATACCCTGCCTACTCACTATATTCAGTTTCTCTACAGCTCAGTTATCCAGGATCGCTGTTCCAGTATCTGAGGGACTACAGCCCGGCGGGGCACTTCCAGCTCACTACTGCCACCTCTGGTGGTTCAATATACTGTTTAATAAAAGAACTAGTGTGTGTCTGTCTCCATACTCTGAGTCTGACCGGTGGTCCCTCTCGGGATCTTCCCCCAGGGGCGTGGTCATCTGCTACCAGCCCAAGGATCCACCCACAACTACCACAAACACTAACAACCTGGTGAAGTTGCCTTTTCCACTATCCCTATTTGACTTCGCACAGGATCTCTACATACAGAATCTCTTTTTTAATTTTGAACAAGGCTATACACCCAGTGGTCCTGGGATTGCCATGGCTGAAAATAATTACCCCACAGTTTGACTGGACTTCCCTCCAACTCTCTCACTGGGGTGACTACTGCCATAAAAAATGTTTGGAGACCATATCCCGATGCCTTGCCTGGCCACACAGCCATCTCTCCCAGGTCTTCCACCACAATATTCCTCCTTCCAGGATGAATTTTCTAAGAAAGCTACAGACGCCTTACCTCCACATTGCTCCTTTGATTGCGCAATTAATGTGTTGCCCAACACTGAGTCTCCTCGAGGAAGAATCTACCCTCTTTCCTTAACCGAAACCAAAGCCATGTCCGAATACGTAAAGGAAAACCTGGCCAAAGGCTTCATTCATCCTTCCAAATCCCCTGCTGGAGCAGGGTTCTTTTTTGCAGGGAAAAAGGATGTTCCCCTCCGGCCATGCATAGATTATTGCGGCTTAAACAAAATTACACAGAAGGATCGCTACCCCCTGCCATTAATATCTGAACTGTTTGAAAGGCTCCAGGAGGTCAAGATATTCACCCAATTGGACCTAAGGGGAGCATATAATTTGATTAGGATACGCCAAGGCGATGAATGGAAAACCGCTTTTAACACCCGTGACAGCCATTTTGAATATCTGGTCATGCCATTTGGTCATACCATTTGGTCATGCCTGTGGTGTTCCAGAATATGATGAATGAAATCAGAGACATGCTCTAAGGTGTGTCATGGTCTATTTGGATGAAATCCTGTTTTTTTCACAAGACCTTCAAAGCCACTGCCGGGATGTCATCAACGTCTTACAATGCTTAAGGGAGAACCAGCTGTATGCCAAGTTGGAAAAATGCTCTTTTCACAAGGAGTTCATCCCCTTTCTGGGCTATGTGGTCTCTAGCCAGGGATTTCAAATGGATCCGCAGAAGACTAAAAGCATCCGAGACTGGCCCCAGCCACTGGGTCTCAAGGCACTCTGAAGATTTCTAGGCTTCACTAATTACTATAGGTCATTCATCAACTACTATTCAACACTAACTGCTCCACTCATGGCCATGACATGAAAGGGAATTGACCCATCCCAATGGTCACCCAAAGCTGTATCTGACTTCCAGAAACTTAAAGCATTCCTGCAGGAGCCATGCCTGCATCATCCGGACCCCCGACCACCCTTCATCATTGAGGTAGAAGCTTCAGACATCGGTATTGGTGCTGTGCTCAACCAGCATTCTATTAACCATATCTTACACCCATGTTCATTCTTTTCCTAACGATTCTCTCCAGCTGAAAGCAGGCCTCTGTATGTATTGTGGCCAATCGAGTCATGCGGTACACTCCTGCCCTCTCCGTCTGGGAAACTCCCAGACTTAGGATCTGCTGGAGGACTTCTCCTAGGCCTAACTGCACCTTCTCCTCCACTAACTCTGCCTGTCACCATTAATTTGAATAACCAGGAGTTTCACACCCTGGCATTAGTAGACTCCAGAGCTGGGGGAAACTTTATTCTCCAGCAACTTGTAGAATATTTACGAATATTTACGAATTACCAAAGAATTGCTGGCAATCAAATTAGCCTTTGAAGTGTGGTGCCCCTGGCTCGAGGGAGCACAGCATCAAATAACAGTGTACAAGGATCACAAGAACCTCGAGTACCTACATCACGCCCAACGCCTAAACCACAGACAGGCCCATTGGTCTCTTTTTTTCACCCAATTTAATTTCCCGTTTCAGTACCAACCAGCTAACAAGAACGTGCAAGCAGTTGCCTTCTCATTTCCTACTGATGATGTCCCAGATGTTCCCTGGCACATCATCGACCCTAGTAAGGTACTTCTCTCCGCTACTCACACAGTGCCATCTGGGAAGACAGTGGTTCCCTGACCTCTTTGTAAGAAGATCCTCTGATGGGTGCATGATTCCCTGCTCTCCGGTCATCCTGGGCAAGCAAGAATGCTCGCTATACTCTAGAGCAGGGGTCAGGAACCTTTTTGGCTGAGAGAGCCATAAACGCCACATATTTTAAAATGTAATTCCATGAGAGCCATACAATATGTTTAAAACTAAATACAAGTAAATGTGTGCATTTTATGTAAGATCACACTTTTAAAGTACAATAGTCTCTGAAAATATTACACCAGGCCTTAAGACACCAATACATCTCCTATTAGGAAAACGGACCAAGTCAAGCTGCTATAGAGTCCTACACAGAAACTACACGCCAGCAGAAAACCTCACCTGAATCACGTGCTGTCCTTCACCTAACACAGAATAAAGAGACCAAAACGCATAACAAGAAGCATGCAGAAAAAACTGAATTGGAAACTGCAACAAGCCAGAGTCTCTGTATGCAGTGTAACAAAGGAAAAAAGAAACATCACCCATCCTTATAAAACAAATCAAGAAATATAAAATCATCAGTAGTAAAACTGTACTAACAAAAAGAACATATTTCGAAACAGCTGATGAGTGGAATATCCAATAATTAAAAACTAGAGATGTGAATCGTGTCCTCGATCGTCTTAACGATTGATTTCGGCTGGGAGGGGGAGGGAATCGTATTGTTGCCGTTTGGGTGTGTAAAGTATCGTGAAAATCGTTAAAATCGTGAGCCGGCACACTAAAACCCCCTAAAACCCACCCCCGACCCTTTAAATTAAATCCCCCACCCTCCCGAACCCCCCCCCCCCAAATGCCTTAAATTACCTGGGGGTCCAGCGGCACACTAAAACACGGCACACTAAAACCCCCTAAAACCCACCCCGACCCTTTAAATTAAATCCCCCCCAATGCCTTAAATTACCTGGGGGGTCCGTAGCGGCGGTCCGTAGCTTAAATTACCTCCGTAGCCTTAAATTACCTCCGTAGTGGCGGTCCGTAGCTAAATCAGGGGAAGGGGGAGAGCAGGAAAACCGGCACACTAAATCGTGTAGTCTTCAGCTGGCGCCATTTTGCAAAATGGCCGCCGCAAAATGGCGGCGGCCATAGACCAAAACGATTCGACGCAGGAGGTCGTTCCGGACCCCCGCTGGACTTTTGGCAAGTCTTGTGGGGGTCAGGAGGCCCCCCCAAGCTGGCCAAAAGTTCCTGGGGGTCCAGCGGGGGTCCGGGTGTGATTTCCTGCCGTGAATCGTTTTCCGTACGGAAAATGGCGCCGGCAGGAGATCGACTGCAGGAGGTCGTTCAGCGGGGGTCCGGAACCCTCGCTGAACGACCTCCTGCAGTCGATCTCCTGCCGGCGCCATTTTCCGTACGGAAAACGATTCGCGGCAGGAGATCGCTCCCGGACCCCCGCTGGACCCCCAGGAACTTTTGGCCAGCTTGGGGGGGCCTCCTGACCCCCACAAGACTTGCCAAAAGTCCAGCGGGGGTCCGGAACGACCTCCTGCATCGAATCGTTTTGGTCTATGGCCGCCGCCATTTTGCGGCGGCCATTTTGCAAAATGGCGCCGGCTGAAGACTACACGATTTAGTGTGCCGGTTTTCCTGCTCTCCCCCTTCCCCCGATTTAGCTACGGACCGCCGCTACGGAGGTAATTTAAGGCTACGGAGGTAATTTAAGCTACGGACCGCCGCTACGGACCCCCAGGTAATTTAAGGCATTTGGGGGGGGGGTTCGGGAGGGTGGGGGATTTAATTTAAAGGGTCGGGGTGGGTTTTAAGGGGTTTTAGTGTGCCGTGTTTTAGTGTGCCGCTGGACCCCCAGGTAATTTAAGGCATTTGGGGGGGGGGGTTCAGGAGGGTGGGGGATTTAATTTAAAGGGTCGGGGATGGGTTTTAGGGTGTTTTAGTGTGCCGGTTTTCCTGCCCTCCCCCTTCCCCCGATTTACGATTTTTTGACGATAAATCGGGGGAATTGGTATTGTATCGTGGCCCTAACGATTTTTGACGATTTAAAATATATCGGACGATATTTTAAATCGTCAAAAAACGATTCACATCCCTATTAAAAACTCATATAAAACATTTCCAGATACCAACAAAATATTTCAAAATAGCAGACACAAAGACCCAGTAATGAAAAATAATAAGGATACAAAAATTTTTTTGCTCTGCATACCTGGGAATGTTTGATATCCAGGTGTCCTCAGATTGTTCTGAATTAGCAGGAGGTGGGGTGGTTTGCTTGGAACTTTCTCCTCTCTCAGTCACATACCAGCGCTCTCTCTCACACTGGCTCTCAATGACACACCTATACACACATGCTCTCAGTACTCACATATACACATGTTTTTTCTCTCTCACTTATATTATATAGGCTCTTAATTACACATTTACACACATGCTGTCTATCTTTTCACACTTACACACACACACAGGCTTTCAATCACATAAATACATGCTGTCTTTTTCTCTCACACACAGACACACATGGTCTCTCTCTCTCATTTAAACACAGGCTCTCAATCACATACTCACATGCTCCATCACCTAAACCAGCTCTCAATCACACACAGACACACATGATCTCTCTCTTACTTATACACACAGGCTCTTAATCATACATACACATGATTTCTCTCACACACAAAGGATCTCAATCATACACACATACTCTTTCACACAAACAGGTTTTCAATCACAAACTTATACATACAGGTTCCCAATGGTAAACTTACATTCATGCTCTCTCTCTCTCACAGGCAGGCTCTCAATCACAGACATACTCTCTTTCACATGTACAGGCTCTCAATCATTCACATACATGCAATCTCTCTCACACACAGACACACAGCCCCCCCCCCCCCCCCGTGGCCCGGAAGAGGAAGTGGAGAGTATCGGGTGCGTGCGCGGCAAGAAGAGGCCACGCTAGTGCGCTCGGCATCGGCCCGAAGAAAAGAAGACTGCAGCGCGGCTCGGAGGAAAATGAAGAGGTTCAACCACGGCCGATGGGACTCCGCCTCTGCGAGGGCTGAAAATGAAGAGGTTAGCGTTGGGAGGAGGCTGCTGCTGCCGCGAGTTCCCGGGGTGGGGGTGGGGGAGAGAGAGAGTGAATGAGCGAGCAAACACACATGCTTGCTCGCTCATTCACTCTCTCTCTCCCTCACCCCGGCAGCAGCAGCCTCCTCCAACGCTAACCTCTTCATTTTCAGCCCTCGCGGAGGCGGAGTCCCATCGGCCGCGGTTGAACCTCTTCATTTTCCTCTGAGCCGCGCTGCAGTCTTCTTTTCTTCGGGCCGATGCCGAGCGCACTAGCGTGGCCTCTTCTTGCCGCGCACGCACCCGATACTCTCTACTTCCTCTTCCGGGCTGCGGGGGCGGGGGGGCAGGAAGAAGAGAGCACACCAGTGCCGCTGACTCCAGCTGTCCTGCCGCGTTCCGCCCGGGCTGACAGCATTTTAAGCTTGGGCGGAGGAGGATCGGGGAGCAGCTGGGTCAGCGGGAAAGTGTGGCGACTGTCTGCGAGCCAGATGCAGCCCTCAAAAGAGCTATATCTGGCTCGCGAGCCATGGTTTCCAGACCCCTGCTCTAGAGGTTCTATTGGTGGCTGACTATGAAACAGGATGCTCAAGCCTATGTGGAATCATGCTCCACTTGCGCTTGTCAAAAGCCGCCGACAGGCCATCCCTGGAGCCTCCTACAACCTCTCCCTGCACCAAGTGAGCTGTGGACACATATATCCATGGACTTTATTGTAGACCTACCTTCTTCCAGTGGCAACAATATCATTTGGGTCACCTTGAACCACTTTTCAAAGATGGCTCACTTCATGGCATTGCCTGGCCTGCCTTCAGCTCCAGAGCTAGCCAAACTATTCATCAGACACATCTTTCATCTTCATGGATGCCAGAGGCACATCCTCTCAGATAGGGGCATCCAATTCACGGCCAAGTTCTGAGATCACTGTGTAAAAAATTTGAAATCGCCCTGGACCATACATCAGCCTATCATCCACAGGCCAATGGACAGACAAAAAGGACAAATCATACCCTGAAGCAGTTCCTTTGAGCATATGTGAATTCCCAGCAGAATGACTGGTCCAATTTATTGCCATGGGCTGAAGTAAGTTTTTGAACAAAAGCCAAAATAAGAAAAAGGTAGGGGGAAAGGGCGGAGGAGGTAGGCGAAGGGAAGAGAAGGTGGGGGTGGGGGTTTGGGAATGGGGAAAGGCAGTGCGGCTTGGCACAGCTCGGTGCATGCAAGGTGCCCAATTGTGCACCCCCTTGCACACGCCGACCCCCGATTTTATACATGTGCATGCCTGCGTGCACATGTTATAAAATCATGTCTCCATGTGTGCGCACCGGATAGCACGCGCACATGGATGCGCTCGTGCTGGTTTGAAAATCTATCCCTAAATATTTAGTTTTGAATATTGACCTCTTTAACTTTAAACTAGATTTCCTGCCTCACAGATTTCTCCTTTTGCTTACCCTCTCTTCAATGGTTCACTTTTACTGGTAAAGCTGTACCACTGGGTTAAAATGCTACTACATTTGACAGGGTTAAGGACTTTCCTTTTCCAAACAATTTCTTTTGCTCTCTGACCAAAAAAAACCAAAAACAACTTTTCTTTCTCACTAGCTGCAGCTACACAGGTATGCTTCTGGTCCTCCCCAAATTTCTCTTCAATCTGGTTCCAAATTTTTCCTTTTCCAAGTGCAGAAGCAATAATGACAAGCACAGCTCAGCTCAACTGCTTGTTTACTTTTCTTTCTGGTCCAAGTGCTTCTTCTGTTTACTTTTCCTTCCTGTAGAAGGTTCTATAGGTCAGCAAGCAATTAATTTAAAAAACACAGGATCTCTTTGTTACAGCTAATCAAGTTCTGCTTCTCTCTCTCCCAGGACCATTCTAAAGAGGCCCAAGGAAATAAATTATTATTTTTTAACAGAAGGTATATTTTATTGGGGTGTAGGTACCAGAATAAACAGACTGGACACTCTGGATGGATGTTCCAACTTAAAATTTTACTGCAGGAAATCTTCAGATGATATTAACTGTCATCATATGCATTCCTTCTTTCACATCCATGTCCAGACTCAGATTTCCAAAACTCCTCTTCACCTATGCAAGTGTTCCTCAGTATATGGGAGTCCCAGGAATATCTCACCCTCGAAGGCATGGGGAAATTCATAGATGTAGCTAGAATTCCTTTCCTGAAAAATACCTGAAGTCCAAATGTTCTCCAGTATTCCAAAGCTCCCAAGTTTCTTGTCTTCCTGGGGCAGAAACTCTGGTGAAAGTCTGCAGATGAAAAAAAAAACAGCTCTTACTCACAGTTCTCCTTTCCAAATGTTCTGGGACCATTAGACTAGCAGGTAAAATCTCTTCTCTTCCCTGCTCTAGGGCAGGAAAGGTGGCAGACAAATCTTCCTCTGAAACCAAAAGGCAAAATTCACAAAAATGGCTTGAAACAGACTCTCAACTCAAAACCAAAAGGAAACACCAGTATCTTATTGAAAATGAAAGAAACTAGCTGGTGCAACAATGAATAGTTGCTAGTATTTAGTTACAAATTATCCTTAACATGAATACATTGTATATAAATGGCTAGCCTTTGTCAGGGTTGCCTCAGTCCGATAGAAGTTTCAGAAGGAATACGTCGTGAGAATACTATGTAAGTAAATGAAAATGTTTGTAATAATGAATCAACACAATGTTACATTGGAATTCACTTAAAGAATTATAATTTCAGGACTATATCACCCTGACGCAGCATTGGCGAAATATTGTCAACGTCGGCGTCTTGAACAGCAGCTGTTATAGCGCTAGCTGCGCATTATATAGAAAAAGCTGACCGTCAAACATTTGTCAGAAGGTTTTCCAAAGCATTGTTGAAAGATTCTACAAAGATATCATCATACAAAGATAAGTGTGAAAATTGGTCTCTATCGGGCAATTATGTTGCTTATATCAAAGAAGCATTTGTGAAATATTAATCTGGTTTTATTTTTGAGCTATGATTAATGTGAGAAATGATATATAGCCATATACAAACAGAAAACACAGAAACCAGTTTTAGAAGTTATTTTTTAATAAAATTTAAAAAATATATTAAAATATTTTTTTTGAATTAACAATAAAAAAAAGAGAGGTTTTTATGACCCATGATTGCAACTACTGGTTTTAAAAAAAATCTGATGGCACAAGTTCAGTCGGTACCAGTGTTGAGGTCTTTTCCTCTCTGATACAAAGTATTCATGTTGAGGATAATTTGTAACTAAATGCTAGCAACTAGTCATTGTTGCACCAGCTGTTGTTTTTTTTTCAATGAAACAGTCTTTCTCCAAAAACACAGCGTCACCACTCCATACGTTGGATGTGAGATGGAACAGCAGATCTTCTCTCTTCCTATCTTGGATAGCCTGTGAGGTAAGACCTAGCTCACTAGGGATAGGGAAACCAAGGGGAACAATAACTTGCTCTTTGACTGTTAAATGTAACACAAAACTCTAATGCAGCCTGCCCTTGAGCAGCCTGGAGCCTACCACTGCAGCACCACAACAGGGGTGCTGGAGCAAGTAGTTTGCTCCACTCATATATTCTCTGTTCCCATCTGTTACTAAGGCCATCTAGAGGGGATCCAAAAGAGTAAATTCTTGTCTTAGCACTTTCAATGCATGTCATGTCTAGTGAGAGTTCACTACCCTTCTGTCATCAGTTCCAATTCTATTTTACTGTTAGGTTATTGCAGTTGTTAGAGCAAGGAATTCAACTAACTGTATACTATACATTCACATTATTTTGAAATAAACTTTGATGTGCTATTCTTGGAACAATCACAGAAGACTTTAGTTTTCAGGGAATACATTTAAAGCACAACAAGTCCTTACTCATTCCCTCTTGTTTTCCAACTGAAGCAATTTGCCTGGGAATACTGCATTGCACTATCCCTGTGTAGCCAAAGTACTGCTCCTTCATCGTCTGATTAGCAAAAAGCATGTAAGAACAGAGTCAAACACTCTTTTTATAGTCATACAGTTATATTGTTCTTCTCTGATGACTTTGAAGGTAAAAGAATGGAACAAATGAATATGCAAGGCCCTACTTTCAAATGACTCTTTGTTTTTGGGCCAGAGATGCAAAAGCTGAGAAATTTGTTTGAAATCCTTGCCTAAAGATTTCAAAGAATTATCTGCAGGTTGTACAAATACAGTACAGTTTCTTTCTTTCAAAATGGATTCTGGAGGAAGCAGCTCATATTGTAAATAAATACAAGTATGAAATCAACATATGATAATCCTATTGTAGGAATTAGGCAATATGTAAATGAATGTAGAGTGCACAAAACCTATACCAGAAAACTTCCACTATTGGGAAGAAAAAGCACTAATGTACAATTTATATTAACAGTCTTGCTTGATTAAAACAATTCTTTATTAATTCATATCAGTCAGTAAAATAAATGAGCAACTCTAAATCTTGAAAAAACATACTTAAAGGAAATATGCAGACCTCAATTGGACTAAAACTGTGAGATAATTTCTGACAAATTTACAACATAATGAGACAGTATGTTAGATCAATGATATCAACAAACAGAACATTTAGGTGTATGATATCTGTGTCATATTACTTTGATCAATGCAGTATATGTACCAGGCAGGAGCGGTAACCCTGACCAATATGACAACATATGAGTAACAAGTCAGTATTTAAGATACATTATAAAACAAAAATGCACCAACTATTACTAATTTATATTTATATAGACAACTACATCTTTGAACAATCTCACTTACGTGTACACATTCATCTCACTCAAACACCTCACACATGCAATACTGAAATCATGGACAAAAGATGTGTAAAATAATTCCTGGATCTGATAAAAGTTCCCTTAACAATTATGGAGTTTCCTGGGTCTGGTATAGAATCCCCAACAAGGCCCTTGTTTCGCTGGAAACGGCTTCCTCAGGGGGAACCCCTGGAACAGGTATAACCATACAGTCTACAAATCAAGTGAAAATTGTAGGGTGAGTAAATTGATAAATGGTTAAAAAACCTATCACAAGAAAATGACTACTAAATGGTGGAACTTACATGAGTGCTGGTTTTTTCTAAATTTGCTTGCAAAACATGAGAGTGATCCATGTTACTGCATGAAATGCATATTTCTCAAATACGAGGTCCATGGAGTTACAAACCTCAAAAAGAAAACAAGAGGTTATTAAATACTGCTATCTTTAACAAATCCCTCTTAAGAATTGTGTTTGCAGATGAGGCTAAAGACAAATCATCGCAAGGGCAAAATCATTGGGAAATGCTCCTAATGTTCAGGTGGGTTCAATAAAAGTAAAAATAACAATAAGAAAAGGGTTCAAGAACAGGGTTCAAAATAAAGTTTAAAATGATAAAGCATGAAAAACCGCCGAGCCAAGCAGACCCTTCTAGCCCAAAGAAAACTCAATGCACTGACCAAGGCAAGCTACTGTCCTAAATAAAAATTCCTGAATTAAATGGAGGGGACAACTTACTTGAATAACGATGTCTCTGGCAGGGTATGAATTACCTGATGGATACTTTTAATTTGTGAGGGTCACTGTGAAACTGTAAACATGGAATTAAACTAGCATTTACTCAAATGCTAGTTTGAACCAAATAATACTGAACCAAATAATATGAACAAATAATATGAACAAAATAATATGAACAAAAAAGTGTTAAGCTGAATGAATGATCAGCCAGATTGCCATGTGTAATAACTGAAGTTAACACACTGAAGTTAACTAACTGACTAACTAAAGTTAGAGGCATTCCAGTGGGAACACTGAGAGGAGAGGATCACCTTGCTGGTGGCTGAAAGGAACCAGTAAGTTTTTGCTTGGGACATTGTCTTTCTTAAAAGTATTGGGGCAGAGTTAACTATTTGGGAATATTATTTAGTGTGTTTGTGTGTTTGTGCTTTTAATAGTCAGTAAGACAGTGAATAAACAAGTTAGATTGTATTTTTAAATAGTCAATAAGGCAGCTAGTAAGCAGTAGGCAGTGTGTTTATTTTTAAAAGTCTGTAAGGCAGCTGAGTAAGCAGAAACTGAGTGTTTGTATTTAAAAAAACAAAAAAAACAAAAAAAAAGTAGTCACAAGCTAGAAATAAGCTAGGAGCAGTGTGTATACCTAAGTAAAAAGGTTGAAAAGTTCAGTCCAGTTACTCACCTTGGAAAGGTGTTGAGGTAGTGTGACTTGGTTTGAATAGTGTACCAACATTTGTTAATCAAGAGAGAGCAGTGAGTCACTCTAGCTGACTAACTGAAGTTAGACTGTATTTCCCAACCCTCCCACCCCCTTGCCCACCCACCCCTAGCTCATCCTTTAATTTATAGGCAGGTGCCACTTTCATAAAACAACAACAACAAAAACTTTATTGAGAATTTGATCAGACCCCTGTAGGCCACTACCAGACACATAGTGAATTCACTAATACATTTAAAGGATGTTAATTAGACACATTCCTACTCCCATAGCAACCTAAAACTTAACTAGGTACTGATTAAAATTGAGATGAAGGCAGCAGTCCAGCAGCAAGAGGGGGGCTTCCCAGTCTTTGTATCGAGTGTCACATGTATGAATTTTTACCCACCGGTGAGAAGTTGTACATGTGCATGCGATGCAAAGAGCTCCTGGCTCTCAGAGAACAAGTCCAATCTCTGGAGGCTAGAGTGGCAGACCTGGAGGAGCTGAGGCAGACAGAGAGGTATATAGATGAGACCTTCAGGGACATAGTAGCCAAGTCCCAACTTCAGGCTGGCAGCCCTGGTGCTGCCTTGGAGGAAGAAGGTCTCATGATTGGAGAGCATTAACCTGGTGTAGCAGGAAAGGATCCTGTAGCAAGGACCAGCTCTCCAGGTGATGCACTATTATCCTTTTGTACTGAGGATATCTCCCCAAGGCCTACTGCCCAGGAGGGAAGGGTTAGGTCGGCCGTCATAGTAGGTGATTCGATTATTAGGAATGTAAACAGCTGGGTGGCTGGTGGGCGTGAGGATCGCCTGGTAACATGCCTACCTGGTGCGAAGGTGGCGGACCTCACGCGTCACCTAGATAGGATTTTAGACAGTGCTGGGTAGGAGCTGGCTGTCGTGGTACATATGGGCACCAACGACATAGGAAAATGTGGGATGGAGGTTCTGGAAGCCAATGTAGACTCTTAGGTAGAAAACTTAAAATCCAGAACTTTCAGGGTAGCATTCTCTGAAATGCTCCCTGTTCCACGCGCAGGTCACCAGAGGCAGGCAGAGCTCCAGAGTCTCAATGTGTGGATGAGACGATGGTGCAAGGAAGAGGGATTCAGTTTTATTAGGAACTGGGGAACCTTTTGGGGAAGGGGGCGTCTCTTCCGAAGGGATGGGCTCCACCTTAACCAGGGTGGAACCAGACTGCTGGCACTAACCTTTAAAAAGGAGATAGAGCAGCTTTTAAACTAGAACAAAGGGGAAAGCCGACAGTTGCTCAGCAGCGCATGGTTCGGAGAGAGGTACCTTCAAAAGATACTAATGATGCATTAGAATTAGGGCATCCTGACAGTGAGGTTCCAATAATAAGAAAAGTAGTCCAAGTGCCTGTAACTAAAAACTCACCTGAGCTAAAAATTCTAACTTATCCCTATCAATTAAAAAGCAGAATGAAAATACAAACAAAAAACAAACTTTGAAATGTTTGTATGCTAATGCCAGAAGTCTAAGAAGTAAGATGGGAGAATTAGAATGTATAGCAGTGAATGATGACATAGACTTAATTGGCATCTCAGAGACATGGTGGAAGGAGGACAAACAATGGGAAAGTGCTATAATGGGGTACAAATTATATCGCAATGACAGAGAGGAGCACCCGGGAGGCGGTGTGGCGCTTTATGTCCGGGATGGCATAGAGTCCAACAGGATAAACATCCTGCATGAGACTAAATGCAAAACTGAATCTTTATGGGTAGAAATCCCTTGTGTGTCGGGGAAGACTATAGTGATAGGGGTATACTACTGTCCACCTGGTCAAGATGGTGAGACTGACAGTGAAATGCTAAAAGAGATTAGGGAAGCTAACCAAATTGGTAGTGCGGTAATAATGGGAGACTTCAATTACCCCAATATTGACTGAGTAAATATTTCATCGGGACACGCTACAGAGATAACGTTCCTGGATGGAATAAATGATAGCTTTATGGAGCAATTGGTTCAGGAACCGACGAGAGAGGGAGCAATTTTAGATCTAAGTCTCAGTGGAGCACAGGACTTGGTGAGAGAGGTAACGGTGGTGGGTCCGCTTGGCAATAGTGATCATAATTTGATCAAATTTGAATTAACGACTGGAAGAGGGACAGTAAGCAAATCAATGGCTCTCGTGCTAAACTTTCAAAAGGGAAACTTTGATAAAATGAGAAAAATAGTTGGAAAAAAACTTAAAGGAGCAGCTACAAAAGTAAAAAGTGTGCAAGAGGCGTGGTCATTGTTAAAAAATACCATCCTAGAAGCACAATCCAGATGTATTCCACACATTAAGAAAGGTGGAAAGCAGGCAAAATGATTACCGGCATGGTTAAAAGGGGAGGTGAAAGAAGCTATTTTAGCCAAAAGATCTTCATTCAAAAATTGGAAGAAGGATCCAACTTGCCAGCATAAACGCTGGCAAGTTAAATGTAAGACATTGATAAGACAAGCTAAGAGAGAATTTGAAAAGAAGTTGGCCACAGAGGCAAAAACTCACAGTAAAAACTTTTTAAATATATCCGAAGCAGAAAGCCTGTGAGGGAGTCAGTTGGACCGTTAGATGATCGAGGGGTTAAAGGGGCACTTAGAGAAGATAAGGCCATCGCGGAAAGATTAAATGATTTCTTTTCTTCGGTCTTTACTGAAGAGGATGTTGGGGAGGTACCCGTACTGGAGAAGATTTTCATGGGTAATGATTCAGATGGACTGAACCAAATCACGGTGAACCTAGAAGACGTGGTAGACTTGATTGATAAACTGAAGAGTAGTAAATATCCTGGACTGGATGGTATACACCACAGAGTTCTGAAGGAACTAAAAAATGAAATTTCAGACCTATTAGCAAAAATTTGTAACCTGTCATTAAAATCATCCATTGTACCTGAAGACTGGAGGATAGCTAATATAACCCCCATATTTAAAAAGGGCTCCAGGGAGATCTGGGAAATTACAGACCAGTTAGCCTGACTTCAGTGCCAGGAAAAATAGTGGAAAGTGTTCTAAACATCAAAATCACAGAATATATACAAAGACATGGTTTAATGGAACAAAGTCAGCATGGCCTTTACCCAAGGCAAGTTTTGCCTCACAAATCTGGTTCACTTTTTTGAAGGAGTTAATAAACATGTGGATAAAGGTGAACCGGTAGATGTAGTGTACTTGGATTTTCAGATGGCATTTGACAAAGTTCCTCATGAGAGGCTTCTAGGAAAAGTAAAAAGTCATGGGATAGGTGGCGATGTCCTTTCGTGGATTACAAACTGGTTAAAAGACAGGAAACAGAGAGTAGGATTAAATGGACAATTTTCTCAGTGGAAGGGAGAGGGCAGTGGAATGCCTCAGGGATCTGTACTGGGACCCTTACTTTTCAATATATTTATAAATGATCTGGAAAGAAATACGACGAGTGAGGTAATCAAATTTGCAGATGATACAAAATTGTTCAGAGTAGTTAAATCACAAGCAGATTGTGATAAATTGCAGGAAGACTTTGTGAGGCTGGAAAATTGGGCATCTAAATGGCAGATGAAATTTAATGTGGACAAGTGCAAGGTGATGCATATAGGGAAAAATAACCCATGCTATAGTTACACAATGTTAGGTTCCATATTAGGTGCTACTACCCAAGAAAGAGATCTAGGCATCATAGTGAATAACACATTGAAATCATCGGTTCAATGTGCTGCGGCAGTCAAAAAAGCAAACAGAATGTTGGGAATTATTAGAAAGGGAATGGTGAATAAAACAGAAAATGTCATAATGCCTCTGATTCGCTCCATGGTGAGACCGCATCTTGAATATTGTGTACAATTCTGGTCGCCGCATCTCAAAAAAGATATAATTGCGATGGAGAAGGTACAGAGAAGGGCTACCAAAATGATAAAGGGAATGGAACAGTTCCCCTATGAGGAAAGACTAAAGAGGTTAGGACTTTTCAGCTTGGAGAAGAGACGGCTGAAGGGGGATATGCTAGAAGTGTGTAAAATCATGAGAGGTCTAGAACGGGTAGATGTGAATCATTTTTTTACTCTTTCGGATAATAGAAAGGCTAGGGGACACTCCATGAAGTTAGCATGTGGCACATTTAAAACTAATCGGAGAAAGTTCTTTTTTACTCAACGCACAATTAAACTCTGGAATTTGTTGCCAGAGGATGTGGTTAGTGCAGTTAGTATAGCTGTGTTTAAAAAAGGATTGGATAAGTTCTTGGAGGAGAAGTCCATTACCTGCTATTAAGTTCACTTAAAGAATAGCCACTGCCATTAGCAATGGTAACATGGAATAGACTTAGTTTTTGGGTACTTGCCAGGTTCTTATGGCCTGGATTGGCCACTGTTGGAAACAGGATGCTGGGCTTGATGGACCCTTGGTCTGACCCGGTATGGCATGTTCTTATGTAAGCTTGAAAAATTGGTAAGATCTATAATAAAACTGCATAGAAATGTGCACATGAGCAAATACAATGTAGCTATGAAGAAATGCAAGAAAAAAATAAAGAAATATACCTGAATGATCAGTACTTGTTTTCTGACTAAAAAATATTTTTTAGGAGAGCTGATGTGGGAGCCAGCTTTGCAAAATGGCACCACCACATCTCTGACTAGCACTGATGTGTCACCTACCAAAAAAACTCATTATGTCTATAAACCAGAGTAGCCTGTGAAAAGACAAATAAATAAATAAAGAAGGGCAAGTAGGAACAGTATGAAATGCATGTTGGAACATCTGAGGAGGACGGATTTGAATTTACTTACCGAGTATATAGCCTTCCTCCTGCTGCTTTTGATCACAGGAACTGCACCAGAGAGCTGCAATAATATATATATGTGCAGAGATAGCTGTACATGCAGCAGTGTGGCCAATCACAAAATGTCATTTTCTGTCCAATAAGGGAGTTAGCTAGCTGTATAGATCAGTGGTTCTCAACCTTTTTTTGTCCGGAATACACCTGACAGATGGTTCTCACATGCGTGACACACTGAACATGTGAATGTCACAGGCTAAATGTAAACATACATTCTGCATCCTCAGGAACTCACTTGACCCCCAACAATAGGTGTAGATCAGAACTAGTGCATTATCCTCATATCCTACAACTCGCCATACAAAAAAATATTCTGGTTCTGATGGCATCTCAGTAAAAGTAAAACAAACTCCCTTTACTACCACGCACAATTATTCTCCTTATGAAAAGACAGTAATTTACCACTAATGCAAGTCCTATTGAGAAAACACAACAAATAAGATTGATGCAAATGCCTATTTGCTAGTAAAATACCTCACCTTGGTCACACAACCAGAACTGACCTTCACCAAGTACAGAAGAACCACAAATTATAAATATAGAGACAGAAACTGGAATGGAAAACCAAAAAAGCCGCTCTGCATACAGTGCAAACCTGGAGAAATGGAAAGAGAAATATAGCACCTAACATAGTCCCAGGATCTGCAATAATGCACACAAACTAACCTGCACAAAGTTACACCTGTATTATGGAACACACTCAAAGAGTAATAACCCCACCTATGAAAAGGCAACACTACAAATATTTAACCAGGCCCTAAACACTAACACACCTCCTATTAGGAAAACAGAATAAGCCAAGCTGCTATAGATCCCCACTCAGAAATAATTGTAAAGCTAAATGTTACAAAACAGCTGCTGAACAGAATAACATCCAACAATTAGACACTCATAAAAATTATTAAAAATTGTCCAAATATCAATAAAATATTTCAAAACAGCAGACACATCTCATAATAATAATTAAAATGGCAGTCAATCAAGAAAAATAAACTTAAAAAGTCACCTTTATTTACCCTCTCCAGCAACTCCCCTACTCCTTTCCCTTGCAAGCCAAAAACACACACCAGAAGCAGCAGTAGCTGCTGAAGCTCTGTCCTCATGGTCCTCTTCATTAGGGCCCACAACCAGTCACTCACACACAGTCTCTGTCTCACACATACCAGTAACCTTCCTAACCAGTCTCTCTTCCTCACACACAGCAGTCAACTCCCTGACCAATCTGTATCTCTCACACAGACACCAGTCACCTCTCTGACCAGTCTCTCACACACACACCAGTCATCTTCCTGACCAGTTTCTCTATCTCACAGAAACACATCACCTCCCTGAATAGTCTCTCTCTCTCTCTCTCTCACAAACACATCACCTCTGACCAGTCTCTCTCTCTCTCTCTCTCTCAATCGCACACATGCTCTCTCACTTACATACAAACTCTCAATCACAGACAAAAGCTCTCTCTCTCCCATTCTAACACACACATAAGCTCTCACTCACGTACTCAGGCACCCATTCTATCACACATACACAAAGCTGCCACACACACACAAAGCTGCCACTCATACACCCAGGCACCCATTCAACCACAAACACACACACAAAGCTGCCACTCACGCACCCAGGCACCCATTCTCTCACACATACACAAAGCTGCTACTCATGCACCCAGACACACATTCTACCACACACACACACACACACAAAACCTGCCACTAACACACGTACACACAAGCTGCTTACTCACACACATACATAAGCTGCCACTCACATACACACACAAGCAACTTTCCTCTCACAGAGCCTCTTCTCATTGTTCAGCCACCACCAGCCTGGCCTCTGATGGTGGCACTCAGCATCACTCTGCTCTTCAGCCACTGCAGGCCTGACCTCCAGCGGTGGCATGCAGCGTTCCTCTGCAACCAACTGCACCGGCCCATGAGGGGTTGACAGATCCCCCCAATAGGCCAATCTGCTCCTGGGGAGAAGAAAAGCACAACCAGAGCACTTGGGACACTGAGAGCTGCGACACACCTGCTGGTGCTTGGCGACACACTGGTTGAGAATCACTGTTCTAAGATATACCTGAGTGGTGCTTAAGCTTCGGAGAGTTAGCTGATTTCTGTTATCTTGACTGTGGTAGTTATTTATGTATTTATTTTATTGCTAGCATTTATTTCACACCTTTTTGAACTATTGTTCACTCAAAGTGGGATACAGTGGTTTAAGACCATTTGGGTGCTACAGATTGGGTAATAAAGTGAGGTGAAGGGTAAAAAGGGGGGGGGGGGGGACTGAGAATACAGCATAGGTAAATATTGAGGAAAAGTGATAAAAACATAGAACATTAGTATGTAGGTGGAGATTCTGTAAAATGCAAACTTAGGGTGAGAGTTGAGGTAGAGTAACATAGGTCAACAGGTACAATTATGAATTAAGAACATAAAAACATAAGAAATTGCCATGTTGGATCAGACCAAGGTTCCATCAAGTCCAGCATCCTGTTTCTAACAGAGGCCAAACCAGGCCACAAGAAACTGGCAAGTACCAAAACACCAAGAAGATCCCATGCTACTGATGCAATTAATAGCAGTGGCTATTCCCTAAGTCAACTTGATTAATAGCAGTTAATGGACTTCTCCTCCAAGAACTTATCCAAGCCTTTTTTTAACCCAGCTACACTAACTGCACTAACCACATCCTCTGGCAACAAATTCCAGAGCTTAATTGTGCATTGAGTGAAAAAGAATTTTCTCCGATTAGTCTTAAATGTGCTACTTGCTAACTTCATGGAGTGCCCCCTAGTCCATCTATTATCCGAAAATGTAAATAACCGATTCGCATCTACTCGTTCAAGACCTCTCATGATCTTAAAGACCTCAATTATATCCACCCTCAGCCGTCTCTTCTCCAAGCTGAGAATAAAGTATGTATAGTAAGATAAGTAAATATTGGGATACACTGATACATATATGCAACATTGGAAATGGGACTGGCACATAAGAGGGTCGGAGTTTTTGTATTCTCCCTGGGATTATTGATCTGACTCTTTAGGCCTGGTAGAAGATCTAAGGCTTTGCAAGCTTCCTGAAATGTATATAATCTTTTACTTGATGAATGTGTCCTAGGAGGGATTTCCAGATGGTGGAAGCTGCTCCCAAGAAAGCATGTTGCCAGGTGTCACTTTTTTTTATTTCTTTCACTGAAAGCATGGTGGAGGTTTATTGATTGCAGTAAAAAAAAGTCTATGTCATCATTTAGACATTGTACCTCCATCTGAGATTTTGTTTCTGTGCAATAAGTGTTATATCTATCTCCTTTATTACCGTCCTAACATTTAACTGCTATTTGCCGGTTATTGAAGCACTATTTAGGGACTATTTATTTATTTAAAGTCTCTTCTATACCGTTGTTAAGCTAGATGCCGTCACAACGGTTCACAATAAGGCACATAAATTAATGTTGCTGAATGTATTAAATTATGACAACTTAAACAGGTGCCATCAAGGTACGGTAACATAGTTTCATAATAAATACTAATTGTTGGGTATGATAAAACTTGTCCATTTTTATCTTTATCAGCTATAAAATAAATTAATTGTTATATCTCATCCTTTGGTGGTGAAAAGGAAATATAAAATAAAATACACACATAGGGCCAGATTTTCAAAGGGGTACGTGCGAAAACCTGGCCCAAACACCCCCTGCACGCGCTGAGCCTATGTTGCATAGGCTTCCGGTGCACGCAAAGCCCCGGGATGCGCTTAAGTCCTGGGGCTTTCCAGGGGGGCGTGTCGGGGGCGTGTCACGATCCACACGTCATCAGGGGGCGTGTCGGAGGTGTGACGCGGCCGGCGTGTCATCCGGGGGCGGTGCCACGGGCGTGGTTTCGGCCCGGGGGCATTCTGGGGGCATGGCCGCAGCCTCCAGACCAGCCCCCGGACCGGAACATGGCGCGCAGCAGCCAGCCCGGCATGCGCAAAGTTACGCCTGCCTTGAGCAGGCGTAATTTTCGCGACACAGGTAGGGGGGGTTTAGATAGGGTCGGGGAGGGGATGGGTTAGGTAGGGCAAAGGAGGGGAAGGTGGGGGGAGGCAGAGGAAAGTTCCCTCTAAGGCAGCTCCGATTTCGGAGCGGCCTCGGACGGAACGGAGGCAGGTTGCACAGCTCGGCGCATGCAGGCTGCCAATTTTGGGCAGCCTTGCACGCGCCGACCCCAGATTTTAATGGATATGCGCGGCTACGCGCGTATCTATTGAAATCCCGCATACTCTTGTTCGCGCCTGGTGCGCGAACAAAAGTACGCGTGTGTGCAAGTTTATGAAATCTACCCCATGAGTAAGATGATATCTGTGGGTGTCCTACTGACCGCGTCCTATACTTCCCTAGATTCAACTCTCCATTCTCTTTGTGTTATGCTTGCTTAAATAGCGAGGTTTTTAAACTTTTTCTGAATGTTTTGATGTCTCTTTGCAATTTGGTTTCTAAGCGCATGGTGTTCTATAGTATGGGTCTTGCTAAGGATAGTGCCCATTCTCTCACCTGGGTTAGTCTTGCTGTTTTGACTGAGGGAATAGTCAGGATTAGAAGGGCAGTGGGTGTGAGCTCTTTGTGCTACAATTTAGTTGACACAACCTTAAGATCGAACCCACAAGGCCTACGGCAGGCAGCTGGTGGACACACCCTGCAGCGGGCAGTTTAGAACTTCACCTTTTCTAGACACCTCCCCCACAGGCTCTGGCAGCTCACTAGGGCAATGTAGATAACTAAAGTCCAAAAGCACACCATAGTTAGGCAGGCAGCAGACTAACAGAGACAGGCCAAGGTTGGCACAGGCAGCTAGCAAGAGTGGTTAGGTTCAGGCAATGGGTCACTTCCAGGCAAGGAGTCAGATCCAGAGAATCAGGCCAAGGATAGAAGAAGACACCCTGAAGATATTGGACAAGATGGATAAGTTAAGGTGAGGCTGGACAAGATGGGCTGGACGAGGAAAGCTGAAGGAGACAAGGCTGGAAGGCAAGGCAGAATGCAGCACAGGAACATAGGAATCAGGAACACTAGGCAACATGCACTGCAAGGCAGAAGACCAGTTGCTGAGGTGAGGAAGAGCAGAGTGGCTGACCCTTAAATAAGGCACCGTTTGAGGTCATCACTAGGCACCATGAAGCGGCTTTCCCGCCGTGGGGCCTTTAAGGTGTGCATGGTTGTGCACACATGTGCCTAAGGCTGGAGTGGAGAGGAGGAGAGCAACGTCCTGGCAGCATTCCTACTGTGCAGCACTCTTTAGCGGTGTGAGGGGTCTCAGCGTGCAAGAAGTAAGTGTTGCTGGTTGCAGAGCCTGCCCGTGGCCAGTCATACGTTACACTGAGCTTAATAATATCATCTTGTTGGATGACTTCCGTCTTCATATGGATGAAAACCCTCTGCCATCAGATAGTGAGGATCTATAACAGCAATGTCCATTCTGGGTTGGGAGCAATGGGTGCATGCTTCATTCCATTGTGGTAGATATAAGTTGGGCCTAATTTTTCTTAATGAGAAGCTAGTTCCATTGCCTCCTAATATTAGAGTGGCTGAAGTTCCATGGAGTGATCACCATCAATTAGATTAGCAATAAGGGGACATTTTGGCCAGCTGAGTAATACCATTTATTCTGTCCATCAACTTAAATGTAACAATATTGATTTGGACAGGTTGCAATTTTGTTGTTTACCCTTAATGGATACTATCACAACTAAAAATGCTCAAGAAGCTGTTAAATGTTGGAATGATTCGTTGCAGCCTGCTCTGGAATAATTTCTTTTAAGAATTAATAAGGTTAAGAGAATCAATAGAACTCCCTGGTTTTCTCATGAAATCAGAATTGCAAAAACCTATTTGTGCTGCTTTGAGAGGCAGTGGTGTAAAAATAATTCAGATAATTCACTGGTACAGTATATTTGTACACTGAAAGCATATAAAGAGAAAATAAATGCAAAAAAGACATCTGTTTATAAATCAATCCAAAAAAACTGGCAATAGTTCCTGCGAATTGTTTCACGTTGTTTCATGTTTAAACACTTTGGCAGAGAAATCTGAAATAACGTGCCAACTACACCCAGAGCAAAATGCAAATTTTTTTCAGAAGAAAACTGGTGATTTATGTTCAATAGTTACTGGTGTCTCCTTCAATTTGTTGAGTGATCTCCATATACCAGAATCCAGATGAGAGCAATTTGAATTGGTGTCTCAGAAGGAAGTGATTATTATTATCAAAGGTATGAATCCTGCATATTTATTTATTTAATTAGTTAGTTACAAGTTCTTATATTTTGCATTTAAGGCATAGCCATGCTAGGCAGTTTACAATAAAATATGCACAATAAAATACAAAATATATATAAACAAAACATAAAACAATCACACAGAAATACAATACAAAAAAACATAAACATTCTTAAAACTAAAAGCTAACAATCTGTAAAAAGTTACAACAGAGCAGTAAGTCAAATAAAAGCCGCTGGAAGTAATATGCTTTTAACTGTTTCTGAAAACATTTGTAGTCAGAAATCCCCTAAAGCTCCATTGACAACTCATTCCACAAGGTGGGGCTCATGTTGGAAAACGCCCTCATATGAACAGATTGAAATCGCAAAACATTAGGATCACATTCTTAGGAGAGGCAACTTCCAACAGGCCTTTATCTACAGACCTTAAGATCCAAGAAGGAGCATATTGAATACTAATTTGTCTAACTAAGGTTGGACATTCTCATAAAGAGCATTGTGTACTAGTGTCACAAACATAAACATAATCCTCGGAGAGACAAGAAGCCAGTGAAGCTGTTGAAGCACCAGGGTAACATGATCTCTTACAGAGCAATAAACTATTAACTGTGCTGCTGCATTTGCATATTGCACTTTGAATTTGTGTGATACAGGAATTATGAAAGTTTTAGCGGTAGGTATATGTGGTTCTTTGTCTCAATTAGTGAATGCTTCTTTAACAGAGAACATAAGAACATAAGTTATGCCATACTGGGTCAGACCAAGGGTCCATCAAGCCCAATATCCTGTTTCCAACAGTGGCCAATCACAAGTACCTGGCAAGTACCCAAATGTTAAATAAGTCTCAAGCTACTATTGCTTATTAATTAATAGAGGTTTATGGATTTTTCCTATAGAAATTTATTCAAACCTTTTTTAAACCCAGTTATACTAACTTCCATAACCACATCCTCTGGCAATGAATTCCAAAGCTTAACTATGCGCTGAGTGAAAAAGAATTTTCTTCAATTTGTTTTAAATGAGCTACTTGCTAACTTCATGGAGTGCCCCTAGTCCTTCTATTATCTGAGAGAGTAAATAACCAATTTACAATAGCTGTTCAAATCCTTTCATGATTTTGTAGACCTGTATTATATTACCCCTCAGTCATCTCTTCTCCAAACTGAACAGCCATAACGTCCTTAGTCTTTCGTCATAGGGTAGCCATTCCATGCCACTTATCATTTGGTTACCCTTCTCTGTACCTTCTCCAGTGCAACTATATATATCTTTTTTTTAGATGCGGCGACCAGAATTGCACACAGTATTCAAGACGCGGTCTCACCATGGAGCGATATGGAGGCATTACATAGAAACATAGAAATGACAGCAGAAAAAGACCAATCAGCCCATCCAGTCTGCCCAGCAAGCTCCCACACTTATTTTCCCATACTTATCTATTTCACAGACCATCAAGTTCAGGGCCCTTGTTGGTAACTGATTCAAATTTCCTGACACCCCCTGCCATTGATGCAGAGAGTAATGTTGAAATTGCATCAAAGGTGAGCATAAGGCTTAATGGTTCAGGGTAGTAACCGCCGCATCAAGCAAGTTACCACAATGCTTGTTTACCCAGACTGCACTTGTTGAATGTTGTCTGAATGTAAATCCTCTTTTCCACATTTTTCCCTGCAGTTGAAGCAGAGATCAATGCTCTATATGCATTCAAGTGAAGTATCAGGCTTAATTGGTTTAGGGTAGTAACTGCTACAATAAGCAAGCTACCTCCACACTTATTTGTTTACCCAGACTGTGTAGTTCAGTCCTTGTTGGTTGTTGTCTGAATACAAATCCTCTTTTCCACATTTCCCCTTGCTGTTGAAGCAGAGAGCAATGTTGGAGTTGCATTAACTGTGTGAAGGCTTATTGAGTAAGGGTAGTAATCACCAGGTAGTAGCCAATATTCCAGCAAGCCACCCCCATGGCTCTTCTCTTTATTCCCATCCTCTAGCCTTTATGGATCCACAGTGTTTATCCCATGCCCCTTTGAAATCCTTCACAGTTTTTGTCTTCACTACCCTCCAGAAGGGCATTCCAGGCATCCACTACCCTCTGTATGAAGAAATACTTCCTGACATTGGTTCTGAGTCTTCCTCCCTGGAGTTTCAAATCGTGACCCCTAGTTCTACTGATTTTTTTCCAGCGGAAAAGGTTTGTTGTTGACCATGGATCATTAAAACCTTTCAAGTATCTGAAAGTCTGTATCATATCACCCCTGCTCCTCCTCTCCTCCAGGGTATACATATTTAGGTTCTTCAATCTCTCCTCATAAGTCATTTTATGAAGACTATCCACCTTTTTTGCTGCCCTTCTCTGGACCATCTCCATCCTGTCTCTGTCTCCTTTGAGATATGGTCTCCAGAACTGAACACAGTATTCCAGGTGAGGCCTCACCAAGGCCCTGTACAAGGGGATAATCACTTCCTTTCTCTTACTAGATATTCCTCTCTCTATGCAGCATTCTTCTGGCTTTTGCTATCACCTTGTCGCATTGTTTCGCAGACTTCATATCATTAGACACTATCACCCCTAGGTCTCTCTCCTGCTCCGTGCACATCAGCCTTTCCCCCACCCCCACCCATCGAATACAGTTCATTCGGATTTCCACTCCCCATATGCATGACTTTGCACTTCTTGGCACTTCTTGGCATTGAATCTCAGCTGCCATATCTTCGACCACTCTTCCAGTTTCCTTAAATCCCATCTCATTCTCTCCACTCCTTCCGGCGTTGCAGATTTTAGTGTCGTCCGCAAAAAGACAAATCTTACCTTCTATCCCTTCCGCAATGTCGCTCACAAAGATATTGAACAGGACCGGTCCCAACACCGATCCTTGCGGTACACCACTTAAAACCACTCTCTCTTCAGAGAAAGTTCCATTTACCATCACACATTGTCTTCTGTCCATCAACCAGTTTGCAATTAGGGATGTGAATCGTTTTTTCAACGATTAAAATTATCGTCCGATAATGTTTATATCGTCTTAAATCGTTATAGAACACGATACAATAGAAATTCTAACGATTTATAGTTAAAAATCGTTAAATCATGTTAGTGCGCACTAAATCGAGTTAGTGCGCACTAACTCCCCGTTAGTGCGCACTAACTCGATTTAGTGCGCACTAACTGAAAATGATACAAATAAACACTTTCCAGGTCACTGAAGGTCAGTTAGGAATGAATATGTGTTCCTATTGGCTGGCTGCCCTCTTATCTATTGATGTTACCAAGGTTACCACTGAGGTGATGGTTGGGGGGATGGGAAATGGAACTGGAAACTAACGAACACCAACAGAAAATGAAACAAAGTGTTCACACTTCCCAGGTCAGTAAAGGTCACTTAGGAATGAATATGTATGTATGTATTCCTATTGGCTGGCTGTGCTCTTATCTATTGATGTTACCAAGGCTAATACTGAGGTAATGGTTGGGGGGATGTGAAATGGAAACAGTTGGAAGCTTGACAAAAAAAGTAATGTAATGATCAGCACTCACGTGACTAGAACTTGTTTGTTTATTATTTTTGTTAGCAGGCACCTGAAATGCTAGTGCATGTTGAATTTGCCAATCACTGTGCATTTTAGAAAGGTGGTCCTGGCTGGAACTGTACACAGTTCAAATATATGTAATTGATTGTTGGTAAGTGTATTTTTTAAGTAGCCACACTGGCACTAGTATGTTTACTTTTCCTCCTACTTAACTCACTAGCTCAGCTTTGTAAGAAGGGCTTCTCTGCTTGTGTGTTGTTTTTGTTTGGTGTGAGGAGAGCAGAAACATCAGATCTTTATTCAATCTACTACAGTCATCTCTTACAGTGCCCTATCCCTATTAATACCAGGAATGTTGTGATCTTCCTGCACACAGTGCCCTAACCCTGATACCAGTCTGAGACAGCTCCCTCCCTGCATTACTAGTGAGAGGCTGGCTTCACAGACAGGGGGGAGCTGCCTGACCCTCACTCCTGACTTCCCCCATGTCCCAGCTAGTGAATGGTGTGTGGGGTGAGGGGGGGGGGAGGATGGTGAAGTCTGAGACAGCTCCCTCCCTGCATTACTAGTGAGAGGCTGGCTTCACAGACAGGGGGGAGCTGCCTGACCCTCACTCCTGACTTCCCCCATGTCCCAGCTAGTGAATGGTGTGTGGGTGAGGGGGGGGGGAGGATGGTGAAGTCTGAGACAGCTCCCTCCCTGCATTACTAGTGAGAGGCTGGCTTCACAGACAGGGGGGAGCTGCCTGACCCTCACTCCTCCGGGGTATTGTGATCTTCCTGCACACAGTGCCCTATCCCTGATACCAGGGGTGTTGTGATCTTCCTGCATGCAGTGCCCTATCCCTATTAATACCAGGAGTGTTGTGATCTTCCTGCATGCAGTGCCCTATCCCTATTAATACCAGGAGTGTTGTGATCTTCCTGCATGCAGTGCCCTATCCCTGATACCGGGATGTGTGCAAGAAGATCACAACACCCCCGGTATCAGGAATAGGGCACTGTGTGCAGGAAGATCACAACACCCCCAGTATCAGGAATAGGGCACTGTGTGCAGGAAGATCACAACACCCCTGGTATTAGGGATAGGGCACTGTGTGCAGGAAGATCACAACACTCCTGGTATTAATAGGGATAGGGCACTGTGTGCAGGAAGATCACAATACCCCTGGTATCAGGGTTAGGGCACAAGTTCTAGTCACATTGACTGATCACATTACTTGTTTTGTCAAGCTACCAACTGTTTCCATTTCCCATCCCCCATATACTGTCAGTAGGAAACTTGGTAACATGAATAAATAAGAGGGCAGCCAATAGGAATACATATTCATTCCTAAACTGACCTTAACTGACCTGAAAAGTGTCAAATTGTATCATTTTCAGTTAGTGCGCACTAACTCCCAGTTAGTGCGCACTAATCGGAAAAAACGATTTTTAACGATTTTTTAACTAAAAAATCGTGCCTAAGACGATTTTCTTGCCCTGCCACACGATTTCTATCGTTAAGACGATATGGAAAACGATTCACATCCCTATTTGCAATCCAGGTCACCAACTCGGCACTCACTCCTAAGCTTCTCGTTTTATTCACCAGTCTCCTGTGCAGAACCGTATCAAAAGCTTTGCTGAAATCTAAGTAGGTGACATCGAGCGCTCTTCCTTGATCCAATTCCTTGGTTACCCAATCAAAAAAGTCAATCAGATTTGTCTGACAGGATCTTCCCCTGGTGAATCCATGCTGCCTCTGGTCCAGCAATTCTCCGGACTGTAGATAGTTCACTATTCTCTCTTTCAACAGTGACTCCATTACTTTTCCCACCACCGAAGTGAGGCTAACCGGTTTGTAATTACCAGCCTCCTCTCTGTTCCCACTCTTGTGAAGCGGGACCACCACCGCTTTTCTCCAATCACTCGGCACCACTCCCGTTTCTAGGGATCTATTGAACAGATCATACAGCGGACCCGCCAGCACATCTCTGAGCTCCTTCAGTATCCTTGGATGAATCCCATCAGGTCCCATGGCTTTGTCCACTTCAGATCCTTTAGCTCTTCCCATACATTTTCTACTGTAAAATGGTTTTCGTCTATTCTACTTCCTTCCAGTTTCTTGTTGTGTAAAGATGGTCCTTCTCCAGGGTCCTCTTTAGTGAACACAGAACTGAAGTATTTGTTTAATATTTCTGCCATTTCTTCGTCTCTCTCCACCATTATATATTATCCACCATTATATATTATCTACCAGTATAATTAGCAAAAATATAGTATATCTCCTAAGCTTATTATTATTGATATGTTGCTGGATTTTTGCTAATAATGGCTTCCCGTAATGTGGACTGAATTGTTGATATTATATCTGTTTTTTTTCCTTTTATATCTTACGGATGTAAGGATGCCAGTGGCCAGTGGTAGGTGTCCACCTTCACGGAGCGGAAGGATGAAGGGCAGCCATCTCCCAATTAAAAAAAAAAAAAGAAAAAAACAGGGATGGGTTCATGGGCTATAGGTATTACCAATTATTAGGCTTTTCAATATTTGATGATAGTTAATGTGACTTTCAAGGCATACTTCACTTTCAATGCATATCCAGCATAGCTCCCTGCTTCAACGACAGGGGAGAAGAAAAACTAATACTTCACACATATCCAGCATTGCCCTCTGCTTCATGGCAGAGAGCTATGCTGCCGCTTACCCAACTAATCAAACTTAATATTTCACTTGGAAGCAGCTCCATCACTGCTCTCTACATTAATAGTGGGGGTGAAAGGGAATTAGAACATAAGGTTACTAAGAGCCAAGAGAAACAGATAAGTATGAGAAAAAATAAGTGTGAAGCTTGCTGGGCAGACTGGATGGACCGACTGGTCTTCTTCTGCCGTCATTTCTATGTTTCTATGCCTAATGTATTATTGCAATGTAATTCACAATATTCTTATTTTCTTATTTCATTGGAAAAATGTGTTAAGAAATTTAATAAACTATAAATTTTAAAAAAATACTCAAGGTTTTTATGGTCTGTATACACCGTGATCTGATGCTGGGCTCCCTCTAGCCAGGGACGCCACACCTCGAAAGCCAGCTTGATAGCCAGTAACTCTTTATCTCCAATGGCGTAGTTATGCTCCGCAGGAGAGAAGCATATGGAGAAAAAGGAGCAAGGATGCAGAGTATGAGTAGTTGAGTACTAGCTAAGGACCGCCCCTACTCCTATGTCTGAGGCATTGACCTCGACTATGAATGGGCATCTTGGATCCGGATGGTGGAGACACGGCTCACGGAGAAAGGTGGTCTTGAGGAACTGGAAGGCGGTCATGGCTTCGGGTGACCAATGAGAAGGATTAGCCCCCTTGCGGGTCATAGCCATAAGGGGTGCGGTCAGAGTGGAGTAATGGTGGATGAAAGAGTGGTAGTAATTGGCAAAGCCAAGGAATCTCTGTAAGGAGTGAAGGCCCTTAGGCTGCCACCAATCTCTGATGCTTTTCAACTTTTGAGGATCCATTCTGAATCCTTGACGAGAGACTATATATTCAAGGAAGGGAATGGGCTCATGCTCAAAAGAACACTTCTTGAGTTTGGCATAGAGTTGGTTGTCTTGAAGGCACTGAAGGACACGAGAGATATCGTGACAGTGGCTCTAAAGGTCCTTGGAGAACACCAGAATGTCGTCAAGATATACCACAACACATTGATATAACATATCCCTGAAGACCTCATTCATTAAATTTTGGAACACAGCTGGGGCATTGCAAAGGCCAAATGGCATCACAAGGTATTCGAAGTGGCCATCTCGAGTATTAAAAGCTGTCTTCCATTCATCTCCCTTGCGAATATTAACCAAATTGTAGGCTCTCCTGAGGTCCAATTTGGAGAAAATTTTCGCCTCCTGGAGCCGGTCAAAAAGTTCAGAGATTAAAGGTAGAGGATCGCGATCTTTCAGGGTAATCTCATTCAAACCCCAGTAATTGATGCAAGGGCGGAGTGCTCCATCTTTTTTCCCCACAAAGAAAAAACCCGCAACAGAGGGAGATTTGGAGGGTTGAATGAACCCCTTGGCCAGGTTCTCGCAGATATATTCAGACATGGCCTGAGTTTTGGTGAGTGAAAATGGGTAAATCCTTCACCGAGAAGGCTCCGTGTTGGGCAGCAAGTTAATAGCGCAATCATAAGTTCGGTGCGGAAGCAGAGTGTTCGCAGCATTTTTGGAGAACACATCTGCGTAGGCAGAGTATTGAGAGGGAAGGCCAGGAGGCAATATCGAAGTACTCAGGCAGGGTAGAGGCGAGACGGGCTCTAGGCAATTGGCATGGCAAAAGGATCCCCAACAAGAAAGTTGTAAGGTAGCCCAATTGAACTGGGGAGTATGTTGTTGTAGCCATGGCAGGCCTAGAACCACCAGATTTATGGCCTTGTCCAATATGTGGAAGAAGATGGAATTCACGTGCAGGGAACTAGTGCGGAGAAGAATAGGAGCTGTGGCGTGAGTAACTTGACCAGACAATGGCTCTCCAAGAATGGATGAGAGAAGAGGAACTGGGGAGCAGATGGTGGGAATCTGGAGGTGCTCTGTCAATTGTTTTAGGATAAAATTTCCACCAGCATCAGAGCCCACAAGAGCCAGGGTGTGAAACTCTTGGTTATCCAACTTGATGGATACAGGCAAGGTCAATGGAGGAGAAAGCGAAGACAAGCCTAGGAGCAGTCCTCCTGCTGAACCTAGGCCTGGGAGTTTCCCGGACAGATGGGGCATGTGGCTAAGGCATGTCCGGACTTGCCACAGTATAAGCAGAGACCAGATTGTTTGTGGCGACATCGCTCGTTGGGCGAAAGCTTGCTTTGGCCCATTTGCATGGGTTCTTCCTCAGGTTTGTTTTGTGCTGAGCCAACTTGGGGGAGGAAGAGTGTCAACAATGGGACAAGCTGGGTGTAGATCCTCTGGAGGACCGGGTTTCTCGTGAATGTTCCTGGAAGCGTCGGTTGATTAACCCTGCTAGGTCGATTAAGGAGTCCAAAGATGCAGGTAATTCTCAAGCCGCCAGCTCATCTTTGGTTTGAGAGCTCAATCCTTCAAGAAAAATGGAGTGAAGACAATCAAGGTCCCAATGGAGTTCATACGCCAGTGTCCGGAATTCTATAATGTAATCTGCCAAGCACCTGGTGCCCTGATGGAGATGAAGAAGCGTGGATTCGGATGCAGATTTTCTGCCAGGGTCATCAAAGATGGAGCAAAATAGGGCAAGAAACCTGGGCAAATCTCATAGGACTGGATCGGCACGCTTCCATAGGGGAGAGGCCCAGGCCAAGGCCTTACCATCCAGAAGAGAGAGGATGTAAGTGGTCTTGGTAATTACGTCTGGAAAATAAGCTGGTTGCAGGCAAAAATGCATGTTACATTGGTTCAGAAAACCTCTGCACATTTAGGGGTTCCCAGAGAATCGTGGAAGTGCTGGCAGTGAAACAGTCGGTCGAGGAACCGGCATGGAAGTAGAAGCATTGAGCTTTGGAGATGTTGTGGTCACTGTGGCATCCAAGCGGAGACTCAGATTATCTATAGCTGCTGCTAGTGCTTCCAAGGTTTTTTGTTGCTCGATGATGTTTTGTGCTAGGCCAGGAATGGCCTGTAAAGCTGAGAGCTCTGCCGGGTCCATGGACTTGGAAAATCTGTTAAGATTTGTGTGTTTCGTGGACCCTTGGCCCCACAGGTCCTCACTGTTGGGAGGTGAGGTCAGCTGCAGCAGGGACATGACTATAGTACAGTGGAGAGAGAACACCCTGCTTCACTACCACATGATCACAGTACTGGGCTGGACTGAAGATACGAAGTATCAGAGAAGGAACCTTCAATGCAGAGATGTGCTGGGCAGGTCTCGAGAAGTGGGGAGTGTGGAGACAGGAACACTGAAGGAATAATGCAGAAACTGTCCCGAGGGGTGGGATAGCGTAGCAACAGAGTCACTGGTGTGATGACGTAGGGCTGCCCCGAAGAGCAGGGAAGCACAGAGTCAAGACTCTGATGTAGTGGCGTAAGCTGCCATGAGGAGCGGGGAAGCATAGAGTAATACCACAGGTGTAAAGACGTAGAGACTACCCCAAGGAGCGAGGAAGCGTCTAGCCAAAGTCTCAGATGATGTGGCATAGAAGCTGCCCCGAGGAGCGGGGAAGCATAGAAATGAAGCCTCTGATAGGCAATGCCGAGGCTACCCCGAGGAGCAGGGAAGTGAGCCGGTATGATCTCTGGGGAGGAGCGCAGGGGCTACCCAGAGAAGCAGGGAAGCCTGGAGACCAAGTTTCCCGAAAGAAACATAGAAACATAGAAATGATGGATGAAGAAGACCTAATGGCCCATCCAGTCTGCCAGCAAGCTTTCATACTTATTTTTCTCATACTTATCTGTTACTCTCACCGCTGAGGTCAGGACCCTTATTGGTAATTTTTTGGTTCTAATTTCCTTCCACCCCCACCAATTGATGTAAGGAGCAGTGCTGGAGCTGCATCAATGTGAAGTATCAAACCTAACTGGTTAGGGGTAGTAGCCGCCACAATAAGCAAGCTACTGCCAGGCTTGTTTGCCCAGACTGTGCAATTTAGTCCTTGTTGGCTGAATATAAATCCTCTTTTCTTCATACCCCCTTGCTGTTGAAGCAGTGAGCTGCAATGTATATGTATTCAAAGTGAAGTATCAGGCTTGATTGGTTTGGGGTAGTTACCGCCGTAACAAGCAAGCTACTCCCACGCTTATTTGTTTTTCCAGCCTGTGTAATTTAGTCCTTTTTGGTTGTTTGAATATAAATCCTCTTTTTTCATTCCCCCTGCCATTGAAGCAGAGAGCTGCTTGGATATGCATTGAAAGTGAAGTTGCAGGCTAATTTGGTTTGGGGTAGTAACCACCGTAACAAGCAAGCTACCCCCGCTTAATTGTGTTGGAAACCTGAGTGCAGGAGTTAGCAATCTGTTATAGACTGACTGCTTGAGTAGCAATCTGTATGGAGAAGATGCTTGAAGGGAGGAGCAATCAGATAGGAGGAACAATCTGTAGAGAAAGCTCTGTGTAGCGGGCTCCTGAAGAGGGAGGAGTCAGCAATCTTGTAGTGTCTCAGGTATCGTATTACAAAGGTGTAGCAATCTGTAATGAATCTGATATAGTTGTGGTGGATCCCTGGGCCAATGGCAGATGACCACGCTCTCGGGAGGATACCCCAAGAGGGACCACTGGCTAGGCTGGAGTATGGAGACAGACAAACATTAGTTCTTTTATTAGACAGGTTATTAGAAACCACCAGAGGTGGCAGTAGTGAGCTGATATGTCCGGCAGGGCTGTAGACCCTCAGGTACTGGAACAACGATCCCAGGATGGCTGAGCTGTTGAGAAACTGTAGAAAGTGAGTAGGCAGAGTTCACGAATAGAACTAGATGACAAAACTCACGTAAGGTCTCAAGTAAGCTCAGAAGCTGGAAAGGATTAGGCCCTCGAGGAGCGAGTACCTGGTTCCAGGGAAAGCTCTGAAAGAGTGATGGTAACTCACATTTGTTTGTAGCAGTGATAACTTCCAGGCAGTAGAGAATCTTCAGCGTGTTCAGGAACATGGGCCCTCGAGGAGCGAGTACCGGTTCCTATCTGTAATCTGAAAATAGAGAAAAGAGCGAGGCCCCCGAGGAGCGGGTACCTCTGGTAAGTCCGAGGAGGCAGAGTAGCTTGGGAGTGTAGCCAAAGCAATCCCCTTGTTAACTTGGTTTGTTAGCATTTTCAAAGACCTTTAAATATTGGAAGCAGATGACATCATCTCAGGGGAACGCCCCTGAGGTTCGCGCCCTTGCTGGTACAAGAGTCAGGAAACGCGTGCGCGCGCCCTAGGCATCAGGACAAGGTGGCGGAGTTGCAGCGATGAGCCGATCCGGGTACACTGGAGGGAGACGGTATGGAGACAACGTGGTAGCCAGCCATCCATCAGACCCGGAGGGAGTCGCCACAGAGGTAAAGAGGGCGGAATGAGGGCGTCGAGCAGCAACAGACGCATCAATTTATGAATGCAGATCCTTTTTCCCACATTTCCTCTTGACGCTGAAGCATAGAGCAATGTTGGATTCGCATTAATCATGTGTATGTTTATTGAATAAGGGTAGTAGCCGTCATTCCTGTAAGCCACCCCCATGCCTCTTCTCTTCATTTCATTCACATCCTCAAGACTTTATGGATCCACAGTGTTTATCCCACGCCCTTTTGAAATCCTTCACAGTTTTGGTCCTCACCACTTCTTCCGGAAGGGCGTTCTAGGCATCTAGAATCTTCTCCATGAAGAAATACTTCCTGACACTGGTTCAGATGCTTTCAAGTATCTGAAAGGTTGTATCATATCACCCCTATTCCTCCTTTCCTCCAGGGTATACATATTTAGATTCTTCAATCTTACCTCATAAATCATTCGATGAAGACCCTCCTCCTTTTTAGTCGCCCTTCTCTGGACCGCCTCCATCCTGTCTCTGTCCCTTCTGAGATACAATCTCCAGAACTGAACACAGTACTCCAGGTGAGGCCTCACCAAGGACCTGTACAAGGGGATAATCACTTCCCTTTTCTTACTCGTTATTCCTCTCTTTATGCAGCCTATCATTCTTCTGGCTTTAGCTATTGCCTTGTCGCATTGTTTCACTGACTTCAGATCATTAGATACTATCACTCCAAGGTCTTTCTCCTGCTCCGTGCACATCAGCCCTTCACCCCCATCAAATACATTTCTTTCAGATTTCCACACCCCATATGCATGACTCTGCACTTCTTGGCATTGAATCTCAGCTGCCATATCTTCGACCAGTCTTCCAGCTTCCTTAAATCTCTTCTCATTCTCTCCACTCCTTCCGATTTGTCCATTCTATTGCAGATCTTAGTATTAGAGATGTGAATCGAAACCGGAATCGGTTCCGATTCTGGGTTCGGGGACTATCAGAAAATGTTTTGCGTGTGGTCCGATCGTTTTGTTGTTTTTTTTTTTATCGGCTGCACCCGAGCCGATAAACAAAAAACCCACCCGACCCTTTAAAACACATCCTTTAGCTTCCCCCCCCCCCCAAACTTTTTTAAAGTACCTGGTGGTCCAGTAGGGGTCCCGGGAGCGATCTCCCGCTCTTGGGCCATTGGGTGCCACTAATTAAAATGGCGCCGATGGCCCTTTGCCCTTACCATGTGACAGGGGCTATCGTGCCATTGGCTGGCCCCGTCACATGGTAGGAGCAATGGATGGCCGGCGCCATCTTTAAAAATGGCACGGACCATCCATTGCTCCTAACATGTGACAGGGGCCGGCCAATGTCACCGATAGCCCCTGTCACATGGTAAGGGCAAAGGGCCATCGGCGCCATTTTGATTAGTGGCAGCCAACGGCCCGAGAGTGGGAGATTGCTCCCGGGACTCCCACTGGACCACCAGGTACTTTTAAAAGGTTTGGGGGGGTTGGGAGGGTGGGGGATGCTAAAGGATGTGTTTTAAAGGGTCGGGTGGGTTTAGGGGTTGTTTTTGTGTGCCATTTTTCCTACCCTCCCCCAAAATGATAAGCGAACCCCACAAAACAATTTTGTGGGGTTTTCCTATCGGTTTCGGGGAGCCCCGATTTCTGATGATGTTTGAAATATCATACGATATTTTCAATCGTCAGAAAAATGATTCACATCCCTACTTAATATCATCTGCAAATAGACAAACCTTACCTTCTATCCCCGTCCGCGATGTCGCTCACAAAGATATTGAACAGGACCGGTCCCAACACTGACCCTTGCGGCACTCCGCTCATCACCACCGCTCCGTCTTCCGAGTAGTTCCATTTACCATCACACATTGTCTTCTGTCCTTCACCAGTTTGCTATCCATGCCACCACCTTGGCACTCACTCCCAAGCTTCTCATTTTATTTACAAGCCTCCTGTGTAGGGACCATATCAAAAGCTTTGCTAAAATCCAAGTAGATGAATTCAAGTGCTCTTCCTTGATCCAATCCTTAGTCACCCAATCAAAAAAGGTCTATCAGATTTGTCTGACAGACCTTCCCTTGGTGAAACCATGCTGCCTCTGGTCCAGCAATTCTGCTGCTTGTAGATATTTCACTATTCTTTCCTTCAGCAGCGACTCTAATACTTTTCCCACCACCGAGGTGAGGCCTAACCGGCCTGTAGTTACCAGCCTCCTCTCTGCTCCACTCTTGTGAAGAGGGACGACCATCGCTCTTCTCCAATCACTCGGCACCACTCCCGTTTCCAGGGGTCTATTGAACAGGTCACTCAGTGGACCCGCCAGCACATCTCTGAGCTCCCTCGTATCCTGGGATGAACCTCATCAGGCCCCATGGCTTTGTCCACTTTCAGTTTTCCTAGCTCTTCCCATACATTCTCTTCTGTAAACGGAGTTTCATCCATTCCACTCCCCTCCAGTTTTCTTGTTAATTAGCGACGGTCCTTCTCTGGGGTCTTCTTTAGTGAACAACCAAACTGAGTATTTGTTTAATATTTCTGCCATTTCTTTATCTGCCTCCACCCCGTTGATCCTTTTCACCTTTCAATTTCACTATACCACTTTGGACATTTCTCCTTTCACTGATGTATCTGAAAAAAGTTTTGTCACCCCTCGCTTTTACCTCTTTGGCAATCCTTTCTTCTGCTTGACTTTTCGCTTTCTTGATTACTTTCTTTGTCTCCTTCAGTTTATCAGATATTCTTCCTTGTGATCCTCCCTTTGGGATCTTTTATATTTCTTAAATGCTGTTCTTTTATCTTTTATTTTAATCAGCCACCTCCTTTGTGAACCAGATAGGTTTCATTCTTTTTTTGCTTATCTTTACTTTCTTACATATATATTAGTCGCTTTAGTTATTGCTCCTTTTAGTTTGGCCCACTGTTGTTCCACATCTCTTGTTTTCTCCCATCCTTCTAGTTCTTCCTCCAGGTACTTCCCCATTTCAACAAAGTCTGTGTTTTTGAAACACAAAACCCTGGTCTTTGTGTGACTTCTCTGTATTAGTGATATGAAACCATACTGTTTGATGATCACTGGTGCTGAGGTGAGACATTAGAGACATTATCTCCATTAGTGAGCACTAAATCGAATGTAGCTCCCTCCCTCGTAGGCTCCATTACCATTTGTTTGAACAGAGCCACTTGCAGGGCATTCACTATTTCTCTACTACTGTAAGATTCCACAGAAGGGATTCTCCAGCCTACATCCTGTAGATTAAAATCTCCAACAATCACCCCTTTGCCCTTCTTACTCATCTTTTGGATGTCTTCAATCAGATCTCTGTCTAGTACTTCTATTTGATTTGGAGGCCTGTAAATCACGCCAATAAAAATGGATGCCCCATTATCTTTTTTTAGGATGGTCCATAAAGCTTCTTCTTTGCCCCATTTTCCCTGCAGCTTGGATGCTTGGATATTGTTTTTGACATAAAGAGCCACTCCACCCCCTTTTCTGTCATCTCTGTCCTTCCTTAATAAGTTATATCCCGGTATGGTAGTATCCCAATCATGTGAATCCGTGAACCACGTCTCCGTGACAGCAACAATGTCCAAGTCCATCTCCACCATTAGGGCTTGCAGGTCTGGGATTTTATTGCCCAAACTACGAGCATTTGTGCACATAGCTTTCCAGCTATTCTGGTACAGGTTAATGCTTTTCTTGGACTCTTTATGTGACTTATTTAGCTGACTTTTGTTATCTACTTTGCCCTTTTTTATTGCATTTGTATTTGTATTTGGGGGGTGAAATTCTAGTGTCCTACTGTCATTGACTGTTTGAATCGCATTTCTACTGACACTGTCACTGACTATTTGAATAGCATTTCTGCTGGCTAGTGATCCTGGGAGGCGTTTAACTGTAGTGTTTCCCTCGCTGAGAGTTTCCAGATTAGTGCCTCTGATGACAGAATCACCCAGCATAGTGAGCTTTTTCTTTTGGTTACTGGTTGTATTATGGAGTTTCTGAATGCATTGAGTTTCTTTTTTCTTTTCAGATAATACTTCAATCTCTTTCTCAAGAACTTCTTCGATATTTAATACAGAGAAGGCATTTTGTGCTTGTGTCACTTGATACTGTGTGTCTCCGCATCACAGGTCTAATTCTACCAGAGCCCACTGTAATCTTGTTTTTTTTTTTTAGTTTCTTAATGCCCTGTGTGAGTGGGGGGGTAGACTTGTGGGCTGCACAGCTGTCAATAACGAGTGTCTGTGGGTAACAGGTCTTGAAGCGCAAGCAGGCCCCTGAGGAGCGGGTATCAGAGCCAGAGTCCAAATCAGCAGATACAGATCCAAGGCCGGAACCATGGGTCCGGACAGACAGGAACAAGAACCAGAGAGGTGAAGGAACTCGTTGCCAAGTCAGTTTGCATAGGCCCAAGGAGGTGCTTAAATATTCCAAGGTAATGATGTCATCAGTCGAGGACGGCTCAGGGGTTCCTGCCATTGGCCCTTTAAGTAGAGAACAGATGGCATGCATGCGTGCCTAGGGAGGCCCGAAGTCAGAACATGGGTCAGCAGCATCTTAGCCACCATGCGGAGCAAAGAAGACCAGGAACAGCGCGGCAACAATGGCTGGCCAGAGCCGTGAGTTCCCCTGGAGCGAAGGGCCAAGCATGGTAAGATGTAAGCTGGGTCGGCCTCGGATGCCCACGGCCAATGGTCATAACAATATTGGGGTAATTGAAATCTGACCCAAAACGCCACAGAGCAAAAGTGCTGCACTTCAATAATATCCAGACAAAAAAGTGCAGAAAAGATTTAGTCCAAACCACAAGGTAGTTCAAAAGCTCTACAGAGCAAAATAACTTTTATTCATTTTTAAACGGCAACTCCACTGACTTAAAATCGCACCAATTTAGAACGCGTCCCCCGACACGGTCCCGTGTTTCGCCTAGGGCTGCATCGGGAGGGAGCAACAGTTTTTTCACAAGACACTGTAAATAAACATATATTGGTTAGGACATAGAACTGCAAAATGCCGACATAGGTAATCTAGTACAATTTCATCACATACCTGAATGCAAGACAGTTTCAAAATTGGCAGGGAGCGCGTCCATCTTGAATGCAGACAGGCATTTAAACCTACCGGAGTTGGCGCGAAACTCAGGTTGACAGGTCACATGGTCATACGGGGCCAATCACAGCGGCCCCCGTTCCTGAGGCGCAACTAGCAGTGCAACTAGTGTGGGGTCACCAAAATGACTTGCTGCTTGCACTGCTAGTTGCGCCTCAGGAACGGGGGCCGCTGTGATTGGCCCCGTATGACCATGTGACCTGTCAACCTGAGTTTAGCGCCAACTCCGGTAGGTTTAAATGCCTGTCTGCATTCAAGATGGACGCGCTCCCTGCCAATTTTGAAACTGTCTTGCATTCAGGTATGTGATGAAATTGTACTAGATTACCTATGTCGGCATTTTGCAGTTCTATGTCCTAACCAATATATGTTTATTTACAGTGTCTTGTGAAAAAACTGTTGCTCCCTCCCGATGCAGCCCTAGGCGAAACACGGGACCGTGTCGGGGGACACGTTCTAAATTGGTGCGATTTTAAGTCAGTGGAGTTGCCGTTTAAAAATGAATAAAAGTTATTTTGCTCTGTAGAGCTTTTGAACTACCTTGTGGTTTGGACTAAATCTTTTCTGCACTTTTTTGTCTGGTAATTGAAATCTCCCATTATTACTGCTGTTGCGCCCGTCGGTCGCAGGTGGCTGCGACCTTTGCTGCTCACCTCAATTTGCCCAGTAGCTCCGATTCTGGCTAAGATGGCCGCCTCTGCCTCTGCACGCCGATCTCCCTGGCATTCCCGGGATGGCATGGGTGATCCCGGTGGCCATCTTGAAACTGGTGTGACCTAGGGCACGAGTGCGCGCCTGCCTCCTTCTTGTGCACGTCATGGCGAGAATCTCGGGGGCGTCCCCTCTGCATGACGTCACTGCCTATGTGTATTTAAGCCTACTGGACTTTCCTACCTACGAGTTAGCAAGAATTAATCTTGCTCAATTCCTTCCTCTGAGACACTTTGCCTCGCTGTTCCTGAATTCCAGACTGAGTGACTCAGGTACCAGCTCCTCGGGGGCCTTGCTGAACTCAGGGCTATCCGCTCCTTGAAGAGCCTTATCTACCTGTCTCACCTTCTCCAGCTAAGTGAGTTCTCTCACTGCTTCTGCGAACGACCCTTCACTGTTCCTGCTCTAGTCTCCGCTGCTGCTACAACTATGGTAATTCTCTACTCACGGAGTGAGTACAAGACCTGCTCTACGTTACTGCTTCCGTCTTGCTGTGTAGATCCTCAGGTTACCCCGCTCTGCGGACCACTACCGGATCCAGTTGCCAACATCGGCCTACCCTGCACTGCGGCCTAGGGATGTGCAGAGCAAAATTTTATGTTCATATTTTTTATGTCCGAAAGGGGGTCCCACTTGTGGCCAATATGGACATAAAAAAAATCCAATGAGTTGGGTATATGTACATATGTGCAAAAAAAAAATTTAAACCCCCTCACCCTCCTTAATCCCCCCCCCCAGACTTACCACAACTCCCTGGTGATCGAGCGAGGAGTGAGGACGTCATTTCTGCAATCCTTGGCGAGAAGCATGTGACGTCGGTGGCACGTCGAGTGACGCGGCGTCACGTGATTCCCGGCTCGTTCGCGCCGGACGGCTCGTTCGGCCCAAAAAGAACTTTTGGCCAGCTTGGGGGGGGCCTCCTGACCCCCCCAAGCTGGCCAAAAGTTCTTTTTGGGCCGAACGAGCCGTCCGGCGCGAACGAGCCGGGAATCACGTGGCGCCGCGTCACTCAGACGCGACGTCACGTGATTCCCGGCGAGTTCGCGCCGGACGGCTCGTTCGGCCCAAAAAGAACTTTTGGCCAGCTTGGGGGGGCCTCCTGACCCCCTCAAGCTGGCCAAAAGTTCTTTTTGGGCCGAACGAGCCGTCCGGCGCGAACGAGCCGGGAATCACGTGACGCCGGCGTCACTCGACGTGCCGCCGACGTCACATGCTTCTCGCCAAGGATTGCAGAAATGGCGTCCTCACTCCTCGCTCCATCACCAGGGAGTTGTGGTAAGTCGGGGGGGGGGATTAAGGAGGGTGAGGGGGTTTATATTTTTATTTTGGCTCAACAATCGCGATTTCCCACATATCGAACATATCTATGTTCGATATGTGGGAAATCCGATCGTTTATGTCGAATCAATTTTTTAAGTAAAAAAAAAATATGAGTTGCGTTTTACTAATGCGGTCAATCCGAATGCACACCCCTACTGCGGCCACTACCGGAGCTACCTCGCACAAAGCCTATCAAGAAGCAAATATTCCCCGGGTTACCCCGCTCTGTGGACCACTACCGGAGAATCCATCTCAGGTCTTCCTACTCCAGGACTGAGTTTGCAAACCCGTTCCTCGGGTTTCTCTTTGCTATATAATAAATATTCTCTGACTCCTGTGCCATCACTGCTGAGACCCTGCCTGTCGTGGAGAGTCCCCACAGGGCTCCTCCCTGTGGGTGGAGTCAGCTCTCTCCACGACCCAAGGGCCCACAAACCAAGTTCAAACATAACAACTGCATTGCTAAATTGGTTGGCTTCCCTGATTTATCTTAGCATTTCATCATCTGTCTGATCATTTTGGTGAGGTGAATGGTAGTATACTCCTATCACAATAACCTTACCCAACACACATGGGATTTCTACCCATATAGATTCTACTGAGCATTTAGTCTCTTGTATGATCTTTATCCTGTTGGACTCTATATCCTCCCGGACATAAAGTGCTACACCTCTACCAAGTTGATCCTCCCTATCATTGCGATATAATTTGTACCAATATAGCACTGTCCCATTGGTTATCCTCCTTCCACCAATCATGTCTAACTCATCATTCACTGCTATACATTCTAACTCTCCTATCTTACTTCTTAGACTTCTAGTAATGGCATACAGACATTTCAAAGTTTGGTTTTTTTTGTTTGTATGAACAACCTGATTTTCTGTTGATATGGATAATTTGGAATTCTTTAGCTCAGGTGATTCTTTACTTATAGGCACATGGACTACTTTTGCTTTTATTGGAACCTCTCTGTTGGGATGCCCTAACTCTCCTATTTCATTAGTATCCTTCAAAAATACATTCCTCCGAAGGATGGACTGCTGAGTGATTGTCAGTTTTCCCCTTTGTTCTAGTTTAAATACTGCTCTATCTGCTTTTTAAAAGTTAGCACCAGCAGCCTGGTTCCACTCTGGTTAAGGTGGAAAAGTCTCCCCCTTCCCCAAAAGATTGTCCAGTTGCTTACAAAACTGAATCCCTCTTCCCTGCACCATCACTCATCCATGCATTGAGACTCCGGAGCTTTGTCTGCCTCTGGGGACCTGCACATGGAACAGGGAGCACACATTTACATTTACATTTATTGCATTTATAAACCACCTAACACTAAAAAGGCCTAGGTGGTGAACATAAAAACACATACAATTTAAATCAAGAATATTAGAAAACAACATACATTTAAAATCAAAATAATAATGTGTTGCATAAAAACAAAATAAATAAAAAAAATAAAAACAGTAACTTGAAAACTAATGGGCCAGATTTTAAAAGCTCTATGTGCGTAAATCCAATGGATTTACGTGCGTAGAGTGGGTTACATGCGCCATGCCTATTTTATAAAGGCCCGGGATGCATCTAAGTCCCGGGGCTTTAAAAAAGGGGCGGTCCGGGGTCGAGGCGGGGCCAGAGGCCTCCAGCAAAGCAGCCATTTGCCGCTGTTCCAGGGAATCACATGTTGGCAGGCTGCCGGCGCGCACAACTTACACCTGCCCAGAGGCAGGCGCAAAAGGTAAGATGGAGGTCGGGGGGGGGGGTAGAATAGGGCTAGGGGGTGGAAAGGTTAGGGGAAAGGGTGGGAAGAATAGGGGGAGGGAATGGGGGAAGGCTGTGGGCGTCAGCACGCACAAGATGCACTAGTGTTCACCCCCTTGCATGCACCGACCCCCGATTTTATAAAATGCGCGCGCTTGCAAACGCATGTTATAAAATCAAGCACACGTACACCCGCGCGTATGTTTTAAAATTTACCCCAATATGAATAATAATCAAATAGGTAACATGGTAGGGTAAAATTAACCATAAGCCGGATTTCAGCTTTCTATCTAAAATCCTACATTTGGCTTCCAGAGCCTCCCGCCCACATTTTCCTATGTTGTTGGTGCCTACATGAACTATGACAGCTGGCTCCTCCCCAGCACTGTCTATAATCCTACTAGGAGACACATGAGGTCCACCACCTTCGCAACAGATGGGCAAGTTTCCAGGCAATCCTCATGTCCACCAGCCACCCAGCTATCTACATTTCTAATAATCAAATCATCAACCATGATAGCCAACCTAACCCTTCCCTCCTGGGCAGTAGCCCTGGTAAACTTTCCTCGGTGCAAAAGGACAATGCGTCGCCTGGAGAGCAGGTCCTTGCTACAGGATTACTTCCTGCTATATCAGGATGATGCTTTCCAACCGGGAGACCTTTCTGATCCAAGGCAACAATGGGGTAGGCAGAATGGATTTGGGACTTGGCTACTATGTCCATGAAGGTCGCATCAATGTACCTCTCTGTGTCTGCCTCAGCTCCTCCAGATATGCCTTTCTAGCCTCCAGAGATCAAACTCATTCTCTGAGAGCCAGGAACTCTTTGAATGGGGTGCACACATACAAGCTCTCACCAACGGGTAAAATCATATATTTGACACTCAATGCAAAAGACTGGAAAGCCCCCCTCATCCTGCTGGACTGCTGCCTTCACCTTAATTTTGTTGAGTTCCTAGTTAACTTGCCAGTATAAACACTGGCAAGTTAGATGCAAAGCATTGATAAGGAAGGCAGAAAATTTGAAAGGAAGTTTGTCGTGGAGACAAAAACTCATAATAAAACCTTTTTCCAATACATTTGAAGTACAAGGCTTGCAAAGAAGTCAATTGGACCATTAAATGATCAACCTTGGAAATGGGAACAACAAGTGAGGGGATCAAATTTGTTGATGACACAAAATTATTCAAAGTTGTTAAATCATAAGAGGATTGTGAGAAATTGCAAGAGGACATTACAAAACTGGAGAATTAGAATTAGAAAAGGTACAGAGAAGGGCAACCTAAATAATAAAGGGGATGGAATGATTCTCTAATGAGGAAAGGTTAAAGAGGTTAGGACTCTTTAGCCTGGAGAAGAGACAACTGAGGGGAGATATGATCGAGGTCTATAAAATGAGTGGAGAGGAATGAGTAAATGTTAATCAGTTGTTTAATCTTTCAGAGTACAAAAACTAGGGAACACACAATCAAGTTACTAGGCTCTACATTTAAAACCAATAAGAAAAAATATTTTTCACTCAATGCATAATTAAGTTCTGGAATTCGATTGCCAGATGATGTGCTGAAAGCTACAGTAACCCCCGAAAATCAACCCCTGCGCACACCGAGCCTATTTTGCTTAGGCTCAGCGGTGCCCACAAGCCCCGGGATGCGTGTATGTCCCGGGGCTTTCAAAAATGGGCAAGCCAGGGGCGGGGCCTGGTGTGTGGCGGCAGTTTGGGGGTGGGCCGGGGGCGTGACAGCGATTCGGGGGTGGTCCGGGGCGGTCCCAAATCCTCCGGCACAGCGGCCTGTGCCGGGGATGGCGCTCCGGCAGCCGGCTGGCGCATGCAAGTTACGCCTGCTCAGGCAGGCCTAACTTCAGAAACAAAGGTGGGGGGGAGGAATCGAAAAAAAAGTTCCCTCCAAGGCCACTCCGATTTCAGAACGGCCTTGGAGGGAACAGGGAAAGCCATCAGGGCTCCCCTTGTGCTCGGCGCGCACAAGGTGCACAAGTGTGCAACCCTTGCACGTGCCGACCCCAGATTTTATAACATGTGTGCGGCAGCACGCGCATGTTATAAAATTGGGTGTACATTTGTGCGCGCCAGGTAGCGCGCACAAATGTACCCCGTGGGCGTAACATTTAAAATCGGCCCCTTAGTGTAGCAGCAAAAATTTGGACAAGCTCCTGGAGGAAAAGTACTTAAACCATTATTAAGGTGGAGCTGCAGAAATCCACTTCTTATCCCTGGGATAAGCAGCTTGGAATTTTATCTACCCCTGGGAATCCTTCCAGGTACTTATTTATTTATTTATTTATTTTAAACTTTTCTATACCGACATTCATGTGCAAAAGAACATATCAGATCGGTTTACAGCGAACGAGAAACAGCATTAAACGGCTGCATTACATTGAACAAGGGATAATTAAACTGGTATCAAAGGGTTGCAAATGAGAAATAAGCATACTTAAAAGATATAAAACATACTTAAAGGGTATAAAACATACTTTAAGTGTACAGATAACTATAAATTTAAATTTAAATAACAAATACTTGTGACCTGAATTGGCCACTGTTGAAAACAGGATACCGGGCTTGATGGACCTTTGGTCTGTGGGCTTATCCCCACTATAACCAATACTCAAGACCACAAATAGATCAATATATTGAAGCTTTACTGAAATATTCATTTGAATAGTACAGAGAGTATCAGGAAGGAGACAGCAAGTAGCTATGAAAGTGTGAGACAGCTTGCCTTTGAGATCTCCTTCCTTGAACAATTGCCAAACCTTATGTTATGTACTTTTACTTTTACTATTAATTTAATGCTTTCAGACCATTTTTGGCCCTTCCATCAAGCATCATCTAACCTCTTGTAATTTTTCAGTAACTAAGCTATAAAAAACGGCCTTCAAGTCACTTCCTCCTTTCCCAACATGTGTTTCCCTTTCTCAAGGCCACAAACTTGCCAGCTCTGTGAAACTTCTGCTTGTACCTTGGCACCTGGAGTAACTGCTTCATGTTATCTGCTGTTTGAAGAGCTGTTGGTTCCTTTCCCTCATGCATGGCTGCAGCTCTCCCTCACCCACACAGATTTCCACACACTGGGCTTCTGGACATAGGTTCATTTTGCCTGAACTTAGATCTTGGTCACTGGGCAGAATTATACAGGTCTGATCCAGTATAGCAAAACGTATGTACTTATGTACATAAGTGTACTTATTCTAGATGTTGTGTCCAGGTTTCTGCGATTCACTCACAATGCCTACATCCTCTCACAGTCAGGAATTCATGACCACTTCCAGGAAGGTCATAGATTTGGGGTGGTGGCATTGGTGAACTGGTGGTGTGTGTCAGTGAGCCATCGCTACACTTCCAGTTCTATGGCTAAATTCCACCCTTTGTCTTCTCCCACCTAACATTATCACTTCACACCCCCACCCCGCCTGCTGTTCCCTTTCAGCACCGGAATGCATGCATTTTCCAATTTTTACATATTAATTTCAGCAAGAAATCTTATCTTCAGAGCAGTAGCAAGTACAATATATTAAAAAACTGCAGGGGCGAGGAATAATGATGAACAAAAGTAAGGCCAGGGGCTGGCATGGAGGTTCAGTAGCAGTGCAGTTCAAGGGCTTGAAGAGGGACCTGGGTCTGATTCCAAGTTTTAGTTTTCCGCTCTGTGGGTCAGCCAGCAAAAGGGATACTCTGGAGATAGTTATCACAGTCTCTGGGAGGAGGGATTCATAGGAATTGGGCAATGGTGACACCTAGTGGTCAAATTTAGGGCCCAGGATTGCAGAGCCATAAATCCATCTGAGGATTGTCATTGCCATGACTGAACTAAAATAAGCTGGGAGGAGATATAAAATAGGGGGGGGGGGGGGGGGGAAATATCCCTGAGTATTTGTGAATGAAGGCTCATGAAGCCAGAACCCGCTCTGGTTCTAATTGCGCTAGAAGCCCAAACGTGCAGGGAAAAACATCTGGGTCACAAAAAAAAGAAAACAATAAATTTCATCCAGAATCAAGTTAGTCTACTTTCCGGGGTACCTGTGTTCTCCAACCATGCCTAGACATGGGTCCAAAAAATTCCTTATTCCAGTATTTATGTCCCCTCGACATATCTTCAAAATTTCATGTGGATAGGACATCAAACAGGTGGGGCACACACACACACACACACACACCCCAATATCATAATCATTTTTAAGACCAGACAAAAAATTTCAAAACTAAGGAGGAACATTTTGAACTATATTATAAAAGAGATGGACAACCAGTGAAGCTCTCTGATCTTTGGTTTGATACAGCCCCTTGTTTTGGAATGGATCGGGAGACAACAAGGAACAGTGGTGGATATAATGAAGAAGAGAAGTTTGCAACTTGGGAAGCCATAGAAAAGAGCTGCAGTGACTGAGACCTGAAGAAATAAAAACATAAACAAAGATCCTTAAAGAAGCAGTGGCTAGAAAGTATTTAATACTGCAATATTGTACACAAGCTGAAAGGCAGGTGTTCAACATGAAGAGGACAGTTCTCAATCAAGGGTGTCACCGAAACAAAGGCCAGTGGAGGAAAGGCTGAGCTCTGAGTCAGGAAGAGAGATGGAGGATACAGAACTGAGAATGAGGAGACATTGCTTTGCCTAGAAGGAGCTCTTTTTCTTGGAGACATTTAGCTGCAGGAAACTGAGAAGAAAACATGAGCCAACTTGCTCAGAGCACTAGATAGGTTATGAAATGAAGATTTATTTGTTGAATCAAGAGGTATGTACCTCTGAGTGTCATTAAAATAAAATGGAAGCTGAGACTGAAGGAAGATATAAGTTGTCCAAGAGAAAGGAGGTAGTTAAAAAAGCAGTAGGCCAAGGAAAGCGCCCTGGAGGCTAAAACTGTTAAAATAACTAATTATAATAACTAATAACTTCTAATCTGATTATTTTTCTAGGTAACATATTACAATAAAGGATTACTTTTTAGAAAAGTAATTTGAGCTGCAAGTAATATGATTATTTTCAAAAAGCAAATGTAATATAGATTTCTTTTAGTTACCTTTCTTCATTTTTACTTAGACATTAACTCAACATCTTCCTTGCTCTCCTGTACTCAGTAAGGGAGTTCAGTAGGTCTGGCTGCCAAAATGATTGTCCTTGTCCACGCAGTCCTTCCAAAATAGAGCCTAGTGTCTCTCTGCCTGGGCCATAAGCAAACCAGCTTCTCTCCTGCTCCCAGAAAAGAGTCACCCCAGGGGTACAATACAGAGGAGGGTACAATTAGCAATGAAGACTGCACTAGTGATATAAAATAATTTTGTTTCCACTTGAAAACAGTACAATCCAGTAAAAAAAAGGGTTTCACATATTTTAAAAAATGCAGTTTAGAGTTCCTGCATATCACTGAAAATGTATGTAAACACCCTTTATCTGACTTTTTAAGATGGCCCTTTATCTGAATAGAACAATATAAGTTTAATTCATAAGCCTCGTTCTATGCATACTTGAGAATTCTCTGGAAACAACAGAAATCTCCTGGTGCAGGGTCAGTTGAATTGGCCACACAGGCTGAAAGATGGAGGAGGTCTGAGTTGGGCTGCATGGCCAGAAGATGCAGGTGTTGAGCACTGGACCCCACAAGTTGCATCTGTAGTAGGTAGTTGAACAGGTGGGAGAATAAGAAGCTGAGGGAAGAATGCTGGGGTGGGGCATGAAGAGGAAGAGGGTTCTGGTTGGAGTTTGGAATGGATAAGGGAAGAGAGTATTGAGGAGAGAGTAGTGGGGTTGGAGGTAAAGGGGAGAATGCTGAGGTGGTAGGTAAAAAGGGAGAGCTCTAGTGTGGAGGGTAAAAGGGGAGATTATTAGAGGAAGGGGGAGAATGCTGAGGATGGGGAGAATGAAGAAGGGAAAGAGTCCTGGGGTCAGAGGTGAAGGAGAAGAGTGCTGGGATGGGGTTTGAAGAGGAGCAGAGGGAAAGGGGGAGAGTGCCGAGGTTGGGAGAGAATAGAAAAAAGAAGGGATTACAGGGCTTAGATATAGGTTGGAAATGAATGGGGTCAGGTTAGGGAGGGAAGAGAAAGAGGGAGAGAGAGAGAGAGAGAGAACACATGTGTGGGTGTCTCTCTCTCTCTCTCTCTCTCTCTCTCTCTCTCTCTCTCTATATATATATATATATATATATATATATATATATATATATATATATATATATATATATATGAAAGAAGAGAGATAAATTCTGCACATTCTTCTTTCTTTCCATGATCCCACCATGCCCATCTCAGAGTGAGCAGAATTCAAAATTTCCCAGGTATACTTACACTATATGATACAGAAGATACCATCACAATGTGACCCAAAACTGGACCAGAAGGGGACAAACATACTGAGTAAGTCACACTGTGATGCCAGTATGAAGTAAGGGCCAAAAACATTTGTCCATATGTAGCAAGCAAGCTTCTATAAACCAAGGTCCTGCTCATGTGTTGAATCCTTAGAATGAGAACTGAGCTGCGTCTGGATCTGAGTGATGTGTTTTGATCTGTCAAAAAGGGGTTTCAACCCTGCAGAGACTGCAAGTTGCCACAGCCAAGGTGAAAAAAAAAAAATCTCAAAAACCCCTGTGCCAGGAGCCATGAAGAGAGGAGTGCATGTGGCAGCCTGCAATCAGTTCTTCTTCTGAAGAGCTAATTATCAAGTGGGAGAGACATAGACCTGCACTCTGAGGAAATAGAAAGACAGCTGCTCTTTTTTCATAGCTGAGCTACATGTAATGTCACAACAAGGGACAGAGGAGCCAGGAGCTGAGAGACTGAGACTTCCTTTCCAGCAGAAACACATGGCTGGATCACCCTCCCAAGAGACTGAGTTAAGTAATCTAAACTTTGCACAGAGAGTATCTTAGCAGAGGAGGGAGAATTGTATTTCCTTGCCTTTTGTCACAAATTCAGTATCTCATCTTGTCAAAGTCAAGCATAAATCCTTGCCACAACCACGGGCAGGGAAAGAGAAGCTGGTGGTCTTTCTGTACGAGATTGAAACCAGGCCTGTTTTCTGTTTAGTACCAAGTTAACCATTTGGGGAAGTTCCTCAGGAGAAAGAGACCTTGCACACACTGCAGTGCTCATCTGTTTGGTTGTCATCTAGTCAGCTCCACCATCACGAGGGACTTCTTCATTTTCTTGATTGTTTGGTTTTTTTACACACAATTTTGAGTTTGCAACAGGGTGCACCCTTTACAAATTAGTGACATTGGGGTGGATCTGTTTCCTCCTCCCCCTTTTTTAGTACTCAAGGGTAAAGACAATTTATGAAAGTTGTGTCCTTCACTGTTTTCCACCCCAACCTTTCTCTATTAGAGGCCTTATTTTTTTTCTATCCATATGAGTATGTTGGTTGCCCTGGCTAACAGGCCATAGTGTTATGTTTGCATTGTTGATTTAAAAAAAGAAAACTGCAAGTTTATATTATACTTCACTACTGTACTTTTCCAATTTAATGTTCTGGTTGGATTTACTTTTTACTTACATTATACTAGTAAAAAGGTTAATTACTGTTTTATTCTGGTGTGATGAGTTTATCTAGTCTGTAGTGCCACAAGTGAGAGATTCTTTGGGAAAAGTGCTCAGAATTGCGATATCAGGGTGACCGGGAGCCTATCTCATCCCCCACTCAGGCTACAAATCCTAAGATAAATCATATAATTTCTCCAGTTTACTCCCCACTCCAAGCATATGGGTAATTCATAGTCTGTAGAACTCTGTACCAAGGTGGAGGCCATACTTGCTTAAATTACCAATCACATAATTTACAAAATCTTTTTAATCACTTATGCATCTCAACACCATAGAAATCGATGGAATAAAAGAAAATAAAAAGAAAATAGATATCTCTATTTAATGCTGTATAAATTTATAATGGGCCTGATTTTCAAAACATTTGCATGCTTAAAACTGGGTTTTACACATGTAAATTCACTTTACCCATATAAGTGGGCTTTTGAAAATTGCTACAATATATGCCATTGAATTATCCATAGATTTTACATGCATTTAGTTCACTTAATGAGGGTCAATGGCTTTTGAAAATTGCTATGACAGTATATTACATTCAAAGGTCTTATATGCGTAAGACCTTTGAAAATTCATTTAAAAATTTCTACTGAAATTACAGGATACCCTCTATATTACTTTGGGATTGCCTAACAAATGTAGGATACAGAATAAGATAAATAGTGCTTCATTTCTGTAGCTTGCTTTGGCTTCCTCCCTTGCTCAGGCTCACTTCTGAGCAGACACTACATGAAGAATGATCATCCCCTCCACAAACATCATGTCTCTATATTCCATAGCACTAAAACTTCATTCTCCTTTACACCCTTCCTAGAACAGCATGCACTGACATTTCTATACAGCACAGTCGTGAACAACCTAACATAGTAAGGGCAGGATGGGGAACAGAGACATTCAGAGTCATACATGTATAGATGGGAAATTAATTATCGTTAACTAATCCAGGTATGAAGGAAATTATATCCCACCACTTGCACTTCCTATACTGATAGAACTTCCTTTCAATCAATAATATCTGATGACTAACTAATAGATGGGCATTTGTTTTGTTTTGTTTCATTACTTTCCACACATTCAATTTTTATGCATATAAAATCATCTTTACACATTTAAAATGGATATTATGCATGTACGCAAATGCATATGAAACCACACAAAACAAAATAAAATTTAAAAACACACACAAAAAAAACCAGGAAAAACAAAATGAAACAAATACAATTTCTACACTGACATTTTCAGAAGCTGCGCTGGACCTTGCCTGGAGAGGGTAAGTACAAACCATGTTCCTGGCAGATTTTTACGATTTGGGGGGTTAAGAGGAGGGTCTTGGGGATATGGGGGAGTGGCAGGGATCTAAAGTAAATTCCAGAGGAAGGGGAAAGAGGGCTTGGCCTCCATAAAACATTATAATCTGAGGAAGGGGTTTGTGGGGGTAGGGGGTAGAGGGTAGAGGGTAGAGAGACAGGGCAAGCAGTGATCCTAGGATACTTTTAGAAATTAGGAGATGTAGGGTGGGGGATGAAAGGCTCGATAGGGCATCTGTACTATTTGGTGGGGTGGCGGGGAGAGAGGAAATCAGATCATAGGCTCTCCTTTTTTTTTCTTCAAAGGTGTTACTTACTTAGATATCTTTTGAAGATATCTGGATAAGTAGTAAGTTATCTGGCCACATAAAGCCAGATAAGTTTAGATGTGCTCAGAAGCAGGTCTAAAGTTGTCTGGGTTAACTTAAACAAGAATATATGCAAAATTCGGCTGAATTAGCTGGTTAACTCAATCGCTCCCTGGAATGCCCCTATTGTGCCCATCGGTCGCAGGTGGCTGCGACCTTTGCTGCTCACCTCATTTTGCCCTGTAGCTCCAATTCTGGCAAAGATGGCCACCATTGCCTCTGCACACCGACCTCCCTGGCGTTCCCGGGACGGCGTGGGGGATCCTGGTCACCATCTTAAATCTGGTGTAACCTAGGGCACGCGCGCGCCCACCTGCCTCCATCCTATCCACGTCATGGCGGGAACCTCGGGGGCTTCCCCTTCGCATGACGTCACTGTCTATGTGTACTTAAGCTTACCAGACCTTCCTACCAATGAGTTAGCAAGGATTCCATCTTGCTCAATTCCTTTCTCAGAAACGCTTCACCTCGCTGTTCCTGCATTCCAGACCGAGTGACTCAGGTCCCTGCTCCTCGGGGGTCTTGCTGCACTCAGGGCTATCCACTCCTCGGAGAGCCTTCTCTGCGAGTCTCACCTTCACCAGCTTAGTGAATACCTCTTGCTATTCCTACAGATGACCCTTCAGTGTTCCTGCTCCTGGTCTCCACTGCTGCTACAACAGTATCTCTACTACAATACCACAGAGTGAGTACAAGATCTGATCTTCAACTCTGCTTCTCTCTTGCTGTGCAGATCCTTGGGTTACCCCGCTCTGCGGACCACTACCAGATCCATGCTGTCTTGTGCCTGCTGCCAACATCTATCTCTGGCCTACCCCGTGCTGTGGACCACTATCGGAGCTACCACGCACAAGAATTACCAAGAAGCAAGTATTTCCCGGGTTACCTTGTTCTGCGGACCACTACCGGAGAATCCATCTCAGGTCTTCGTATTCAAGGACTGAGTTTACAAACCTGCTCCTCGGGTTTCTCTTTGCCGTATAATAAATATATCTCTGACTCCTGTGTCCATCACTGCTGAGACCCCGCCTGTCGTGGAGAGTCCCCACAGGACTCCTCCCTGTGGGTGGAGTCAGCTCTCTCCACGACCCAAGGGCCCACAAGCCAAGTTCAAGTATAACAGCCCCTGGAACACCCATATTTTAACCAGCTAAATTGTAACCAGATAAGTGGCTGTATATTCCTATTTTGCCATTTAAACAGATTACTTTTGATTATGGACCTCCTTATGCTCAGGGATTGGGCTATACATAAGCAATCACAGGGTTATCCACATAGCCTGTCTATGGTAAAGGTTCATGCATTACTAGCTCTTCCTCACTTCTTCCAGCTCACCTACTCAAATTAATACTGGGACCCAGAGTGGGGTTTCTCACAATACCAGTAAGTTTCATCTTTCTTTTACTTTTATGTATACTTTGCATTTTACATAATTTAAATAGTTTAAGGAGAAATTTTCAAAGGCTTACTCATGCAAAAAAGTCCATTTATGTGTGAATGTGGCCTGATCTCATGTAATGCATATTTTATAAAGGGGACACATATGCTTATATAGGTGCCTTCATGCATAAAAGTACATATGCAAAATAGGGGCATGTTAAAAGGGCCATGTTAAGAGCGTATCAGGATGGGGGTTTCCACATACGCATGTAATGAGATATTTTAAAAGCAACATACGCGCGAACATCATCCAACTTACACGTTTCATTTACTACTCTCCCTCAATATGCAGGTGGGCTGTGATGCCAAGGGCATCATCCTGGATATTGGGCCCAGATTTCTGAGATCCACTCATAATGCTTACACCCTCTTGCAATCAAGAATTCATGACTGCTTCCAGGAAGACCATAACACTGAGGGCTGGCTTCTATGTAGGAAATTGGAATGCACTTATCACTACCACCATACACCAAGTAACCTCTTCTTATCTCCCTCATATCTAGGTGGACTGACAGATTTGGCCCAGGAGGAATTCTCTAATCCTGCCCTGTCAACTCCCTGCTGCCCAACCCAAAGACATATCTAACTACTCCTCTCTGTCTTCTCTCCTACAGGTAATAGAGGATATCCACTCAAAACCTGGCTCATTTTCCTGCTGGCTAACTCTCAGACTGCTGCAGAGGCTCTCTACAACAGGGCCTATTGGCAGACCAGGGCAGTCATCGAAAGAACCTTCTACCTACTCAAAACACAGTTCTGTTGCCTGAACAGATATGGAGAATTGCTTCTTTACAACCCTCTTAAGGTCTGTGAGATCATTCTAGCTTGCTGTAAGCTTCATTACCTGGCTAGATACAGAGACCTGCCTCCTCAAAGAGACTATAAGATCATCGAGATGAAGAGGGGAAAGAGGAAAAAGAGCTGAGTCAGAAGAAAATGCAGGAGATACATTGCCAGTTTCAATGGCAGGCTATGGAGGAAACGGGCACTCTGATACATTTTCAAAGGTGAACGTGCATTTATTAACATGGTGTTTTCAATGTGATGACTAATATAATGCATCTATTTAGTGCATGCTTGGCCGACCACCTTTTCGGGGTAGTAGAATCTCTGGTGCATATGATTGTCCAATTCTGGCGCTTCTGCCAGCAGTGTCCTGTCACAGCTCACGTTGCTCTCAGAGGGTACAGGATCTGGGGGCAGAGGCACATCAATGGAGCTGTTGGATGGACTTGCAGGGCTCAGAGTTATCTGAGATGGGTCAGCAGCTGTGGTGGGCCTTTAGTCCTCAGCCACTTGTTCCCTCGGAGAGATGGGAACATCTCTCTGTGGTAGTGGTGCTGATGATGTTGCAGTCTGCAGGGTTGGAGGTGGTGGTGGCATGAAAGGAAGAGGTGGTAATATGATGGGCAGTTGTGGAGGAATAGGTAGAGCTGGTAACACTTCAGGTGGAGCTCTGGCCTGGGCAAGAGTTGTCTAATCTGGTGGTGCTACAAAGGCTGGTAGTGACTGTATTCAGTGGGGCATCACATAGTATGGAGCGGGTAGGGCCGCAGTATCTCCCACAACACTGCCGTCTGGGCCTCCATAGCATTACAAGTGTTCTGTAGCTACTTCATCTCCTCTCTTGCAACTTCCCAGAGGCCCTGCATCTCATCGCTGAGTCCTGCAATCTCCTCTACCACTCGGGAATTTATGTCTATGATGCACCTTCTCTTCTTGAGCACCTCCTCTGCTAAGCTACCCTCCTTCTGGCCACCTACAAGCTGCCCAAGATCAGGTGTGAGGGAAAGAGTAGCATCCAGCTGGTTCTTCCCTTCTTCCTCCTCCTCTTCCAGCATCACAGGCTATTGCTTCTCCTTTGCGATTCCCTCTTCTGCCTCAGTGGTCCTCCTCTGGGCTAGCAAGCAACACCTGTGAGCACTGCCTTGCCCTTCAGAGGCCACTTGGTTCTGGACCATCAGAGTCCTAGCTAGGCTGCTCCCCTGCAAAATGTAAATCTGTAAATACTTTCAGTGCACATGCTATGTAGGTATTTCTCTTCACACTCACTTAATCTTCCTTTCTGCCTAACAGAACAGTTCCAAGATCCCTAATATAGCACCTCCTGCTACACCACAAATTATATAGAAAGCATTCCCTGGAAATATTTGTTATGTACCAGCATGCAAAGCCAAAGAGAGGACTCACCACATGATTCTTGAAAAGGATTGCTTACTGGCTCCAGATGTTAAGTACAGCAAGATCCAGTCCTTGAATTTAGTCAAAGCATTTAGGGACCAGTAGTTTGGACTTCCATAATGCTATCCCTTAGAAAAGCTAGACTACATCCAAGGATATTGAGGGAACTTAGAGAACTCCTGGTGGTCAGCTAGTTAACCTTTTCTTTGCTTCATTAGAGTTGGGAGTAGTTCCAGAGGACTGGAGAGGGGCAGTTGTGGTTCCTATTCATAAAAGTGGAAGTAAGGAGGAGGCTGGGAAAAGGCCGGTTAGTGTCAGCCCTGTGACACTATGGATTGCATGAGCAATGGATTGCATGCATAATCCAAGGCAGCATGCTTTTACTATAGGTAAATCTTATCAGATGAATCTGATCAATTTTTTTGATTGGGTGACCAGAGAGTTGGATGAAGGGAGAACGCTAGATATAGTGTACTTGGATATCAATAAGGCCTTTGACTTGTTTAATTTTTTATGTTATTTTAAATTATATATGTATTCATTGTTAGCTACCTTGAGCTATTGTAGAGAGTGGGATATAAACTTTTAAAATAAATAAATGGTTAAAGCTATGCTTCTAATGACTTGTTCTGTAACCTCATTAGGACTGAATATTGAGAGCTTATATTTGTAACAGAGGTTTATAATCTGGATTTTTCCTGATTTATGCAAGGTTACTGAGAGTAAGCACAAAGCTTGTCTAGCATTGTGTAAGTGGATATTTTCTCTGGGGGGGCAGAATTCTTCCTCAAATTTCAATTGAAATGAATTAAATAACAGCGTGTACATGTTGTTACATAAGAACATAAGATATGCCATACTTGGTCAGACCAAGGGTCCATCAAGCCCAGTATCCTGTTTCCAACAAGAAACAAGTCCAAGTCACAAGTAACTGGTAAGAACCCAAACATTAGATAGATCACAAGCTACTATTGCTTATTAATTACCATCATAACAGCTTATGGATTTATCCTCTAGGAACTTATCCAAACCTTTTTTAAACCTAGTTACACTAACTGCTGTAATCAAATCCTCTGGCAATGAATTCCAGATTTTAACTATGCGCTGAGTGAAAAAGAATTTTCTTCAATTTGTTTTAAATGAGCTACTTGCTAACTTCATGGAGTGCCCCCTGGTCCTTCTATTATCTGAGAGAGTAAATAACCAATTTACATTAACTTGTTCAAGTCCTTTCATGTTTTTGTAGACTTCTATAATACCCCCCTCAGTCATCTCTTCTCCAAACTGAACAGCCCTAACTTCTTTAGCCTTTCCTCATACGGCAGCCGTTCCATGCCCCTTATCATTTTGGTCACCCTTCTCTGTACTTTCTCCAGTGCAGCAATATCCTTTTTGAGATGTGGTGACCAGAACTACACAGAGTATTCAAGGTGCGGTCTCACCATGGAGCGATACAGAGGCATTATGACATCCTCCATTTTATTTTTCCATTCCCTTCTTAATAATTCCTAACATTCCGTTTGCTTTTTTGATTGCCACAGTATACTGGGCCAATGATTTCAATGTATTATCCACTATGACGCCTAGATCTCTTTCCTGGGTGGTAACTCCTAAGATAGAACCTAACATTGTGTAACTAGAGCAAGGGTTATTTTTCCCTATATGCATCACTTTGCTCTTGTCCATGTTAAATTTCATCTGTCATTTGGTCTCGCAAGATCCTCCTGCAATTCATCACAATCCGCTTGAGATTTAACTACTCTGCATAATTTTATGTCATCCGCAAATTTGATCACCTCACTCGTTGTACCCCTTACCAGATCATTTATAAATATATTAAAAAGCACCGGTTCAAGTACACATCCCTGAGGCACTCCACTGTTTACCTTTTTCCACTGTGAAAACTGACCATTTAATCCTACTCTCTGTTTCCTGTCTTTTAATCAACATGCAATCCACAAAAGGACATCACCTCCTATCCCAGGACTTTTTAGTTTTCATAGTGTTGTGCGTCCCGGTCGCACTAAGGCCGTGCCCGGGCCTGCTCACCTTGTTCCCAGTTCCACAGGTCCCAGGCTTTCCTCCCTCGCTGCCGCAGACAGTTGTCTGCGCCCCCGGCTCAGGGCAGCGGCATCCCTGGCTGCCTCCAGCGCTTCGGCGTCCCAAGCCTCACTCCTCGCCCCAGGCAGGGGCTCGGCGTCCTCCGCTGCCTCGACTCCGCCCCTAGGCGCGCACGGATTGCCTGGCCCTTTAAAGGGCCAAGGGCGGGAAACTCCTCCGCAGCGCGTCCCAATGACGTTACCTAGTCTCAGTATTTAAACGAGGCTCTGCACTTCAGTCACTCGCCTTGGCAATCAGGTCATCACCCCTGTGTGAGCTAGTTTGCCGTCCTCGTTCCTGTGCTTGCTCCAGTGTTCCAGTGTTCCTTGTTCAGTTCCTGTTCCAGTGTTCCTGCCTTGCTCCTGTGTTCCTGTGGTTCTTCCTGTGTTCCAGCATCTGTTCCTGAGTTCCTGCATTCCTGAGTCCTGTTCCTCGTCTTGCTACCCAGGTAGTACCTTCTCGGACTGATACCCGGTACTGACCTCGGCTTGTCTTGACCACGCTTGAACTGACACTTGCTTTGGCTGACCATTCTCAGATGGATACCCTGGCTCTGACCCTTGTGCTCCATTCAGACACTCTCTTTGCTCCTCTTGAGATCACCAAGTCTGCCTGCCTCGATGCCACCTGCAGCCTCCTTCAAGCTGGACCACTATGCATTGGTTCAGTTGATCTGAATCATCACCCTCACCGTGTTTACTGAAGAGGATGTTAAGGAGGTACCCGTACTGGAGAAGGTTTTCATGGGTAATGATTCAGTTGGACTGAACCAAATCACGGTGAACCTAGAAGATGTGGTAGGCCTGACTGACAAACTGAAGAGTAGTAAATCACCTGAAGCGGATGGTATATACCTCAGAGTTCTGAAGGAACTCAAAAATGAAATTTCAGACCTATTAGTAAAAATTTGTAACCTATCATTAAAATCATCCATTGTACCTGAAGACTGGAGGATAGCTAATGTAACCCCAATATTTAAAAAGGGCTCCAGGGGCGAGCTGGGAAACTACAGACCGGTTAGTCTGACTTCAGTGTTCTAAACATCAAAATCACAGAACATATAGAAAGACATGGTTTAATAAACAAACGCAGCATGGCTTTACCCAAGGCAAGTCTTGCCTCAGAAATCTGCTTCACTTTTTTGAAGGAGTTAATAAACATGTGGATAAAGGTGAACCGGTAGATATAGTGTACTCATGAGAGGCTTCTAGGAAAAGTAAAACATCATGGGATTGGTGGCGATGTCCTTTCGTGGATTACAAACTGGCTAAAAGACAGGAAACAGAGAGTAGGATTAAATGGACAATTTTCTCAGTGTTAAGGACTGGGCAGTGGAGTGCCTCAGGGATCTGTACTGGGACCCTTACTTTTCAATATATTTATAAATGATCTGGAAAGAAACACGACGCGTGAGGTAATCAAATTTGCAGATGATACAAAATTGTTCAGAGTAGTTAAATCACAAGCAGATTGTGATAAATTGCAGGAAGACTTTGTGAGACTGGAAAATTCGGCATCAAAATGGCAGATGAAATTTAATGTGGATATGTGCAAGGTAATGCATATAAGGAAAAATAACCCATGCTATAGTTACACAATGTTAGGTTCCATATTAGGTGCTACTACCCAAGAAAGAGATCTAGGCGTCATAGTGGATAACACATTGAAATCGTTGGTTCAGTGTGCTGCGGCAGTCAAAAAAGCAAACAGAATGTTGGGAATTATTAGAAAGGGAATGGTGAATAAAACGGAAAATGTCATAATGCCTCTGTATCGCTCCATGGTGAAACCACACCTTGAATACTGTGTACAATTCTGGTCGGCACATCTCAAAAAAGATATAATTGCGATGGAGAAGGTACAGAGAAGGGGAATGGAACAGCTCCCCTATGAGGAAAGACTAAAGAGGTTAGCTTGGAGAAGAGACGGCTGAGGGGGGATATGATAGAGGTGTTTAAAATCATGAGAGGTCTAGTGCGGGTAGATGTGAATCGGTTATTTACTCTTTCAGATAATAGAAAGACTAGGGGGCACTCCATGAAGTTAGCATGTGGCACATTTAAAACTAATCAGAGAAAGTTCTTTTTCACTCAATGCACAATTAAACTCTGGAATTTGTTGCCAGAGGATGTGGTTAGTGCAGTTAGTATAGATGTGTTTTAAAAAGGAGGCATTATGACGTTTTCCATTTTATTCACTATTCCCTTTCTAATAATTCCCAGCATTCTGTTTGCTTTTTTTGACTGCTGGATAAGTTCTTGGAAGAGAAGTCCATTACCTGATATTAATTTAGTTGACTTAGAAAATAGCCACTGCTATTACTAGCAACAGTAACATGGGATAGACTTAGTTTTTGGGTACTTGCCAGGTTCTTATGGCCTGGATTGGCCACTGCTGGAAACAGGATGTTGGGCTTGATGGACCCTTGGTCTGATCCAGTATGGCATGTTCTTATGTTCTTATGATCTTAAAACCTTCTCCGGAATGGGTATCTCTCCAATATCCTCTTCAGTAAACACTGAAGCAAAGAAATCATTTAATCTTTCTGCGATGGCCTGATCTAATCTAAGTGCCCCTTTAACCCCTTGATCATCCAACAGGCCAACTGACTCCCTTGCAGGCTTTCTGCTTCGGATATATGTAAAAAAGCTTTTATTGTGAGTTTTTGCCTTTATGGCCAACTTCTTTTCAAATGTTATCTTAGTCTGTCTTATCAATGTCTTACATTTAACTTCCAATGTTTATGCTTTATTTTATTTTCTTCTGATGGATCTTTCTTCCAAATTTTGAAAGAAGATCTTTTGGCTAAAATAGCCTCTTTCTCCTCACCTATTAACCATGCCGGTAATCCTTTTACCTTCTTTCCACCTTTCTTAATGCATGGAATACATCTGGTCTGTGCTTCTAGGATGGTATTTTTTAAACAATGTCCATGCCTGTTGCACACTTTTTACCTTTGTAGCTGCTCCTTTCAGTTTTTTTCTAACTATTTTTCTCATTTTGTCAAAGTTTCCCTTTTGAAAGTTTAGCTGAGGATTTGCTTACTGTCCCCCTTCCAGTCATTAATTAAAATTTAATCATATTATGATCACTATAGCCAAGCAGCCCTACCACCGTTACCTCTCTCACCAAATCCTGCACTCCACTGAGAATTAGATCTAAAATTGTTCTCTCACTCGTCGTTTCCTGAACCAATTGCTCCATAAAACTGTCTTTTATTCCATCCAGGAACTTTATCTCTCTAGCGTGCCCTGATGTTTCACTTACCCAGTCAATATTGGGGTAATTAAAATCTCCGATTATTACTGCACTACCAGTTTGGTTAGCTTCCCTAATTTCTTTTAGCATTTCACTGTCTGTCTCACCATTTTGGCCAGGTGTATGGAAGTATACTTCTATCACTATTCTCTTTCCTAACACACCAGGAATTTCTACCCATAAAGATTTGATTGTACATTTAGTCCCATGCAAGATCTTTATCCTGTTGGACTCGATGCCATCCCTGACATAAAGCACCGTCCCGCCACCAAGATGCTCCTCTCTGTCATTGTGAAATAATTTGTACCCCGGAATAGCACTATCTCATTGGTTATCAATTAAATCTATGTCATCATTCACTGCTATACATTCTAATTCTGCCATCTTACTTTTTAGATTTCTGGCATTAGCATACAAACATTTCAAAGTTTTTTGTTTGTATTTTCATTCTGCTTTTTAATTGATAGGGATAAATTAGAATTGTTTAGCTCAGGTTAGTTTTTAGTTACAGGCACTTGGACTACTTTTCTTATTATTGGAACCTCACTGTTGGGATGCAGTAATTCTAATGCATCATTAGTATCCTTTGAATAAACCTTCTTCCGAACCCTGCACTGCTGAGCGACTGTCAGCTTTCCCCTTTATTCTAGTTTAAAGCTTCCCTATCTCCTTTTTAAAGGTTAGTGCCAGCAGCCTGGTTCCACCCTGGAACCGAGTTCCATATTTATTAAAATATATGAGTCACTTAACATAGTCAAGACCTAATTGACATACAAAATAAAACATTCATAGAATATATGGTACAAAACGTTCCCTAGTACAGAAGACATTAATTGCTAGACATAATAAACAAACACATCAAATAAGAAGAAAAACATAAATATTAAGCAGACCTGCAACCAGTTAGAAGGTATCTTGAAAGTGGGATTTGTTAGTAGTAGTTTCTAGATGACGGGGGTAATACATAATAGGGTATGCTTAGGGACTAATTGTGGATTACATTCCTAGTTTTCATGTAATCTGCCTGAAGTCTGTGATGCTATTTCCTTTGTTTTCTACATTGTATCTGTGCTCCCTCTCCTCTTATTATAGACTGACGTTTTTAGACATGTTTGGTCAGCTTTATATTAACAGTTGTTTCTTCTGTTTGTTTATAAAATGTTTAATTATTTTATCTTTGTCAAGTGGATTTCTTGGCAATTATTTGTAAATGATCTAAATAGTAAATGAAATAAAAAATAAATGTTGATAGCTATTCTATGAATGGATCTCCACAAAACAAACACACATTGTTCTAACTTTAAATCTGAGATCCAACAAGTCATTTTGTTTATAAAGCTCTTTTTTTTTCTATTCTTCACTTGCCACTGTTCCATGTCTGTCACTCTGTGATGCCAGCTTTGCTGTGAGGATAACACTGTACAGTAACAGTACTCCGACTATAGGGGACTATAGGGGACACAAGGGCAAACACATCAATGCAATTTTTCTCTCTTTCATACAGCTTCACTTGTATTATTGTTATTATTCTTAATCCATTTTATATGATGATTATGATAATGTTTGCAGTGTCATACAAGTCATTAAATTTATTTATTTGAAATATGTTTATATCAATGATAGGCTCAAAATGAGGAACAATCTGCATCAGAAACAATCTTCAGCAGTCAAGTAAAAATAGATACAGCATCAATAAACATTAAAATAAAGATCTTACCTCATTTGGAGTGCAGGAAGATCAAATAAATAAAAACAACATCTACCCACAACATACTGAATTAAAAATGAACATAATATGAAAAATAAAAAGCTGAATATAAACAAAAAACTGTAAACAGAGCATAAACAGTCTCCTATGTCAGTCATAACACTTATCAAAATCTCCAAGAGACTGGAGTTAGAAAACAAAGGCTGCAGGCATCAGAAGAAAAGCTTCAAAAAGCAACCATAGGAGATCACATGATGCGGTGAGCCCGAACAGACACACGCTGTCTGGGCTCCGGGGGCTGAATCCCTAAAAGCAGACAAACCAAGGTGACAAATCCTTTCGAAACCGCTCCAACGGCTCTGGTGAGGAACGGAAAACCTCTGGGTCAGGAACGCGAGGGTTTCAGAGGGCTGGTGATGACGGCAAAGCCTCCCGGAGAGAAAAACTAAAACAGAGCGGCACTGAATCCAAGATGGCGGACGGAAGGAGGATATCCGACGGCCCGGGCCTGGATGATGGCGCAGTAGCGCGGCTGACCACGGCGGTGGTCGCCACGCTTGAACACAAGTTTGAAGGCATTAATGAACACTTTACAGCTGTAAAAGACACCTTAGGAGATATTGGGCGGTGCATAGAAATTGCTGAGGGGAGAATTTCTGTCGTGGAGGAGGATCAGCAGGCCCTTTCCCTAAAGGTAACTGCTTTAGAGACTTCCATTAAGCAGGCTGAGGAGAAAATTGAAGACCTCGAAAACAGGGCGAGGCGTAACAACTTAAAATTTATGGGCCTCCCCGAAGAGATACAGGATGGGGACTTGCAGGCTACTTTGGAGGGCTGGATACCCGAGGCCTTGCAATTGCCCGAGTTAACTGGTAAAATACAAATCGAACGCGCACACCGCCTAGGTCCTAAGAGGGACTCAGATCGCCGACCCAGATTGGTGATAGCCCGCTTCCTCAACTGGGCGCAAAGAGCAACTATTCTCACTGCATTTCGGAAACAACGGGAGGTACATTACAAAGATCATAAGGTGATCATGTTCCAAGATTATTCTGCTGCGGTAGCAGCCCGGCGGCGTCTGTTTACGCCATATTGCACGGACCTGTACAATAGGAATCTCCGGTTTGCTCTACAATACCCCGCGACTTTGAAGATATGGAGAGATGGTGCGACGCATGTTTTTGACCAGCCGGATAAAGTTGCGACCTGGATAAAGGATACCCTCGGCTCCAAGTGATTGAGATTGAATCGGTTTTCGCTACTGGGTTTGCTTGTGTAATAACCAGCCACAAACCCCTGAATTCAAGGCTGTAAGCGAAGCCGTATCCACTGGAATGGGATACAGGACTGCCTCTCGGGATACATTACCTTTTCTAGACAATAGTTTGCCATATCCCATACCCACGGAGCATGGAAAACAAAAACAAAAACAAAAAAAAAAAGAAAAACAAAAAACGAAAAAAAGGATAACAAACAAACAAAAAAGCGAACAAACTATATATCTTTATCAAAATATAACCAACAAGCTAGATGATACGCACTGTAGTTGCTGATACGGTCACTAACAGTTTATATAGTGCATATGACGATTTACATTTGTTATGAATGGAGGTTGTTCCCCAAATAGGGGATGTTGCAGAGGGAGTCAGCGCCCGAGCGCATTGAACACTGATCTCTTGCCCAATGGAGTTGGGCGTACAGATTCGTCTGTTTAGTTATGTTGGGAGGGGGGGACAGGGGGGAGGGGTGGGAGGGGGGAGGCGACAGAGTCCAGGGAGGGAGGCACGAAGGGCTGTTTTGGTGGTTCAGTGCTCAGTACAGCACGGGATCCAGGCTGGGAGACTCTGGGGCTGGTACCCAGCGAACGTATTAGAAAGATTTGTTACTGCTCTGACTACCGGATGACCACTATACGTTATATCTCTTGGAATGTAGGTGGCATAGGCACACCGATTAAACGACAAAAAATATTGAGCGCCTTGCAGCGTCAGAAAGTGGGGGTAGCTGGTATACAGGAGACACATTTGTCCTTGGCAGAGGCTCAAAAGTTAAAAAGGTTGTGGGTGGGGCAGTGTTACGCGGCCCCGGCAGCAGGACATAAAGCCGGAGTAGCAATCTTAATTCATAAGTCTCTAAAATTTGAACTATCACATCAACTAGCCGATGGGGAGGGTAGATATCTCATTTTAATTGGAAAGGTGCAAGGCCAGGACGTGACTACATGTAACATCTATGCCCCAAACTCCTATACACATGCTTTTTTCCAGGGACTTGTACAAAAATTATTACCAATTGCAAAGGGCCCTATGGTTGTGATGGGGGATTTCAATTGTGTACATGAGCCAAATTTAGACAGATCACATCCCACTCAACCTAATCTGGATTTAGCGGGTAAGGGAGTCGCGTTTCTCTGTATGGAGCTCCGGCTCTTAGATGTATGGAGGGTTCTTCATCCGACTGAAAGAGATTACACCCATGTTTCAAGGGCTCACTCTACTATGTCTAGAATTGACTATGTCTTGGTTTCCGAATCATTGTTTACCAGGGTACATCAAGCAAAAATTGGGCCGATAGAGATATCGGATCACGCGATGATCTGGATTGCACTAAGCCAGGGACAAGAGTTCACACAGGCAAGGTTATGGCGGTTTCCTAGTCATATGGCAGGGGACAGAAAATTCCAGGCCTTTCTGCAGGACAAGTGGCGAGAATATGCAAGTCATAATGAGGCACATAAAAGTAATCCTAGTTTGTTCTGGGAAGCCAGTAAGGCTGTAATGAGAGGGGAAATTACATCCTATATGATTGCATTAGCTAAGGCTAGGACGAAACAGATATTAGATCTTGAAAGAAAGCTGCAAGAGGCGAAGCTCCGGTTTGCTCGCTTGCAGACGCCAGCAGCTCGACTAGAATACACTGATACTCTGCAGGCCTTGAATGCCTTGCTTCATGAGAGAGCCCAACACATGCTTAGGAAAAGCGCCCATACACTGTTTCGATTTGGGAACAAAGCGGGGCGCTTACTTGCGAATATGGTAAAGGTGGCCCGGGGAAAAACTGTTATAGATAAGCTAAAGGACGGAATGGGTAAACCCCTACAAACTGGAAAAGATGTGTGTGCTGAATTTCGGAACTTCTATGAGCGGTTATACACAGAAGACCGTATGGGTGGGCGGCAACAGGAGGATGATTTCTTTAAAGGGCTTGAGATACCGCAGATCACGGAGGCTCAACTTGCCTCTCTGAATAAACCCATTGAGCAAGTGGAACTCGTGCAGGTTATTAGGACTAGCCAGTGTCACAAGGCTCCGGGACCCGACGGGTTCAGTGCTGAATATTATAAGGGTTTGTGTCATCAGGTGACTGGGGATTTACTTGCTTATTATCAGGAGGCCCAAAGGCGGGGGGTGTTCCCGGAGGGAGTTACAAGGGCTTATATAACTGTATTGGAGAAACCGGGAAAAGACCTCTCCTATCCTGCCTCTTACAGACCGATTTCTCTACTAAATTTTGAGGCAAAACTATTCGCTAAAATACTAGCGGACAGGTTAAGTAATGTATTCCCTTCGATTATCACCCAGAACCAAGTGGGGTTTGTCAAAGGACGGTCCATTAGTACAAACTTAGCTAAATTGATGATAGCCATGAAGGAGTGTCGAACACGGGAGACAGAGTCGATGATAGTCGGCTTTGACTCTGAAAAAGCGTTCGACCGAGTGTCTTGGGAATATCTGTTTTCAGTGTTGCAGCGCTATGGCTTTCATGGGGCCATAACTCAAAATATAGCATTATTGTATAAGAGACCGCAATCGGCGATTTTGGCCAACGGGCAAATATCCGAAGACTTTGATATACTCCGTGGAACGAGGCAGGGATGCCCTCTATCGCCCCTACTTTATATCCTGTCTATAGACCCACTCCTTCGCAAAATAGAGACAGACCCTCTGATTCAGGGATTTACTTGGAGGGGCCAGGAGTTTAAGGTATCTGCTTTCGCGGATGACGTTTTGGTATTTCTTACCGAACCACAAAGATCATTAGAGCGAGTCCTTCACCACCAAACTCTATTTGGGTCTTTCGCTGGGTTAAAAATCAATATCGACAAGTCTGAAGCAATGGATATTGGAGGGGATGCGCAAGGTCACTGGGTAGGGGTTTTCCCACTCCGGTGGGTAAACACAGAAATGAAATATTTGGGGATCCAATTACCAAAGGATGTGAATAAGGTACATGATGTCAATGTAAATCCATTGCTTAAGAATATGGAGCGTAAATTGAAGACTTGGGCTGGCTTGCCACTCTCCTTGACCGGCAAAGTTTTCCTTTTAAAGATGATGGAGCTGCCTCGTTGGCTCTATATCATGCAACATATTCCGTTGTGGCTCACCAAGAAGGAACTAAATCGGATTAATAGTCTGGTAAGGAAGTATCTCTGGGGGGGCAAGATAGCACGGATACCCCTGCAGACATTACAATTGTCTAAATCCCAAGGGGGCTTGGGATGCCCCAATTGGAGACATTATAATCTGGCATGTATGCTACGCCATAATCAAGATTGGATAGATGAGACGGGAAAATTCACACTGTTAGAGTTTTTAAAAACTGGGCTTCGCCCATATAGACCTGCAAATATTATGCAGATTCCATATTCGAAACCCAGCCGTTTGTAGACAACATTTATTGTTTACATCTGGGCGGAAGGCTTGGGGCTTCTTGTGTCATCACTTGCTCAGATTGGGGACATGTCTCACTCCATTCCTTACTCTGGGGGGAAATCCACAATTTGAGGGGGGTCTAGATAACCCGGTCTTTCAGAGATGGAGAGCGCTGGGCCTGCAGAGTGTATACCAATTCTATGATGTATCTACGGGAGTACTTAGAAGTTTTGGTGATTTGCAGGCCCTGTACAAATTAGAGACTCATGATTATTTCGCTTACTTACAAACACGGCATTTCCTGGTACGAACTTTTGGTTCCCAACCATTGGAACCGACTTGGGAAGGTTTGAGGGATTTTTTTAGCCCAAGCAGTAAACGAGGTAACTCATGCTCCGGGTTCTCCAGAGTGTTGAAGGAGAGGCCAGATCGCTCCGCTCTATTGGCTATACAAAATAAATGGGTCATACAGGCCGATATGTATTTGGCCCGGGAGGACATCCTTAAGTGTTAGATAGTTGTTATACTCTGTCTGAAAATGTGGGGATCCGGGAGACGGGGTTTAAGATATTACATTGTATGTATTTGCCTAGAACCAGGCTGCATGCGGCAAAACTATGTGACTCTGATATGTGCTTGAAATGTCTGAAAGAGAAAGGGTCGTATTTCCACAGCCTCTGGGAATGTGAACAGCTGGTCTATTTTTGGGAGGAAGTCTTAGGGGACCTAAGTCGGATTCTGTCGGTACGCATAGTCCGAGACCCCAAACTATGCCTAATGAGACTTCTACCTCCACCACTGTAGAACTTGGGGTCCCATGACCAAGTGTTCCTGGGTAAAGCGTTACTTGTTGCCTTGCAGACGATCATGGTGGAGTGGATTACAAAAGACAAACCATGCAAGGGGCAGTGGCACTCTCGGCTCACGACTTTATTGCAACATGAATATCTAACAGTTAGAATGCAAGCTCAGACCCAACGCTCTCTTTGTTATTCTATTTGGGATAAGATCTGGAAGACCCTACCGTGTTCCAAGAGGGACCTTATTTCCGGTTACATGGCATGGGATTATAAAACAAGATAAGGCCGATGCCTCTTAGCCCTGGCAAGGGGAAAGATGGACTCTGATTGATGCGGGAGGGGGGAGGGGGAGTAAGGGATCAGGGTGGGGGAGTTCTATGTTTTTTCTTGTGATTGTTCGAAGTTTGGCATGTTGTCGTTGCTGTTACAGAAACTCTAAAAAACTCAATAAAGAAATGTTAAAAAAAAAAAAAAGCAACCATAAACCAGCGATTGAAAGCTAAGAAAAGGGGAAAAACTGTGAGCTGAACGAGAACTAAGCTGTCCCCAGTTACTCAAGAGGAATACCTGAAGGGTACGGTTTTCTCTGTAATGCATAAGTCTAGCAGATGTTGTAATGAACTTTGAGTAGTAAAGGAAATAGTCCATTTCTGCAGGTACAGATGCAAATCCTGATGAGCAATTCAAAATAACAGCAGTCTGACCACTCAGCCGATGGGGTGTAAAACTGGTTTGACTTTATTTACAAGGTAGTAGATAAATAATGAATTCCAGCACTTCTCAGTTTCAGTGTTGAATAGTTGAAGTATGATATAAGAATTCCATAGGGAATTTCCTTGGGTATTTCTTTTTATTATTAAATTTAATGGTAGAGCTAGGTGAGACTGTACAGACAATGCAGAGCAGGGTTTCCAATCAAATTCTCAGAGAGGAAAACTTCCTGACACAGGGACAGAAAACAAGGATTTGAGTTCTGATTTATGAAAGGATTTTCTTATAGTCACAAAATGAAAAAAATGTTTGATCCAACTGGCCCTTGAGAAAACAGACAGAAGACTAGAGCGAGATCTGCCCAGGTGACAGAGAGGGGTGCAATGATCAACTAGAGCTAGATGTGAGGGAAGGGAAAGGACAGCTCTTACGTTATTAAAGACTGCTGCATTGCAGTTGAAATGGTTTTCTATTTTTCCAATGATGGCAGCTGTTGTCCTTTGGTAAATCACTGAAAACTAATGTGGTTTTGTATGGGCTATCTGAGGTATTTTCCTTTTCTTTTATTATGCAGTCTTATCTGTAGGGAAGACAGGAAAGATGTTTTCTATTAAAATTTTAATATTTCTAAAAAATTATAAACAATTTTTAAAACAATTATTAATCTACTTTCACTGATTTTCATCTGTTTAGGCCTGGATTTTCTAAGGTCACAGACCTTAGAAAATCCAGTGGTAACGGGGGGCAGGGGGCGGACCTGCGAAAGCAGGCAGCGATCACACCTCTGAGATGCTATCGCTGCCAGCTTTCGCACCCAATAGTGCCATCGTAAAGGTGGTGCTTTTGGGCGCGAAACTGGCAGCGAAAAGGGTTCTTACTTTTTTGCTGTCCGCGATGTCTTTGTGGCGTCCGCCCCGGTGCCACCCCGACTCCTCCTGTTTCCGGTCTTGACGCCGCCCCCATTTAGTGATCGCACGCATCTATTACTTGTGACAGCCTAAAAAACAAAAGTAGTAATAATTGGATTGAATTGCTTTTATCTTTTTTATGGAATTCAAATGTATTTTGATTTCTAGAGCATAGTGAGAACCATCCAAATGGACACTTGAAATGTGCTGAATTTTTCAACCAAAGAAAGAAATTCCAGTAATTAATCCCCTACTTACTCTGTAAGGGTAAGAACTGCCACTCTTTTCAGTTATGGGAATGAGAGAATTAAAGAGAGGGAGACTATATTCCAAGGAATATGTAGCCCTTCAGGGAATGGGTGGGGGCTAGGATAAGAATAGGAAAGTTTTAAAAAAATGATAAAGAAGTAGATGGTATTAATGCAGAACAGTCATGGAAATGAAAGTGACTAGCGCGCTGAGTGAAAGAGTTACCCAGTATCCACCAGTAGAACATTATAAGGGCCCTCACACAAGGGTTCAGACAAGGGGAAGGAAGGGAAGGGACAGTGGGTATACTATCTTCAAAAGTGAGATGCAACAATACATTATTTATCATTTTTATTATTGTTGTTTATTTATTTAGTTAATTTAAATAGAAGATAATGAAAATTACATTGAGTCCTCTAATCTAGCCTTGCCAAAGGGTCCGAGAGCTGGGCACTGAGCAAAGTGATCTAGCATTAGAGATGTGCATTCATTTTAAAAGAATTGAACAATTTCAACGAAACTGTCTAATTCGTCATGGTTCTGGAGCACCGAAATACAAAAGGAATTTTCCCGAAATTTCGGAAAAATGTGTATTTTGTGTTAGTACGCACTAACATGTCGTTAGTGCGTACTAAGTCCCATTAGTGTGCACTAAGTTATAGGCTTACGGGGGTTATGGGTGTGGTCGGGCCTTGCGCACACTGCACGCATTTTAGAAAGGGCCCAGCTGTGCATGTAACCCTCATTACGCACACAAGAGCGGCCGAAGAAAAGGGGTAGTCCGTGGGCAGGGAGGGGCAGGGCTTGAGGCGCACTAACTCCGAAATGAGAGAAACGAAAAAAAAAAAAAAAAAAAAAAGAACTGCTGGAAAAATGAAAAATTTCCCATGGGGGACCCAAACCAAAGCATGAACGATAAAATAAAACGAAGCACATGTCTATCTAGCAGAGCTGGCAGTGGATGTGGTTCGCTGCCTGGCTGATTTCCTTCCCTGCTGTAGCACAAACATCCTTGGCTGTTAATAATCAGAATGTCTGGTTAACCAACAAGACAAAAAATGCTCCCCCCAACACATTTTTGTTCTTTGGCGTCTTGGCTTCTCATGTGCTTGGCAATTAGTTTTGATTTTCCACAATGACAGATTTTTTTTTAATTAGCATACTGGATTTCTCTGCTTTTTTGCAGTACATTAGTTCTGTACCCTCTGTTGTCTGGCAGTACTGCCAAGATCGCCTTCAGTTTTAATTAACTAATTTATGTAGCTGGCTTTGCCTTTGCTACAAATAGTATTCCCTATTTTTCAGCTTTTATGGTGTGATCGCACCCCCTCCAGTATACCCTAGTCCTATTTTCCAGAGGTTCAATATCTTCAGCTATCCATCCCCTCTTGCCCTCCTCCCACTTAGGAGAGCCAGAATTGGTTGCTCATTCCCTTTATAAACAGCCATTTTGTGACTAAAGTTGTGGCTAGAGTCAGTGCAGAGCAGACACCAGAGATTTTTGTCCCTTCCTGGTGAGGCTTCCCTGCCTCACCAGTTTCCCTTTTTTGGAGGAGTGTTCACTAGGGATGTGCAGACCAAAAGTTTAAGTTCATAAGTCCATAAGTCGAAAGGGGGTCCCATTTGCGGTCAATATGGACATATGGAGAATTCCATAAGTTGAGTCTATGTCCATATGTGCAAATAAAATTTAAACCCCTCACCCGCCTTAATCCCCCCCCCCCCCAAGACTTACCAAAACTCCCTGGTGGTCCAGCGGGGTCAGGACGCCATTCCTGACCTCCTTTGCAAGGAGCACGTGACGTCGGCGTCACGTCGGAGTGACGCGGCGTCACGTGATTCCCCTCGGGTTCGCTCCCGGACCCCTCGTTGGGCTCAAAAGGAACTTTTGGCCAGCTTGGGGGGGCCTCCTGAACGCGTGGAGAATCACGTGACGTCGGCGCCACGTCAGAGTGACGTGGCGTCACGTGATTCCCCTCGGGTTCGCTCCCGGACCCCTCGTTGGGCTCAAAAGGAACTTTTGGCCAGCTTGGGGGGGCCTCCTTGGGGGGGCCTCCTGACCCCCCCAAGCTGGCCAAAAGTGCCTTTTGAGCCCAACGAGGGGTCCGGGAGCGAACCCGAGGGGAATCACGTGACGCCACGTCACTCTGACGTGGCGCCAACGTCACGTGATTCCCCACGCGTTCGCTCCCGGACCCTCACGGAACTTTTGGCCAGCTTTGGTAAGTCTTGGGGGGGGATTAAGGAGGGTGAGGGGTTTAAATTTTTATTTAGATCAACAATCGCGATTTCCAACGTATTCAACATAGCTATGTTGAATAAGTTGGAAATCCGATCGTTAAGCCTCATCTTTTTTTAAGTTAAAAAACAAAAATAAGTTGCGTTTTCCATTTAAGTTCAAAACGAATGCACACCCCTAGTGTTCACTGTGCACAATCTGCCAGTGGATTCTAGGTATTTAAGTTACAGTCAGGATATCTTTATGGCCTGTAACCTTTTGGAACTTGCATTCCATGACTGAAGACCAGTGAGCCCATTCACTCCCTGACTGAGGCAAGCACCTGTGACAGACTTGGCTGTGTGAGGTGTGTGAAGGCTGCAGGAACTCTACCACAGAAGGGGCTATATTTCACTCTGTTTCTTTGATGAAGGTCATCCTCACTGGCTGGATTCAGAGTTTAGGGGCTGAAGACCAGTGAGCATTCTCTCTATGAATATGGCAAGCACCCGTGACAGCAGAAGTCCAGTCTAGGAAGGTTTTGTAGAAGAAAGTATATCTCTTTTGTTGTGAGAGCGCTTTTTGGCCACCCCTCCTCACTGGGAACTTGGCTGTATCAGCAGGTTCCCACCCTCAGGCTTTTCAACTCGAGAATTCACCTTTCTGAAGAATGAACAGAATCAAGTAAGAACTTGGAGACCCCATCCAGATCTCCAACAAGCATGGGACCAGGATACAGGGCTGGATGTTCAGGAAGATGCTGGACTATCAAGCAGGAGTTTGCTATGCTAGAAAGGAACCCCTGACCTAGGAATCCTGGCTAAGTTGCTGGGAGACCTTTGAGTGCACAATTTACACCAGCATGGGAAGCTCAACCAGTTTGCTGAAATAAAAGGACACCTACCGATACTGAAACACTCTGTAAAGAAATCAACTTTAACTACACAAATATGTAAACATAGACTTTAATTTTGCCTTTAAACAATCAGTAAATTAGTATTTAACACCCAGTTCCTGGTCCTGCCTATTCTTTCATAGCATCTTCCTCCTAGGGATGCCCCAGCTTAAAACACACAAAGGATCACACACCATAACCCCCTCCCAGGGATCAAGAGTCAAGCTTGGAAAGAGTCACCAGCTGGAGTAGCTCTGAAGACTATAAAGTAGATGTGTGCCCCAAGGGAAGCACCACTCCTGAAAAAGGGGTTACATGGAGTTTTATATTTTTGGGGTCCTCCCCTTGCTTTTTGCAGTATTCTTTTTGGGATGGTCTCAAGGGTATAAATTGCCCCTGGAACATTTGCAAAGGGTGTTTCTGCTCCCTGGTGAATTGATAACAGGACTCTTTCTTCTGCTTCAGAGGATTGACCAAGGAGTCTGGTGAGCCTCCAAGTTTGCCAAGCAAGGAGTTTGAAGGAGTTTGCAGGTTTGGGATATTTTTGGAGTGAAGAGGAATTTTTGCTATTGAGACCCAGTGATCCAGTTATTGACAGACAGACAAACCTCTGTTCTTGATATTCTTGAATGGGCTAGGTTCCTGGTTTTCACCTTTGTGCCCAGTTAACAGCAAAGGGTGAAAATCTATGGATTTTTCCATTCTACACTTGATTGGATGCTGGTTGCTGTTGAAAAGAACTAGCCTACCCTCCAGGGGGGAAGGGATTTTAGAAAAGGACACTGGTTCAGTGAGAAAAAGGAGAAATAACAAAGGTTGCACCAAGGACAAAGAAACTACAGCTTCTGTTGTCATGATTTTCATTTTGCTATTCAATATTTTCTCTATCTTATCCTGGATCATTCTTTTTAAGTTAAAGTAAACATTTTTCAATTGAACACCACAATTGAACTCCATACTTTATTTACTGATGCCTTTTGTCCTTTGAGAAGACCAGCATTGTGAGTATATACTGATCAGTTCTAGAGAGTGGGGTGAGAATTAATGCCAGAGAGTGTGGTACCCACTATGCCACCAGGGACCCAGGTGGTTGAACCTTTCCCTGTCGGATAGGGGTAGGCAAGGAAAAAAATGTATTTTCATTTTTCATTTCATTTTTGGGAGGTTTTTTCCCCATGAATTTTGGTTCGTGGATTGATTTGTTTAAATTTGTGTAAAAAAAACCCGAATCAAACATTTTTAAAAAATAACCTAAAAAGACCCCAAAAAAAGAAAACAGGGCCTCCCATTGCCTCCCGTCCTGTTCTCACCACCCATCCCTCCCACCCGGAAAAATGCCAGGGCCAGGATCCACCCTGTTCCCTACTTACCCAATCCATTGGGGATGCACTGGACAGGCCTAGGTCCAGGCCAAAACCTCAGCCTTGCATAGACCAAGGACGTGGTAGGTCACCACGTCCTGACGCATAGGCCTAGGATGGAGACCAGGTCCAGGCCTGACACCATAGCCTGGCCCAGAGGCTGGGTCCTGACTGGGACCTTGGCCTCGGGTCCTTAGCCTGGACCCAGGCCTGACAATGGGGCCTGGCCCAAAGCTGGGTCTCAACGCCTGGGCTTTGGCCTAGGCCAGAGCAAGGGCCCAGGCCCAACACCGCGGCCTAGCTTGGAGTCCGGGTCCTGTCACCAGGGCCTCGGCCTAGGCTGGATCCCGGGCCCTGGTCTGATGTTGTGGCCCAGCCTAGAGACTGGGTCCCGACACTGGAACCTCAGCCCAGATCCATGCCCGATGCCAAGGCCTTGTCTGGACGTCAGGTCCTGACACATGGGTCTTGGCCTAGCATCAGAGTCAGACCCAAGCCTGCAGCCCAAGCCTCACAGCTACGTCAACACTGTCCTCTTCTTTCTTCTCTACACTGACACCTTACACTGGGGTCATGTGGATGGCACCATTTTGATGTAGAGCAATGCCATACTATGCCGTACATCAAAATGATGCCATCCACCCACCAGTCCTCCTGGAGCTAGTCTCCAAACACAAGTATTAGAATGAGGGGGATTACCCTGGTTGGTCCTCCTGCCAACTGGCATGTCTTGTCTCATGTCTTTTTGTGTGAAAAGGGTAGGGTTGGGTCAACACACCTTGTGGGAAAGTCAGCCTTTTCTTTAGATACTTTGCTTATGCTTGTTGGACTCAGCCTACTAAGGAGTGTTTTCTTGTTTTTTTGGATGTTTTGTAAGACAAACCTGGATTTTGTGGCATGGCTCATCCTGTTCCAGGAATCAAAGATGGTATACTGGCAAGAAGAAGTTCAAGGGTATCTCACTGGTTCATGGAGGTTACTCATGGATACGAGGGCCCAGAAGACCAGTCCTGGATGTGGAAGATTCAACCATGAACATTTCCTATATGTCTGTCATTGTCCACCATCATAGAGTCTGAGGTGTACAGCTATAAGTTACCTCTCATATGGTGTCTATTCATCTGCCATGCAGGCCTGGTTTGTTTGTGTGTGTCTTTTGATCCAGCTTTTCCAGAGAGGTCTGCGATTAAAGGCAATGGAAAGGTATTCCCTGAGCTGTGTCATTCACTTTGCTTGGGTTACAAATTTTAGATTGCTGTCACAGTTTGACTTTTCATTCTTAGCACTTGCTCTTTCTTTAAACATCTTTCTTTGACATTTACAATGACAAATTGTTTGTGTATGGTATAAACTATGCACAAAGGCATAAATAAATCAGGAAAATTTCATCTCTCAAGACATGCTAGAGCAGGGGTGGGCACGTCCGGTCCTCGAGGGCTGCAAACCAGTCGGGTTTTCAGGATACCCCTAATGAATATGCATGAAATAGATTTGCATACAACTGAGGCAGTGTGTATGCAGGTCTCTCTCATGCATATTCATTAAGGATATCCTGAAAACCCGACTGGTTTGCAGCCCTCGAGGACCGGAATTGCTCACCCCTGGGCTAGAGTGATACCAAAATGCCTGTCAGTACTTCCTAAACAGTTTTCCAGACAATATGCAGTGTATTGATTGGGAGGATTTTATTGAGGCCAATATTCAGTCGTTGAATAGCTCAGCTGGTTAGCCAGATAGACATATCCGGCTAACTAGCAAGGTATATTCAGTGGTGAAGTCACGATGTTGAATATACCAGCTATCTTAAAGTTAGCCACATTTGTTTATGCGACTAACTTTAGGACAGCCATAGGGCACTACCAGAGTTAGATGCATAAGTTAAGTGGCTAACTACAAATATTAGAGTTAGCCGCATAACTTATGCGGCTAACTTCGCTCCTCCCCAAGACACCTCCTGCCTGCCCCCGGAACACTCAGTTATGTGGCTAGAATTTAGCTGTATAAGGCTTTTAATATTGCTGGTTATCTATTTAGATGGATAACTTTTCAGTTATCTGTCTAAATGGCTTTTGAATATCGACCTCCATGAGTTTGATTATTGCTTTTAATATTTTTTTGTTTTTACTTTTCTCTTATATATTAAGAATTTTATTTTTGTAAATTGCACTTTTTATAGTATGAGCCCTCTGCACCAAAACTCACACACAAAATATTTTTAGCATGCACATGGGAAAACTGATGTGCATGCTAAAAGCCCACGTAAAGTGGAATGCACTAAACTTTTGGGGGCATCTTTAGAAGGAATGCAAAGAAAGACTTGCACATTAACACAAAAAGTAGATCATACATGGTCATATCAAAGTAAACTGCCCTAAAGTGAAAAGGCTGGTTAGATCATCTCCCCAACCCTCCAAAGCAAGGTTGAATCCTTCCAAAAATGCTGGATCCCTCTGCCCTGCTCAAGTCCTGAACCCCCACTTCAAGCCCCAGATTCTTCCCCCTTTATACCCTCACCCAAGTTAAATCCAACCCCCAATCAATCCCCAACCCTTACCCCCTATAAAGCCAGACTTTATTCCCAGGATTAAGCCCCCAACCCCACCCTCTGCTTAAGACAGACTGCCTTTCAAGGAAGAACCATCCCTCGATTGACCCAGACCCCATCCCAGATCCACTATCAGTGCAGAAGGCCAGGACCTCCCCCCATTAGCTAGTGGTGATGAATCATTAGGTTTCATTTGGCAGCTGCAGCAGTACTGGGAGAAGGGCCTTCCTGCTGGTGAAGATCGGGAACCTCTGGAATGGTAAGCATGTAATCAAGAGGAGTGGGAGAAAGACTGGAAGGAAAATCAGTCTCAGAGGATGCTCTTCCTTGGGGTAGGGTCCAGGTCAGTCTTGGCAGTGGGGTAGTTTTTCCTTGAGAGCAAGGTCCATGTCAGGCTCGAGTCAGGAGGCTGGGGTGGGCACAGCTGGATCAGGGGTGAGATCTGACAGGGTGGGAGGCATTGATTGGGTTGGGGGGATTGAGACTGAAAGATGGTGTTTTAGGCTTGAAGGATTATGTAGGGCTTGATTGGTGGAGGGATTGCCATTCCATTTGGGGGGATTCTGGTCTTAAGGGTCTGAACTTGCTCGGGAGAGTTAGAGAGGAATAAAAAAACCCAACCTAACTGTACCTTTCATTTTGGAACAGTTTTTAGCATAGGACATTTCAAAACTCTATGTGCAAACTAAAAATTTAATATCTGCTCCCAGGCAGGTGTAACTTCAGGACCTTAGCAAGGATGCAGAAATAGAGCATGAAGGACAGCATACTACACTATCTCACACATACCTGCTAAAGCCTTATTTGTTTACCACCGGGTTAGCATGCACACCAGGCCATTACATGTTCTTTTTCTAGCATGCTAACTAGCCTTAGCATGTGTGCTAAGCATTACAGTACACAGAACTCCATGCACTGTTTACACACATATGTGCATCTTTTGCCATTATATATTTTGTGATCATTTTTTCATCAACCTGATTTGACACTTTGTATATTTCTATTGTCACTTATTAAACTTAAATTATATTTATTTCCTAAGAGCAAGGACCTCCTTTGATCTCATTTTTTCCTGGTTACTATCTGTTAGGGGTGTGCATTCGGATTGACCTCATTAGTAAAACGCAACTCATATTTTTTTTTTACTTAAAAAATTGATTCGACATAAACGATCGGATTTCCCACATATCGAACATAGATATGTTCGATATGTGGGAAATCGCGATTGTTGAGCCAAAATAAAAATTTAAACCCCCTCACCCTCCTTAATCCCCCCCCCCAGACTTACCACAACTCCCTGGTGATCGAGCGAGGAGTGAGGACGCCATTTCTGCAATCCTTGGCGAGAAGCATGTGACGTCGGCGGCACGTCGAGTGACGCCGGCGTCACGTGATTCCCTGCTCGTTCGCGCCGGACGGCTCGTTCGCGCCGGACGGCTCGTTCGGCCCAAAAAGAACTTTTGGCCAGCTTGAGGGGGTCAGGAGGCCCCCCCAAGCTGGCCAAAAGTTCTTTTTGGGCCGAACGAGCCGTCCGGCGCGAACTTGCCGGGAATCACGTGCCGTCGGCGTCACGTGATTCCCGGCTCGTTCGCGCCGGACGGCTCGTTCGGCCCAAAAAGAACTTTTGGCCAGCTTGGGGGGGTCAGGAGGCCCCCCCAAGCTGGCCAAAAGTTCTTTTTGGGCCGAACGAGCCGTCCGGCGCGAACGAGCCGGGAATCACGTGACGCCGCGTCTGAGTGACGCGGCGCCACGTGATTCCCGGCAAGTTCACGCCGGACAGCTCGTTCGGCCCAAAAAGAACTTTTGGCCAGCTTGAGGGGGTCAGGAGGCCCCCCCAAGCTTGCCAAAAGTTCTTTTTGGGCCGAACGAGCCGTCCGGCGTGAACTCGCCGGGAATCACGTGACGCCGCGTCACTCGACGTGCCACCGACATCACATGCTTCTCGCCAAGGATTGCAGAAATGACGTCCTCACTCCTCGCTCGATCACCAGGGAGTTGTGGTAAGTCTGGGGGGGGGATTAAGGAGGGTGAGGGGGTTTAAATTTTTTTTTTGCACATATGTACATATACCCAACTCATTGGATTTTTTTTATGTCCATATTGGCCGCAAGTGGGACCCCCTTTCGGACATAAAAAATATGAACATAAAATTTTGCTCTGCACATCCCTACTATCTGTGCAGATTTTTTTTTTTATGATGGCAAGCTCCAAACATTTCAACCTTGATCTCTTTGTTATTTCTTAATACAGTCATATATTTGCTGGTTGATCCCTTCAGACTTTTTTGTATCCTTAGTTCCTACATCTGTGCTGCTTTTTACTGAAGTGTTCTTACGTCATCATACAGAAGAAGAATTACAATCATGTTGAATAATTCTTGTTGAAGCATTCACTTTCTCCCATGACATACTCTTCCTCACTTTGATTAATTAGTGTATTCTAGACCATTCTCTCTTTCAATTTCTGACCACAGTCATTCTAGCAGATAAGAGTAATTTTCCCACATAATGGAGTATTTTCCTTGCCCACATAGTGCATTTTCATTTGGTTTAGGTGTGACCTACTGTTTATTTTATATTGTGAATCTTTACATATTGAGATAAACCATCACTTAGGCCTGGATTTTCTAAGGTCACAGACTTTAGAAAATCTGGAGGTAACAGGGGGCGGGCCTGCGAAAGCCAGCAGCCATCGCACCACTGCGGTGCGCTGGCTGCCAGCTTTCGCACCGAATAACTACACCATAAAAGGTGTAGTTATTCGGCGCGAAACTGGCGGCGATAAGGGTCCTTACCTTTCGCTGTCAGCGATGTCTCCGCAGAGTCGGCCCTGGTGCCACCTCGACTCCTCCTCTTCCGGGGCCGGCTCTGCCCCGACTCCACCCCCATTTAGTGATCGCATGCGAAAAGGGACTTTTGAAAATGACCCCCTAAGTGTGTGTATGATCTTCCACTCGGAACTATCTAGGCGTGTGTGGTGATGTATATGTGGTGCAGTTTTATGGCTCTACTCTTACAAAATCCTATTGAATATTTTGGCAAGTAGTCCTTTATATATTCAATTTTTAAAGAGGCAAGTTTTGTTTAGCATGTGAGGAACCCTCAGTGTGTGCATTACAAGTTCTGTTTTCATGGCAAAGTATCTGAGCTGGGGCATAGCTAAAAAAAACCCCAAAAACAGAGCAGTTCTACTCCTGCTGCAGGCTCTGAATATAATGCTCTTCTCTCTTTGATGCTTATTTACTAAAATGTTTTAAAATTCATGCTAATGCTGGTTGTTGCAACTTTAATATGCTGTTCAGTAAAAGACACAAAGTTTTAAATGAATAGCACATAAAAAGTGAGTCTTACTGTGGTTGGCAATGCATGTGCATTATTGGCGACAGTAACACCAACCTAACGCCCCAGTGCAGCAGATGGATCTTCTGAAGCCTGATCTTTCCTCTTCACCCCATCCCCCAGCTGAAGACTCCCACAGGTTCCGAGTCCTGATGCCCTCCTCCCCCAGTCCCTGCTAGGCTCCTCACACCACCCCACCTATTGCATTTGATGCTGCAGAAAGTGTGTTGCGGTTGAAGCAATCCCCTCTCCTGCCTGCCCACCTTGCTTCGATGCTGAAAATGGCACTGGCTGAATTGATGCTCTCCTTTGCCTTGTGCATGAAGCCCTGGCAAATGTTTATAGCAATAAATAACAAAGAGGATATTACTCCAGATTTCCTCTGGGAGACAGGGAACACATTTATGCAAGGAAAACTGCTGAAGATTTCAACAACAAAAAAAAAAAAAGAAAGAACTCAAGAGCTAGATAAACTATATACTGTACATAACTAAACTTCAACAAAAAAACTAACTGGGGTTAAAGTTTGCAGTACATGAGACTAATCGGAGTCTGGTGCAAAATAGGTAATTATGGCTACAATAAAAGTAGCAAAAAACTGAACACCTTTATAACCTCAAACTAGGGCACATAAAATGATGGGAGGGTTTTCCCTATTTAATAAGAGTGCATCTCCCAAATTTATTTAGTGGGTGCCAATTAATGGGTCAAGTAGATGGTGAAGTGAAGCTGGATGGAGACAGACAGGGTAGCTTACACTTCTCTAGAATGGTCAGGGAGAACAACCATCTTCCTGCCCTCCATGGACTCTGGCACCTAAAGCTACTCCATAGTGATGGCCCCAATAAGATATTAAACAGGGTCACACCACTCTTAACTTTATTTCTGGCTTTAATCCAGCCACTTTGTACAGAAATAGAATTGGATAGGCATATAAATAGTATACTGAATACTCAGAATTCATGGGCTACAATCAGAGCAAATCTTCCCCAAGGTATGCCATATGGTAAGCCACAGTATTAGTGTACCAGACTTTCAGCCTTCACTTGAACATCAACAAGATTTCCCAACTCCAAATTCCAAAACATTTCCCAGGTATATAACGATTACATTCCACACAGTACAGTTCTCTCATTTTCACCACTGAACACACTTCCTTCTCTGCATTTCAAACTACCCCCAAACGCAAGGGACAGGTACTCCACCCCCCCCCCCTCCCCGATTCCTGTTCATTTTAAACACCAGACTTAAACCTCTGTGGGGAAATGAGCTTCACCCCCTTAGGATTTCCACACGACTCCCTCTTACTCAGTCTTATTTCTCCAGACACGTGCATGCTCTGGGTCTTTCACGAGGCACTCCTCACCTCAGAACAACCCCTTTTCTCCTTCCTCTAGGCTATTTCCCTCAAGGGGAGGAATTGCCTCTTCTCCTCCTAGATTTTCCTCAGGGGGAGGAAACTCTTCTTCCACTCCACAGGCTGGTCCCTCTCACAATAACTCCAACTCAGGAAAGGACAAACTCCCAGCAAACCTTCCCAAATGTATACCTCCTGCTAAACCTTCTTCCACCAATCATGTAAACCCCCGTTCTTAAGGGGACCAACACACCACCCCTCAAACCCAAACAGTATTAATGCATCACATTTACACAGTTCTCACAAAATGCCATCCAGTGGTACCTCAGCATTATTACCAGGGCAACATTTAAGGCCTGATTTTCAAAAGTATTTACACGCTTAAAATTGGGTCATACACATGTTAATGCAGTTTACCCATGTAAGCAGGCTTTTGAAAATTGCTACAATATATGCCATTGAATTGTTCATAGGATTTACCTGTGTTAAGTGCATTTTATTCGAGTAAATGGCTTTTGAAAAATCGCTACGATAGTATGTTACATTTACATGCGTAATTCCTTCGGAAATTCATCTCACAGTATGTGAGATAAAACATTAAACAATAAACTCTCTGGGTCTTCCCAACCCAAATTGTCTTGTGCTACTAAAGTAGAAAATGATACACTTTAAGGGAGGGATGCCCCTACATCTTATACAACTCACTAAAGAATAACCTAGAATATGGAGAAAAAGCAAGAAAGCCCCTCACTTGGCAGCTTAAAAAGAAAGAAAACTGAAGAACCAAGCAGGAAGTCTGAAATAGAGAAGAAAAATGTAGAGCTCAGAACTCTTTAGAAAATACTAGATGAAACTATATGATTCAGAGAATTTAAAAAAAAGTCAGAAAGAATTACTCATCTACATTAAAGAATCCAAATTGCAAAAAATCACAGAGGAAGTCAAACACAATTAACAAAGGAATTACACAAAGGTGGAAATCCTGTTGGCAACTCTCAGGAAGATGGCAGGTGAAGATGAGGTCCCATTCAAATTCTATCAAGCCATGGCAGAACATATAGCAAGCACCACTACTAGTTTTTTTGCCAGGAAAATTGTATAACGCTAATAACTCACTCAGCCACAGAGAAGAGACAAACTATAGGCAGAACTCTGGTCTCCCGCTATTTTGCAAACATGGGAAGGGACAAAAATTGAACTCTTCCTGTGGAGCTTCCTGTTCTCCTCCTCCTCTGCTGCCATCCAGTACAAACTATAAGACTGCAAGCCCCAGCAGCAGAGGAGGACATACCCTCAGGCATCACACTGCCATCGTCCTCCTGCTACTCCTAATCACATGATACTGGAGGGTGCAGGAGAAAGAGTGAGGGCATGGAGAGGCTGGGATAAAGGAAAGTGATTGAAGGTGATGGGAGAGAGTGAGAGGAAGAGAATGAAGGGATCGGAGGGGGTGTAAGGAGAGAGAGGGGGATTGAAGGTGGGTAGAATGGGGGACTGGGAGAGAATTCAAGCTTATTTACCTACAAATGCACTAACTTTGCAGCTCCTCATTAACTGTCTTCTTTTCTCTCTCCCTTGTGAACTCCATTCATTGGACAAATTCTTCTTATCTGTGCCCTTCTTCTTCATTACCAATTCCTGACTCCATGCTTTGCACCTGGCTGCCTGAAATAGACTTTCTGAGTTGGTGCCCAGTGCTCCTTCTCTGGCCATATGCAAATCTAGTTTAAACAATCACCATTTTTGAGGCTAGTTTCAAATTCTCGCCAGTTCTCTACAATAAATATACTTTCCATATGTTTCTTATGTGAATCTGCACAGCATTGCATGCCAGCAGTGCTTTAAAAAAAGGAGTAATAGTAGTATAAAAGGAGATCACACTCTATAACAAGGCATACAGGCTTTGGTGGTTAGTATTTCTCATCTCATCAACAAATATGCTGAGCCCCCTTAGTTTGATAGACATATCTTCTCTAAAACTTCTCATACTCAATTTCTTAACTGTCTCCCTACCCAGTCCTTCCTTGTTGCTCGGGACGTGGACCCTTGGCCTGGCGAAGGATTGGTAGGGCTCTCTGAGGGTTCCCAGAGGGCGCCTGCCACCAGGAGGTGGAGCACATGAGGAGACAGAGGCTAGCTGGAGCTTCGCCAATAACAGTCCGGGCTCTGTGGGTTCAGCCCTTGGATTCCCGGACTGCCTTGGCTTAGGTGGGCCTCGGAGGGTCTCCCGGAGAGGTAGCGGGGAGGTGTGCCCCCCAAGAGCAAAGTTGTGTGGCTAGTGGAGAACAGATAAGCTAGACCGGAATTGAGTGTACCGGAGACCACTGCAACGGAACAGGAGCTGAAGGTCCTCCGGTCAGGATAGCCAGCGCCTAGCAGTCTAGCTTGGAGAAGGCCACAAGTGACGTCAGGACAGGCAGGCCTGGTGGTCACAGGAGAAGCAAAAAGAGTTTCTGAGTAGAGTGCAAGGGTCAAAGCCAGGGTATCTGTCCGAGGGTGGTCAGCTAAAACAAGGGTCAGTTCCAGGTATCAGGCCGAGTGTGGTCAGTAGCAAGCAGGGGTCAGTTCCAGGTATCAGTCCGAGTGTGGTCATAGCAAGCAGAGGTCAGTTCCAGGTATCAGTCCGAGCATGGTCAGTATCAAGCTGAGATCAGATCCAGGCAGTGGTCAAAGGCAAGTTGAGGTCAGTACCGAGTATCAGTCCGAGAAGGTACAATCTGGATGCTGGAGAACATAAATGCTAGAACACAGGAAGGACCACGGGAACACAGGAACGCAGGAGCACTGGAAGACACAGGAACACAGGAACGCAGGAACACTGGACCAAGCACAGGATCAAGGAATGCAGGAACACTGGAACAAGCACAGGATCAAGGAAGCAGAAACACAGGACGGCAACTAGCCCCGTCGGGGGAGCTCCGCTGTGAGACCTGTGATGATGGAGGTGTGCAGGGAAGACGCAGAGGATGCCGTGAGCTGGCTGAAGTAGTGAGAGAGGAGGGCCCGGTGCTCGTGGAGGGAAGTGCGAGGTGAGCAGGCCCGGTCGCGGCACCAGCGCGGCTTGGACGCACAACAGTACTCCCCCTCCCCCTTCTAGGCCTCCCCCTTACCGGCTTAGACTTCTCAGGGTGCTGTTGATGGAAGACTCGGAGGAGAGTTTTGTCCAGGATGTGGTGGGAGGGCTCCCACGAGTTTTCCTCTGGTCTGAAGCCCTCCCACGCCAGGAGGTACTCCCAACATCCTCTTCGGCGATGAACGTCCAGGACCTCCCGGACCTGGAGGGTGGCCTCAGGCTCAGCTGAGAGCTGAGTGGGTGGTGGCGGTCTCTGAGATGGCCAGGATAAGACAAGGGGCTTGAGCAGGGATACATGGAATGTACTGTGAATTCCAAGGCTTGCTGGTAGCTTCAGCTGGTACGTTACAGCCCCCACTCGGAGTAAGATGGCAAATAGTCCCACATACTTCAGGACCAATCGTTGAGAGGGCAGCTGGAGGTGGATGTGCCGCATGCTAAGCCAAACCTTCTGTCCCAGAAAAAATTTTGGGGCGGCCCTACAGTGGGTGTCCATCACCCATTTGGCACAATTGGCCGCTTAACAGAGGCGTTCTTTCACCTGGTCCCATAGCCAGCGGATGGTCTGGGCCATGGACTGCACTGCAGGAGATGGCACGCTGAGTGGGACTGGAATAGGCAGACGGGGCTGCTGACCAAAAACTACCGCAAACGAAGAGGTCCTAGTGGCGGATGCGACGTGGTTGTTATGTGACAAAAACTCTGTCCATGGGAGAAGATCGACCCAATTGTCTTGTTGGTCGTTAACGTAGGACCGGAGGAAGGCCTTCAGGGAGCGATTGGTTCTCTCAGCCTGGCCGTTAGCTTGAGGATGGTAGGCAGAGGTCAAGTTCAAAGTAATATTGAATTTTCTGCAGAGGGATCTCTAGTACTTTGCCACGAACTGAGACGATCTCTTGCGGCAATCCGTGGAGACAGAAGACATGATTCAGGAAGAGCCATGCAAGTTCAGGAGCCGAGGGTAGGCCGGGTAAAGGCACAAATTGGGCCATTTTGGAAAAGTGGTCTATTATGCCCCAGATTATGGTATGCCCCTTGGAGGGGGGCAACTCCACAATGAAGTCTGTAGAAAGACTAGTCCAGGGTTCTGTGGATGCTGGAAGGGGCTCAAGAAGCCCCCACGGGCGTCCAGTAGGCAGTTTTTGTTGAGCACAGACAGGACAAGAGTCTACTAAGTTTCGGGAGTCCTTTGTCATAGTAGCCCACCAGTAGTGTCTGTGGAGCATCTCGAGGGTTTGGGCCAAGCCTGGATGGCCAGCAAGACGGGAGTCATGGGCCCAGCGAAGCACTCGCTCTCGGGGGCAGCGAGGCACTATCGTCTTTCCAGCAGGCACGGTGGTAGTAACTGCGCTGGAGATGCAAGCAGGATTGATGATATGGGCTGGAGTTTCGGGGGTATCTTCCGGCTCTACAGAGTGAGAGAGTGCGTTGGCGTGAAAATTCTTCTCAGCCGTGTGGTAGCGTAGTTCAAAGTTGAACCGTGCAAAGAAGAGGGTCCAGCGGGCCTGTCTTGTGTTCAGTAGTTGAGCCTCTTTCAGATGTTCTAAATTCTTATGATCAGTGTAGATGGTGAACTTGTTCTGGGCTCCCTTGAGCCAGGGATGCCTCTCCTGGAGAGCCAACTTCACGGCCAGGAGTTCACGATCACCAATTGTGTAGTTGCGTTCTGCAGGTGAAAACTAGTGGGAATAGAATGAACACGGAACAAGGGCTTCCTTGGTGGAGTATTGACTGATGACCGCCCCGGCGCCAATGGCAGATGTGTCAACATCGACAATGAAGGGACAGTTCAGGTCTGTATGGCGGAGACATGGGCTGGTACGGAAGGCCTCCTTAAGTGCCTGGAATGTGGGCTGGGCTTTGAGACTCCACTCCCGGAGGTCACATCCCTTCTTAGTCATTGCAGTGAGTGGAGCTGCCAGCATGGAGTAGTCTGCGATAAAGTGACGGTAGTAGTTCATGAATCCTAAGAACATTTGTAGGGCCTGCAGACCAACTGGCTGGGGCCAGTCACGAATATCTTGGAGCTTGTCCAGGTCCATATTGAATCCTTGGCTGGAAATGAGGTAATCCAGGAATGGGAGACTAGACTGTTCAAAAAGGCATTTTTCAAGTTTAGCGTAGAGATGGTAGTCCCTAAGTCGTTGAAGAACGATTTGGACATGAGAGCGATAGGATTCCAGGTCTTTAGAAAATATCACAATGTCATCCAAATAGATTACGACGAAGGAGTATAGGAGGTCTCAGAAGATCTCATTCATCGTCCTCTGGAAGATGGCAGGGGCGTTGCATAGCCCAAAGAGCATTACTACATAATTTTAGTGTCCATCCCATGTATTAAATACGGTTTTCCATATATCCTCAGGTTGAATGCGGACCAAATTATAGGCCCCACGTAGGTCCAACTTGGTAAAGATTCGAGCCCCCTGGAGCCGATCAAACAGCTCACTGATGAGTGGCAGTGGGTACCGGTCTTATCGGGTAATGGCATTCAGGCCTCTGTAGTCAATACATGGCCTTAAGGTACCGTCTTTCTTTTTCACAAAAAAGAACCCAGCGCCCGCCGGGGATGTAGAGGTTCTAATAAAACCTTTGGCTAGGTTTTCCTTAATATAGGCAGACATAGCCTGAGTCTCTGGAAGTGAGAGCGGGTAAGTTCTGCCCTTGGGAGGAGTGCTGCTGGGTAGTAGTTCGATTGGGCAGTTGAACATCCGGAGTGGAGGTAAGATATCAGCTTGCATAGGGTGTAGGTAGCCCAAGAAGGGGCGTGGATGTTAGAACCGGAACGGATGGGGACACCCGTCATAGACAATGGGTCTGGCACCAGGGACCCCACTGGGTAAGCTGGAGTGACTCCCAATCAAAGTGTGGGGAGTGCAATTGTAGCTATGGTAGACCGAGGACAATGGAGTTTACTGACCGCTTGAGGATTAGAAGGGTTATCTCTTCTTCATGGAGAGTCCCTAGGGTCAGTCGGATGGCTAGGGTGTGATGAGTGATGCAATCAGGTAAAGGTTCTCCATGGATGGAGGCAATTCGCAAAGGCACCTCAAGAGGTTGTGTAGGAATTTGGAGTAGAATAACAAGTTCCTCGAGAATGAAATTCCCACCAGCCCCAGTATCCACGAGGGTGGTGGTGAAGAAGGAATTGCCTCCCTAAGGAGGGAGACAGGCAGCAAAAGTTGAGGGCCGGTAACTGTAGTGCCCAAGCTCAGGACCCAGTCGGGCTTAGGCTTTGGAGTTTCCCAGACGCACCGGACAGGTCTGGATAAGGTGGCCAGGACCCCCAGTGTAGATGCAGAGATCGGATTTCCATCTTCAGAGGCGTTCCTCAGGAGTAAGACGACCGCGGTTGATTTCCATCAGTTCTTCTTTTGGCGGGGTAGCCGCCGATGATGCCCGTGATCTGGGGCTAACGGACAGAGGTGGTTCCAGGGCTGGTTGTCGGCTGGTTTTTTCCTTCCTGGTGCCGTTCCTGGAGATGGTGGTCAATCCGCCCAACTAAAGAGATGAGGTCCTCCAGTAAGGTTGGAATCTCTCAGGCTGTCAACTCGTATTTCAAAGCGGGTGACAAGCCCTCGAGATAGAGTGCCCACAGGCAGTCATCCTGCCATCCCAATTCCATAGCCAGGGTTCGGAACTCCACGGTGTTTTCTGAGAGGGAATGGGACCACTGGTGGAGGTGGAGAAGATGGTGGCCAGCGACCGCCTGTCGGCCTGGGTCATCGAAGGTGCATCGGAACGTGGAAATGAATTGAGGGAGCTGCTGGAGTATGGAGTCAGATCGCTCCCAGAGCAGGGAGGTCCATGCCAGAGCTTTCCCTTATAAAACGAGATAAGATAAAAGTAATCTTTGTCACTTCATCTTGGAATAAAGGCTGTAATGCAAACTGCATGTAGCATTGGTTGATAAAACCCCAGCAGAGATGAGAATCTCCATTGAAATGGGGAGGAGCTGGAAGGGCCAGCAGTGCCCGTGAGGGTGATGAGGCAGAGGAAGTCGTGTTAGCTAGAGTACCTGGGTAGGCCAAGGCAGACTCTTTGAGTTGTGATCGGAGTCTCTCTACCGAGGTGTCCAATGCCTCGAGGAATTGCTGCTGCTCCCGGACAAAATGTAGCCAGGCATGCAATAGCCTGTAAGGCGGAGGACTCCACCGAGTCCATGGCCTTGGCAATCTGTTGCGCTGGAGGTGGACCCTTGGCCTGGCACAGGATTGGTATGTTTTTTTGAGGGTTCCCAGAGGGCGCCTGCCTCCAGGAGGCGGAGCACACGAGGAGACAGAGGCTAGCTGGAGCTTCGCCAATAACAGTCCGGGGGCTTCATGGGTTGAGCCCTTGAATTCCCAGATCGCCTAGGCTTAGGTGGGCCTCGGAGGTTCTCTCGGAGAGGTAGCGAAGAGGTGTGCCCACCAAGAGCAAAGGTGCGTGGCTAGTGGAGAACAGATAAGCTAGACAGGAACTGAGTGTACCGGAGACCACTGGAACGTAACAGGAGCTGAAGGTCCTCTGGTCAGGATAGGCAACACCTAGCGGTCTAGCTTGGAGAAGGCAGCGAGTGACATCAGAACAGGCAGGCCTGCTGGTCACAGGAGAAGCAGAGAGTTTCCGAGTAGAGCGCAAGGGTCAAAGCCAGGGTATCAGTCCGAGGATGGTCAGCCAAAGCAAGGGTCAGTTCCAGGAATCAGTCCGAGCATGGTCAGTAGCAAGCAGGGGTCAGTTCTAGGTATCAGTCCGAGCGTGGTCAGTATCGAGCAGAGGTCAGTTCCAGGTGACAGTCCAAGCGTGGTTAGTAGCGAGCAGAGGTAAGTTCCAGGTATCAGTCTGAGCGTGGTCAGTTTCAAGCTGAGGTCAGATCCAGGCAGTGGTCCAAACATGGTCAAAGGCAAACTGAGGTCAGTACCGAGTATCAGTCCGAGAAGGTACAACCTGGGTGGCGGAACGTAGACGCTAGAACACAGGAAGGACCACAGGAACGCAGGAGCACTGGAACAAGCACAGGAACAAGGAACGCAGGAACACTGGAATAAGCACAGGAACAAGGAACGCAGGAACACTGGAACAAGCACAGGAACAAGGAATGCAGGAACACTGGAACAAGCACAGGATCAAGGAACGCTAGAACCTTAGAACAAGCACAGGAATAAGGAATGCAGGAACATAGAACAAGCATAGGATCAAGGAAGCAGGAACAAAGGACGGCAACTAGCTTCACGATATGTGACGGCCTGTTTGCCAAGGTGAGGAACTGTGGGAAGGCCCTCGCCTTTTAAGTGGTGATCATGTGACATCACGGGAGGCGTCCGGCCCGAGGTTCCCGCCCTGGGCCCTTTAAAGGAGGAAGCGCGGATCGTGCGCACCTAGGGGCGGGGCCAAGGATGCCGAGGACGCGGAGCCCGGACGGGAGCTCTGCTGAAAGGCCTGCAACAATGGAGGTGTGCAGGGAAGGTGCAGAGGATGCCGTGAGCTGGTTGCAGTAGCTAGAGAGGAGTGCCCGGAGCTCGTGGAGGGAAGCACGAGGTGAGCAGGCCCGGTCGCGGCAGCAGCGTGGCCGGGACACGCAACAAATATATTCCTTAACCAGTAAAATACAAATTAAAAGACTAAATAAGTAAAATGAATATTCCAGAATATCCAAACATGAATGTAACTATCTCAGAGAGATTACAAAATAGCTGCTATATTACAGTACTTTCTATATTTTTTAATAAAATAAAGATTTATGGAGAAGTTAAACTATTTCTTGATTTTCCATTCTGTACTTTATAAATCTTATGCATATCTGACAATTGAACCTGACAAAATGTTATGAACTGCTGCCCGCGGGTTCCCCCACGAGCAGACTCACTCACCATGCTGGCTTTCTTCATCTGACGTGGCAGGACGCCGCTGTCGGGCCTCCATCGCGGCTGGAGCCTCGGTCTTGCCTGCCCCTTGCGGCCCGGAGGCCGCCCTGGATCGTTATCTTCACCGTGGCCGGTGCCGCAGACTTTCTGCCTCTCTCCGCAGGGCTGAGACCGCCCCCGACGCTACTTCCATCTTCACGGCGCTAGGCCGCAAGCCCCGGTTCCATCCGGCGGCTGGAGCCGCCCCTGGGGCTCCCCGCAGCGGCTGGAGCAGCTGCCAATGTCAGGGCCTGCTCCTCAGGCCCTGCCTGCATCTCTACGCGATGACGCTGTGCAGGCCTCTGTCCACGGTCCTGCACAGCCTTGCTTCTGCTGCTCCTTAGGCGCCGGCCTGCGCCTCTCTGCCAGATTTAAAGGGCCAGACACAGGAAGTATGCTGGCCCCACCTTTAAGTGGACTTCCTGCTTGAGCCCTATAAAGGGGCTGTCTTCTCAGTCTGTCATTGCCTTGCATAGGAGTGTCATCCCCTCTGGAGGCTCCTGCCTGCCAGAGTCTTGTAAGGTCTTCTGTTCTTCGTGGAGCTCCTCGTCTCATCTTCCTTCTACCAAGTCTTCATGTCTTGCCTGAGGTCCCGGCGTCTTGTCTTGATCTTCCACCTCCTGATGTGCCTGCCTTCCAGGATGTTCTTCCCTGCGTCTTCGTCTGGTGCTCCTGAGCCTTTTGATCCTTTAGGCCTGTTCTCTCGGATGATGTGTGCCCGAGAATGGGGTGGCCTGCAGGTGGGATTGTTCCTGTGCTCCTAAGCCTCTGTTCCCGCCAGCCATAGAGGGAGCTTCGGGTGACATCGCTTCTGTCATTGGAGTTCCTCTTTGACTGGATCTTCCCCGCGCTTGTCCCGCTCTCCTCGTGGTCCGTGACCAGCCTCCAAAGGCTGTTTGGGCGCGTAGTGGGACAGGGTGGTCCGCGACTCAGTCCCACGGGTAGCCTGAGTAGGGCGCCCTGAGAGACAGTGGAAATGTCCTTCCTCCCAGCTGTTGTCAAGTACCAAGTGTTTTTGTCAGTGATGCCGTTGCATCAACCAAGTGTCTTCATCAGTGATGCCGTCGCATCAACTAAGTGTTTTGTCTGCGATGCCGTCGCATCGACCATAGTCCTGTCTACGTGTCAAGGCCTCCATCTGCCCTCAAACTCAGGCCGGCCTGCTGCACCTTGCCGATTCAAGCGGCAGGTCCGAAAGGGCTCGGAACTGTCAGAGGACCGTTCCCCTACCAACATCATCTGTTGTTGGATCTGGGAGCTTGCAGGCCCGGCAGAGGGTTAGACAGTCTGCGATCGTGGGACACGCCGTCAAGCCCTGAAGTTCTGGGCTCAGTCCGAGGCCCAAGGGCACACTAAACCACCAAAGTGTAACACAAACTTGCATTTTTCCCCATATATCTGAAGTCGCAAGATCTGGAAACTATCCAGAGCTTGGGGGTTTTTTTTCCCTTTGCATTCATCCATTCCATAACTATTATTTTCTTCATTTGGATTTCCAGAGAGCTAAACTGGGGAGGGGAGGGGGTAGTCAATCTACATAAGCATAATAAGGATACTTTTCAAAGCCATTTCTATGGATAAAACAGTGCTTTAACCTTGAAAATAGCAGAGTTGCTTACCTGTAACAGGTGTTCTCACAGGACAGCAGGATGTTCATCCTCACATATGGGTGACATCATCAGGATGGAGCCCAATCACCGAACACTTTTATCAAAGTTTCCAGAACTTTGATTGGCACCTACTGGGCATGCCCAGTATAGCACCAACCCTGCATCCAGCAGGGGTCCCCCTTCAGTCTCATCTTATAGTAAAATGTACATGCGAAAATAAAATAAGAAAACGTAAACAAACCCAAGTCCGTGGGGTGGCAGGCAGGTTTCGTGAGGACCCAAATCCTGCTGTACTGTGAGAACATCTGTTACAGCTAAGCAACTCTGCTTTCTCACAGGTCAAGCAGGATAGAAGTCCTCACATATGGGTGAGTACCGAGCTGAGGATGCCCGAGGAATGCACCAAATGTACCCAAAGACGTGCAACAGGCACAAGAACTGGGGTGGAATTTGGTAGAGGGCATCCTGAACCCTAACGGGTTGGCGGAAGGATGTTGGTACCTCAGTTCGCAAACAAGTTGCGAAGCACAGACTGGCCGAAGATTGAATCTTGTCTGCCAGCCTTGTCTAAACAATAATGGGCTGCGAATGTGTGGCGAGAACTCCAGGTAGCAGCCTTACAGATGTCAGGAAGCAGCACCGAGCATAGGTGCGCTACTGATGTTGCCATGGCCCTGATAGAGTGTGCTTTAACATGGTCTTGAAGCGGAATACCTGCCTGTTGGTAATAAAAGGAAATACAGTCCACTAACCAGGAGAGAGTCTGCTTACCCACATATATCCAATTTAATGGGATCAAAGGAAACAAACAATTGAGTGGATTTCCTGAGGGTAACTGTACGGGCTGGATAAAATGCTAGAGCACGTTTACTTTCAAGGGTATGCAGAGCCCATTCTCTTGGGTTTGAGTGGGGCCTAGGAAAGAAGGTGGGTAGTATAATGGATTGATTGATATGAAACTCTGATACTACCTTAGGCAAAAATTTAGGGTGAGTGCGGAGTACTACCTTATCATGCAGATGTTTAGTGTAAAGCGGGTAGGTGACTAAGGCCTGTAACTCACTAACTCTGCGAGCAGATGTGATTGCCAAAAGAAAAATCACCATCCAGGTGAGATGGCAGAGATCACAGGATTGGAGAAGCTCAAACGGAGGTTTCATGAGCTGCCCCAAGACCAAGTTGACGTCCCAGGAAGGGGCCAGAGGGCACAGTGGAGGTTTAAGGTGGAGCAAGCCCTTCAAAAAGCGAGTTACAAGGAGTTGTTCTGAAATAGGTACATCCCCGACACCTTTATGAAAGGTGGCTACCGCACTGACATTTACCCTGATGGAAGAAGTTTGGAGACCTGACTCTGACAGTGTTAAGACTGTCGCTGCCCGACGTCTCCACTCCACCCTCCTTACCTCTTTGGCGACTCCTCCTGCGGTTGACGGACGTTTGGCTGCCACGGCGTCTGCCTGCCGTCCTCTCCGTCGTCCACGGACCGGCTTGGGCATTGCCTCCCGCCTTGCTGTTCAGCTGCCTTAGGGTGCGCATGGCAAAACAGGTGGATAAAGCTCTGGTAAAAGCCAGAAAGATGCTTGACTGCATAGGGAGAGCAGTGGTCAGCAGAAAAAGGGAGTTGATAATGCCCCTGTATAGTTACCCAGATGAGACCTCACTTGGAATACTGTGTAGAATTCTGGAGACCGCACCTTCAAAAGGATATAAACAGGATGGAGTCAGTCCAGAGGGTGGCTACTAAAATGGTCAGTGGTCTTCATTCTAAAGCATATGCGGACAGACTTAAAGCTCTAAACATGTATACCCTAGAGGAAAGGTGAGATAGGGAAGATATGATAGAGACATTCCAATATCTCAAAGGTTTTCATGCATAAGAAGTGAGCCTTTTCAATGGAAAGGAGGCTCTAGAATGAGGGTTCATGAGATAAGGGTGAAAGGGGATAGACTCAGGAGTAATCTTACGATATATTTCTTTACAAAGAGGGTGGTGGATGCATGGAACAGCCTCCCAGTGGAGGCGGTGGAGTGAAAAACAGTATCTGAATTCAAGAAAGCATGGGATAAATACAGGGGATCTCTAAGGAAGTGATGAGAATTATAATGCTAAATTAATTGGACAGATGGGCAGACTGGATGGGCCATACTGGGGTTTTCTTGCTGACATGTTTCTGTTTCTAATCCTTTTTCTTTGGTATCTAAAGAGAATGTTTCCCTTTTACTCTTGGAACCCTCTATCTTAGCCCTAAGCTTTGTACTTCCACGTCAATAGTGTTCTTACTTGCTTTACAACCTACTAGATTACGTCCTCTGGTACCTCTTATCCTACATTTTACCCTTTCCTAGCCTGAGATACCTCTTCCGATTGCCTTACCATTGATCCTTAGCCCTTGGCCTTCCTGATCCTTAGATCTTCCTGAAAGAGGATTATTGGGGCAGGGGGAGATAAAGGAGAAAGAATAGGGGAAGGAAGAGAGAGCAAAGGAACAAGAGCCTACAAGAAGGAAGAAGGGAGGAGGGCAGAGGGGAGAAGAGAAGATATACCTTTGAGAGGGCAAGAGTGAGGTAAAAAGAACTCAAAATGAAATTTAAGACCTATTAGTAAAAATGTGTAATCTATCATTAAAATCATCCATTGTAACTGAAGACTGGAGGCGGCCAATGTAACCCCGATAGTTAGAAAGGGCTCCAGGGGAGATCCGGAAGACTATACCAGTAAGCTTGACTTCAGTGCCAGGAAAAATCTTGGAAACTGTTGAAAAGAATAAAATCACAGAATCTCTAGATAGACATGGTTTAATGGGACACAGCCAGCATGGATTTACACAAGGGAAGTCTTAACTCAGAAATCTTCTACATTTTTATGAAGGGGTGAATAAACATTTGGACAAAGGAGAACCGGTAGATGGTGATGTATTTAGATTTTCAGAAGGCGTTCGATAAAGTCCCTCATGAGAAGCTTCTAAGTAAACTAAAAAGTAATGGGATAGAAGGTGATATCCTTTTGTGGATTGCAAACTGCTTAAAAGGAGTAGGATTAAATGGTCAGTTTTCAGAGTGGAAAAGGTAAACAGTGGAATGCCACAGGTATCTGTAATAGGTGCTTTTTAATAAATTTCTAAATGATCTGGAAAGGACATGATGAGTGATGTGCTTAAATTTGCAGATGACAATCTCAAGCAGATTGAGATAAATTGCAGGAGGACCGTGTGAGACTGGAAAATTGGGCATCCAAATAGATAAAATTTAATGTGGACAACTGCAAGGTGATGCATAGAGGGGAAAATAACCCTTGCTGTGGTTATACAATGTAAGGTTCCACATTAGGAGTTACCACCCAGGAAAGAGATCTAAACATCATAGTGGATAATACATAGAAATTGTCGGTTCAGTGTGCTGTGGCAATCAAAAAAGCAAACAGAATGTTAGGAATTATTAGGAAGGGAATGTTGAATAAAATGTTGGGTGTCATAATGCTTCTATATCGCTCCATGGTGAGGCTGCACCTTGAATACTGTGTGCATTTCTGGTTGATGCATCTCAAAAAAGATATAGTTGCATGGGAGAAAGTATAGAGAAGGGGACCAAAATGATAAAAGGGATGGAATGGCTGCCCTAAATGGAAAGGCTAAAGAGGTTATTAGAGATGTGAATAGTGTCCTCGATCGTCTTAACGATCGATTTCAGCTGGGAGGGGGAGGGAATCGTATTGTTGCCGTTTGGGTGTGTAAAGTATCGTGAAAATCGTTAAAATCGTGAGCCGGCACACTAAAACCCCCTAAAACCCACCCCCGACCCTTTAAATTAAATCCCCCACCCTCCCGAACCCGCCCCCCAATGCCTTAAATTACCTGGGGGTCCAGCGGCACACTAAAACACGGCACACTAAAACCCCCTAAAACCCACCCCGACCCTTTAAATTAAATCCCCCACCCTCCCGAACCCCCCCCCAAATGCCTTAAATTACCTGGGGGTCCGTAGCGGCGGTCAGTAGCTTAAATTACCTCCGTAGCCTTAAATTACCTCCGTAGCGGCGGTCTGTAGCTAAATCGGGAGAAGGGGGAGAACAGGAAAACCGGCACACTAAATCGTGTAGTCTTCAGCCGGCGCCATTTTGCAAAATGGCCGCCGGAAAATGGCGGCGGCCATAGACCAAAACGATTCGATGCAGGAGGTCGTTCCGGACCCCCGCTGGACTTTTGGCAAGTCTTGTGGCCAAAAGTTCCTGGGGGTCCAGCGAGGGTCCGGGAGCGATCTCCTGCCGCAAATCGTTTTCCGTACGGAAAATGGCGCCGGCAGGAGATCGACTGCAGGAGGTCATTCAGCGAGGGTTCCGGACCCCCGCTGAACGACCTCCTGCAGTCGATCTCCTGCCGGCGCCATTGTCCGTATGGAAAACGATTCGCGGCAGGAGATCGCTCCCGCCCCCCCTCGTGCGCCGGCGGCCTATTTTGCATAGGCCGCCGGCGCGCGTAAAGCCCCGGGCTTCCGATCGGGGGCGTGTCGGAGGGTGTGTCGGGATGATGCGGCGTTTAGGGGTGGGGCGCGGCGTTTCGGGGGCGGCGACATGGGCGTGGTTTCGGCCCGGGGGCGTTCCGGGGGCATGGCCGCGGCCTCCGATACAGCCCCCGGGACCGGACCACGGAGCGGGGCAGCCGGCCGACGCGCTCAAAGTTAAAAAAAAAAGAAATGTGGTCAGAGATTTTGAATCCTATCTTTTTCACATATTCACTTAACATAGGTGTTTTCAACCATTTTCTTTTTATAAAGAGGTAAATGAGCTGAAGTTTTGAGACAGAAAGGGCACACTTTAAAAAAAAAGGTTGAAAATCCCTGCAGTAAACTATTAATTGCAACTGGTATTTCTTGTTTTAGATCCTGTGTGGAGGAATATTGCTTTGGGCTGGTGCCAAATCCATGTTGTTCTGGTAGTGGGTTTGGGAGCAGCAGACTGAAACAGAGACATTTGCTGCAAACCCTGCTGCTGACACCATTGGGATGAGCTGGAAGGCAAAGCTCCAAGTCTGAGATTTGAAAAAACACACCTTTCCCCAACATGAACACGTACACGCCCTCCTCAAATATGTGACTGCAAATACCAGTAAGGGAATTACACAGAGGTATGCATTTCTACTCAAAGCTAATTGACTGCTGTTCCTTACATCTTCTCTCCCTTTGTTTATCACAGACTCCTAGTCTTTCAGTTCCTTTGACTGGGAGTACAGTGTATTGCTTTCAGAACCTGCATACAGTTTGAATACAATAGCTTACTCAGCAGATGTTGCTGTGTGTGCATATCTGTAGATTGTTTTTCCTGACATAAAGCATTGGATGCATAAGAAAATATGAACATAAGGCTTGCCATACTGGTTCAGACTGAGGGTCCATCAAGCCCAGCATCCTGTGTCCAACAGTGGCCAACCCACGTCACAAGTACCTGGCAAGTACCCAAACATTAAATAGATCTCAAGCTACTATTGCTAATTAATTAATAGCAGTTTATGGATATTTCCTCTAGGAACTTAACTCCTAGGAACAAATCCTTTTTAAAACCAGTTACACTAGCTGCCAAAACCACATCCTCTGGCAATGAAGTCCAGAGCTTAACTATGCGCTGAGTGAAAAAGAATTGACTTTTATTTGTTTTAAATGAGCTACTTGCTAACTTCATGGAGTGCCCCCTAGTCCTTCTATTATCTGAGAGAGTAAATAACTGATTTACATTAATATATTCAAGTCCTTTCATGATTTTGTAGACTTCTATCTTATCCCCCCTCAGTCGTCTCTTCTGCAAACTGAACAGCCCTAACTTCTTTAGCCTTTTCTCATAGGGGACCTGTTCCATCCCCTTTATCATTTTGGTTGCCCTTCTCCGCAATTTCTTCAGTGCAGCTATATCTTTTTTGAGATGCAGCAATCAGAATTGCACACAGTATTCAAGGTGCGGTCTTACCATGGAGCGATACACAGGCAAGTGCATGTGGGATCTTGAAAAAAAAAAGAAAAACTACAGCTGTTCACAGAAACCATAACTTTTATAAGCAAATATTTCCCAGTATTGGATAGAAAAGTGCATACACCTATATTGTATATAGTCACATATAAGTAAAAGGTTGAATTAGCACAGATTTGATCCTAATGCTCACAAGTTCTAGATTTGTGGTAATTCAGCCTTTTTAGTGTATGTACAGTATTGGTTAGCACTGAATAAGAGTGAAAGTGTACAGCAGGGTCAGGGAGCCACTCTCACTGTGAAAGGATCTCTAACCACTTCAATCAGAGCTGCAGCCTGACTCCCTGAACTAGATGGCCACAGGAGGATCAGCAAATATTTTGAAAATGCAGAACAAATTGCTTGCCAGACTTAAACAACCATTTAATTCTACAATAGTAATTAAAAATATTTGGTTTTTTTCTGTATAATACAATTAGCTTGCACAGTGTTGGACTAGATGATTATAACATCACGTCCCCACACAGCCTGTAATATAATGGCCTGATATCTCAAAGATCTTTCCCGTGGTCAAGGCTGTAAGAAGGTGAGATAGGCGAGGGGCTGGGGCAGCAAGCTCAGGAGGCATCAAGACACCTTTTGGTGGAGAGGGACACCAACGCTCCATGCTACAGCAGCATGGGAGCTTATTAAACTCCTTAAATCACCACTAGTGTGTCGGTCACGTCAACAGAGAAGGGCCCCCGTCAGCTGGCCATGTCATTGGCAGGGGACTCCCCGTCAATGGTCTGGCAATGGGTCTGCCTGTGGTAATATTTATTTGTGTAGAGTACTAACAATATTCTCAGAGCTGTATAATACATACACATCCAAATGAATCCTTTTTGCAAACAGCATGCAATCTAATTGAAAACTGAGACATAAAGTGACTTACCAAAGGGCACAATCAGTGTCTGTGGTAAAAGCAGAATCTGCACTTAGGTTTCCTGATTCCTGACCCCAGTACTTTAACTACCAGGGTTTCTTTCCTCGTCCTATGACAAAGCAATCCCTAAATTTGAGCACAAGCAATAAGCTGCTCAGATCACACTAGGACTGTTGTATAGCAGAATCAAAGTTAATAGCTTCGTACTGTATACAATATAAAACTGCCAGCCTTCAACTATTAGCGAAAAATTCATTAATATGAAGTAGAGAGATGTTCACACTTGTAAAAGCTATTCTCTTCATGATGAGTGATCCTCTTTCTCCCCCATCCCCCATCCTATTCATTACACTGTTCAGTGATCTGCGCATGGAATTTCTCCCAGAGAGCATCAGACCCTCCTGGTATGCGGCACATATCACTTTCTAGGGCTATGCTGTTTATTCCATTGGAGTCAACTATGGCATTTGGCAGGCTCTCTATCTCCCATGAGAATTTGCTCCAGAATTCAAGCTACAATGACCCTCTCATTTCCTGTGGTACTGGCAGTGATCCTTAACACCTCTTCTCCAGCTAGGGCGAGCTTTGGGGGAAACAAGCAGAGCAATTTGGGGCAGCAGCACAACAGAAGACCCCTTTGGCAAAACTGAATTGTCATCAGGGCAGAGGTTCAGCAGTGTCTGGCACTGAATGAGCCCACGCCTTCATTTCTGCCCTAATCCCTGGTGTGTCTAACGCTGACCCTGCCTCCGCCAGTACCCTCATTTTGTCCTGAGATTTTTGATGATCGTTATACCCCTTCTCGGACTTTCTCTCTCTTTATTTACATGCTAGGAATGTGTTGGAATACAGGATCGAAGAAAACAGTAGTCTCTTGTTGAGATGTGTTTTGCATGAAGCGAGGATATACACAGGATGCTGAACACAGAGAACCTTTATTATATTTATACCATGCTGCAGCATCCCAGCTGTTGAAGGTGCTGCTGAAATAGAGGCTGTAAGTGAAACTGCAAGCAATCCATTTCTCTGATACCTTCTGGTACGGCAAACCTGAAAGCCAATAGACTCCACTCCTTTCTCCCCCGCAGCTAACATAAATCCTTCAGATACTGGGGCTACATTCTGATGCACGCTGGCCGATTCAGGCCAGACTGTGTTGCAGCAATGCAGCCAGCATCTGGAGATGGAACTGTGTCTCTAGTGGCTGGGTGACAACTTCTCATTCACTGACCTCCTGATTTGGTTCAGTGTAACAAATGCCACCTCAGTGCACTGTGCTCCAGGAATAGTGAGGTTTGCTGAGAAATCACTGTTTGACCTCTGTGAAAGGCGGTGCTCTTGGAAAACAACACCTCATTTGGTCAATGTGTCATTGCAGCATCATATCAGTTGGTGTCTGAAATTAATAGGGCATCTAGATTCATTTATTTGGTTTTTTTTTTCTGGGGAGGGCAGAGGGATTTTTGCAAGTACAGTAAAAACTAGAAGTCCTAGTGGAAACACAGATGCTTACATAGCTGGATCTGTTTGGCAGAGACTGGATACTCAGGCAATAGCCATGCTGGGATTGGTAGTTATTTAGAATGTGTAAAGCTTTTTGGTTACACATGGGAAGGGAGAGGTGCATGGAGAGAACTAAGTGAGAATTTAGTATGCTCATCTGTCCAAGATGATAGAGTACAAAGGAGAGAAAATGAAAACTGTCCTGGATAAGAAGCAATATCTTACAAGCAGTCATGCTCTGTGGTTAGCAACTGGGATAGATCGATCCTTACAACATGGACAACTGGTCTTTTTCTTCCATCATCTATTGTGATACTCACTTAGGCACACACCTTCTCTCCAGATCTGTGCCCTTCACCTCCACCACCATCTCTTCCCGACTTCTCGCTTTCCACCTTGCTGTGGCCAATGCCTGGAAAAGATTTCCTGAGTCGGTGAGTCAAGCTTCTTCTCTGGCCGTGTTCAAATCCAGTTTAAAAATGCACCTTTTTGAGGCTGTTATAAATTCTAATCATTTTTTCACAATAAATGCACTCCCATAGACTCTTTTGTTATGTAAGTTTTTCTTGACCAAACTATAATCTCCATGGAGTAGGGACTGCCTTAATTATATCTGTTCAGTACCTCATATGTCTAGTAGTGCTTTAGAAATCATAAATAGTAGTAGTAATTTGCAGGTGTCAGGTCAGGGAGAGCAAGGACAGAGTCCAGAGAAGGCCAGGAGTCTTAGTAAACAGCGGTTAGAAATGGAAACCCACCATGCAAGGCATCCAGTTAGTGTCTTAGACTGATGCCGCAGCAATTCCTACAAGTTGAACCTAAAGGTGCAGGCTATGACTGGGACTTCATGGTCCAAGGAACACCTGAGATCATAGGCAGATCGAGGCTTGAGGCCTACTCATAGATGAGGAATCTGACATGGATCAACCAGGGCTAGTCAAGTAGCATTTCCACTAACAACACCTCAGGAAACTGGACCAGCATAGGTGTATCAAGTGAGGACTTCATATTCAGCCATCAGTTTGGGAACATACCCTTTGCTGGTCCAGTTGGGAGTTTCCAGGGGCATGTACTTGTGACTTGGATTGGCCACTGTTGGAAACAGGATGCTGGGCTTGATGGACCCTTGGTTTGACCCAGTATGGCATATCTTATGGTCTTATGACAGCTGCCATCAAGACTACTAGATGATTATTACCGAGATGTTCTCTGAGATCAGCTAATCTTGTGGCTGAACCTAAAGGTCTGTGCTATGATCTCAAAGGGTTGTCAGTTTGAGACCTTTTATTCCTGACAGAATAGCCTCCCCTTTGGATAGCACCTCCCAATGGGATTATCTGGGCTTTCCATGTAGAAGTGAGCTAGAAGTCTGTCCACCTGTATATGCTCTGCTGGTTCCCTGCTACAGGTCTCTGGACTACAGCCTAAGGGTAGAGTCCTTTGCATTTGGGTATCCTAGGGCGGGGATATGATGATGGGTAGGGACTCCAATGTTCCCTTGAGGGGGCACATCTGAAAAGCCTGCTTTCTTGCCAGGCTTTATGTGAGGTACCCAGTCTGTCTCCCAGGGGTAGGGAGGGAAAGCAGGGATAAAATGTTAGAAAATGAGCCAAAAAGAAACCTCTGTAATATACTGTTAAGATTTATACCTCAAGGTTCATTTATTATACTAGGAAAACAAAAAATGTATATATTTTTTAAAGTCTGGCAATAAAAATATTGCTCAACAAATATTTTCCTTTTAAACAATACTTCCAGAAAAAAACTTTTATACATTCTTACATATACCTAAACAGCTATTAGAAATTTCAACCAATTTAAAACTTTTTTTAATGCAAAATATCTATACCATCTTTTCAGCGCCCGCTTTCTTAACACACGTATGCCCCCCTTGTGGGCGCCATACGTGTGTTAAGAAAGCGGGCGCTGAAAAGTCAGTGCCCACTTTCTGCGAACATTATTGCATCAGCCCCTTTATTAGCTTGTGTTATTTTTCTGGATACTAGACTGGCCATATCTAATATATGTGACCTGGGGATTGTGCACACTTAACTCTTGCCCCAGTGCAGTGGTCTCTGGGCAACTGGTCTTATGCAACAAGTGTCAGTCTTTCCTTCAGGATTGCATACTCCCTAATTATACCAAATCAATAAGAGAGACTAGCTCCCTGGCACTGAAAATCTTCTTTAGGCTAATTAAATTGGTTTATTGGCTAAGCAAAATAAAAGACTAAGCAAAATTTTTCTATTTTGAATATTATTTTAAGAGGGACAGCACACATTCACTTTCACAGATTTCCATCTTTCCCTCTAATAAGGACAGGTAAATAACACCATGGTCCTGTTTAAGACTTTACCATTAACTGACCTGTCCCCTTACCAAGGCACAAAGAACTAGGATTAACTTCCCATCAAAAAAATACCTCATATGTCGCTCTCAATTTCCTAAGGCACACACCAGCACTTATATTACACTATTCTCTTTAGCGGTTCCCGTTTAAATTGGTGGCTGAATAGTCCGAGTTCTTTTTTTTTCTCATGTAGTATGGCAGGGCCAGAACAGCACTTCTGCTTTAGTCCAGCCACATCCATCTTCTCCAAAACTCTTTTCCCCCAGACATCAAACATCACAAAAGTAGTGCCACTTCTAAAAGTTTTCCATAGACCTTATTCCTGAAGTAAATGCTTTCCCCATTCCATAGCACAAATGTCAGCCACTTCTAATCAATCTTTAACAAAGTGGCTATGGTATCTCAAAAATCTCCAGCGGCTGGTAACCTTACTCCCCTGGTATTTCTATGCTGGGCATTTCACTCCCATTAATTCACAAGGCTATCCCGTCAGGTTACTGTGATTGACAGGGATTATTTCTCCCTCTGTTCAGAGTGCTGGGGTGGGGACTAAAACAATTGACTGCAAGCAGAATAATGAGCTGCAAAAGAAAAAATCAAATAGACTGTGTTTTTCTTCCATTTGGGTGGGTTCGCCCCATGCCCCCAAGAGATGAGAAAGTGGTCCTGATGGACAAGGGTTACATAAGAAAGCACATTAATAAAAAAGTATGTTAATAAAGAAGTTTAAAAAAAAAAAAAAGCCTAGTAGAAGGTGTGACATTCTAGATTGGGCTGGGCTAAGGGGGATGGACCCCTCACATCTACATTTAGGAAGCAGGTGGGAGGCTTCCTATATGTGCAAGAGTGAGTGTGTGTGAGTGAATGTGGATGTGAGTGGATGTGGATATGGATGTGAGTGACTGGGTAGAATGTATGAGCCACCCCTTCCTCTCTATTTCTCCCCTTTACCCTTCCCTACTATCTTATCTCATCTTCCTACCCCTTTCCTTCTTTTCCCTCCCCACTTTCACCTCTACTTCCCTACAGTCTTCTTTCACTTTCCTCAGTTCCTCTCCTCTTTCATTACCTTCAATCCCTGCTTGCACTGAAACATCATCTACAAAGGACCACATTACAATGGACCTTTACTGATGATGTCAGCATGGATGGCCTTGGAGTTGCAGTGTCAGCATTTCAAAGAGCTCCATAGAGATACCACAAAACAAACAAAAGTGTTGGCAAACTGGTCAGCCTTAAAATTTACCAATGCAGAATAGGTCAAATAAAAGAACCCTGAGGGCTATAAGTTTCTCTCTTCTGCTCTAGATAACTTAATTTCAACCTACATGCATTTCCTTTAACAAATGTGCCAAATTTGCCCTTATTTGTGCCCTCACAAATCTCTTTCATGTAACCCTCTCTGATGGTAGAACCCGGATAACAGTTGCAGGGGCCATATTTCACATTTCTATTAAAGGTGGAACACTGTAATTACGCTATAAGATGTATTTACCAGGGTTTCTTGCATGGGGGAAAGTTTCCTTTCAAGGCCCTTTGTATTACTTTAGTTTTAAGCCCCAGTTTTAAGTACTTGTTCACAACAGTGATGATCACTAGGGGTGTGCATTTGCTTCCTACGTATTTGTAATCCACAACGTATAGGGCCATATTCGTTGTATTCATGGGGAAGCGAAACGTATCACGATTCCCCACGAATACGAATCTTCGCCAAATTATTCAGCCGTCTAAAGGAGCCAATTTAAACAAACTCCCCACCCTCCTGACCCCACCAAGACTTACCAAAACTCCCTGGTGGTCCAGCAGGGGGTCCGGGAGCCATCTCCTGCAATCACACCCTCGGCTGCCGGTATTCAAAATGGTGCCGATAGCCTTTAACCTACTATGTCACAAGTGCTACTGGTGCCATTGTTCAGCCCCTGTCACATGGTAGGAGCAATGGATGGGTGGTGTGAGTGCAGGTGATGGCTCCCGGACCCCCCGCTGGACTACCAGGGAGTTTTGGTATGTCTCGGGGAGGTCAGGAGGGTGGGGGTTGTACTTAATTCAATTTTAGCCGGGAAACGAATAAGAATTAACACATGTACATATCGAGGGCCCCCCTTGCTGAATACAACGTATCTGCCCCCCGACGAATACGAATCCCAAATGCAACGTATGGGGTCCCTCTGCACATCCCTAGTGATCACTAGGGGTGTGCATTCGTTTGCAACGTATTGGCAATCCGCAACATATATGCCATATTCGTTGTATTCGCGGGGGTCACAAAACATATGGTGAACCCCACGAATACAATGTATCACTAAAGAATAAACCTCCACCCTCCTGACCCCCCCAAGACTTGCCAAAAGTCCCTGGTGGTCCAGCGGGGGTCCTGGAGCGATCTCCTGCACTCGGGCCGTCGGCTGCCAGATTTCAAAATGGCACCGATAGCCTTTGCCCTTACTATGTCACAGGGGCCGACCAATGGCACCGGTAGCCCCTGTGACATAGTAAGGGCAAAGGCTATCGGTGCCATTTTGAATACTGGCAGCCGACGGCCCGAGTGCAGGAGATCGCTCCAGGACCCCCGCTGGATCACCAGGGACTTTTGGCAAGTCTTGGGGAGGTCAGGAGGGGGTCCTGGAGCGATCTCCTTCAATCGGGCCGTCGACTGCCAGTATTCAAAATGGCACCAATAGCCTTTGCCCTTACTATGTCACAGGGGCTACGGTGCCATTGGTCGGCCCCTGTCACATGGTAGGAGCCCAAGATGGCGCCGGCCGTCCATTGCTCCTACCATGTGACAAGGGCCGACCAATGGCACCGGTAGCCCCTGTGACATAGTAAGGGCAAAGGCTATTGGGGCTATTTTGAATACTGGCAGCCAACGGCCCAATTGAAGGAGATCGCTCCAGGACCCCCTCCTGACCTTCCCAAGACTTGCCAAAAGTCCTTGGTGATCCAGCGGGGGACCTGGAGCGATCTCCTGCACTCGGGCCGTCGGCTGCCAGGATTCAAAATGATTTAAGTCAGGGGAGGAAGAGGACCTCCTGGGGAAGGCTTCTGATGATTCCACAACTTTTTCCTCTGCTTTTGGCCTGTTGCTGCACAGTGCTTATTGGGCCAGGAAGGCTGTGGGGCGGCTCCAGGACCCCTGCTGGACCACCAGGGACTTTTGGCAAGTCTTGGGGGGGTCAGGAAGGTGAGGAGTTGTGGTAAATTAAATTTAAAGGGTTGGGATGGGGTTTTTTGGGAAACGAATACATATGTAACTAATGAACGGATCAAGGTCCCCCGAGAATGGATGCGATGGATTTAGGTCCCGACGAATCCGAATACTGAATGGGATGAATCCGTCCCTGCTGCACATCCCTAATGATCACGGCATAGATAATCAACAAAGTCACTGTTGCGCTTGGAGGTGGACCCTTGTCCTGGAGCAGTGTAGAACGGCTCCCTGGTAGGGACCAGGAAGCACCTGCCCCAGGGGGCGGAGCACTGGAGGAGACAGAGTTTAGGATGAGCTTCACCACTGGAAGCCCGCGGTGCCCCCGGGTGGAGGATCCGGACATGAGCAGCAAGGGAGCGAGGTCGGTCACTAGGCTGTAGGTCTGGAGAACCAAGGAAGGCCAGTACAGCATAGGCGATGACAAGGCAAGGGACAACGCCAGAATCAGGAGACAAGGTCAATGGCAGCTGGGGTCAGAATCTGAAGATCAGTCTGAGGAGTAGTCAATGAAGCAGGGGTCAGGTCCCAGAAGTCAGACGAGGTCACAAGGCAGGCAGAGGTCAGGATCCAGGCAGCGAGCAGAATGGTCAAGGAACAAGCCGAGGTCAGTACCAGAGAGACAGTCCGAGGGTACTACCTGGGGAGACAGGACAGACAGACGCTGGAACAGAAGAATGCTGGAACAGAAGAATGCTGGACAAAGCTGGAATAGTAGGACGATGGAACAGTAGGATGCTGGAACAAGACTGGAACAAGACTGTGAACGTGGAGGCAAACTAGTACACTTACAGTGCTGACCCGATTGCCAAGGCAAGGAAGTGCAGGCAGGGACTTCCTTATATCGTATGTTCAACCAGGGCGCGCTACGGAGCTAGGACCCGCCCCTTGCCCTACAAGAGGCTGGGTGGTCCACGTGCGTGCGTAGGGACATGGCCAATGCTACTGAGGATGCCGAACTCCGGCGTGAGGCCCGGTGCACAGTGGAAGGCCCAGTGACCGCCGCCGCAGGATGCTGAGGCCTGGAGGTGCTCGTGGCTGCCACTGGGGAGGCCGACCCGTGACCTGCAGAGGAGCTAGTGAGGTGAGCAGGCCTGTGTGCGAGCTGGGCGCGGACGGGGCGCACAACAGTCAACACTCAATAAAACACATGAGAGTTTTTGGTGGTTTCCAATGTTTCTCATTACTGATAAGGTGCAGTGATGATGAAATATACAGCTGTGTACTTCATTTTTAAGAAGGTACAAATGTTTTTAGTAAGTTTGTGACTTATTTCAGTCTTTCTAAACATCACATTCCTTACTCTCTATGTCTCCCCTTGCGTTCTTCCCAGAAGGGCTATCTTCAGCTTCCACTCCCATATGTAATCCGTCTTGATATCACTAGAGATTCTTCTTTTAATTATCAGGTGCCAGCCCTCTGGAATGCTCTCCACACAGACATTCGCACTGAAGTAAATTTTTTGAAATTTGGGAAGGCAGTTAAAACCTGATTCTTTACTCAAGCCTATAGCTGTTAACTATTATTGTATAGCTTTTTTTCACTCTATGATACAGCCTTGTTTTTTCTTAGAATGCTGTGAATTGTTACTGTATCATGTAGCCTTCCTCCCTTTATATCGCAGCTCTGTTCCACAGTGGAACGTATATATTCCGCCCTACATTGCAACATGTTTATTGTATTCAAGCTTGTGTACAAACCACTTGGGTAACATGTTTTAAATGCGGGATATTAAATTTTAATAAATAAAATAAAATAAAGCCAATTAATTCAGTTCTTTAAATTAATGACTCCTCATGGTCTTTCTCATATTCAAGATGTCAGATCAATTTAATGTACTTCTTAAATTGATTTATATCTTCCCTCCCATTGGCTATAGGACAAGTAAATGGCCTCCCTCCCAATGTAGTGGAGTATCAAGGATGAAATTTTACAGTCATTTTTATCTCCTACCTCCTACTTGTACCTTTCTCCTTCAAATTCCTCAGTTTTCTCACTGTACCTGAAAAGCACACATCCTCCTCCTTTCTCCCTATCTCAGTATCATAATAATACCAGTAGCTCTTCTCTTCAGCTTTTGTAGATGTGCGTGGGCCCAGTTGGGGTTCACTCCGACTGCTATTTCCCTTCTCTCCTTCTTTGTCTCCTTAAGATGGCTGGAAGTAATCCTCTCCTTGGATCTTGGTGATCAGGTCCATGTTGCGGGAAGTGAACCTCTATTTATTTATTTAATTTATTTAAAATCTTTTCTATACCGTCGTTTAGTAATGCACCATCACAACGGTTTACAGAAAGGCACGTAAATTTATAGTACAGTATACAGAGAGGTTTACAGAGAGGCACCAGTTTATAGTATAGTAAAAATTAGATTAGCTTAATTGAGTCCCAAGTTCCTGGGCACTCCAATTTAAATAATATAATTTAAAGAGTTAAAGGTAGAATGGGAGGGTGGAAAGAAACTCTCATTCAAATAATATGCTGCATGGAGATTGAAGTTAACCAATAGAAAAATTAGAGAACAGCACAGGACATGCTGTTTCTGCAAAAAAAAAAAAAAAAAAGGGCATCCACAAGACAAAATGGTGTACTGGCTCTAAGTGCTAGAAGGGCATACCATTTACCAGCTTCCACATGGGGGAGCTGTAAACTCAATATTATCCCTAGGTCTCTCCCCACACCAATTGGTATATTCTTTTACCTGACTCTTAGTAGCAGAGATGGATTTAGGAGTTTGCTACCCTAGGCACTGTTGTGCCCCCCCCCCCCCCCCAGGTAAGGTCAGCCAACAGTGAACAGGAAGTGTAAGTCAGAGTCCCACAGTCTGCTGTGGCAGCTCAGGCCTAAATCCTGTGGCAAACACCGTAAAAATTTGAAGCATATTCGCAAACATTTCTATCTTTCATATTATAAATATTAAATAATTTTCCAACCTTGCTTGTGTCTTTATATCTTTTTTTATTGGATGAGGAAAAAGGATCTTAAGTATTAGTACAGGGATGAGATCTCAGGGATGTGCAAAAGAGAAGCAGAGGCTGAGAGGATGGGGAGAAGAAAGGAGGAGGACTAGGGCTGGGGTGAAGAGAAGGTAAAAGACTGGGCATAGGAGGAAGGTGTATGATAAGAAAAGAAGGATGGGAGGAGGAGAGGTAGAAAGGACTGGGGATGGGGAATGTGAGAGATGGGGAAGGTAGAGGAAAGGTGAAAATCAGGAATCTGGTAATGGATGGAAAGAGAAAGAATTGAGAAAGGGGAAAGGGAGTAAGACACATTGGGGGGCAGGTTCCAGGATCTGGAGAGAAGGGAAAGGAAAGAAAGGAGGATCCAGGATTTGGGGGATAGAATCTGAGATCAAGGTAGAGAGAACATGAATTGCAGTAGGTGGGAGAGGGAAGGCACAGAGGGAGGTATTCCTACTGTGCTCTGCTCCCCTTACAACCCCTCTCTAATCTCTCAATCTGGCACACACACACACCAGCACCAATCCCTTCTCTCTCATACACACACACTGCCTCCTTCCCCCCCCCCCAAACACTGCCTCCTTCCCCTCCCCCCCCCCAATCCCTCAGCCTCTCTTCTCACCCCTAATGATGCCCATTCTGCTCCTCCTAATCTTTCCATAATGATCCCCCTTTACTCTCTGTGCACCAGGTTCACCTCCCTCCTCCCATTTTGTTCCCTGCATGCTGCCTGGGAAGGGAGGGGCTGGATCAGGAAGCAGAGAGCTGTTCTCTGCAGAGTGAGATTCAGCACAGCTGGCAGGCAATAATTCTTCACCCAGCTTGCTGCCCCCCTTCCCTCCTGAGTTTTGCTGACCTAGGCACAAGCTTAGTGTGCTTATTGACAAATACAGGCTTGTCTAGTAGGGGACTAACAGGATCCCTCATTCAAACTACAAAAGTCTGATTATCCCCCACCCCAGGTATCTAACTCCACACAAGATTTTGTGCGGCTAGGAAGAGCCATACCAAAGTTATAAGGGGGGGGCAGGGGACCCCCAAATATATATATACACACAAATATACAAACCACAACATTCACACATTCAGTATGATCTCATAAGCCTTTCAGTTCTATTAAACAGAGAATTAAATCTATTGGGAGAATGATCACAGCATCAAAGGAAAAGAAATCCCATAGTAACGGTCAGTTTTGGTAAAACAGAAGGGAAGCCCCCACCACCTCACATGGTGCAGACCAGCAATTCCTTAACTGCCAGTGAGGCTGATGCTCTGTTTCAAACCCTGCTTCCTGGCATTTTTTTCCCCTGTGGGGAAACTTCCTAACTGGACAACAGCTGTTAGCGTTTCCTTAATCAATGATTTCCTGTATCAATGTGGCCGCAACATTTTGTAAGGTGGGACTTCCTTTTTAACCAAAAGGGGCAGAAAGTGAACTTGGCCCATACTGTGGTGGAACTTTTTATTTTTTTTTGATACTATATATAGTTTTTCTTCCAGTGTTACTCTCTAATTTAAAAGTACATATTTTTAATGTCTAATCTAAGAAAAGACTATGGTATAAAACTAGAGAATTAATCTGATTTCTTTTTAGATTTTATGGCAAAATTAGACAGTAATATATCTAACTCTTACTGTTTCTGCATGGTGATAAAAAATATGACCATTAATGGTTAAAATATGTTTTGTTTTCAGATCCCTGCAACTTCTTGTGTTTACCGACCTGTAAACATTTGATAATGCCTAGTTCCCTGCTTTGACCACAGACCCTAACAAATACCAGGGCAGCTTTCAAATGCTCAGTGTCAACCAATGGCAGAGCAGCTTTCAAGATGCTTAGCGACATCACAATGTTTTCTAACCTTATTGAGATTAGAAAGGAACTGAATTGAACTGGGTTGTTTCCTGATAAGAAAGAAAAAGGATGAAGGGATTCTAAGTGTCAGTGTCAAAAAAGTTATTGTTGCGATGGAGATGGTATAGAGAAGGGTGACCCAAAGGATAAAGGGAATGAAACAGCTCCCCTATGAGGAAAGGCTAAAGAGGTTAGGGCTGTTCAACCTGGAGAAGAGACGGCTGAGGGGGGATATGATAGAGGTCTTGAATGAGTAGATGTAACTCAGTTATTTACACTTTCGAATAATAGAAGGATTAGGGGGCATTCCATGAAGTTAGCAAGTAGCACATTTAAGACTAATCGGAGAAAATTCTTTTACTCAACGCACAATTAAGCTCTGGAATTTGTTGCCAGAGGATGTGGTTAGTGCAGTTAGTATAGCTGTGTTTAAAAAAAGGTTTGGATACATTTTTGGAGGAGAAGTCCATTAACTGATATTAATCAAGCTGAGTTAGGGAACAGCCACTGCTATTACTGGTATCAGTAGCCTGGGATAGTGTTTACTGTTTAGGATCTTGCCAGGTACTTGTAACCTGGTTGGCTGCTGTTGGAAACAGGATGCTGGGCTTCATGGACCCTTGGTCTGACCCAATATGGCAAATTCTGAATCCTACCTGCAGAGATGCTAACAAAGGGCAGGTTGGTTGTAGGAAGATATTAAATAGTATTGCAGAGAGCACTGAACCTATGATACCTAGGTTTTCAAAACTGTAGGGAAAAATAACTGAGAACCCACCCACACCTGTTCTACCCTGTCAAATAAAAAAGAAAAAGACTAGAACCATTGTATAACATGAGGGCCAGCTCCTACTATCTACAGCCTTCATTTATTTAATTAAAACATTTTTATGCTGCATGTATCCACAGTTTAAAGCAGCTTACATAACTAAAACATTCATAAAAGATGATTACAAACAAAATTATAACAAAAATAGTAAATTAATGCACAATTCATGTAACCTTCTCTGCCAAGTAGCTATCCAGAAAAGCAGTTGCCTAGATAGATTTAATAAAGATCACACACAGTGTTTAGGCAAAAGCCAACTGAAATACAAAAGCTTTAAGTAAAATCTTATACATCTTTGTACATGCTGACAATAGAGATTCTCGGGCAAAGACTTCCACACAACCAGGACTGCCATAGAGAAAGTTCCCATGCATCTCATGGGTGGGATTATAAATATGAAGCATTGCATTCATCCATGGGAATTCAGTCTCCCCCTAGCATTTTTGTATATCATCATTGCCACTTTATAATTTATGCACCATTCAACTGGAAGCCAATGTAGGTCATCTAATACTGATGAAATTTGTGACTTCAAGCTCTCACCAAAAAACAAATGAGCAGCTGCATTTTGCAAAAGTTGCAAAGCTCTTAGTGAATTTGCTGGCATCCCTAAGAAGATCGAGTTACAATACTCTAGACTGTAAAGAACCAAGGATTGAAGAACTGATCAGAATTCTGCAGGGCCCAATAATGGTTTTAGTCTGCGCAAAAGTCTTAGCCTAATGGACCCAGCTTTTACAACAGCTCTGATATGTTCGTGCACAGTCAAGTTACCATCCAGAACTATTCCCAAGCTCTTCACCTATGAAGCAATTGGTATCGTACCATAAAACAATCACCTTGGTGTTACTCGGACTAAGACTGAGACTATTGTGCATATGTCATCGCTTCACAAAAGAAAGGCAAATTGAAAGCATGTTGAATGTGGTAGACCATGAGGTTTGAACTGGAATAAAATATTGTATGCATCAGCATACAAACAGTATCTTGAACAAAGTCCTGTTAGAAGCCAATGGATGGGGGCCATGTAGATATTAAATAATGTAGCCAAGAGTGCAGATTCTTCGGATAATCCAGTTTTTAATACATTCCTGTCAGACGTGTACACACCAGTCCTAACCTGCTAAGATCATCCAGCAAGATAACACTGGAACCAGTCAAGGACTGTACCCAAGACCCTGCAGTCACTCAGTGAATCAAAATCTGGTGGTCAAGAATGTCAAAGGCTGTGGAAATGTTGAGTAGGACTAGCATAAAACTCTGACCATTATCAAAGCCTCTCCTGACTATATCAAAGCTTGAGAAGAGCAGAGTTTCCATGCTTAAGGTCTTGTGAAATCCAGATTGATATGGTCTAAAACCTTATGCTCTTGAATGAAACAATCCAATCATTTCAAGACAGCTGATCCAATGATTTTTTAAAGAATATAAGAAGTTATTATGGGAAGACAGAGACAGACAGACAGGCATGATGATTTTATAAGGCAAGTTTCCATCTTGGAAATAAGAACCAAGAAACGGCAAAGTCTTGCCAGTCTGTTTTCTTTTCCTGTTGCAATACTGAATAATCTAGTTCCAGTTTTACCCTCACTTCCACACAACTATGGAGTCTCTGTGCTTATCCCATGCTTTCTTGGACTGCCATGTTTTGCTTCTGCCAGCTGCATTATGAGACTGTAATAGCATGGGGTGCAACCTTGGGCTTCTGTGTGCATGAAACAGCCTGGACTCCAGAACAAAAATACATAGCTTACTTCAGTTGCTTAAACAACAAAGTCAGGTATACTCACATACACGGGATCTTAGTATTTTACTCATTCATGGTCAAGGTTAACCCCATGAGACAGGAACTGGGAGGTCTTGGACTCTCCTCGATGGGATCCAGGAGGGAGTAGGGACGCTTGGCCCTATGGATCCAAGCTGAGGGAAGGGGTATGTTAGGCAGCACCTCTAGTGTTCCCATATTTACTGGTGCAGGACCAAGCTAGACACCTGGTCTACCTTAAATTTCCTAAGGAGAGTATGCTCTATGGGTGAGATCTTGTGGGGCAGGTGGGATTCAGAGGGCAAAACCAGAGACTGGGGAAAAAGAGCTGGGATCCATGTGGGGAGAACCAGAACAGGCCAGGTCTCTGGGAGGAAGGCAGCTCCTGTATGCAATACTATCCAAACCCTGAGCTGAGTCGAAGCAACACACTATAAGTAAAGAGAGTGCCCTGTCTGAGGAGAAGACAGTCTACTATTGTGCATGTGTGAAGTTGTGAATAAAGAACCTGTTTTAAGAAAGGCTGGAGTCAGTCTAGTTTGTCTCCAGGCCTGTGGGAATCACCACTCATTCCCACAGGAAGCAGTAGTGAAAGCTGTCAGAGCTTCAGCCATAGTTACTGTCCATTCACATATCTTTCACGAGCATTCATAAATCAATTACCTAAAAAAATACAAATACCAAAACTAAATCTTTCATTCAATCACCTCTGTATTGGTAAAAAAAAAAAAAAAAGGTCTGGGCAATGCTAGCTTTGAATATTTTAGAGAAGCTCTCTTAAAAAAAAGGTTTTGATGCTTGTTATTTGGCAAAACCCATATAATTCTTTTGATGCCAAGTCAGTCTGTGGGCTATATTATTACATTATTTTTTTATTTACTTATTTAACAACTCTTATAGTCTGCTATCTCCACAAATTGATCAATGCGGATCACAGCCAGCAGACACAACAATAAGACATTTAAACATCCAAAAATGAAACATCACATTGGTCTTGCGAGGCATTTTTGAGTACATTTTTTTCACCTCACATGCTTTTGCTAACCTGTGCTGTCACCCTTCAGGCTTTTCAACCACTAACCTTGCTCTTTCAGTGCTCAGGTGTACGACAAGACTATCAAAGAGACGTTCTGCACTGGGCAAAAATCAAAGCCAGACCTTGTGGCTCTGAATTAGTGGAACTTCTTTCCTACCGTGATGCCAGAACGCACTGCAACCAATGGCGGCACAAAAGACGTTTCCTTTTCTGTGTGTTTATTAGTCTGGGGGCCCAACCAATGATTGTGGCTTTGAGAAACAGTTTCTTCCTGCTTAATTGCACCAGAGAAATTGCTGAGTTTGGCATTATTCTTGAGTTTTGGCCAATATTTTTATTTACAACAAAAAACAGAGCTTGCAGCCCCTTCTTTATGTAACAATAAAACTGCCTCCAAAGCAAGGTTGAATGAGCTGGAGGATTTCAATTAACCTGCTTGACTGAGGCCAACCAAGCAGGATACAGCTGCAGGGGGAAGTGACCCATCAAGAATGTGTCAAAACAGGATTTTAAGGTCAGCAGGGAATGTAGAAGAGGTGTAAGAAATATAACTAAAGACTGAACTCAGCTGCGGCTTATTGAAAAGCCAGTTAAAGCCTGGCATCATGGATGAGGGAAGTGGGGGAACTTTGGGTAGCATGAGTTTTTTTACACTGCAGCTTTAATCACTGTAGACTTTAAAATGCTAGACACACACTGTTGTTAAATTTGATTGCTGAAATACCACTGGTCTTCTCCATCTCACGTTCCCAGTTCTAAGCCCTACTTCTGTCACTGACACCTATTGTGACCTTGGACAAGTCACTTTATCACCTACTGCGGCCTTAGGTAGCCACTTCAATTAAAAGTTTGTCAGTACAATGTATTGCTTGTCAGGTACCCAGGTCACAGCAGCTTCCTCACATTTTACCTGATAGTGGAAAATTGTGGCAAACTGACTCCTGCTCTCACTACCACTGCTCAGTTCACTGCCCACTGGTAGTTTCACCAGCACTCACCCACAGCTCATGTGTTTCTTTCAGGGCTAGTGCAAGGGTATTAGTTACCCTAGGTGATCCATCAATTTTGTATACACACACACACACACATACACACAAACACCAAAAAAAGGAAAAACCTTATCTATCATTGACATGTCTTTGCAGGGAAGGATTTAGATTTTTGTCACCATTAGGCTCTGTTGGTGGTATCGCCTGCACCCACCCTCTAGGGAGGACATTACCAATCAGTTGCCATCCGCCCCCATGTCTGGTTATGTCTCTCATAATTATATCTTGGATTTCTGGTCTGGTATTAATGTCTTTTGTCAACCAATCAGCTCTTGAACTAGTTTCTAAGTAATGTGACAACAACACCGCCAACCAGTATCAGACACACACATACTGGTCAATTTTAAAAGCTCTACGTGCGCCAAAGCCGGAAGATACGTGCATGACTCAACCTGGTACACGCCGTGGGGATTTTAAAACCTGCTGTGGATACAACCAGGCCAGGATTCACCATTACGTGCACAAGCGCGCGCTGGGGGTCACCTACCATGTAACATTACTTCTGCTATGGATGGCATGCCATGTAAGTCATGTAACAAAAAAAACAAGGATAGTCAGGGGGTTTTAGAGCTCAGGACTAATAGGGTAAAAGGGAGGCAAGTTAGCTAGGAGGTTTAGGGAGTCCTCTCCTTTATTTGGGCAAACTGGGAGCAAACTGGGAAAAACACCTATTGTGTCGCCACGCATGCCTACTAAAATTCCCCCACATATGTGCTCGAGATGGCATTCACGCGCACATGCATGCATCAATATAAAATCATGCATGCATGTATGCACGAACAGAAGAGTTTATAACACGCATGCATATACACGCGTATGTGATAACATTGGCGTTTCCATGTGCATGCGCTGGCAAATGTTTGCAAATGTGCGGGTCCTAAATTTTACTTTCAGACACAAATACCCACACACACTCTTTCAGACTTTGTGTCCAAGAGAGGGTGTGTGTGTGGACATCTCTCGCTTTCTGACACAAAGACACACACACACACTCTCTCTCACTCTGTGTATGGGTGTGTCATAGAGAAAGTGTGTGTTTGGGTGTCTTTCTGTGTCATAGATAAAGACACATACACTCTCTCTCTCTCACACATTGACACACATTCCGTCATTGTGCTGCTGCTCATATGCTCACACAGTGAGCACCCCTACTCCTGTACATGATTATCTAAAATGTTTCTGCTTCCCCAGCCTGCAGCAGCCCTCTCTCTCTCCCTTTCCATTTCCAACCCTTTTGGCGCCCCCACTCCAGGAGACTCAATGGTTCCACAGCCAGTTGACCCTTTCAGGAGGAACATCCAGCCTACCGAAGCCTCCCCAACTCTGCACAGGCTCACCTCATCCCTTTTTCTGACTGTAACTTGCATCCACCCCCCCTCTCTCTGCCACCATTCCAGTGTATTCTTGTTGGCTGAGTGCCGCAGAGTCTGCTGCTTTTTGATTCCCCACTGCCTATCTACTCAAAGGAAGGTAGGGTAGGGGAGACCAAATTAATCTATGCTGTTTTTCCAGGGCTTAACAAGAAAAATGAAGCCTTGGCTGAGACTGGAGAGAGCCACAGGACCCAAAGTAGCAGATCTCCAAATATTCTGCTTTCTCATGTGGATCCAGTATAGTCAGGGCTGAAGCAAGGGTTTTAAGTGTCATAGATAAAGCTTACAGCCTTGCACCCCCAGCCCCTCGCTCCTCACACATCATTAAAAAACATATGCATTTATAATAGTTTTTACATTTAAAAAAGTCATTCAAAGTACAGTGTTATGAAGTAAAAGTATCACTAACAGCATGTACATTATATTTATATGCAGTGCTGTGGTGCCAACTAGAAAACCCTGTAAAATAAAAAATAAAGAGACACTTGAATCCCATATTGTATTAAGCCTACTGTAACACATGTTGGGTGTGGGTTCAGCTCTCAGAAAGCCTTGGGAAAATTTGAATTACAATTAAGATATAGTAAAACTCAAATACCCAAACAGCAATAACAGCCAGTGCTCAAACTGTTACAATTCTACCTATGAAAAGGCAACACTACAAATACTACACCAGGCCCTAAAACACCAATTTGGAAACCAGAACAAGCTAAGCTGCTATAGATCCCTACACAGAAGCTACATGCTAGCAGAACATCTCACCTTTGTCACACATGCAGAGCATAGATTGACTCTCACCAAATACAGAATAAAGGGCCTGATTTATTAAGGCTTTTCTCCCATTCTGTATCTATGGGAAAAATGCTTGGCAAATGAGGTCCAAAGAGACCATAAAGTATAAATAGAAATGTGCAGACAAAAACTGAATTGGAAACCGCAACAACAATGGAAAAAGGGAAACATTACCATTCCTCATAAAATATCAAGCAATTAAATCAAGAAATATTTCAGCAATAATAAAGCCATACAAATAAAAAGGAGAAATATTACAAAACTGCTGAACATCCACTAGTTAAACTCATAAAACTTTATAAAATTTCCCAAAAAACAGTTAAATATTTTAAAATAGACACATCAGATAACACCCAATAATTAAAAGCAATAAGAATTTTAAAATCCCCCACTTTCTATAACTTCCAGTCACCCTGAGATTGTTCTGCATTAGTGGGGGTGAGGGAGTGCACAAACTTTATCTTCCCTCACACACACAAACTAGACAAAAACTGAAATGGAAACCCCCAAGAAGCCAGACTCTGTGTGTAGAATTGGAAAAACAGAAGCACTACTCCTAAGAAAACAAATAAAATCAAGAAACATAAAGCATCAATTATAATAGTAAAACCATACTAATAAAATAATATTTTAAAACTACTGACAAATAGAATAACTTCTATTAATTAAAATCATAATCATCTTTTTAAAATTTCCCAAGGGCCAATAAAATATTTCAAAACAGCACATATTTCAAATAACACTCAATAATTAAAACTAATAAGGATTTTAAAAAAAAGCCCCTGAGATAGTCAAGGATTAGAGGGTTGTGGGGGGGGGGGGGGCACACAAACTTTATTCTTTCTTTCTCACACATACTCGCATATCCATTCTCTCTCCCACACACATACATTTATTTTATTTATTTATTTAGGCATTTTATATACCACACACATACATGCTCTTATACACACCCACAACCTCTCTCTCACACAGACACAGACACACTCTCAGGCTCTAAGACCCTCTCTCTTCCCCCAGCCCCCCATACACAAGCTCTTACTCCCCCAAATTCTCTCATACACACACACACACTCACACACTCACTCTCACTGGCTCCCTCACAAACACACACACTCAGGCAAGCTCCCATTCATTCTCACACACACACACAGATCCCCAGGCAGGTTCCCATTTATTCTCACACTGCACACATTCATTCTCACACATATACACAGAACCCAGGCAGGCACCAATACATTCTCTCACACACACACACACGTATACACACACACACACACACACACACGCACAGGCAGGCACCCATTCTCAGACAGACCCTAGGAAGGCACCCATTCATTCACTCCCCCCCCCCAGGAAGTCTCCCATTCATACACATACACACACTGAAGGCAGACCCCCTCTCTTTCTTTTGCCAGCAACCTCAGAGCCTCTCTCGTTCCTCTGCTGCTGCTGTCACTGCTGCTGCGTGGCTATTGGGGAGGCGCCGATCACTGCTACTGGCACTGAAACCCGTTCTGCTGCCTCCTCTGTGCAGGCCCCACAATATTAAAACTTTGTAGGGCTTCCAGTTCCTCCATGCTGATCTCGTATATCATGAAATCAGGATACAGAAAGTGCTACTTTTGCACATTCCCAAAGATAACATGTGGCAGTCACTAAAAATGCACTTTTTTTTTTAACCTTTGCTGTCTGATCTTAGTTTTCTAATCAGTTGGTCACAGGCTTTTTTTTCCACTTTCCCTTGCTTGGTCTTTTGCCAATTCCTTTTACAAGGTCTCCTTTTTTTTTTTTTTGTTTCTTCTCTCCACTTGTCTTCTTCCCTTCCTCCCTCAAACATACACTCAGGCTCTCATTCTCACATGCTGTCTCTCTCTCTCACACACATACACACAGGCTCTCATTCTCACACTCTGTCTCTCTCTCACACACACACTCAGACTCTCATTCTCACATGTTGTCTCTCTCACACACACACACACAGGCTCTCACTCACACACTGTCTCTCTCACATGCTGTCTCACGCACACCCACACACAGGATCTCACTTTAACATGCTGTCTCACACACACACACACACACAGCTCTCACTCACATACTGCCTCTCTCTCTCTCATACATATACATTGGCTCTCTCTTTCACATGCTGCCTCACTCTATCAAACACACACACAGGTTCTCTCACATGCTGCATCACACAAACACACAGGCTCTAACTCTCACATGCTGTCTCTCATACACATACAGAGGCTCTCACATGCTGTCTCTCCGAACATAAAGGCTCTCACTCCCACACACAATCTCTCAACTCATTCTTTCTCTCTCATAGACACACACACACACACACACAATCTCTCAACTCACTCTCATACACACACACATTCTACAGGGCCTCAGCTCTCCTCTCGTCTCTGGGCATCCTCTTTGCAGGTCACTGCAGGATGGGCTCTGCGACAGCCCTGATCTTCTTGGGCCACCATGAAGTGGGATCCATATGGGTTCTGCTGGCTGGCCTCCTCTTCTAGGGCTGCCATGAGTTAGGATCCGCTGCGGCCCTGCTGCAAACGCTGCTCCTCTTCTGCATGTGAGCCGATGCTCCTCCTCCTTCCTGCCTGCGCAGCTCCAGCAACAAATTCCTTCCAGGGTCACACAGGCAGGAAAGAGAAGGAGCACCTGGAGGTTGAGAGGTGACTTGTTTTCTTCAGGCCATGGTGGGATGAGCTCCACCATGGCCCCGCTAATCTTTCTACTCTGCACGGCTGCAAATGTTGTGCGCAGCTATGCACACACACAGCTTAGAGAGAACTGTGGCCGGCACACAGCATAAGAAAAGCATGCTTCCCTGCCATCAGCGCTCCCCTATGGCCCTGTGCCCAGGGACATTTGCCCCCTCGCCTCTCCTCCGTATGCTACTGGAAGACGCCGATGCTGCCACCATGGGAAACAAGCTGCAAGCAAGAGGCCTGACAAAAGGGCGGCACTTTCTGTTTCTCTACAGCTCAGCCACCCTGGGATCGCTGTTCCAATACCTGAGGGACTACAGCCCAGCCTGGTGCTTCCAGCTCACTACTGCCACCTTTGGTGGTTTAATGTATTGCTTCTAAGAAGTCTTTGTTGCTTAACATCAGTGAGTCGTATCTATCTTTCAGAGCTTTCCCTGGAACCAGGTACTCGCTCCTCGAGGGCCTTATGCATACCAACTCCTGGGCTGCCTTAAGAGACTATTGTGTGAGTGTTACTATCAAGGACTTATTCCTGAGCGCTGCATGCTTTGTCTACTCACTCTCTTAGTTTCTCTACAGCTCAGCCACCCTGGGATTGTTGTTCCAACACTTGAGGGACTACAGCCCTGCCGGGCGCTTCCAGCTCACTACTGCCACCTCTGGTGGTTTACTATATTGTCTAATAAAAGAACTAGTGTGTGTCTGTCTCTACACAAAGCCTGACCAGTGGTCCCTCTCGAGATTTCCCCCGAGGGCGTGGTCACCTGCCACTGATCCAAGGATCCACCCACAACTATTCTAAATAACTACAGATTGCTAATTACCAGCTTTAAAAACAGAGCTTTCTGACAGATTGCTAACTCCTAGCAGAGTTCACATCAGATTGCTAACTCCCAGCAGAGCATACAACACCCAGCCCCTAGGCCTCTCATTCTCCCAACACTGGTGGGATGGGTTCTGCCAGCAGCTCGCAATGGCAGGATTTTGCTGACCCTCAGGGTTTGGCACGCTAGGCGACTGCATACTTTGCCCTGCTGGATCTCTAGATGTGGTCCTCTTCTTCCAATGGTGCTACTATTCACACAGCCACATATCACTATCTGCCAAGTCTTATACAGCCATTCCTGCTGCCATTACTTTTGGCACTGAGCTGTTCAGAATAAACAGAGCCCCACAGGCAGCAGTGGTGGGGGTTGGGAGGAGCTGAAGGGTTTAGGGAAGTAGGTGTTATTATTTTGTAAGGGTTTTGGGTGGATCCCTGGACCTGTGGCAGATGACCACGCCCATGGGGAGAAGTCCCGTGAGGGGCCACAGGTCAGGCTCAGCTTAGGAGACACACACACACTAGTTCTTTTATTATACAGGATTGGTGAACCACCAGAGCTGGCAGTAGTGAGCTGGAAAGTAGCCCGGTTGGGCTTGTAGTCCCTCAGGCTCTGGAACAGCGATCCCACAGTGGTTGTGCTGTAATGGAGAGAACTGATATAGTGAGTAGCAGCAGTATATGCAGACTTCAGGAATAGAGCCTCGTTGGTAATATACTCATGCAGTGGTCTCTCAGTGTGGAGCACAGTACATAAGAACATAAGAAATTGCCATGCTGGGTCAGACCAAGGGTCCATCAAGCCCAGCATCCTGTTTCCAACAGAGGCCAAAACCAGGCCACAAGAACTTAGCAATTACCCAAACACTAAGAAGATCCCATGCTACTGATGCAATTAATAAGAGTGGCTATTCCCTAAGTATAATTGATTCATAGCCATTAATGGACTTCTCCTCCAAGAACTTATCCAAACCTTTTTTGAACCCAGCTACACTAACTGCACTAACCACATCCTCTGGCAATAAATTCCACAGCTTTATTGTGCGTTGAGTGAAAAAGATTTTTCTCTGATTAGTCTTAAATGTGCTACTTGCTAACTTCATGGAATGCCCCCTAGTCCTTCTATTATTTGAAAGTGAAAATAACCGAGTCACATCTACTCGTTCAAAACCTCTCATGATCTTAAAGACCTCTATCATATCACCCCTCAGCGGTCTCTTCTCCAAGCTGAACAGCCCTAACCTCTTCAGCCTTTCCTCATAGGGAAGCTGTTCCATCCCCTTTATCATTTTGGTTGCCCTTCTCTGTACCTTCTCCATCGCAACTATATCTTTTTTTGAGATGCGGCGACCAGAATTGTACACAGTATTCAAGGTGTGGTCTCACCATGGAGCGATATAGAGGCATTATGACATTTTCCGTTCTATTAACTATTCCCTTCTTAATAATTCCTAACATTCTATTTGCTTTTTTGACTGCTGCAGCACACTGAGCCGACGATTTTAAAGTATTATCCACTATGATGCCTAGATATTTTTCCTGGGTGGTAGCTCCTAATATGGAACCTAACATCGTGTAACTACAGCAATGGTTATTTTTCCCTATATGCAACACCTTGCACTTGTCCACATTAAGTTTCATCTGCCATTTGGATGTCCAATCTTCAAGTCTTGCAAAGTCCTCCTGTAATGTATCACAGTCTGCTTGTGATTTAACTACTCTGAATAATTTTGTATCATCCGCAAATTTGATAACCTCACTCATCGTATTCCTTTCCAGACCATTTATATATATATTGAAAAGCACCGGTCCAAGTACAGATCCCTGAGGCACTCCACTGTTTACCCTTTTCCACTGAGAAAATTGACCATTTAATCCTACTCTCTGTTTCCTGTCTTTTAACCAGCTTGTAATCCACGAAAGGACATCGCCTCCTGTCCCATGACTTTTTAGTTTTCGTAGAAGCCTCTCATGAGGGACTTTGTCAAATGCCTTCTGAAAATCCAAATACACTTCATCTACCGGTTCACTTTTATCCACATGTTTATTAACCCCTTCAAAAAAATGAAGCAGATTTGTTAGGCAAGACTTCCCTTGGGTAAATCTGCCACAGGTCCAGGGATCCACCCAAAACCCTTACAAATAATAACACCTACTTCCCTAAACCCTTCAGCTCCTCCCAGCCTCCACCACTGCTGCCTGTGGGGCTCTGTTTATTCTGAACAGCCCAGTGCCAAAAGTAATGGCAGCAGGAATGGCTGTATAAGACTATGTTCCATTAAATCATATCTTTCTATATGCTCTACGATTTTGATCTTGAGAATAGTTTCCACTATTTTTCCCGGCACTGAAGTCAGGCTCACTGGTCTATAGTTACCCGGATCGCCCCTGGAGCCTTTTTTAAATATTGGGGTTACATTGGCCACCCTCCAGTCTACAGGTACAATGGATGATTTTAATGATAGGTTACAAATTTTAACTAATAGATCAGAAATTTCATTTTTTAGTTCCTTCAGAACCCTAGGATGGATACCATCCAGTCCAGGTGATTTGCTACTCTTTAGTTTGTTAATCTGGCCTACTACATCTTCCAGGTTCACAGTGATTTTGTTCAGTTCGTCTGATTCATCACCCCTGAAAACCATCTCCGGAACTGGTATCTTCCCAACATCCTCATTAGTAAACACGGAGGCAAAGAATTCATTTAGTCTTTCTGCAATGGCCTTATCTTCCCTAAGAGCCCCTTTAACCCCTCTGTCATCTAATGGAGTAGCTGGAGTAATGTCAGGCCCTAGAGGAGCGAGTACCTGGTTCCAGGGAATAGCTCTGAGAGATAGAGATGGTAACTCACAAATGTTATAGGCAGCGGTGTCTTCTGTACAGAAGTGAAGTTAAGTAGCAAGTCCAGGAACATGGGCCCTCGAGGTGCGAGTACTGGTTCCAGACAGCAACCTGAAAGAGAGCGAGGCCCCTGAGGAGCAGGTATCCCAAATAGAGTAGGTCCAAAGGAGGCAGAATTGCAAGGTATGGAGAGTGAATCCCATCCATTAGGAAACCTGGTCGAAACCTTTGCTTACTCGACGGCTAGCAATCACGTAGGCCTTTTGTATCCTGGATGCATGACATCATCACAGGGGGACGCCCCTGAGGTTCGCGCCACTGAAGGTACTTGAAGCAGGGCCATGCGGCACGCACACCCTAAGGCAGCTGAACAGCATGGTGGGAGGCAGCGCCCAAGCCGGTCCCGGGACGCCGGAGAGGACGGCAGGCAGACGCCGCGACAGCCAAACGTCCGACAACCGCAGGAGGAGTCGCCAAAGAGGTAAGGAGGGTGGAGTGGAGACATCGGCAGTGACAGTCATAACAGTAGGTAAAAACATGAGGGGGGAAAAGGAAAGAAAACAAAGAGGAGAAAGTGAAGGGAGGAGAGAGTGGGAGACTGCACGTTGGAGAGTAGAGAAAATGGATGGGAAGCAGAGAAAGTTTGGTTGAGAGGGAAGGCAGAGAATTCAGAGAAGAGAACAAATGACTGGAGAGGAAAGATAAGAGAATGAGAGCGAAAAAAGAAATGGGAGAAAGAAAAAGACAAAGAAAAGTATGGAAAAACAGAAAACATAGGGAAAAACAAATAGAGGAAGGAAAGAAATAAGGAAATGAGAGGAAAAGACATAGCCAGGCATTCTGCAACAGATGTTAGAAAAGCCATTTCTTTTTATTTTTGAAGAAATATATTTAAAATTTGAAGAAGCATCAATAAATTTGGCTTTTTTTGCACAGTAAGCAAAATATGCACATTTACTACAAAACTGCCACAGTGTTGAAAACTTAGCTCCGGGGCTTTCTGCCCCCTGCGGCAGAATCTTCCCCTGAATAACTGGGGGTGGGGGGGCGGAAAGCGAGCGCGTGGGGCTTTGCTCTGATTTACCCTCAAATATGAACGCTGACCTACGAATCTAAACCACAAACTTGCAAGTTCTTGCTAAGTGTCCTGTGAATTTAAGCCATAAAGAGGCAGAAGAGGAAAGTAACAGTATAAACACAATCCCCGTGGGAAAATAGGCTTCTGACAGGCGTATGACACTGTGTTTCCAGAGCCCAGCTTATCACTAATTGTGTGGGGCGGGGAACGGTGGGCGGGAAGCTGGCTGTTGATATGCAGACACAATGGCTACCCTGTGTCAGAGCTTGTCTCAGCCTTCCCTGCGCTCTGGAACGGAAAGATGTACTCGCTTGTCAGCAGTATTTTGACGTCTGCTGCTTTGTGTTTAAGCTCTTCGGAGAGCCAAGCCATTATTATTTTTTTTTTTTTTACCACTTCATTAGCACAGTTCGAGTCTAGGTGAAGAGAGGCATAGTGTCTCCTGGTATTATTTGAACATGGTCAGTGCAGACTTTAGAGAGCAGGAGTGACAGGAATTTTATGGAAGCAGCAATTCAAGCATTTTGCCATTGAGATCCAGGGTTCAAGTTCATCCTGTGGCAGGAAAGTAGGTTCTCTGTACTAACACATGCTATTTTTAAAGCACCTGCTAAAAATGTTTAGCATGCACATCAAAAAATGCATACTGTACTGAACTCCTATCACAGGCTTAAACTGTGATATTTGCCGTGAATGCGGCCAAGGTAAACTTTACTGGGGCTGCATATTCAAAATATTTTCTTGTCACTGTCATTGTTCAAAATATAAACCGAATTGATCAGTAATTCTGTTACTGGAAAGTCGGTATAGAAAAGTTCTAAATAAATAAATAAATATACTACTAAGGCAATAATATGCAAAGCTCTGAAGAGCAGCAGAACAGCACAGCACAGCAGTCCAGATAAAAAGCAGCTCTCATCTTATGGTGGCCAAACATGTGGATAAGGTAAAGATAAAAGCCAGAAAGATGCTTGGCTGCATAGGGAGAGGAATGGTCAGCAGAAAAAGGGAGGTGATATTGCCCCTGTATAGGTCGTTGGTGAGACCTCACTTGGAATACTGTGCACAATTCTGGAGACCGCACCTTCAAAAGGATATAAACCGGTTGGAGTCGGAACAGGAGATTGCTATTAAAATGATCAGTGGTCTTCATTCTAAATCATATAGGGATAGCCTTAAAGATCTACATATATACACCCTAGAGGAAAGGCAATTCAGAGGAGATATGATAGAGATATTTAAATATCTTAAAGGTTTCCATGCACAGGAAGTGAGCTTCTTTCAAAGGTAAGGAGGCTCTTGAGCGAGGGATCATGTGATGGGATTGAAAGCGGGTAGATTCAGGAGTAGCTTAAGGAAGCATTTCTTTACAGAAAGAGTAATGGATCCATGGAACAGCCTTCCCGTGGAGATGGTGGAGACAAGGACGGTATCTGAATTTAAGAAAGCATGGGATTAATGCAGGGGATCTCAGAGGGCGTGACGGGAATTGTAAAACTGAATAGCTGGTGTGGCTGGGCAGACTAGATGGGCCATTTGGACTTTTTCTGCCATCATGTTTCTATGTTTCTAGTTTCTCTTCCTTCTGGGAGTGGGGAAGGATTGGGTTCCCGGGGAGGAGAGTACCTGAAATGGGGGAGGTCTCTCAGCCAGGGGTGGGGAGGAAACTGGTGCCAGCAGAAGGAGGCCTTCTTTGTGAGGGAGGAGAGATGGAGCTGGCATGTCAGCAAATGGTCTTTGGGGAGAAAAACAATATTGTGTGGATGCTGTGTCCAAAAAGCTGCACAGAGCAGCCAAGCAAACACACACATTCAATTTGGCAGGTCACCTGTGGTAATCTGCACGATTTAACACAGTTCAGTATATGCTGCTAGTTCAGCTGTCCCAAGGACCTGGGCTGCTTTAGATTAAACCTTGTCCTTTTTAAAATTACTATATTAATATGACTTTTACTGGCAACAAAAAAATAATTCCATACAAATGCCTTTTCTTCTAAATTAAATAATGGGGGGGGAAAAAAAAGCAAGGATGATCTTGGTTATTTTGATCATTGGTGATATTTGGTGCTGTGACAGCATCAGGGTTTTAGCAAAGATTCTCAGTGTCATGGGATATAATACAAGCAGGGGCCAAGCAATTGTGCCAGTGAGTTTATAAAAAAAAAAAAGTATATTATTTTCTTTATTCTTTCTATTTAATGTTTAGAATTGCTACCTGCAGGGTGGCTTTTATCCAATTCAAACATGGAGAGATTTTGTTTCTGTGCTGCAATCAGCATCACCCATTGTGATGAAACATATAGTACCTCTTACTCACAGAACTCGACAGCAGGAGGCTAGAGTTATTCACGTTGGGGGCTTGGTATGTGAGGTGAAGGCAAAAGGATGAGGAGGACATAAGAATATAAGAACACACCACAGTTATGCACTTGCTGAACAGGTTTCAGCAAGTGCCCAGCTTCTATTCCTCGGGACATCACAGGCTGTGAATTCCATAGAGGCAACAATTTCAAGTTGGGGAGGCTGGAGCAGATTCAAAGTGTATGTATATCAAGTTCCAGGGAGAACCCTAGTCTGTGGCACCTGGCTGAGGACTTTCACAATGATGCATGGAACAGGAGTCGCAGCAGAGCCCATTCTGCCACAGCCCAAAGAAAGGCCCGGCAGGGCCACAGCTCGAAGAGAGGCCTACAGGACCACGATGGAACCCATTCTGCCACAGCCTTAAGAAAGGTTTACAAGTAGATTTTCAAAGCACCGTGCGCACTAAAACTGGGGGATATGCACATGTGCGTGCCGAGCGCATTTTAAAAATGGCCCGACCACATTCATATCCCCTGGTACACGCAGAAGTGTCAGCTGAGGGAAAAAGGGTGGTCCGGGAGGTGAGATCTGGGTAGGGAGGGGTGGGGGCTGGATGGGACAGTGGCCATTAGGCCCTGTCCTAGGGAAGCACACGCCAGCAGCCGGCCAGCACGCAGAACTTCTGGACATAAAAGGGCAAGTATTTTTTTTTAAATCTACTCCTTAGTGGGGCAGCAGTGGAACCCATCCCTCTGCAGCCTGAAGAGAGGAGGAGACCCTGAGAGTGTGAGGGCATGTGAGAGCATGAAAGCCTGTGTGCATGCATGTTTGAGAGAGAAAGAAACCAGGTGGGGGGGTGTGTGTGTGTATGTGTGTGTGGGAGGGGAAGCAAGGGTGCATGTGTGTGTGCATGTGTATTTGATATGGGTGTGCATGTGTGAATGTGTCTGTGAGAGCATGGGTATTTGTGTGTGTTTGTGTGTGAGCATGGGTGGGTCTGTGTGTGTGTGTGTGCGTAGGAACATGTATGTATCTGTGTATGTGTGTGTGTGAGAATGGGTGGGTCTCTGTGTATGTGTGTGTGTGAGGGAGCATGGGTGGGGTTGTGTGTGTATGTGTGTGTGTCTGTAAGAGCATGGGTGTGTGTGTGTGTGTGTGAAAGCATGAGTGGGTGTTTGTGGTGAGTATGTGTGAGAGAGTGCGGATGGGTGTGTGGGTGTGAGAGAGAGTATGTGTGTGTGTTTGTGTCTGTAAGAGCACGGGTGGGTGTTTTTGTATGTGAGAGAGCATGGGGGTGTGTGTATGTGTTTGTGTTAGTGTCTGTGCAAACATGGGTGGGTGTTTGTGTGTGTGTGTGTGTGTATGTGTATATAGGAAAGAGTAGAAAGTTTGTTTCCCCTCCTCACTAATCCACAACAATTGCAGGATGACTGGAAATCAAAAGTTCACAGGAATGGAGAGCAGAGGATTTTTTGTCCTTATTAGTTTTAATTATGGCCTTGTGAGTCAGCACCTCTAGTAGCCCCTTGTGAGCATGTGCAGGACCAGGTTGGGAGTCTGGCCCCCTTTAAATCACCTAGCGAGAGAATGTCTACGGCCAGGACCCTGCCAGGTGGGAGATGCTTCGAAGGTATGCCTAGTACAGGGGAGGATAAGTTGCAGAGCCAGCAGGGAGAGGATGGATCTGAAATTAAGAGCTCCAGTTCCTGTCTGAGAGCAGGAGCTCCAGACCTCTTTCTGGGAGGCAGTCTTCTAGGAAGTGCCTAAGAATCTGTGAAGGTAGGCAGACTTCTGGGCAGGGCCAGTGCAAGGGTATTAGGCACCCTAGGCAAACCTTACAGTCTGGCGCCCCCTCCCCATACACAATTTTAAATTATGCATTTATAACATATTTTACATGAAAAATGACATTCTGAGGTAAAATTAATATACAAGTTGTTGTGATAATTTCATGCACTGTTGTGATACCAACAAGAAAACTTTGCATCTTGGAATTCATATGGCATCATACCTTTTGTGATCTATTTCGGCACGGTCCTCCCATATCAACACAGTACTATCTGCCAACACTCAAAGAATAACAACCCCATCTATGAAAAAGAATACCAAAATTATTACACCAGAATCTAAAGTATCAATACACCTCCTATCAGGAAAACAGAACAGGCCAAGCTACTTGCAGATCCCTACAGAGAAACCACATGCTAAAAGAATGCTTCATCTCAAATTTTGCATGCAGAACACAAACCCTCACCAAATACAGAATAAAGTCACATAAAGTATAAATGGAAATGTGCAGACAAAAACTGAACTGTAAAACGCATCACGCCAGACTCTATACAGTGCAACAATGGAAAAACAAAAATTTCACCATTCCTTGTGAAACAAATCAGTAAAATAAAGATATATAAATCATTAATCATAATTATAAAATCATACAAATAAAATAATTTCAAAATAGCTGATGAATAGAATATCCAATAGTTAAAGACTCATGCAAATTTTGAAAGCTTTACCAAACACCAATAAAATATTTCAAACAGCAGCCACATCACATACTACCCAATAATTAAAATGGTAGTCAATCAAGAAAAATGAACTTTAAAAGCCATCTTTACTTACCCTCTCCAGCAGTTCTCCTACTCCTTTCCCTTGCAGGCCATACCAGAAGCAGCAGTAGCTGTCCTCACAGACCTCTTCCTTAGGGACCACAACCAGTCTCTTCTCTCTCTCACACACACACACCAGGCCCACCCTCAGGACCAGTTTCTGTCTCTCACACACCAATCATCTCCCCAACCAGTCTCTCTATCTCTCTCTCTCTCTCACACACACACACACACACACACCAGTCATCTCCCTGATCAGCCTTTCTCACACATACACATGTCACCTCTCTGGCCAGTCTCTCTCAATCACACATGCTCTCGCTCTCTCTTACTTACACACAGGCTTTCAATCACTCACATGCTCTATTTCACTTACACACAAGCTCTCAATCACACACATGTTCTATCTCACAGCCACAAGCCAGCCAAAAACATGCTCCATCTCTCTCTCGCACACACATTGACGCACAGAAGCACCCTCCCTGACTCACATATACACCACATACACACACAAGCACCCTCCCTGACTCACATACATATTACACTTTCACAGAAGTACCTTGCTTTCAGACTTGCACATTTTTCACTTTTACTAAAAGTGAAAGTGATGCTCCCAACCATTAAATTAAAAAACCACATTCTATCAAAAGGCGAAATGACACCCTTCCTTCAGGTTCTGTCCTCCCAAGGGACAGCCACCCACACAGTACAGCTTCTCTTGTTTTACACTTCCAAGGAATAAAGCAAGTGTCTTTCTTCAAACTATCAGTCATATGATTATTCATGTGGGAGATATGGAACACAAAGACATCCTTAGTTGGCTTCCCTTTTAAATGGGAAAATTCCAGTCTTAGTCATTTAAATATATACATTTTCTAAAGGCTTAAAAAAAAAAGTTCTATTCTAGTCTTCATGCTTAAATTATGCTTCAAAAAAAAAAAAAAAAAAAACTCCACCTGGCATCAGTATCTTAAATTTGTGATTTTGCTGAGATGAACATTTTAAATACTTTAATTTTTTTTTTGCTTTAGTATTTGTCTCTACCCACTTTAAGTTAAATTTTATTTTCCAGATGAGGGATGCTTAAAATTCAGTAATTTTATCTTTCATCCAACTTTTCAAAAGTTCAGGTATATGTATTATCATATTACATTTTTTAAACTGGCAGATTCCTTTCTCACGTACACACACACTCACAGAAAGAAGATCGGCGCCGGTTACCTTCAGCCTGCGGCAGGCAGCCAGCACCCGACTCGCCCTGCCTCTCCGCCACTGCCACCCTCCCGACACCCCCCTAGTGGTCCAGCGGAGGTCCCGGGAGCGATCTGCCGCTCCCGGGGCCTCGGCTGCCACTAAGCAAAATGGCGCCGGTGGCCTTCAGCCCCTACCATGTGACAGGGGCTATTGGAGCCATTGGTTGACCCCTGTCACATGATAGGGGCTGAAGGCCACTGGCGCCATTTTGCTTAATGGCAGCCGAGGCCCCGGGAGCGGCAGATCGCTCCCGGGACCTCCGCTGGACCACTAGGGGGGTGTCGGGAGGGTGGCACTGGCGGGGACGCAGGGCGAGTCGGGAGCTGGCTGCCTGCCGCAGCGCCCCCCTAAATCTCAGCGCTTGGTCTCCATCTAGGCGAGTCAAAGGCTGGCAGAATTTTGAAAGGGCACTTTTTGCCCTTTCAAAATTCTGCTGCCTGCCGCGGCGCCCCCTAAGTCTTGGCGCCCTAGGCACAGGCCTAGCTCGCCTAGTGGTTCCACCGGCCCTGCTTCTGGGAAGTGCCTAGTGTGTAACTTGCTGAGAGCGGAGAACAAGCAGACTTCTAGGAAGTGCCTTGTTAGTTGAGGCTAGAGAATTGTCTAGGTGTTTGCAACTGTGATTGCCAATCCTGACTATGCTGAGTGTGGCACTGTAAATAAACGCACTGAAGAGTCTGATTATGTTTCCTCTGGTTGAGTCCAAGTCCTTGACTGTTATTTGATGTGTCCGGTGATTTTAAATATTTTATTGGTAGTTTATTTTTTTATAATTGTTATGAGTTTTTATATATTGGATGTTATTCCATTCATCATTTGTTTGAAATATTTATTCTTTTGATTAGTATAGTTTTACTATAATGATTTATTTTTTATATTTCTTGATTTTATTATTTGATGTTTTATGAGGCATGGTGTTGGTTTTCCCATTGTTGCACTGCATACAGAGTCTGGCTTGTGGTTTTTATTCCAGTTTTTGTGTTCAAGTTTCTGTTTATTCTGTATTTGATGAGGGTCTGTCTATGTCCTGTAATGTGACTAAGGTGAGGTATTCTGCTAGTGTATAGTTTCTGTGTAGGGATGTATAGCAACCTGACTTGTTATGTTTTCCTAATAAGAAGTGTATTGGTGTTTTGGGTTTCAAGTGTTTTTGGGTTTGGTTTTTTTTTTTGCAGGGTTTTCTGATTGGAACCACAGCAGTGCATGTAAATATAATATCAATGTGTGCATGTAAATATAAATGTTATTTTAAGTTATTTTTTTTACCTCAAAAGAACATCCTTTTTTATGTAAATTCTGTAAAAAAATGACTTCTGCAGCTTTTTCTGACTCTGGGTTTAAGCCTGTCAGTTCAAGCTGCTGGTGTCTGTGAAAATTATATTATGTTGCCACCTGCTCTTCCACTGAAAACAGAAAATGTTCTCAAACTAGTGGGTTTCTTGAATGAAAGTGCTTACTGCAATATTTTATAAACAGTATATTAAGTATTTAATATTTTCACTATGTATTATTACAATGCTTGCATGTTTTATATTTGTATTTGTCTCTTTTTATTCTATAATTTTGTTATATTTAAGTGGTCGAGAAATGTGTTAAAATAAATATGTACATATATATTTTGTGTGTGTGTGTGTGTAATAGGATACCCGTGGGCCAGTAATGATAAAAATCCTGCGGGCCGATATTTTCCCACAGTCTAGCTCTGCTGGGAGACTTCAAGGTGGCAAAAGGAATTTGTGATCTTATATTGTAATGGACTTCTGGATCTCAGTTGAAGCAAAGGTGAAAGCAGTATTCTGTGAAGGGAATTCTTAGGATAATAATGGGAGAAGTAGTTGGGGAAAAGTGTTCTAAATATTTTTGGAAAGTATTTGTTTGTAATATCAAATTTTTAGTGATCATTTGTTTTTGGTAATTGATGCTGCTGCAACCTGGTTGTTGAAGCCTATGAACTCCTAATTTAATCAGTGCATTTTAAAATTCTTTTATAAACTCTGACTGCTGGTAACCCAAGAAAATAAAAGTTCTTTGTTTATATGTATCTTGGAGTGAATCCTTAATTTATCTACAGGTGTGAATTTCTGGGGAGCATAATTGGGAGATCAGTTAAAGGGGTTCATAGAGAGAAGATCTAGATGGCTTGGTTCCCTGTCTAGCTCAGGAATCATGCTCTTCCTTGCCTGTGGGCCCGAATCCACATAGAAACAAGACGGAAGAAAAAAAAAAAAAAAACATATGCCCATCTAGTCTGCCCAATTGTCCAAGGTATGTAGCCCTTACAGTTCCCATCACTCCCTCAGAGATCTCCTGTATTTCTTGAATTCAGATACTGTTATTGCTTCTACCACCTGCACTTGGAGGCCATGCCATGCATCCACTACTCTCTTTGTAAAGAAATATTTCCTGAGCACTCCCTTTCACCCGCACCCCATGACCCCTCATTACTGTATTTGCTATTTTTTCTTTCTTTTGAATATTTGCATTCCTGACTACTTTCCCAGCTTCTCTTTTTCCAGATATTATCGCCTGTCTTCCACTTAGCATTCATAAACTACAAGATCTTGTAGTTTATGAATGCTAACCTTTACTCCCTTAACTTTTCAGCTACTTCTTTAGAAAAATATGCTCTTTTTTCCTTTGCTTTATTTACTTTCCAAACAAAAAGGTGAATTGCCCTTCTAATACTTCCTTTTGGTTTTGCCCACTACTCTTCTACTTCCCCCTAGATTTTCCCTACCAGCTAACAACTCCTCGAGGTACTCTCCCGTTTTAACAAACTTAGTTTTCCTGAAGTCTAGGACCCTTGCCTTTGAAAGGACCTTCATCTCTTGTGCTCTAATACTGAACCACCCCATCTGCTGCTCACTGGATCCCAGATGATGATCCACTACAACTCCAGAGAGTCTCTCCCTGTTGGTAAGCACCAGATCCAGTATCGCCACCCTTCCCACGTGGGGTTTGTTAACAGTTAACAGAACAAGTCTTCTTGCAGAGAATCCAGGATCTCCTTGCTTCTGGAAGACACTGCAGCTGGGATGTCCCAATCAAATACACTGTCTACTTGACCCACTCGATTTATTTATTTAATTTGTATTCTGTTTTTCAGGCATTTCAAAGCAGATTACATTCAGGTACTGTAGGTATTTCCCTGTTCCCACAATCTATGTTTGTACCTGAGGCAATGGAAGGTGCAGTGACTTTCCCAATGTCACAAGGAGAGGTGGTGGGATTTGAATCCTACCGAGAGACTAGCACTGTGCTTCCAAACCAGTGGCAGACCCTCTCGTATTTTATGTGCCCTATCCAGTTGGGGGTGGAGGGGGTTCTTACACTTAATTGAGTTCTTCCTAAAAGAGAAGTTCACTAGACCACACTGTACAACTTCTATTGGAATTTAGCTAAGACACTGAGATTAACATTCCTATTATCCTTACAAAAAATATCATAAAGATCTTTGACATCTATAGAATAACCAGGAGTGGACCTTGCTTTGATCTATCATGTAGTATCCCCATACCCCATACTGGGGCACTGACACAGAGTAAAGTGCCCCCTACCAAGCCATCAACATCGCCTCTTGCAGATTCCAATGTTCCATGGCCTCATGATCAGAGCCAACTATGCTTTTTTTCTAAGATCAGAGAAGATCAGTACCAGGCTGAAAATAATCATAAAATATGTAAAAAGAGATTTAATTGGGGTTTTTTTTTGCTCATAATAATAATAATAGAGTGTAATTACCCATTCTATGCACACATGTGTTGTGTGTGTCTGTGTGCATTTATTGTATTTATGTATGGGGAAACTTCTTTCAGTAACTCAAAGAAAAGAACGGGGGATTTCAGCAGGGTTTGCAGTGAATTTAGCTCATGCCTTTTCATAAGTACTCAAGATAACTTACATTCAGGTACAGTAAGTATTGCGGTTCCTTGGTTGCTTGACAACCCGTTAAGCTGATTTATCAATGAATCTCTATTATTTCAGGCTAGGAGCCCAGTCAGGATACCCTTCTTATAGAAATATAGAAATGTGACAGGAAAAAAAGACCTGGCCTATCTAGTCTGTCCATCCACCCAACTAATTTAGCTTCATAAGTCCCATCACTCCCTCAGAGATCCCCTGTATTTATCCCATGCCTTCTAGAAGCCAGATACTATTTTTGTCTCTACCACGTCCATGGGAAGGCTGTTTCATATATTCACTGCTTTTTCTGTAAAGAAACATTTCCTAACATTACGTCTGGGTCTATCCCCTTTCATTCTCATCCCATGACCAAGCGTTCCAGAGCTTCCTTTCTGTTGAAAGAGGCTTGCCTCCCGTGCATGGAAACATTTGGGATATTTAAATGTCTCTGTCATATCTCTCCTAACTCACCTTTCCTCTAGGGCAGGGGTTCCCAATCTTTCAGGGAACATGGACCCCTTTTCAGCCTAAAAAGTTGTGCAGATCCCCACACACTTCTCTTTAAGTTTTACATGCCATAACAAAAGAAATAATGATATGCACCCCATAATCATCCATAATATATAAAGTTTAATTTTAAATAACGCTTACTAATCTAAACTGAATAAATAGGGAGGGCAATTTCCTACACTATTTAAGAATTGTGCTCATAATTGAAGGTTGAAGCCAACAGGCCTCCACCCCCACTCCATCTGCATCAGGGAAAAAGAAGCAAATTCGAAAACGTCCAGGTTGGCAACTTGGCGTGGCAGAAAATCAGTCCCAGTATCTGCAGACCTGCAATCAAATTTTCAAAGGGAAACTTTCCACAGAGTTTCCTTCTGAAAACTCAGGCCAGCGGGGGAAAGCCAGAACTTTTGAAGCTGTGTACTTTGTGTCTGCTTTGAAGTGGGTGCAAAATACATGCTTGAAAGTATGCCTGAGGTTTTCAAAATTAAATCCCTGCATATGCTTTCCCTTCCTCAATCTAGCCCAGCTTCTTTTTTCCTGCAGGTAAATGTATGTATGTATGTGTGCATTTATTTATGTATTTATTTAAAAGTATTTATAGCCCACACCCTCCAAATAGCTTGGGGTGGGGTCCAATTTCACACACCTATTAATAAAATTACAGACAGGGAAGGACACACCTGCTCAAAGTCTGCATGCTGTTCACTGCACAGGTACGTTTACTCTCAGTGGCAGGGAGCAGCAATTTTCAAAGCACATCTCTGAGTGAGTAAAAAAGTGTCTTACCCACATAACAAGTTTTGAAACTTCCCCTCTCTGATAATTCACCCCTTTTAGACTGCTTTTTTATTATAGTTTATTTTCTTTTATGATTCTTACAAACACATACAGAAAATGAGTCACAAAATAATTTAGGTTTTAGAAAAAGCAAAACAATAGCCTGCTTTTCAAAGGGAAGAAGGCTCCATGTCTGTCTGGGCATCCTCCTAAATAACTTGTGTGTTTAATGTCATATCCACACCTGGCTGCTTTCTCTTCCTTCCTGCTCCTTGATCCCTGGTGGTCATCTTTCCCTTCTTCCCTCCTGAACCATGGTGGTCCTCTTGTCTCCCTACTTCTGTCCAACATGATTCCTGGGGGTCCTCTCCTTCTTTCCCCTGATATGCTGCCACCCACTCTCACTCCCCTTAAGCAGATCAATCATGCATTCCTGTCTTCCTCTTTATCCTCCATTTCTTCTTTCATTCCTGTCTGATTCTTTCCCAACCCTCTGTCTTTTCCCTCATACTGTCAACCCTAGTCATATTTCCTTCTTCCTCTCAGTCACTCTATTCACCTTTTTAATCTGTCCCCTCTCTCTCTCTCTCTGTCAAGCCAGTATCAGAGCATGTGGCAGTAGTGGGAAATGTTTCTCACCACTGTGATCATCCTGCTTCCTCCAGCTTTCTTCAGTGTGCAGCAGTGGCTGGGTAAGGTTCTGACAGCTACAACTGGCTCCTCTCTTCCCCTCATCTTCTCCTTCTCCATCTCCACCAGATATGCAGCAGTATGGTTTGCAGCTCCTAATGGATGCAAACAGTCTCTCTCTGTTGCTCCTTCTCCTGGTCTGCAGCAATCTGGGGAGAAGTTTTCGGTGGTCATAATAGACCCTATTTTCATGCTCTTGGCCTGCAGCAGCGACTCAACAAATCACAGATAGCAGCAGTCTGCTTGTTTACCTGGGAAGAACATTTTCTTGCATTTCTTCTGGTGGACCTCCTGGAATAGTCTCGTGGACACCAAGTTGGGAACTACTGCTCCAGGATGTACACGCGCAGATCTTTAAGTCTAACCCTGTATGCTTTAGAAGGAAGACCATTGACCATTTTAGTAGCCACTCTCTGAACTAAGTCCATCTTGTTTATATCCTTTTGAAGGTGTGGCCTCCAGAATTATACACAGTATTCCAAGTGAGGTCTCACCAGGGCCCTATACGGAGCAATATCACCTCCCTTTTTCTGCTATAACAACCAGTATGTTTTCCTTTTTTTTTAACTGTAATTTTTTACTATGTTTTCTTCCCTATGGTTTGGATTCTCCTTTCTAATTCTGGACTAATGTACATTGGACTAAATTTTCTTATTTTTCCCTTTGCTTTTTCATTATGGTGTATTATTCTCCTGCTGGTCCATGCTTAATTACTGAACAAGTGTATTATTTGGTCATATTATGATTACATCAATAAATGTAAAGTTTTTAAAAAGTAATTTTCCTTCTGAAACACACCTTCCTCTAAAAGGAACATGGACCACTGGTTGTTCTGCCTCCCTCTGCCAGGAGCTGAATCAAGGAAATAAAATGGTGGTCTCAGCCTTCATTTTCATGCCAACCCCAAAATGTATTTTTAACTTGGGTTAGGCTAATTGCCAGCTCCGGGTAGCGTGGTATCTGCAAGGTGACATCAGCAGGGCAATCAAGAAAGGCCTGGAATGACACCAGAAAAAAGTCAGAACACTGCCTGCAATTAAGTTGTATAGCATCTCTCTTCAGCTGATTACCAGCTCCAGGGTGGGGTGGTATCTGTGAGACTTAGAGCTGTGTCATCAGAGGGCTCTGCAGTAGGACTCTTCCTGGAACCTGCTTCCGCTCCGGGATTCACCTTTCCACCTGTGATGAGGTGCAGGCTGGCTTGAGGGAGAAAAACCCGGACTGAATCAACCCAGGGAGAGCCCAGAGCAGAGCTAGAGAACAGAAGTTGCTGTTGAGCCAGGGAAATACTACATATCCCAGGTTCTTTGAGCCTCAGCTAACCCAATGGGAAAGAGAAAGAGCTGAGGGTGCAGCTGAGCAGGACACCCGGGCAAGGCACACACCTGAACCCATGATTGCTGAGGAGAGAGGCACTGAGGATACATTTGGGTTAAAAGAAGAATGCAGCTCCTCAGAGGAGGAGGAAGCCATGGAAACAACTGATACAGATATGGAGATAGAGGGGCCGATGCAACACAGTGTGCTCAGCCGAGCACACTGTTTAACCTGCTGTTGTGCCAGGGTTTAAATAGGCGCTAATCCAACCCCTAATGCAATAGGGGGATTAGCGCCTATTTAATGCATGTCTGACGCGGAGTGAATGAGTTAGCGCTAATCGCATGCAAATGCATGTGAATGAGGCTATTACTCATTCTCTCCAAATGCAAAAAAATAAATGTGCGTCTCAGATTCACATTTATTGCTCAGCTATTAACGCCTGCCTGGAGCAGGCATTAATAGCTGAGCTGAGCGCACTGAAAAAAAGTACAGAAAAGCAGAAAAAAAACCTGTTTTTCTGTACTTTTTTAAAAGTAAAAAAAAAAAAAATCTCTGCCGGCCGCTTTGAAGACTGACGCCAATATACTCGGCATCAGTTTTCATAACTGGCCAGCTGCAGTTATGAAAACCGACGCCGAATTTATCGGCATTGGTGTTCTTAACCAGCAGACCACCGGTAACCATGGGGTCGCGTTAGCGACCATAGCACGTCCTTGCTAGCGCGACCCCCTAATTTGCGAATTACATGGTGGGCCCCCCCCCTTGTGAGTGTTGCATCCGTCGGTGCTAGACGGCTTCGCCCCATTTGCCTCACCTTGTTCCCGGATCCTCCCGCTTACCGAGGAAAAATGGATACCTCCGCATCTACAAGCCGACCTCTCCGGCATCCCCACAACGGCTATGGTGCACCCTCCTGCCATGCTCCTCCCAGGTACCTACTAGGGTGCGTGCGCTTGTGCCACCCATGTCTTTATTTCAACCTTGGCCCGAACCTTGGGGGCGTCCCCCCCCCCTTGCTGACGTCACGCCATCTGGGTATATGACCTATTCTAATTTGCTAGCTCATTGAGTTAGCAAGGACTCAAATCCGTTCCTGTCTACGCTACTCTGCCGCTTCCGTGCTGCCGCTGGAAGCTCCCTCTCTGCCCTTCTGGGTAACTGCTAGCGTGGGTACCCGCTCCTCGGGGGCCCTCTGCTTTATTTCAGGTGCCTTACAGGGAACAGATACTCACTCCTCGAGGGCCTGCTCTCCCTGCCTGCACTCTCTTCTTCAACCTGGTGGAATCGCATACCTACAGCAAACACCTAGTGAGTACTCTAACTCTCAGTCTATCTCATCCACAGTACTACCTTGCTGGGAGACCTGCTTCAGAGATCAACAGAGTGAGAAGGGCTCCCTCTGCCGAGGTCCCTGAGACTGCTACTACCAGAATGCCTCACTACTGCCACCTCTGGTAGTACTCTTCAAGCTGTATAATAAAGAACTAACTGTGTTTGTGCGTTCTGAGTCTAGCCCAGTACTGTGGCTCCTCACGGTGCTCCTCCCCGTGGACATGGTCATCTGCCACAGTACCCAAGGATCCACCCAAACACCGCTTAAACATAACAGCAGGTGCCATGCATATGTTAAGAAAGCAGGTGCTGAAAAGTCAGCGCCAGCTTTCTGAGAATAATATTGCATCGGCCCCAGAGTGAGTAAGGATTACTCAGGGTTTTGTATCATTGGGCTTGATTTCAAAATAATTTACAGACATAAAACTGGGTTTTACAAGTGTAAATGCACTTTACCCGTGTAAGTGGGCTTTTGAAATTTGCTTCAGAATATTCCATTGAATTGTCTGTAGGATTTACTTACGTAAGTGCACTTAACATGAGTAAATGGCTTTTGAAAATTGCTATGATAGTATGTTACATTTACATGAGTAACTCCTTTGAAAATTCACCTGTTAGTGAGCACACAATGGAGCACGTTAAGGAGCTCTGTAGTGTGCTCCTTCATTCGTGATTTGTGTGAATTTGTGCAGATTAATTTTGAAATGTTGTTTTGATATGGCAGGTAGAGAGTTTTGATTTGTTTTATTGTGTTACTTGAGAATTGCCTAGCTAGAGCTATTCCTGTGGTATATGGGAAGGCAATGAATGAGATAGGTTTTTTTATTCTTGTTATTTCAGGGCAGGAAAGGTATGAAGATCTGACGATCAGATCACATCTGATCATCAGATCACATCTCTCCGTGACCGATCATATTTTTTAGTTTCAGTACAGTGTCCACCAATTATAGCATCCTGTTCACAAACCAATTTAACATAATTATTGATGAATGTGCAGTTGATATAAAAAAAGTCACCAATAATTTATTTTTATGATATATTATTAGAGTCGAAACCTAACTGCTTGTATATTACTGAATCGTTGCTAGTAAACACTGACCAAGTGCTGCTCAACCAATTATGCCCTACCAAATATGAACTAATATCAAAACCCAGGAACTTATAAAGTAGTGGGAGGGTTAATATGAATCTTTAAACGGAGTTTGCAAATGCAAGCTATATCTATTGAACCTTCCCCACCATTTGAATTCCTGGTTGCTTCAGCCCTAATTTTAATATGTGTTTTGGGTATTGCTTGCATGGATCTTTAATTTTCAACATGTCTTCATTTTTTAAAATCTTGTCTAATTTGCCTGACAATTTGTATTCAATGTTGGTTTTAGGGGATTTTAATTTGCATATCGACCAGATGCCACCACCCCCAGCCTGTGAGATTTTTCTTTATTCAGTTTGGCTCAGGGATGGGATCAAGCAATTCACGGGCCTAAACATAGGCATGGCCATATGTTGGATTTAATATGTTTAAATCCACTTTAATGAAGAAGACTCATACTGATACAAAACTCCCTGGACGAAACATACAAGAAAACAGCGACCTATCTAACGACAATCAAATAACTGTTAACTAAATTGAAACTCATAATAAACATTGAAAAAACAGAAATAATAATCCTTGACAGAAAAATCAGATCAACACCTCCACCACCCCTAATAATAGAGAATCAAATAACCGCAATCTCCCTGATCTCACATGCACGTAATCTTGGAGTCATCTTAGACAGCGAACTATCTTTTAAAAATCACATCACAACAAAAATTAAAGAAGGATACCTAAAACTACTAACCCTGAGACGCATAAAACCCTTCCTAACCCAAGAGGACTTCAGAACAGTAATACAACTACCCATTCTCTCCATTCTCGACTACTGCAACTCTCTACTTACTCGGGCTACCTCTATCTGCCATCCGCCCCCTCCAAATTCTTTAAAACTCAGCAGCAAGACTACTCACAGGAGCCAAAAAACTCGAACACATAACCCCAGTTCTTATCCCTACAATGGTTTCCAATAAAATACTGAATTGACTACAAAATATTAACCATTGTACACAAACACATACACGAGGAACGAACCGACTGGCTAAGCGAAGTGATCAAACCACAGAGAAACCTTCGTTCTGCCAACAAAGGACTCCTGGCAGTACCCCCCCGACGAGCCACACAACTGACATCAGTATATGACCGTGCCATTTTCCTCGCAAGCCCCCAACTATGGAACATGCTACCGACAGAACTAAGACTACAACCCAGCCAGAAAACCTTCAAGAAAGAACTGAAAACCTGGCTGTTCACCAAAGCCTACCAAGACTCACACCGCCACTAACATCCCCCTCCTACACACCATTCTGAAAGACCACAAAGACTCATGCTAAAAGACTATACCAATATTAGAAGTCATGCTCTATACTTATACCCTGGTCGCCCCTGAAAATTCAACGTTATACTGTTTATCCTACTATTTCCTAATAACATGTTGTTCTACTCTCATAACTTGTCACCCTTGGAATTTTAACGTTATATTGCTTTTTTCCTACTAATTTTGTTATTTAATCTTCTCCTTCACCCTATCTAACACCACTCCAAAAATATCACTTGAGCTAACCCACCCCACTAATTGAACACTTTGCCTATAAAAAGCACTAACCATGTTAACTAAATGACAAAATTGTAAACTGTTGTAATGGCAATACCGAACGACGGTATATAAAACTCTATAAATAAATAAATAAATAAATAAATAAATTATAGTGGAATCTACCTATTGTCTGATCATTACTTGATAATAATGAGCATTGCTTTTACTTGTGCTCTGAAACAAGCGGTGATGTGATGGTGCTTAAGAAAGGACACTTTAATATGGATGCTATGAAACAACATTTATCAGAGACACCTGAGAAAATAAATTATAATGCCTTGAATGTAGCTATTGAGGTTTGGGAGGTGGCCTTACAGTCAGTAGCAGACAATTACTTTAGCACTGATTAGCATTGTTCATCCCCCGAAGACAGAAGCAGGAGGAGCAGTATGGCCCCCCGGCCAAAAGATGCAGCTTCAATCAGGAGCAGGAGCAGGAGCAGTGCCGATTTGAGGCTAGGAGGAGGGACTGGTGGGCCCTGGGACTGGAGGCTGCTGCTGCTGCTCCTTGTGCATCCAGAGAGTGCAAATGAGAATGAGAGGTCTGTGTGCATGTGTGATTGAGCTTGGCACAGATTGTGTGCGACTGAATATGGCAGAGAGCATGTGTGTGTGTGCATATCTGTGCATGTGTGTGTATGTGCGCACATGCGCACATGTGATTAAGCATGGCAGAGAGCAAGTATGTGTGTCTATGTGTAAGCATGGCAGAGAGCGAGTGCATGTCTCTGTGTGTTAGCATGGCAGGGAGCTAGAATGTGTGTGTGTGTGTGTGTGTGTGTGTGTGTGTGTGTGTGCACTCACGCATGTCAAGCCCAGCAGAGAGCAAGTGCAGATGTGTGCATGAGAGGCAGAACTCGAGGGCATGTATGTATACATGTATGAAATTGAATGTGGCAGAGAGCAACTGCTCACACGTCTATTTGCGTGTGTTAGATTAAGTGTGGCAGAGAGTATGTGGGTGTGAGATTGAGCATAGTAGAGACAGCGTGCGTGTGCATGAGATTAAGCATGGGAGGCAGAGAGGAGAAAGTTGGGTGCAATAACCCATTACTTCCCCCCTGTTAATCCATGACAATATCAGGGCATCTGGAAATCAAATTCCCAGGTATGGAAACCAGGGAATTTTTGTTAGTCCTTAAATTTTTTAATTATTCGGTGTTATTTGATGTGTCTGCTGTTTTGAAATATTTTATTGAAATTTGGAAACGTTTTATGAGATTTTAATTATTGGATGTTCTATTCCTCAGCTGATTTGAAATATTTATTATATTTATTAATATGGTTTTACTATTTACTATTATGATGATGTTTTCTATTTCTTGATTTTATTCTTTGTTTTATGATGAATGGTGATTTTTCTGTTTTTCCATTGTTGCATTGCATACAGAGTCTGCCTTGTTGTGGTTTCTAGTTCAGTATTTGTGTGCATGTTTCTATGTGCATGCAGCCAAGTTATAAAATGGGCGCAAGCTGACAAACGCACGCCAATGTGAGCCCGCACACTGGTTTAAAGTTACCATCGCAATAAAGTAATTGCAAATAAGGAAACTTATCCTGGGTAATCAAATTAAACTTTATGCTAATATCTACAAAACTCAGCATCTGTGAATTACCCCAGGTCTGATCCTTAAGGGTAAACCCTAGCTCTTCCCATCTCCAAAGTTCTGGAGAATTAAGCCCTGCTGGAAAGTCCCTATTATATCTCAAAGGACCTAAAAAAGAATTACTTCTTATGCACCAAAATCTCTTTCCAGAAATCCCACAAGGATAGTTAACAAAGTGAAGGGGGATAAGCTCCCAGATATCACCCGCAATCTATTAGGAAGCTACATCTGAGCTTTGAGGGGTGTAGGGCTCGCTATGACCTGTTCTGAATGAACCCACTGCTTGCCACCTACCTCCTTATGCCAATCAACTATTGCCTTTAACTGGGAGGGTAAATAATATTTCTTAAATGGATAACACCTTGGTTAATGTATTTTTGTGATATGTTTCTTTGCTTTTAGTTTTATTTTATGTCATGATATAAAGTTCTGATAAAGATAAAGTTTAAAATGAGGAACTCCTAACCCTCCCCCCGTTTTGGTTGGTATAATACACATAAAGACTTTCGTATAACATACACAGAAATATTAGCAGAAACGAAATCGTTAAGAGAAAACATTTAAAATAAAAATCATCACAACTTATACCAAGCTTAACAAAAAGCAAACAAACACATGCCATGCTTGACAGCTTTTTCTGACACGCTGTCATTCATTACTATGTAGCTAGCCTTAACCGGGTTAAAGAATATTTGGTATGCAACATCTTTTTTCCTATTGGCTCCCTTAAATCACATGACTTTTTCGTGCCATTCTGACAGCTTTTAACTGGTATTCTATACTCTCTCATTTGTATAATCACTGTGAAGGTAACTTGTTCAGTCGTTTATGGTATTTGATTTTTTTGCTTTTTGTTAAGCTTGGTATAAGGTATGACTATTTTATTTTAAATGTTTTCTCTTAACAGTTTAGTTCCTGCTAATATTTCTGTATATGTTATTTTATACATCGGTCCTTATGTATATATACTCTTGGTTATCAACAGGTTAGTCCCTCCTGAAGAAGCCGACAGGTGAAACATGGCCATGTCGGGGACCACAGCTTTTGAAACTTTGATTCAACACAGTGATAATATCCTTGGAACTATATCTGATTGAATCACCAATAAATATGCAATATTGAAATAAAGAAACTGTGATCTTCGATTAATATTTGAGCACCTGGCATGTTACCCGATAGTTTGGATTTAAAACTACTCCTTAAATCTTTGTTTGCTAAATTTGGATTTCCATGTGAGGGCTGATTTCCACCTGATGACTTTACTGCATTGTTAAAAAATAACATCTGCTATCATTCAATATGGAATAGTCACTGCTTGTTGCTGGCATTAGTAGCATGGGATCTATTTAATGTTCGGGTATTTGCCAGGCTCTTGTGACTTGGATTAGCCACTGTTGGAAACAGAATGTTGGCCTTGATGGATCCTTGGTCTGACCCAGTATGGCATACCTTATGTTCTTATATCAGTAATCCCAGCTGCTTTAAGTATCTTAACTGCTTCTTCCACTGTTTTAATTTTGGAGGTCACTCCACTGATCATGAAAGCAGGGCTAAAGGGAAAGCACTAATGATATCTAATAATTTCCTTCCTTGAAATAGTAGTGTTAGTCTGAGTCCATTCTTCTTCTGGATGGTTAAAGGAGACAAATCACTATATATCGCTATATCACAGCCATTCCAGTTAAGATTCCCAGCTTTCTAGTTGCAGCAAGCACTCTCTCTTTCAGGGAGTAAAGGTGAAAGCAGACTATAATATAATGGGGGAGTTCCACAATACAGGACCCTGTAATTGGTGGGCTCTCTCTATTTCCACATCCAACTCTCCAGACAGAAGCAGGACCCTACATAGTTGCTGAGCTACAGAGTTACCATTGTCATCAGTCTCTGGGATTTCTCTAAATTGCACATTACATCTGTGAGACTTGTTTTCAAGGTCTTCTAGTTTATCTGCTGTAGTCAGATAAGTCAATTTAAGATCAGCTACCATGTTTCTGGACTAAGTAGATGATTGCTCATTGATCCAAATTTCCTCCTCCCTGACTCTTCAGCCAAATTCAGAGAGAGATCCTTCCTAAGTTCAGAAACTGTCTCTAAAATGTCCACCTTGACAAAGGCTATACTTTTATTCATATTGCAAAACCAGGTGGAAAAATCCTCTCAGGATAAGCCCTTTCCCTGTGGTAGCATAGATGAAGGAATATTGCTGCTCTGGCCTACCTCCACTATGTTCTGCTCGTTAGCCTTCGCCATCTTGCCCAGCCCCTGTACAAGCATGTTAAAGGCTCCATAAGAAAATTGCCTCAATTCTACAGTTTTTTTCCATGAAGACATGTGGGGGGGGGACGACAAATAGCCAAAGTACGGTGAAAGGAAGGCTCACTTGTATCAGCAACTGCAGGTTATCGGGGGTTGCTGCGGGGACTAAATGGTTCAGGCTGCCATCTATACCAATGACGTCACTTCCCCAGGATATAAATATTTAAAATAAATGAATGACTAAATAAATAATGGCAGCAGAGAGTCATGCTGGATTGGGAGACTGATGCTGGGGTCAGGTAGCTAAGGAGGCCCTGAGGTGGCGCTACTCACACAAGCAGTCTCTAGCAGGGTGAGAGGAAATGGGCTGCTCCAGGTAAGGCCTTGGGAGTTGTGGCAGTAAGGCTGTTCCAATCACAGAAAGTGGTGTTAGGAATAAGGCATTTGGCCATGAATGGAGGCACCATTAGGTGACCATGTTTGTGGCAAATTTCAGGAGCCACAGTGGCAGTGAGAGTTGGGTTGTAGGAGGACAAATTGGGCACTAGGGATGTGCAGAAGAAAAAAAATAATTTTGGTTTGTTCATTCGGTTTGTTGGGACCCATATTTTTTTCTTTAGCTGACCAATGGCACCGGTAGCCCCTGTGACATAGTGAGGGCAAAGGCTATCGGCGCCATTTTAAATACCGGCAGCCGAGGATGTGAGTGCAGGAGATGGCTCCCGGATCCCCCACTGGATCACCAGGGAGTTTTGGTAAGTCTTGGGAGGGTCAAGAGGGTGGGGGGTTGTACTTAATTCAATTTTAGCCGGGAAACAAATAAAATTTAACGCATGTACGTATCAGGGGTCCCCCTTGCCGAATGCAACATATCTGCCCCCTGATGAATACGAATCCCGAATGCAACATATGGCGTCCCTCTGCACATCCCTACTGCTTTTTCAGATGATGCTTTATCCCAGAATTACTTATATGGCCCACTTTCCTCCCTCGGCTGATCTTCTTTACACAATAGTTGCAACGCGCAAAGCATGGGTATTCCTTGATTTGAAAATGGTTCCAGATCACAGATTTCTTTTGTGATTCCTTGCCTCTGTCTGCATCCTTGCGGGTGCATGATGGTGGCACTGAAATGATGATGGAGACAGATGGAACCAAAGAAACTGGGGCAGAGGATTCACTCATCCTCTGTTCCTGCACTGTCACTGAAGTGGAGGCTAAAACAGCACTCATTAATCCTCCTAATTCAGGGTCTGTTGCTAACAGCTGTCCCATCACTGATTCAGGAAATCCTTTAAAGGGAGATTCTTCGAATTCTGATTCAGAGGAAGAGGATGACATAATTGCTTTTGCTGCCTGTGCTGAACCAATGGTTGATTGTGTTGCCATTGCTTTAGGTTTTACCACTTGCACTTCAACTTCTACAGGCTCAGGTTGTAGTTGTACCCTATGGCTGCTGCCTACCCTTTCCCACTCCTCTGACTCAAAAGGATCTGGCTGACATACAGCTGGTACTGGCATATCCTCCCCAAGTTTCAATTTCTTGCTGCTTCGCATGGCTGTCTCTCCTTTTCCAAATGCGGGCTTGCCACGGCCTCTACATGATGTGATTTTTATCAGGTGCTGTACCTGCTTTTTAGAATTTATTTTTGCACCGAACAACATATATGCACAAAGCGGAGAATGAGGAATAATGATATAATATGTGCCAGAGATGTGCATTCTTTTATCACGAATTAGGCAATTTCAATGAAATTGCCTAATTCGTCGTGGTGCAGGGGACCCGAACCCCGAAACGGATTTTCCCCGAACTTCAGGGAAAATTCTTTTTTCGGGGTTAGTGCGGGGGGGGGGGGGAGGGGCACATTTCTTTAAAAAAAAACCACCCAACCCTTCAATTTTACTTTATTACAAACCCTCCACCATCCCAATCCCTCCCCAAGACTTACTAAAAGCCCTGATGGTCCAGCAGGATCCTGCGAACGATGTCTCCCTCTCGGGCCGTCGGGCCTACCACGAATCAAAATGGCGCCGGTGCCCTTTGCCCTTACTATGTCACAGGGGCTACCAGTGCCATTGGTCTGTTATGTAGCGGTGTGTTTTAGTGTGCCCTTGGGCCTCAGCCCGACCCCAGACAGATCCAGGACCGAACCAAGGGTTGACGGCGTGTTCCAGCATGGCGGGACTACGGTCTTACCCTCTGCCATGCCTGCATGCTACCAGCACCAACAACAAGATGGTGTTGGTAGGGGAACGGTCCTCTGACCATTCCGAGCCCTTTCAGACCTGCCGCTTGGATCGACATGGAGCAGCAGGCCGGCTTGAGGATGAGGGCAGACGGAGGCCTTGACATGAAGACATGACACCAAGGTTGTTGAAGACATGACACCAAGGCTGATGCAATGGCATCAGAGACCGGGTAACTTGACGAAGTCCAGTTGAGACGAAAAGCTGGGTAGGAGGACATTGGCACTGTCTCTCAGGGCGCCCTACTCAGCCCACCTTCACGGGCGGACCCAATCGGCTGGTCGTGGACCACCCTGTCCCACTGGGTGCCCTACACAGCCCGAGGAGGCTGGTCACGGACCACGTGGAGAGTGGGACGAGCGCAGGGAAGAATCCAGCCGAGGCAGAACTTTGACGACGGAGCCATATGTCATCCGGAGCTCCACAAAGGCTGGCAGGACAAGACGGCTCAGGAGCACAGGAACGAATTCCACCTGCAGGCCACTCCACGCTCGGAAAAGACGTCATCCAAGGGACCAAGGCCTGACAGGACCAGAAGGCTCAGGAGCGCTGAAGACACCGGAGCAGGATACCAAGGAACCAGGAACATCAGGAAGCAGGACATCCAAAATCGAGACACCAGGACACCTGGATGGGGACCTCAGGCAATCAAGACATGACATGACGAGAAGATGATGAGGAGCTCCACGAAGAAGACCTGACGGAGCTTGGCAGGCAGGAGCCTCCAGAGTGAAGTAACTCTGATGCAAGGCAAGGAACAATGTCAAGACCAGTCCTTTTATAGGGCTGCAGCAGGAAATAGTCACAAGGTGGGGCCCAAGGCATATCCAGCCGTGGGCCCTTTAAATTCTGAAGAGAGGCGCGGCCCCGCTCCTAGGAGGAAGGAAGCAGGGCTGTGCAGGACCGTGGACAGCGGCCTGCACAGACGTCGATGTCGCGAGGCAGCAGGGCTGGGCCTGGACGCAGGCCCCGAAGATGGCAGCGGCTCCAGCTGCTGCAGGAAGCCCTGGGGGCGGCTCTAGCTGCCAATCGAGCCCGGGGATGCGGCCTCCTGCCGCAAAGATCATGAAGGCATCGGTGGCGGCTTCCAGCCGTGAAAAAGATTAGAAGTCCGCAGCTGCGGCCACGGTGAAGAGCGACCCGATGGGAGGCCTCCAGGCCGCAGGAGGAAATAAAGTCTGCGGCTCCGGCCGCGAGGGAAGGTCCGACTTCGGCGGCGTCCGTGCCACGTCAGGTGAAGCATGGGGGAAGGTGAGTGCCTGCTCGCGGGAGTTAGCTCCGCGGCAGGATTCATAACAGGTCAGCCCCTGTCACATGGTAGGAGCAATGGACGGCCGGCGCCATCTTGTGCTCCTACCATGTGACAGGGGCCGACCAATGGCACCAGTAGCCCCTGTGACATAGTAAGGGCAAAGTCTATCAGCGCCATTTTGAATACTGGTAGCCGACGGCCCAAGTGCAGGAGATCACTCCAGGACCCACGCTGGACCACCAAGGACTTTTGGCAAGTCAGCACTGTCTAGCGCTAGCTGCCTGCCTGGCACAGCTGCTGGTTCACTGCAATAGGTCCAAATTTAAATCAATCACTGCACTGCAAACAGAAGCTGCAGCCTTCAGCCTTTCCCCCACAGCAGAGAAAAGGCTTGACAGGCAAACCTTCTTCTTCAGTGGCAGTGACAGTGCATGATGTGGGGAGGAGTAGTGGCGGATACATAGGGTTACCAACTTTTCCATGGAGCAGGACTGGACACTTATGGAGGTGGGGGGCGGCAGCTGCAGCCGCCGCCCCCCACCTTTTTTCCCTTTGAAATCGAGCATTCATTTTTTTTCCTAGGCAGATTCTTCCTGTCTGTCTGAGTTTGGGGCTCGGGTTCAACTCTCCTCTTCCTCTGCGATTCCCAGGATGACAGCACAAAGTAGCAATTAGTGGGCACAGCGACAGGAGAGGCAGATGAGGAGAGTCAAACTGAGCCCCAAAAACAGGCAGGTGATTGGAGCGCTGCCAGGCTGCCACCACTGATTGGCCCCTGGCCTTGCCTGTCTGGGTTTTACAGTGTCCGGTTACCCTTGTAACTGTACACTGTACAACAGGCTGTAAAACTGGGCTGTCTGTTCGAAAACCAAGCAGTTGGTCACCCTACAGATACAGGCAGAAGCAGGAAGAGAGAGGGTGATAATGGTGGCGCTTGAATGTATATATATATGTGTGTCTGTTTGTGTGTGAGTAAATTGTCCATCACTGGCAGTTTGTCACTAATATAGAGATCCTATTAGATTTCTACTAGAAGGTTTTTCCATTATTATGGGGGAATAGTTAGTGTGGGTATTAGCCAGTAGCCACACACAACCCCTCATCCAACCCATGTGGAAAATGCAAAGTGGTGTGCTCCTATGCTATATAAACCCCTGCTACCATTCTAAGGGGTGGAATTTTTAGTTAACCCTTCCATGGACAGCATGTCCATGGCTGGCTCCCAGTTTTGTCTTTGATTGAGGCCTGGGTTCAGAATGGAGGCAGAGAGCTTCCACCTTTTGAAGGACTGTAACTGAAACCTTGAAGACCATGTCTGGAAACCTGGTAATTTTTATGATTCCTGAGTTAGTTTTTCCACCCTCCTTAGCTTATATTTTGGTTTCCCTTTTTTAGATTTTTGTTTTTCTAACGAAATTCCTCACCTGGGTGCTCAGTGCATTAAAGTTGATCAATGCTCATGGCCTAAAAGATTAATCTTTTCCCTGCTCAGGGAATCATGGACCCTCAAATAAAATGATAACGTAGGAAGAGTTAACAAAGACTGGTTCCTGGGGCCTTTATCCAGTCCAGGGTTTGCATTGGCTAGTATATATAGAGACAGGTAAGACGTTCAAAGGATTTTTCACTTTCTATCTGGGAGAAAAAAATCTTAGTATAGCTGGCCTTGCAGAGGTAGAAATATATTCTGAATTTATGGAATTCTTCTCATAAAATCCCAGATAAGCTCATTTAATTAAGGGAGAAAAATGACACCTTCCCAGTTTAAAGTGATATTTAAGAACAGAAATAACAAACAATTTGGTAAAGTATATGGGAAAAAGTTGAGGAAAAAAGACATAGTTAGTAGTTTACCAAGTGGAGTCAAGATGTTCAGTTCCAAATTCTGCCTTTATTGACGAATTCCGAGAGACACATAACCCCATCAGCATAACCTCATAAAACATTACAAATGAATGTCTGTGTACTTATCAGGCAAATGCCTCCATGAAGTCAAGAGTTGGGCTCAGAAGAAATCTCACCGGGGCTGTTTATAAGGGCCTCCAAGAACTTTCCCTAAGTATCAGGGGACTATAATGAGCATCAGGATCTAAGCTCATGAACTGCTTTTATTGGCAAACTTTTGATGGATTATTACTTGTTCTGCTGAAAGGTAGATTTTTTTTTTAAGTCCAGCTTTTTGTGCTTTGTAATTTTTTTTTGAACAGTGACTTTTTCAGTACTCTATTGCTGTTGATTAGTGGTTATATCCAACAGGATGAAAGGAAAGAATGGAGGAAACTGAGCAAGTTTAGGTTAACCATTGGGGAATTATCACTTATTTAAGGGAAACCACTCACATTTAGAATCTGAGCCATTAAGCTTTTTTTTTTTCCCATAGCCACAAAATGGAGAAAATCCTTATTGAATCAGGCTCATAATCTTGCTTGACAAGTTTGAGGTTCATTTTTTTCTATATGTTGTTTATTTTTTTTCCGGTGATGTCATCTGCCAGCTTTCTTTTAAGTCACTTGGATTTTCAGCTGCCAGTTAGTGGCCCCCCACATTTGAAGTTTGGTTTACGCTGTGAGCCTTCCGGCTGAAGTTGAGCATGAGAAATCAGTACACTATAGTCTTTTGTCCTCATCGGCTGATGTTGAGGCTGGGGTTTGGAGACTGTATTGACTCTTCTCACTTTGAACATTTTCATCAGTATTATCTCACTTAAAGCTTCCATTTTATTTGTAAGCTGAAAAAGACTGAAAAAAGATTATACTTTTTTCGGGATAAATGGTTGATTTGTCTGAGTGGCATCTGTGAGTTATCCAGCTAAATGCTTCTGAATATGGATCTCATAGATATATATATATAGAAATGGTCCATCAAGTCTGCCCTGCAATCCTGTTTTGAATTTGAATTGCAGATCTTTAGTCTGGGTCCTTTCATTGTCATTAGGGTTTAATTGAACTGATTAACCCTATGCCCCTTTGCTATAGCTCTTTAGGGGGCCACATAGTCTAAGTCATTCCTTATTGGTGTCCTATCCTATTATCTTCTTCACAATTTCTCCTTTACTTCCTCCCTATTGTTTCTGCTCATTCCCCATACTCTTGGGAACTCCTGCAATTATTTCCTTAAGGATCTGCATAGTCTATCCCATACCTTTTTAAAGTCCTTTACAGTCTTCTTCCTCACCATCTCCTCTGGCAGGGCATTCCAATTGTCCACCATTCTCTTCGTGAAGAACCATTTCCTGACATTCAGTTTGAGTTAACCTCACTGGAGTTTCATATTGTGACCCCTTGTTCTCATTATATCTTTCAAGTTTTTAGTTGTGAATTGTTTATATCTTTCATGTATCTGAAGGTCTATATCATGTCCCCTCTGTGCCTCCTCTCTTCCAGGGTGTACATATTTATTATTTAGGGCCTTTAACCTATGCTCATAGGTCATTTGATGGAGTCCTCCCACCATTTTGGTTGCCTTTCTCTGAACCGCCTCCACTCTACCTCTTAGGAACATAAGAACATAAGAAATTGACATACTGGGTCAGACCAAGGATCCATCAAGCCCAGCATCCTGTTTCCAACAGTGGCCAATCCAGGCTACAAGTACCTGGCAAGTGCCCAAAAACTAAGTATATCCCATGCTACTGATGCTAGTAATAGCAATGGCTATTTTCTAAGTCACTTGATTAATAGCAAGTAATGGACTTCTCCTCCAAGAACTTATCCAAACCTTTTTTTAAACCCAGCTACACTAATTGTACTAACCACATCCCCTGGCAACAAATTCCAGAGTTTAATTGTGCGTTGAGTGAAAAAGAATTTTCTCCAATTAGTTTTAAATGTGCTACATGCTAACTTCATGGAGTGCCCCCTAGTCCTTCTATTATCCAAAAGAGTAACCAATTCACATTTACCCGTTCTAGACCTCTCATGATTTTAAACACCTCGATCATATCCCCCCTCAGCTGTCTCTTCTCCAAGCTGAACAGTTCTTTAGTCTTTCCTCATAGGGAAGCAGTTCCATCCCCTTTATCATTTCGGTTGCCCTTCTCTGTTCCTTTTCCATCGCAACTATATCTTTTTTGAGATGCAGCGACTAGAAATGTACACAGTATTCAAGGTGCGGTCTCACCATAGAGTGATACAGAGGCATTATGACATTTTCTATTTTATTCACCATTCCCTTCCCAATAATTCCTAACATTCTGTTTGCTTTTTTGACTGCTGCAGCACACTGAGTTGATAATTTCTAAGTGTTATCCACTATGTCGCCTAGATCTCTTTCCTTGGGGCGTCCCCACCACATGACGTCAATACCTCCGGGTATTTAAGCCTCCGCTATGCTACCTACTTTGAGTTAGCAAGGACTTCGGTTTGTCTACTCTGACCACTCTAAGCTGCTCACTTAGACGCCTCGCTACCCTCCGGGGAATCTCGCTCCTGATGAAGCTCTAGGCACCCACTCCTCGGGGGCCTCTCGCTTCCAACTACCCTTCAGGGTTTCTACTAACTTGATAACCGCTCCTCGGAGGTCTCTCTCTTTATTTCAGGATCCTCTGTACTATCAGGTACTTGCTCCTCGAGGGCCTACTAGTCCAGTGAATCCTGCACCATGGACCTTTGATCCCACCATCTTCATTGCCAGCAAGACGCTTGCACTACACTCCAGTGAGTACCTCTATGATCCGGTTCTCCAACTCCACCCATCAGGCTCGGCTTATCCCGCACCACGGGTTCCTGTCTACCTTGAACATCTGGGTGAGACTTCTACATCTGAGACTGTCAGAACATATTGCCACCTTGCCAGATTCCATTGCCTTTCCTTCCTGCCTCATACCATCTATCTACAGCAGTACAATAAAGCTTTCCACCTACAAGTGTCCGCTTTCTGCATTTAGCCTATCGCTGTGGTTCCCCACGGGGCTCCTCCCCATGGGAGGAGTCATCTCCACTGCGACTAAGGGTCCACACAATGCCACAAACACAACACTCTATTTGCATCACCTTGCACTTATCCACATTAAATTTCATCTGCCATTTGGATGCCCAATTTTCCAGTCTCACAAGATCCTCCTGCAATTTTTCACAATCTGCTTGTGATTTAACTATTCTTAATAATTTTGTATCATCTGCAAATTTGATTACCTCACTTGTCATATTCCTTTCCAGATCATTTATAAATATATTGAAAAGCATGGGTCCCAGTAAAGATCCCTGAGGCACTCCACTGCCCACCCCCCTCCACTGAGAAAATTGTCCATTTAATCCTACTCTCTGTTTCCTTGAGATACAGACTCCAGAACTGAACACAGTACTCCAGGTTGGGCCTCACCAAGGGTCTGTACAAGGGAATTAGCACTTCTTTTTTCATACTAGATATTCCTCTTTCTATACAGCTCAACATTCATGTGGCTTTAGTAATCGCCATGTCACACTGTTTTGTCATCTTCAGATTGCTAGACACTATGACCCTTAAGTCCCTCTCTTGCCCCGTACTTATCAGCTTTTCACCCCCCAATACATACAGTTCCTTTGGGTTGCCTCTCCCCAGATGCATGACTCTCCACTTCTTTGCATTGAAGCTGCCATGATTCAGACCACTGCTCTAGCTTTCTTAGATCACTTCTAATTCTTTCCACCACTTCCGGAGTGTCTACTCTGTTGCAGATTTTTAGTATCATCTGCAAACAGACAGACTTTACCCTCAATTCCTTCCATTATGGCACTCACGAAGATATTGAACAGTACCGGTCCCAACACCAATCCCTGTGGTACACCACTTAACAACTTCTTCTCTTCAGAGTAGGTTCCATTCACCATCAAACTCTGTCTTCTATCAGTCAGCCAGTTTGCAATCCATGACACCATCTTGTCATTCAGCCCCAAACTTCTCATTTTGTTTACAAGTCTTCTGTGTGGGGAAGTATCAAAGGCTTTGCTAAAGTCCAAGTAGATTACGTCCATCGCTCTTCCATGGTTTAGTTCCCTAGTCACACAGTCGAAGAAATCTATCAAATTTGTCAGACAAGACCTCCCCCTAGTGTCTCCATGTTGTCTTGGATCGAGCAATCCTCTAGATTCCAGATAGTTTACTATCCTTTCTTTCAATAGTTTCTCCATCAATTTACCCGGATAAGTTATTCACCTAACTATGTCCCATCCTGGATGACCCAACACTCCTCAACACCCACATAAGTAAGGGAAATATCAAAAAAATGCCATTTAGATGGATAACTTGTGCATTATCCATCTAAATATCTTTGAATATTGACTCCATGATATCCAGTTATGTGATTTTACAGGATTGTTTTGGGTAGAGTTTTGCTGGGGACATAATGATAGGTGAGTTTAATTATAAACACTCAGAGGGGGGTCTATGAGCCTGAAAATTAATTGAGAAGGGTGTGCAAGGCTGAAGGACATAGAGAAATGGTTCCCAAATCTGTTCTGGAGGACCCCCAGTCACTCAGTTTTTCAGGATACTCAATGAATAAGCTTGTGTAGGAGAAAGCTAGGGGCTGCCTCGTGGCTCGCTGGCCCTCTACTGATTTTAAGTTTCTTTAGCTATTACTGCTCCCACTGCAGAAAGCTCTACAGCACTGCAGCTTGAGGAGCATAGGAGGGAGGAGAGACAAAAAGAGGGAGAGGGGAGGGGGCTGCCACTTGGCAGGGGTAAAGAGGGGAGCCAAAGTAGATTGGGGGGGCTGCTACTGTTGAGCTGGGGTGGGTGGAGGAGAAAGAGGAGGACCTGGACAAGTGGTAGGGGGGCTGCAGGGCAAGGAATGGGGGGAGAAATAGGAGGATTCAGGGCACAGCATGGTGTGGGGTGAAACGGAAAAGGAAGGGAGGGGAGGGGACGAGAAAGGGATTGCTGGGCATAGAGTGGGGAAGTGAAAGAGGGAGTGTTAGGGTTTGTGGGTATGTGGGCCCTGGGCCAAGGTGAGAGGTGGTACTGCCCACAGGGAGGAGCCCTGTGAGCCTCACCGTCGGGAGGCTAGGTCTCAGCTGCTGGGTGCGAAGGACAGCGGGAAACTGGAGAGAGAGAAAGAGCGAGCAACACTGCCCGTGGAGCAGGGAGTGTAGTAGAAAGTCACTCAGACACAGGGGTGCCATGGGCTCTGTGAAGTGGGGTATACCCAATAGAGGATTCCTCTGTAGAGAAGATCCGGCAATGATCCACAGAGCAGGGTACACCGATGAGAGTCCTCTGTAGAGAAGATACGGCAATGGTCCACAGAGCGGGGTACACTGATGAGGGTCCTCGGTAGAGATGATACGGTAGTGGTCCGCAGAGCGGGGTATACCGAAGAGGATTCCTCTTGTAGAGATGATATGGCAGTGATCCACAGAGTGGGGTACACCAATGAGGGTTCTTCAGTAGAGATGATACGGTAATGGTCTGCAGAGCGGGGTACATCAATGAGGGTTCCTCAGTAGAGATGGTACCGTAGAGGTCTGCAAGCGGAGTACTCACAGTAGATAAGCGGTGGTTCCACGGGAAGCTCCAGGGAGTGGGGCAGGCAGTAGTCCTAGGCACAAGGCCCTCCGAGGAGCGGATATCTAGAGACGAGGAGAGGGCCCCCAAGGAGCGGGTACTCGGGACGTCTCACGCCAGGGAAGCAGGAGCTGGAACGGAAGTCCGTAGAGCAAAGCGGATTCAGCAATGAGGGAACTCATTGCCAAGTCATAGGCAGACAGGGCCAGCCAGCTTGAGTCCATGGAGAATGACGTCATCTGGGGAGGATAACACCCCCAAGGTTCCCGCCATGACGTGCATAAGGCTGGTCCGGAAGTGCGCGCGCCTAAGGAACTTCAAGGACAAGATGACGGTTGGCAGCGTCCACACCATCCAGGGAGTCCCGGAAACAGGGGTGGGCAGGCCAGCGATAGCTGGTGGAGGCCGCAAGACTACCCAATGGAGATAGTGTAGAAAGACAAGAGGTGAGCAACAGCAGTCACAGCCGTCTGCGACTGACAGGCATAACAGTACCTCCCTTCTTAGGGCCCCTCCCTGGGGGTTTGGGTTTTCTTGGGTGAGAAACATGGAACTGCTTGATCAGTTCTTTGTCAAGGATATTGACTGCAGGCTCCCAGCTGTTCTCTTCTGGGCCAAATCTTTCCCAAGAGATCAAATATTCCCATCGCTTCCCGCATTTCCTCACGTCCAGGATGTCCTGTACCTGATAGGTAATGTCCTCCTCTGATGCCAGAGGTTGAGGCTCAGGAGGTTTCTTGGAGAACTCAGACAAGATGAGAGGCTTTAATAGTGAGATGTCGAAGGTGTTATGAATCTTGAGCGATGTAGGTAGATGAAGAGTCTAAGTGACCGGACCCAGTCGGCGAAGTACAGCAAAAGGCCCAATGTATCTGGAAGCGAAGCATGCTGAAGGCAGTTTCAGGTGAAGAAAGTGAGTGCTGAGCCACACTTTGTCGCCAGAATTAAACTGTGGAGCTGCCTGATGATCATCGTAGAACTTCTTTGACTTCTGGGCGGCTTGCTGTAGAAGTTGTTTGATGTGCTCCCAAAGTTGGTGTAATTCCTGGGCTCAAGCCTGCGCGGCTGGAGAAGATACAGACAGAGGTAGTGGAAGAGGAGGCAGAGGCTGGCGTCCATATACTAATTGAAAGGGTGATGACCCGGTAGATGCAGACTGGTAGGAGTTCAAGGCAAACTCGGCCCAGGGTAGTAAGTCAGCCCAGTCATTCTGCCGAGAGTTCACATACACCCGAAGAAATTGTTTCAGGGTTCGATTTGTCTTCTCTGTCTGACCATTGGCCTGCAGGTGATGTGAGGTCCAAGACAATATCAAATTTTTTACATAGTAACCTCCAAAAACTGGCCATAAATTGAACACCCCGATCAGAAAGTATATGCTTTGGGAATCCATGGAGGCGAACAATGTGGCAAATGAACAATTTCGCTAATTCCGGGGCTGAAGGAAGGCCAGGTAACGCCACAAAGTGAGCCATCTTATAAATCGGTCCACTGTAACCCAAATGGTGTTGTTGCCACTGGAAGGAGGTAGGTCCACAATGAAATATGTGGCTTTGTGTGTCCATGGTTCACTAGGTGCAGGAAAAGGCTGTAGGAGACCCCAGGGTTGGCCCATCGGCGGTTTCTGACGAGCGCAGATGGGGCATGATTCCACGTATGCTTGAGCATCTTTTTTCATAGCTGGCCACCAATAGAATCTCTGGAGGGTGGAAAGAGTTCTAGCTTGTCCGGGTGGCCAGCCAGCAAGGAATCATGTGCCCAGCGGAGGATTTTCCTATGAAGTGGTTTGGGAACCACCATCTTCCCAGATGGCACTGTGAGAGTGGTGGAGAGAAGAACTTTAGTTGGATCAATGATGTGCCGTGGAATATCCGGAAGATCTTCGGTGGTGAACTAATGAGAGAGTGCATCGGCTCGAGCGTTCTTATTGGCTGGCTGGTATCGTAGTAGGAAATTGAACCGAGTAAAAAAGAGGGACCAGCGGGCCTGTCTGTGATTAAGGTGTTGAGCATGGTGCAGGTACTTGAGGTTCTTGTGGTCAGTAAATACTGTGATCTGGTGCTGCGCTCCCTTGAGCCAGGGACGTCACTCCTCGAAAGCCAGTTTAATCGTCAGTAATTCCTTGTCCCCGATTCCATAATTACGCTCAGCTGGGGAGAAGCATTAGGATAAAAAAGAGCACTGGTGCAAGGTGTGATTGGCTGAATGCTGGCTAAGTACTGCTCCAACACCGACGTCCGAAGCATCTACTTCGACGATGAAGGGTCGTCGGGGTGACGCAAGCATGGTTCTTGTAGGAACACCTCCTTGAGCTCCTGGAAGGTGGCCACGGCCTCAGGTGCCCACTGAGAGGGATTGGCTCCCTTATGAGTCATGGATGTGAGCGGGGCGGTCAGTGTGGAATAGTTATGGATGAACGATCTGTAGTAGTTCGTAAAGCCAAGGAATCTTCTAAGTGCTTTATGGCCCATTGATTGAGGTCAATCGCAAATACTCTGGTCTTTTGTGGGTCCATCTGGGAACCCTGGCTCAAGACCACATAGCCTAGAAAAGTGACAGTCTTCTGGTGGAAAGAACATTTCTCCAGCTTGGCATATAAGTGGTTTTCCCTTAGGTGTTGTAAGACGTTGGTTATGTCCTGGTGATGGCTCTGGAGGTCTTGTGAAAACACCAGGATGTCGTCCAGGTAGACCACAACGCAACTGTAGAGCATGTCTCTGAAGATCTCGTTCATCATATTCTGAAATACCATTGGAACATTGCAGAGGCCAAACGGCATGACTAGGTATTCAAAATGGCTGTCGCTGGTGTTAAATGCGGTTTTCCATTCATCACCCTGGCGTATCCTGACCAAATTGTAAGCTCCCCTGAGGTCCAATTTGGTAAATATTTTGGCCCCCTGTAGCCTGTCAAAAGGTTCGGAGATTAATGGCAATGGGTAATGGTCCTTCTGGGTAATCTCGTTTAAACCACGGTAATCTATGCACGGCCAGAGGGAGCAGTCCTTTTTCCCCCCAAAAAAGAATCCTGCTCCAGCAAGAGATTTGGAAGGCTGAATGAAGCCTTTTGCCAAATTTTCTTGTATATATTCAGACATGTCCTTTGTCTCTATTAGTGAAAGTGGGTAGACCCTTCCTCGGGGAGGCTCAGTGTTAGGCAATAAGTTAATAGCACAATCAAATGAGTGGTGAGGAGGTAGGGTGTCCGCAGCTTTCTTCGAAAATACATCCGCGAAGGAGGAGTACTGCAGCGGAAGACCCAGAAGGGATGTTGTAGTAGCAAGGCAAGGTATGGGGGACATGACCGCCAAGCACTTCTTGTGGCAGGAGTTGACCCATTGGGACAATTGCAGAGTGCTCCAATCGAATTGCGGGGTTTGTAGTTTTAACCATGGCAGTCCAAGGACTACCAGGTGTATAGCCTTGTCCGGTACCAGAAAGGAAATGGTCACCATGTGCAGAGATCCAGTGTGGAGTTGGATGGGGACCGTGGAGAAAGTAACTTCGCCTGGTAATGGTTTGCCACAAATGGAGGAGAGCAGTAGTGGTGTTGGCGTATGGACGGTGGGAATCCGAAGGTGTTCCACAAGTTGCCTTAGGATAAAATTTCCACCGGCTCTGGAGTCCACCAAAGCCAGGGTGTGAAATTCCTGAGCATCCGAATTTATAGAGACAGGTAGAGTTAACGGAGGAGAGGGTGAGATCAGGCCTAGGAGAAGTCCTCTGGCAGAACCTAGGCCTGGGAGTTTCCAGGACAGAGTGGACAGGAGGGTACCGCATGACCCGGTTGACCACAATACATACAAAGACCAGATCTTTGATGACGACGCTTTTCTTTTGAGGATAGATGACTACGGCCCATCTGCTTTGGTTCCTCCTCCTCGGTGCTGTGTGTAGTAGCGGTCTGAGTGGACGATGTTGGGTGAATGCGTGGAGCACCTGAAGCCATCCTCTTGGATCCTCTGGCCTCATGCGAATGCTCATGAAGACGGCGGTCAATGCGACTGGCAAGGTCTATAAAAGAATCCAACGCCTCAGGGAGTTCTCGTGCTGCTAATTCGTCCTTGATATGCGGGCTCAGACCCTCAAGGAATATAGCATGCAGGCAGCCCAGGTCCCAGTGCAATTCAGACGAGAGAGTCCTAAACTCGATGACATAATCGGTCAGCGATCTGGAACCTTGTTGAAAATGCAGGAGCACAGACCCAGAGATAGTTTTTCGGCCTGGGTCATTGAACACGGAGTGAAATAGGGCGAGGAAGCCCGAAAGGTCCTGAAGGATTGGATCCATTCGCTCCCAAAGGGGTGACGCCCAAGCCAACTTTTCCATCCAGAAGGGACAAGATGTATGTTGTCTTGGAAACTACATCAGGAAAATATGGAGGTTGTAATGAAAAGTGCATGTTGCACTGGTTCAGAAGCCCCTACACAACAAGGGGTCACCTGCGAAACGAGGAGGGACCAGCAAGGGCACTGCAGGCTGGAATGGTGTCGCATGTGAAGCAGGGCTTGGCTTGGCAGGCGTCGAGGTGGAGTCCAGCCAATTGTTCAATAGATTTATGGCGTTAGCCAGAGTCTCCAGAATCTTTTGCAGTTCTGTAATTTGCTGGGCCAGGCCAGGGATGGCCTGGAGCGCCGAGACCTGTGCTGGGTCCATGGACTTGGCAATCTGTTAGGGTTTGTGGGTATGTGGGCCCTGGGCCGAGGAGAGAAGTGGTACCGCCCACAGGGAGGAGCCCTGTGAGCCTCACCCTCGGGAGGTTAGGTCTCAGCTGATGGATGTGAAGGGCAGCAGGAAACTGGAGAGAGAGAGAGAGAGAGAGAGTGACAATGCCCATGGAGCAGAGTAGTAGAAAGTCACACAAACACAGGGGTGCCACGGGGTCTGTGAAGTGGGGTATAGCCAATAGAGGATTCCTCTGTAGAGAAGATATGGCAATGGTCCACAGAGAGGGGTACATCGATGAGGGTCCTCGGTAGAGATGATACGGTAGTGGTCCGTAGAGCAGGGTATACCAAAGAGGGTTCCTTTTGCAGAGATGATACGGCAGTGGTCTGCAGAGCGGAGCACACCGATGAGGGTTCCTCAGTAGAGATGATACGGTAATGACTCAATGATCATCTCTTCTTCTGAAATGCCGATTACTTGTTCCTGTTTCTCTGATCCATTGCCACCCGCCTATTCTATATATATTTTTTTTTGTTGGTTTTTCTCGCTGCTAAATTTTACTTTATCGGTCTCTGATCTCCTGTTTATTATTAGACTTGCCATTAACTATGGAATTTGATTATCATTGGTTGAATTGTTTTTGTTATTAATTTGTTCTTAATTGATTCATATTATGTCCACTTTATTTCTTATTGACTGTAAAGCTTGTTGCTGATTTATTGTTTATTGTAAACCGAGGTGATGTTATTAACGTGCCGCGGTATATAAAAAATCTCTAAATAAATAAATAAATAATGGTCCGCGGAGCGGGGTTCATTGATGAGAGTTGCTCAGTAGAGATGGTTCGGTAGAGGTCCGCAAGCGGAGTACTCACAGTAGATAAGCAGTGGTTCCAGGGGAAGCCCCGGGGAGCGGAGCAGGCAGCGGTCCTAGGCGCAATGCCCTCCAAGGAGCGGATAGCCAGAGACGAGGAGAGGGCACCTGAGGAGCGGGTACCCGGGATGTCTCACGCCAAGGAAGCAGGAGCTGGAACGGAAGTCCATAGAGCGAAGCGGATTCAGCAATGAGGGAACTCGTTGCCAAGTCGTAGGCAGACAGGGCCAGCCAGCTTAAGAGTCCATGGAGAATGACGTCATCCGGGGGGGTGAACGCCCCCGAGGTTCCCACCATGACGTGCATAAGGCTGGCCCGGAAGCACGCGCCTAAGGAACTCCAAGGGCAAGATGGCGGTCGGCAGCGTCCATGCCGTCTAGGGAGGCCCGGGAACAGGGGCGGGCAGGCTGGCGATAGCTGGCGGAGGCTGCAAGAATACCCAATGGAGATAGTGTAGAAAGACAAGAGGTGAGCAACAGCGGTCGCAGCCATCTGCGACCAACAGGCGTAACAGGGGGATGCTGGATAGAAGGAAAGAGAGAGAGAAGAGAGAGAGGGGCTTTGCTGAAGCTTCCACCACTATAAGGAGAGCTGTGCTTGTGCTGCTAAAGGAGAAAGCGCTGTGTCAGAGCAGACACTGGTAAGTGAAAGGAGGAGAGGGCTTAATTCTGTATATCTGCCCTGGGCACAGAAAAAGCTGGTCCCGACTCTGGTTACTACAAATGGTGTATGAAGGTAAAACATTTTTTGTAATATCATACAGCACTGTGACAAAACTAAGGAGGGGAACACAGATCACTTGACTCATTGCTTTGTAATCAGTTCTCTTCCCATACACCTTATCGCATCTCTTTCCATCTCTATGGACCTGAGTCACTTTTTCCCATTCTGTGTCTATGGGGGAAAAAAAAAACTTTAGTGACTCAGGTCCTATGTGGTTTTTAAAGCTGTAGTACTAGCTAGATTTTTCAAAATATTCACTTACATGTTTCTTGCTTCTATTACTTAATTTTCTGGTCTTAGTCCGAGATATTCCATCTTTCTTTTTATCCTAACATATTGTATTTCTTGCAGTTTTACAACTGATGGGAACAAAACCTTTACACAAACCAGCTCTTTTTTTTTTTAAACAGTTTCCTTGTTTGAGCCCCCAGCTCAAGCTGCTTGTGTGTATTACTCAGGTCTATCCCTGTGGTGCCTTCAGGGAGTTATGATAAGGATCAGCAAAGCAAAGCAACACTCCAACTGACTAAAAATTCCCATCAGATTCATAAACTAGGGAGGGGAGAAACTTTCAGAAAATTTAAACACTAAAATCTGCACAAGAAGGAAATATAAGTTGGAATGGAAAAGAAGAATGTGCATTACTTTGCTTAACTACCAGTTCTTACAATGAATTTTGTGCTCTGCATTATGAAATAACTTAATGACATATGAAAGGAGAAAAATTCACCACAAATTGCTACTTGAATGTAAATGCACAGGCTTGTTAGGATGGCTGGGGCAGTGTTGCTGTGGGGGTCTTATTGTCTATTTGCTTGTATTTTTATCATCATTTTGTATTTATAAAGGCTTTTGCACTTATTGGTATGCTTTTCTTATTGAACTGCAACTCCACTGATGCTTTTGAAGAGAATTAAGGCTTCTTTAAGCCTGTATTTCCCATTTTCAGGGACAAAGGGATAAGAAGTGAAAGAAAGGGCGAGAAAGAGGCAAGGAGGGATGCTAGAGTAATGCAGAAGGACCTTTGGTATAGCTCTAACCTTTGGTTGCAGTACATGGTTCTCTCTCATCCAGAGCGGGCTACACTATCTCATGAATCACAACTCCTCCCAGAACAAGAAACGAGGATTCCAACCTGGACTTGAACTTGGATCTCCTGCATGGTACCTTCACAGGCACCAGTGTAGTCCTCAGCTTGTTTGCACTGTGTATGAGCTGCATGATACAATTCCTAAAGAGCTGGTGTTACATGGAGCGCTCAGGAGAGCACATAGTTGAATCTGCAGCTGTTTGCACGTTTTGTTTGTGTGCAGACTTTACTACTGATGCAGCAAGACGTTTGCGTACCAAAAACATTTGCGTGGCACAGCAAAAAAGTGCGGCAGGTTAATGCCCACTCATGCAAATCTCCAGCGTAGAGAGGTGCACTGGCTTCACTCCTTTTCTTGGTGAAGTAAAGTTTCCAGGACTAATGTTAATCTATGGGGAAGCTGGAGTTCCAGTGCTGGGACCTGTAGTTGGGATTGTATACGCAAAAAGGGCAAACAGTGGAGTGCCTCAGAGATCTGTACTTGGATCAGTGTTTTTCAAAATATTTATAAATGATCTGGAAAGAAATACAACTGAGGTAATCAAATTTGCAAATGATACAAATATATTCAGAGTAGTTAAATCACAAGCAGATTGTGTTAAATTGCAGGAGGACCTTGCGAGACTGAAAGATTGGGCATCCAAATGGCAGATGAAATTTAATGTGGACAAGTGCAAGGTGATGCTTATAGGGAAAAATAACCCTTGCTGTAGTTACACAATGTTAGGTTCCATATTAGGAGCCACCACCCAGAAAAAGATGTAGGTGTCATAGCAGATAACACACTGAAATCGTCAGCTCAGTGTGCTGTGGCAGTCAAAAAAGCAAACAGAATGTTAGGAATTATTAGAAAGGGAATGGTGAATAAAACGGAAAATGTCATAATGCCTCAGTACTCAAGATGTGGTCTCATCATGGAGAGATACTGTGTACAATTCTGGCCAACGCATCTCAAAAAAGATACAGTTCTACTGGAGAAGTACAGAGAAGGGCGACCAAAATGATAAAGGGAATGTAACAGCTCCCCTATGAGGAAAGGCTGAAGAGGTTAGGGCTGTTCAGCTTGGAGAAGAGACGGCTGAGGGGGGATATGATAGAGGTCTTTAAAATCATGAGAGGTCTACAAAGGGTAGATGTGAATTGGTTATTTACTCTTTCAGATAATAGAAGGACTAGGGGACACTCCATGGAGTTAGCAAGTAGCACATTTAAAACTAATCAGAGAAGATTCTTTTTCACTCAACACACAATTAAACTCTGGAATTTGTTGCCAGAGGATGTGGTTAGTGCAGTTAGTGTAGCTGGGTTTAAAAAACGTTTGGATAGGTTCTTGAAGGAGACGTCCATTGACTGCTATTGATTGAGTTGACTTGGGGAATAGCCACTGCTATTGTTGGCAGCGGTAGCATGGGATTTACTTAGTTTTTGGGTACTTGCCAGGTTCTTGTAGCCTGGACTGGCCACTGTTGGAAACAGGATGCTGGGTTTGATGGACTCTTGGTCTGACCCAGTATGGCATTTTCTTATGTTCTTATGTTCTAAAGGACGGAGACAGGACTAGATTTCAAAGAAGCAGGGTATAAGAGTTATTGTTTGTTCCAACAACTGGAAGCCTGCCCTCAGAGACTAAAGCTATCTGTCGAGCAAGGGAGAGGTATATAGAGACGGTGAAGGTGTTTTAAGCAGAAAGGGTCTACTTCTAATTCTATGTGCCCCAGGGTGCCAGTTAAAGGATCCATCCTACCCACTCATTACAGCAGGAATTTCATTAATTTGTTCACCACAGAGGTCAGACTAATCGATCTTTAGTTCCCAGCATTCCCCTTATTTTCACTTGGGTAAATAGGAACCACATCCACCCATCTCTAGTCCTCTGGAACTACTCCCAACTTTAAAAAATCATTTAAAAGGTCAGCCCCTGTAGCTGCCAGATTAGATTCCCTTAATACTCTTGGATGTACCTCCATTGTTCTATAAGTTTAGTTAGCTCCTCACAAACACATTTTTCTAAAAATTGTTTGAGGTTTACTTCACTTCCAATCCTATTTGTTGTGTTCATTTTATTTTTCTTGTTCCTGGCTCTTCCACAGAGAACATTGAACACTAAAACAGAAATATTTGTTAAGCAATTTTGCTTTTCGCTTGTCAGCCTTCTGTATATTCCTCCCCTTCACCTCTGAGTCTCACAATGCCACTTTTGCACTTCTTCCTATCACTAATTTATCTTTAAAAAAATGTTTGTTCCCCCCCCCCCCCCCCATTTTATATTTGCTTTTTTTCTTCCATTTGCAGGTAGGAGTTTGTCAATGAGGTAGGCCTCATTGACAAACTGAAGAGTAGTAAATCACCTGGACCGGATGGTATACACCCCAGAGTTCTGAAGGAACTAAAAAATGAAATTTCAGACCTATTAGTAAACATTTGTAACTTATCATTAAAATCATCCATTGTACCTGAAGACTGGAGGATAGCAAATATTACCCCAATAGTTAAAAAGGGCTCCAGGGGCGATCCGGGAAACTACAGACCGGTTAGCCTGACTTCAGTGCCAGGAAAAATAGTGGAAAGTGTTCTAAACATCAAAATCACAGAACATATAGAACGACATGGTTTAATGGAACAAAGTCAGCATGGCTTTACCCAGGGCAAGTCTTGCCTCACAAATCTGCTTCACTTTTTTGAAGGAGTTAATAAACATGTGGATAAAGGTGAACCGGTAGATATAGTATACTTGGATTTTCAGAAGGCGTTTGACAAAGTTCCTCATGAGAGGCTTCTAGGAAAAGTAAAAAGTCATGGGATAGGTGGTGATGTTCTTTCGTGGATTGCAAACTGGCTAAAAGACAGGAAACAGAGAGTAGGATTAAATGGACAATTTTCTCAGTGGAAGGGAGTGGGCAGTAAAGTGCCTCAGGGATCTGTATTGGGACCCTTACTTTTCAATATATTTATAAATGATCTTGAAAGAAATACGACGAGTGAGATAATCAAATTTGCAGATGACACAAAATTGTTCAGAGTAGTTAAACCATAAGCAGATTGTGATAAATTGCAGGAAGACCTTGTAAGACTGGAAAACTGGGCATCCAAATGGCAGATGAAATTTAATGTGGATAAGTGCAAGGTAATGCATATAGGGAAAAATAACCCATGCTATAATTACACAATGTTGGGTTCCATATTAGGTGCTACAACCCAAGAAAGAGATCTAGGTGTCATAGTGGATAACACATTGAAATCGTCGGTTCAGTGTGTTGCGGCAGTCAAAAAAGCAAACAGAATGTTGGGAATTATTAGAAAGGGAATGGTGAATAAAACGGAAAATGTCATAATGCCTCTGTATCACTCCATGGTGAGACCGCACCTTGAATACTGTGTACAATTCTGGTCACCGCATCTAAAAAAAGATATAATTGCGATGGAGAAGGTACAGAGAAGGGCTACCAAAATGATAAGGGGAATGGAACAACTCCCCTATGAGGAAAGACTAAAGAGGTTAGGACTTTTCAGCTTGGAGAAGAGACGGCTGAGGGGGGATATGATAGAGATGTTTAAAATCATGAGAGGTCTAGAACGGTTAGATGTGAATCGGTTATTTACTCTTTCGGATAGTAGAAAGACTAGGGGGCACTCCATGAAGTTAGCATGGGGCACATTTAAAACTAATCGGAGAAAGTTCTTTTTTACTCAACGCACAATTAAACTCTGGAATTTGTTGCCAGAGGATGTGGTTAGTGAAGTTAGTATAGCTGTGTTTAAAAAAGGATTGGATAAGTTCTTGGAGGAGAAGTCCATTACCTGCTATTAAGTTCACTTAGAGAATAGCCACTGCCATTAGCAATGATAACATGGAATAAACTTAGTTTTTGGGTACTTGCCAGGTTCTTATGGCCTGGATTGGCCACTGTTGGAAACAGGATGCTGGGCTTGATGGACCCTTGGTCTGACCCAGTATGGCATTTTCTTATGTTCTTATTTGCATTCCAGTTTTCCCCAGCTTCATTTAGCTTTTACAGATTATTGTCGCCTGTCTTCCTCTTTCTGCGTCTCTTGTACTTTATGAATGCTAACCTTTCTTTCCTTACCTTTTCAGTTACTTCTTTAGAAAACCAAGACAGCCTCTTTTACCTCGTTATTTCCTTTTCTAATAAAAAAAAAAAGTTGGCTGTCCTTATAATATCTCTGTTCAGTTTTGCCCACTGCTCTTCTACTTCCCCTAGATTTTCTCATCTAGCTAACGATTCATTGAAATACTCCTTCATTTTAAGCAAAGTTAGCTTTTCCAAAGTCTAGGACCCTTGCGTTTGAATGAACATTCACCGCCTTTTTTGTAATACTGAACCACACAATCCTGGGCACTGGATCCCAGATGATTGTCCATTACCACATTAGAAACACGATCCCCAGTGGTAATCACCTCCTCCCATGAAGTGCAGGTTCTGTTACAAGTTGATGGAACAGTTCTCCCTGCAGGGAATCCAGGATCTCACTGCTTCTAAAAGACACCGCAGTTGGGATGTTCCAGTCAACATCCAGCAGATTGAAATCCCCTAGCAATAGCACCTCCTCCTTCATAGCGATATGTGAATATCCTCCATTAAATCAGTATTTCTTCTGTTTGAAATGGAGGTCTGTACATTACACCACTTTAAACAGATATTCCATTCCCTCTTTCCAGATTAACACACTGTGCCTCCTCCTTATCAGGTCATTTATAAATATGTTAAAAAGGAGTGATCCCAAAGCAGATCCCTAGGGCACTCCATTATTCACCTTTCTCTGTTTTCTATCTTTTAACCAGTTCCCAATCCACCAGAAGATACTGAGCCCTATCCCATTACTTTTTAATTTCCTCTCATGAGGGACTTTGTCAATGTCAAGTACTTTCTGGAAATCCAGACACACTGTATCAACTGGCTCACCTTTATCCACATGTTTATTTATGCCCTAAAAAACTGCAGCAGATTGGTGAGGCCTTCCTTTAGCCTTCCCTTGGCTAAATCCATGTTGGCTTTGTCCCATTAAATTATGCTTATCTATACGTTTCTACCATTTTGCCTGACACAGACATCAGACTCATTACTCTGTAGTTTCCTGGATCACCCGTGGATCCCTTTTTAAAAATTGGCGTTATATTGGCAATCCTCCAGTTTTCAGGTATCATAGATGATTTTAATGATAATTTACAATTTATATATAGCAGGTCCATAATTTTATCTTTCTGTTCTTTCAGCACTCTGAGATGTATACCATCTGGTCCAGGTCATTTGCTACTCTTTATTTGACAATTTGCTCTAGTACATCTTCCAGGTTCACTGAGATTTGTTTCAGTTCCTCTGAATCATATTCTTTGAATATAATTTCTGGCATGGGTATCTCTTTTACACCTTCCTCTGTGAAGACCGAAACAAAGACATCATTTAGTAGGGATGTGAATCGTGTCCTCGATCGTCTTAACGATCGATTTCGGCTGGGAGGGGGAGGGAATCGTATTGTTGCCGTTTGGGGGGGTAAAATATCGTGAAAAATCGTGAAAAATCGTTGCCTGTGAAATGAAATCTAAAAATCGAAAAATCGCAAAACCGGCACATTAAAACCCCCTAAAACCCACCCCCGACCCTTTAAATTAAATCCCCCACCTCCCGAACCCCCCCCAAATGACTTAAATAACCTGCGGGTCCAGCGGCGGTCCGGAACGGCAGCGGTCCGGAACGGGCTCCTGCTCCTCAATCTTGTTGTCTTCAGCCGGCGCCATTTTCCAAAATGGCGGCGAAAAATGGCGGCGGCCATAGACGAAAACGATTGGATGGCAGAGGTCCTTCCGGACCCCCGCTGGACTTTTGGCAAGTCTCGTGGGGTCAGGAGGCCCCCCACAAGCTGGCCAAAAGTTCCTGGAGGTCCAGCGGGGGTCAGGGAGCGATTTCCCGCCGCGAATCGTTTCGTACGGAAAATGGCGCCGGCAGGAGATCGACTGCAGGAGGTCGTTCAGCGAGGCGCCGGAACCCCTCGCTGAACGACCCCTCCTGCAGTCGATCTCCTGCCGGCGCCATTTCCGTACGAAAACGATTCGCGGCGGGAAATCGCTCCCTGACCCCCGCTGGACCTCCAGGAACTTTTGGCCAGCTTGTGGGGGGCCTCCTGACCCCCACGAGACTTGCCCAAAGTCCAGCGGGGGTCCGGAAGGACCTCCTGCCGTCCAATCGTGTTCGTCTATGGCCGCCGCCATTTTTCGCCGCCATTTTGGAAATGGCGCCGGCTGAAGACAACAAGATTGAGGAGCAGGAGCCCGTTCCGGACCGCTGCCGTTCCGGACCGCCGCTGGACCCGCAGGTTATTTAACTCATTTGGGGGGGGTTCGGGAGGGTGGGGGATTTAATTTAAAGGGTCGGGGGTGGGTTTTAGGGGGTTTTAGTGTGCCGGCTCACGATTCTAACGATTTATAATGATAAATCGTTAGAATCTCTATTGTATTGTGTTCCATAACGGTTTAAGACGATATTAAAATTATCGGACGATAATTTTAATCGTCCTAAAACGATTCACATCCCTATCATTTAGTCTCTCTGCTATGGCCTTGTCATCCCTAAGTGCCCCTTTTGCCCCTTTTGTCTTGATTGGTTTGTAAGCTATATTGAGTAGAGAATGTCTCGTGTGTTGTTTTTTTGTACAGTGCTACATACAGCAAGAAGCGCTATATAAATTTTAAGTAGTTGTAGAAGAAGGCCGGGGGTGGGAAAGTCTCCTTGGAATTTGTTGAGGAGGGAAGAGGGGCATGTCTGTTCCTTTAGATGCTTTCAAATGCTGGAAAAGAAAGGGGACAGGGTTCCTAGGGGTGTGCTACATAAAGCACTAGTAATAATGTTTTTACATTTCTTGGAAGCTGCCAACCCAGCCACACCCCAAAGAACCCTGATCTCTGGTTCTCCTTCTACTGCATCTGTCCCCCCAAGAGGTATATGTGTGTGGCACAATCTCTCGCCTCCATCTCATTCATTCCACTTCCTTCCCTTCCCATTCATAAATGCCCCTCTTATTTCCTCTCCTTCTCTTTTTTCTCTTCTTTCACTCCCTTCACTTCTTCTCCATTTCCCTTCTCATTTTCACCCCTCCTTTTACTTCCTTCTCACCATTCCCATTCACTCCCCACTCCTCTCCTTTCACCTCCATCCCTTCCTCTTACCACCTCCCCTCCCTTCTCAATCACCCTCTCCTCTCACCCTTCTCACTCTTTGTATTCACTCCCCACCTTTCTCTCTCCCCTTCTTTTCCTTGTTCATTCTCTCCCATTCACCCCTCTTTATTTCTCTCCTCTTTCACACCTGAACTCCATTCCCTCTCATCCCTTCCCTTACTCACTTTCCAGTGGTGTCCTTCAGAAGCATGGAGGGCCCTGGCCTCCCCACCAACGGCTTTCTTCTTCACTGTGGTCTGGGCTGCTGTGTCTCCTGTTAGCAGGGCCTGGCCTCCCTGCTAGTGACTTCTTCAGCCCCAGGGACAGGCTGATTATTCTGCCAGCCAATGGGGCATGGCCTCCCCACCTGCGGCTTTTGGCTGCAGATTTCTTTTTTTATGCATGGGTCTTGACAGGGTGGATGCGGCCACACCAAGAAAAAGCATGGCAGGCTGGAAAAACTAGCACTGTGGGTCTTTTCCAGCCTGCGATCTGTAGTTTGGGGACCGCTGCTCTAAGGTATATATATGTAAGTCCTTAAGTCTCATCTCCTATGGCTTTTGGTGCAGACCCTGCACCATTTTAGTAGTCTTTCTCTGGACCATGATTCATAAGAAATGATTCCATTGACCTAAAATAGGAGAAAGCACTTTCTAAGCCAGGCTCACAGGACAGTTCCAGATGATGAATTCCAAAGGGTAAAAGTTACAAATGAATGCAAATGGTATATTTACAAATCCTGGAGAACAGGATCTTGTCTGCTTAAAGGTGTATTGCGCAGGCTAACTCTGAAAAGCCTCTTTTTCCTTCCACAGAAGCTGGATGTGTGACCTGCCGTCTCTGAGAGTTTATAGCACAATAGATAGCTGTCCTCTCTGGGATCTTCAGTTGCCAGTTTCCAGAGTCTGGACTCCTGAGCCACAGCAAATGTGTCATGTAGTGATGAATCTAATCTGGTTTCAGCTAAATTACAGCCTGAACCTTCCATTCATTAAATAATTACAAAAATACATGTAGATTTCTTTTTCCAGGCAAACATTAGATAATCACTATTAAAAGTGCTAAACAGACATTCCAAAGTTATGTGTCCCACTGTATAAATGGAAATTCTCAGGCCTGCATATGTGACCTGTGCTTTAGCCTTGTACAGAGCACTGCACAACACTATACAGTGGAGCCTTGTTGTCTACTCTTCACAATGCATCTTATTAGGATCACAGCCGTGTCCTTGTCACCTCCTACAGAACAAGTATGAATCTGCTGCCCACCAAGGACATCTGTTATTTGCTTACATTACAATCATATGATTTCTGGGTATGGTTTTGTAGCAAGTTTCATAGTAAAGAAAGAGGCAAATGTAAGCAAGGGATGTCTGCAAAATAAGAAATTCCCTATATCCTTTAGGCAGAAAGAAAGAAAGGTTCAATACATAGCAGTCACATGCTAGATGCTGGATAGCACGCAAAATTAAGACGTTTGCAATCTGAATAATTTTATTTTTCTTTTTACTGTCCAGTCCTTCATCTCTTGCAGTCCTTCCATGTGATCTGGTTTGAGGAATACCAAATTTATGTGTGGGCGAACGCTGGACAGTGACAGCCTTGAGGATAGCTTTACTGCTCACAGGTTTCAGCCTTGGACTAATTCTTCTTCTCTGAATGAAAGGTTTCCGTAATCCAGTCACTCAAGCCCAACTTTATACAAACTAGAAATACTTCACCAATGCAGCAATAAAAGCTGTGTGTAAAGAAAGAACAAAAGGTACAAAAAAATTATTTCACAAGTTTATTTTTTATAAGCTTTGCTTTTTAACTTCTGTGTTTATTTGCTACATCCTTTCAGAGAACATGCCTATGAAATAGACCCTGCTGGGAAAGGCATGCTGAACAGCTGCAGGTGTCCCGACCGACAGTGGCTACAAAGCTTTCTTGTTAATAAGCCATGCCACATGCCTTTTCTTCCCCCATTCTTCCCTCGGTTAATAACCGCCATCGATACTTCCAACAGCAAGAAACCACCATATACTCTGAAGAGCCATTATCCTTCGGCTCCGCACAAGTCACTGCTCTTCATCTCTGAGACAAGCACTCCCCACTTTCCCTCCCCCATGTCCACCCCCTACCCTTCCAGCTGCTGTGCATCACAGCCAGGATTGTTCTTGCTGCACTGGTCACTGACCTGCTTGCTAGCTCTGACCCACTGAAGCAGGGCTAGGCAATCCTAGGGACTAGCAAGCTGCAGGCACCATCTCTGGTGACATTATCTCCTTGTCACTTGAACCACAATGGGCAGTTGTGGCCAGCTGCTGCTCCTCTGTAAGCAGCTCACAATTTTAATGTGGGATAAGATTAGTAAATACAGTGTGCTACTATATTCAGCCATACATGGAACAGAAGGTTATTGTAGTGCCTTACACTGATGCATCCAAAGACAAAAACAGTCCTGTAGTTTCTGCACCAAAGAGATCTAGGTGCTTTACCAGAAGAGAAGCAAAAACTGAGCAGGGTGTATTGCGCTGGATTTGCCCTGACGTTTTGCTCTCGGGTGGGAGAAAAGTCATATGCTTAAGTAGACACATTGATTGCATTTATAGCGACATGCGCCCGGGCGACTGCTAAACAAGGGATTTCTGAACATTAAAATATAGAGATTTTTTGCAGAATAAGCTTTCTTGGAGGACGAACGGATAGGCAGATGGAATTAGAGTTCTTGTTGAAACATGATTCACCTTTTCCCAAGTGTGGTGGGGGTTTTTTTCCTCTTGAATGACATATCACCTCTTCCAATGTGTAAAAGACCAAGGAGGGTCACATTAGGGAAGGAAGATGATGCCACAACTATTTATTTAAATGCATTTGGCTGAGTGATCTTTAGAAGGAAAAAAGTTCAATTTTTTTTCCAATCATTGGTATTGACGAGGGTTCAAATGTGATGATAGGAGGGCACGTAACGGTTAGAAGCACTGATTTTTTTTGTCCAGAAAACCTTGAAACAAAGCATCAGCTGTAGCCAAAAGTCCCAGGAATCACGTTGCACGTGTCCCAGTTCTGAAAAGAGAAAAAATATTATTATATTCCTGGCTGACACCCATGGGAATTCCACCAGAATTGTCCCCATGAAAAGCCCTCATCCCCAAACCCAGCATAGCCTGCCTTCCTGCTCCAAGCCTCAGTACAGCCTACTCAGCCCAATCACAGTCTGCCCTCCGCTTCCCCCCTCAAGAGCAGCGCAGTCTGCCCCCCGTTCCAGCAGCACAGCCACCAATGAAAACCCTTATTTATGTCCTCTCCCCTGCATCTCCAGCCTCAATATAGCTTACCCTCTGCCCCTCAGCAGCCCCAGCACATCCAGCCCAAGCCCCAGCCCGTCTAGCCTGCTGGACTTATTCTCTGAAGCTAAGAGCTCTTTCCAGCGAGGGCACACATAGAACCTCTTACCAACTGGTAGATAATCAAACATGCAGCACTCAGTGCAAAAGACTGGATAGCCCCCTCTCACAGTTGGAATACTGTCTGCATCTTAATTTTGTTCAGTTGCTAGCAATTTAAAATTTCTAATTACACAGGAATATTCAAACTAATCTAAAGTACTTTTACTGGTTTATTTTATATTTATCTAGCAGGGATCCTCTAGATCAGGGATCACCAAATCCTCCTCTCTAGGTTATGCTGTCTTGGGATTTCTAGAGCTGTTCTCTCTTGGTTCACTTCTTATCTTTCTAATTGGACTCAAGTCTCTACTCAATCCCATTCTTCTTCGTGATTCAATTTAGGCTCTGGTATTCTCCAAGGATCTGCTCTCTCCACAACCTTGTTTAACATCTACTTAACACCCCTATCTTCCTAATCTTGGCATTCACTAAAACGTTATGATGATATACAGTTCTTCTTTCCGTTTAAAGAAACATGGGCTCAAACTGAATCCTTTCTTTGCACTTGTCTATTAACTATCCAAGGATGGCCAAGTCATAATAACTTGGCACTTAATATTTTTAAAAGTGAAATCATCATCTTATCCCCTTTTATAAATCAAAATATACCCAACAGTTTTCAATTTAATAATTAGATGATTCCGTTCACCCAGAAAGTTTGTAATCTTGGACTCATCCTGCTCTTTCAATGAATGACCATGTAAAACTTCTCATCCAATCCTTTTTTCATAAATTAAGACTTTTCCAACATCTGAAGCCTCTTCTCACTTCAACTGATTTCCACTCTGTCCTACAATCTCTTTTATTCTCTAGCATTGTCTATTGTAACTCACTCTTAATTGGTTTGCCCGCTCAAACTACCCGGCCATAACAGATTGTACAGAATTCAGCTGCTAGACTGCTGACAGGAACTCCGAACCATGAACATATTACCCCTGTATTGGAATCTCTGCACTGGCTACCTATTACATACTGAATCCAACTCAAGTTGGCTACAATTATACATTGTTTTATTCATAATATCCACTCTCCTTGGATTACATCTATCCTTAAAATCCATAATCCTATTAGATCACTAAGAACTTCTTCTTCCCAATCACTTTTTGATGTTCCTTCCCCTAGAGTAATCTGTCTGGAAGACACAAGAACACACATTTTCCTCTGCAGGTCCTCTCCTATGGAACTCCCTTACGAATGAACTAAGAAACCTCAATGAAAAATCCTTTTTCAGAAGCCTTAAAAACATATTTAAGAAAGCCTTCCCCAATCAGGCAGATAATACATAAATATCCCAGGTCTCCCCTGAATTACATAATCTGCCAGAGAACCAATTTAACCACTATTGTAATTTAGTATTTTATTTTATTTTAAATTTAATTTAATTTTATTGATGTTCTTAAGTTTCAGTGAATTTTAGTTTGTTATGCTTTATTTATGTGTTACTTATTATGTATGTTTCATTGTACCCCACCCTGAATGTAGGAAGGGCAGATAATAAATGTTTTAAAATAAATAAATACATAAAATAGAGAGGACATGTAATAATACCCAATTACACACCTTTTTGATACGTGCTTTGAACTAAGTCCCTGTTACTACAACAAATAAATCAATCCTTTTTATAAAATTTTTATTAATAAATACAAAATTTGTACAATCACTAGAAATGCATACTTTCCAAGCCATCCAGCATTGTAACAAGACATAAGTTTAACAAATGTTACAAAGTACCTGAAACACTAATCAATCAGTTGTTTAAAATATATTAGAAGTTGAGTTTTAGTATATGCCTTTTGACCCTCTGCTCTGGAACGATAGTGGGATATGGAAGCCTAGATAGGTCATGGTGTCCTCTTCTAGGGTTGCTGGGAGTAATATTTAGATGAGCCTTCTTGTATTCTTCTGCTAGAAAGCATGTAGGGGCTGTGAAAGCTAAAACCTACAGGCTCATTCTCTTCTGGATTCCTCTACTAGGGATGCTGGGAGAAATATGCAAATGTGCCTTACAGTTTTCTATTATTGGAGAGAGTGCAGGAGCTGTGGAAGCTGAGCCTAGATGTTTTTATTTTAAAATATTTTGTATACCGCCATTCAAAGAACATCATGGGGGTTAGATGTCTCAGTGTCCTCTGGATTCTACTGCCAGGACTAGAGGAAGAAGTATGCATATGAGCTTTCCAATTTTGTACTGGAAAGTGTGCAGGAGCTGTGGAAGCTAAGTCTAGATGGCTGTGTTCTCTGGAGTTTGCTGAGGGGACTACAGAAAGAATTAAGCATATAAGCCTTCCAATTTTCTACTACTTGAAAGAGTGCAGCTGTGGAAGCAGAACCTAGATGGCTTGCAATGTCCTCTAGAAACTCTGCTGGGAGAAGCATGTAAATGAGCCTTCCTGTTTTCTTCTACTAGAAAGAATGCAAGGGTGGTGGAAGCTAAGCTTAGATGGCAGTGATGTTCTTTCTACTGGGAGATATATACAGATAAGCCTTCAGATCCTCTCGCACTAGAAAGCATATCAAGAATGTGAAAGCCAAAACATTGATAGTTACAATGTTTTCTAGAATCTTCTGCTGGGAGAAATAAATAAATGAGCTTTCCAGTTTTCTGCAACTGGAAAGTTAAACCTAGATAAATCATAGTAACCTCGACACACCAGTTGAGAATCACTGTTCTAGAAAACTCTGTTAGGGAAATGATGCAGATGTGCCTTTTGGTTCTCTACTGCTAGAGAAAATGCAGGGATGGTGAAATCTGAAACCTAGCCAGCTTGCAGTGTTGTGTCCTCTGCTGGGGCTGCTGGGAGAGGTATGCAAATGAGCCTTCCAGTTCTGTATTGCAGACAGATACCACTTTCTCCTAAGAGCATTATATATTTTATTTAAAATTACTTATATTCTGCAAGCTTTACGGTGTGGTCAGTGCGGATTATAAATATTTGTATAGAGCATACCAGATGTACACAGTGCTTGTTATGCTCAGGCTTGTGAACCCTTGGGCCGACGGGAGGATGGTATACCTTGGAGGAAGATCCGTAGGTTCTCCCATCGGGTGGCGAGGCAGGAACCGAAGATGTGACCAGTGGACCCTCGGCACTGGAGACAGGCATGACTGTGGAGGCGGACGAAGAGTCGAGACGTCGAGGAACAGAGGAGTGTCTTCACCACTGGAAGTCCGCAGTCCCCCCGGGAGGAGCCTGTAGGGACCCGGACCACTGGGACTTAGGTGGACCTTGAGAGGTCAAGCGTATGGTGCAAGGGCTGACTGGAGCTTCACCCCTGGAAGCCCGTGGTCCCCCCGGGAAGAGCCTGTAGGGACCCGGGCCGCTGGGACTTAGGTGGGCCCTTAGAGATGATGGTCAGGAGAAAGTCCAAGGTCGAGTGCCAGAGGGTCACCACTTACCAGTCCGAGGTCACACACCGAGGGATCACCACTTGCCAGTCCGAAGTCAATACCAGGAATCACCGCTAGCCAATCCGAAGTCAATACCAGGAATCACTGCTAGCCGATCCAAGGATCGGAACCAGGACCAAAACGAAACTGGAACAAAGAGTCAAGACGCTGGAACTCACCGAAGCAAGCAGACAAACAACTCTCACAGGAGACGTTGCCAAGTCTGGCCCTGTGGATAGGAATCAGCTGCAAGCAATTAAAGGGACGAGGTCCCTTTAATTCTAGTGAAGAGGCGCGGCTTCGCGCCTAAGGATGGCAGCGGCCATCTTGGACCCGGGCCGCGGAGGAGAACAGCAGCGGCCGCGAGGGAGGAGCAGGGACAGCTCCGATCCCGGCAGCCAGCCCGAAGGCCCGCGGGGGTGCCGAGCTCGGAGCAGGGCAGTCGGCCCTGACGCTGCCGCTGGCCTGGTCGGCAGAAGAGGTAGGGGGCCGCGCCCACGGAAAACAACAGTGCTGAACAGTGACACATTCTGTACTCCTTGGAGCTTAAAGTCTAATCAAGACAGACAGGAGATATAATAAAAAATAAGAAGCTTTGAGTTAAGGCAACAGGAAGGATTACAGTAGATGGATATAGGTGACATTAAATTGAGGGTATGAACTGAGTACCATCAAATATGATGTTGGCTCATTAAATATTTAAGAGAACTCTGGTTATGCATGTTACTCATCAGTCTTTTCTTATTTTGAGTTAATGGGCATAAATTATATCCCAGTTCTATCTGAGATAAACTGAGAAAGGTACTCTCAAGCCAATTCACATTTCATCATTTATCTTCAATGCCACGTCATAGGCAAAATACAAAAATGCTAATTAGTTTGGCTCAAGCACAGTGTCTACAAGAAATACAAATTTCTTCTGTCATTCTGATGCAAGAGACTGTGAATCAGACTTACTAAGCATTTCACTCAAAGACAAAATGTGCAACACCTATGTGCAACACAGCCTCAGGAGCCTGGGTGGGAGTGTACATATGTATTGGTGGTTGAGTTCCTGGTTTGTGCATATGGAATGCCACTCTTGCTTCCTACAATAGGCCCCACACTGCAGCAAATGTCTTCAGTTAAATGTTGATTCAGTACATACTGATTTACTGTAGCTAATTTGCGTACTCAAAATGCAATTATGATAACATTGTATTATCCCAGTAGCCCTCCCCATTACCAATCCCTTCATATGTAAACTGATAAAAAGATGCATATTACACACTGAGCACCTACAGTGAAAAGGAACCGACCTATTATATAAAAATGTTCTCCAGGCGGGCCCCCAGTGCTGTAGCACAGGACATCCAAGTTTCAGTCTTTTGTCCTGCAGATCCCAGGGAGCTGAAGGATGTCATACGAGTGATGCACTTTAGCTGCATTTCTCCCACAAGCCCTGCCAATGCCAGAGAAGAGCTGAGTAAATCTGAGTGGAAACTTTGTTACAACTCCCAGCCACCGAGGGATCATTTGTCACCCAGGCAGATTATCTGGGAATGTTGGGGAAGGGGTCAAAAATGGTGAGAAATGAAATTTAAAAATATATATACTCCATTCTAGTAAAGTAGATCTGTAAGGCAAGTGGATTATGAATGTAAAATGTTTAATCTGCTTTACACTCAAGGTTTGCTCAAACCACTTCAAGTTTCATCAAGATGCAGCTATCAGCTTTGAAACAAAGAATGTGTTCCACTGAACATGAGGAGAAAAGCAAAGCAGTTTGTTTAAACATAATTATTTGGCACACAGCAAATGCCTGGAGTGAGGAAAGATCAGCAGTTGGGCAATAGTATGCAAAACTGTCACGTGAAAGATACTGTATGCGTCTAGTAACATAGTGTCATTGAGTTTTCCATGGCCTTAGGGCTGGGCAGGAACCACAAAGGTGAGACACCTGAAACTAACAAGAGGGAATCTGCCAGTAGAGGCTCCCCCTATTGGAAAATTTAGGAACAGCATTTCTTCTGCAAAAGACCATAATATGGGCACCGTATGCCTCTCCCCTAGCACAGCCCCAACTTGCCCGCCACCTCTCACCCCCCCCCTCCCCCAGAATACAATAAAAGTCATCAGACAGTCTCTGTGAAAGAATTCTGGCCACAGCTTCATTTATAAACAATGCATAAATATAATATGTCTCTTGAACCCTAACTAACTTTCCAAAGATTCGGCTTGTACAAAGATAATATTTCATCACATTAATCAGTCAACTTAATTTGTCACTTGCAGCTGGCATGCCTGCTCAGTTACTATTGACCTGCTCGATAGACTCGGCTGATATAGGGAGTGCATAGCCCACCACACCAACCTGGCCATGCTTGCCCTCAATTGCTTCAAACGTCTTGTGCACACAAGTTGCCAGGCGACATGGCTGCTGAATCAGCTTGAGCTACACAATATACTCGTTTTTTTCTTGCCCCAGTTTGGCGGGGCCCTAAAAGTAGTCATCTGTCCCCTTACGTTTGTCCATCTTGCTACCATCATGCCGAACCTGGAATCTGAATTCTCCCACTACTGAGCTGCCACAGACCTACCTAACTAGCCAATACCACGATCAAGGGCTGGGTCAGCAGACAATTTTTTATCTGCTTGCAGAGAACGCCTCTGAGGAAGCAGTACTTTTTATCTCCCTGCAATGTCGCTCTGCCCCCCCTCCTACCACATCAGCAAATTCCTACCCAACTTCAGCCCCTTTTGTATACAGACCATGCTGGTCCACCCACGTGGCCACGTTATGGCCTAATGGGCTAGTTCACTGAGGCATCTCTACTCATTGTGGCCACATAAGTGCAATGTTAGTGCTGATACCTCGTTTGAAAAAGGGTAGTGCAATAAGAATGCTCTGGGTTTATTTCAATGACTGTTCATTTATAAATGGAAATGCACTGAGCTTCTCAGTAGAATGCTACTGAGCTGCTGAAGTCCAAATGGTTACTGTGCAATGCCTCTTTAAGTCTCTCACGCTGACACAAGATGCACTGCCTCTGTTCTTCTGGGGCAAAGGATGACGGCTTTCCCACAATCCATGGGCGGCTGTGAAGCACTGCCAAAGCCCTGACACGTGACACTTTACTTAACCTCTTTTCTGAAGGCTTCGGAGTCCCACCAAAAATTGTAGTTAAAAAGCTACAAACTAAAAATCCCCCTCATAAAAGAAGAAGGGAAGTGATATATTGAACCATCAAATGAAAAACTATCACTGAATGAATTTGTTGATCTTGGTGAAAAGCCGTGGAAGCTGCAGACTGACTTTTCCTGTGTGGTCCTATCTTTAATTAAATCCAAACTGTTGTGCACAAACTCCACCAGAAATGAATGCCTTTAAGATGCTATTACTAACTTCCAAAAGGATTTTTTTTATTTTGCAGACCTGTATTTCAACAAACTACTATATTAAGCTTAGCATGCTTTCATTGCTCATGGCTTTATCGGGGATGTCTGGAGATAATTAACTTTATTGACTTTGACATTTATATGACAGCTTAAATCGGGGTACCATACAACAAATGGCATATAGGTACAAGGAATCCATTCCTCAAAGGGCTTACACTTGATGTGGACACCTGCAGGAAGAGGAAATAAAGTGAGTTGCCAAATGTTATTGTCAGTATCTGTATGGTTATCTGTATGGTATCTCCAAATTCAGCCAGCCAGAGAGCAGAGGCTGGGCCCAGGAATCAAACTCGTCTATTCTTCCTGGCAGTGCGCAGGACTGATAACAAGCCACTGGGGTGACCCAATTTTTACTGCGGATTCAGCTCAGGCCTTTTCATTGCCAGCTCAAAGCAAGTTATTTTCAGGTACTATAGGTATGCCCCTGTCCCCAGAGGGCTCACAGTCTAAGGCAATTGTACCTGAGGCGATCAAGGGTGAAGGGACTTGCTCATGGAGTGTCAGCCGGATTTGAACCCTGGCTGCCCTGGGTCTCCGCCTGCTGCTTTAATCAGTAGGCACCTCCTGCCTGCTACTGTCCTGTACCTCTTTTTAAGTCTCTCACGCCAACGCAAGATGCACTGTCTCTATTCCCAGAGCTAAGGATGACGGGTTTCCCACAGTCCATGGGCGGCTGTGAAGCACTGCCAAGGCCATGACATGTGACACTTTATTTAACCACATTTTTGAAAGGTTCATAGTCCCCAAACAATGTAATAAAAAGCTACAGAATTTAATTCCTCTCATAAAAGAAGGGAGGTTTTCAAGAGCTATCAGGGAAAACAGCAAAATTTCTTTTATAGCATATAAAAGCACTTCCAAACTATTTAAATCACGTTAGTTCTTATTTTGCAAAAAAACAGATTATTTTTTACTTCCTAATTAAGGGCCCTAAACCAGACTTCTAGTTGGGTGTCACCAGAATCAGCCAAGGAGTAAGCAGTGTCCTCTGAGGTTGTTTTTTCACCTTGTGACTGACATCAAAACTTTGGGGCTGACTTGAATTATTTGTCTGGCCAACTAATAGTGAGGCTCATCAGACCAATTGACTAATTCTGGGGCTGATGCCATTAGATGCACGTTGAAAACAGACACTCGTATTGAGTGCCCATTTTCCTAACGTGCACAGAGTCACATTCCCTTGGCGCCCGATGAAGTATTTAAAGGAGGGATTGCATAAAAAAAGAATGCGCTGGGAGAGAATTGTTCGTCTCTAGTGCTCAAATGCATCGGACACCCACAATTGCAATGGGTACTCAATACGAGCGTCCATTTTTATCCCGCTTCTATTGGCCGAGTTTGCTGAAGACACCCACAGCTAAGCACCCCTTGCTATGGGCATCTAAATTGTGGACCAAGAAGAATTTTATTTTTTTAAATCAAGCCAATATACATGTATTATTCAACACCGCAAACAGTAATTTAAGTGCCACAACAATACTAAATAGGAGGAACCACAGAGGTCCGTATATTTAAATTTCTCATGAGCCCTTGACTCACGGATTGACTTTATGCCACCTCTGGGGCTGGAGTTAAATTTTCCGTGTTAAAAAGTGTGCATTGGGAATCCAGCAATTTTCTGCATCGGGGGGGGGGGGGGGGGGGGTAGCTAATAGCCTCATCTGTATGGAATTTACATGTGATGGGCACTATCGGCTACATATATGTTTGGGTGTGCGTTTTGTACACGCTAATCTCCTTATTGCATCGGGTGCTAATCTAGGGCGTCCAAAACACCCATCTTAGTGCGTGTAAAACTGTGCGCTAAGCTGGGCACATTTTAGTTCATCAGCCCTTCTGTGTGGATCTGTTTGTTGTTCTTGGGGGAAGGGCTCCAGTGGCTGGTGATTGGTTTATGTATTTGTTTATTTTAAATTTGTTGATTAGGAAAGTAAAAGACAAGCTACCCCTCCCCCCCCCCCAAAAAAAACCCCTTTGTTTTACACTGAGCCCTGGAAGATGGCAGAGGCACATAGCACATATTAAGCAGTTGAATCTTGACTTCTTACCAATCGTTTGAATAAAGTATCTGCAAAACATGTTTAGTTATGGTATGTTCCTCTAGAACAGAAATGAATCCACTTTGGGCCTGAGGCGCTACAAGTATTTTCCCATTTTGTGTCTTTCATCAGGATTTAGGACTGTGATCAGACAAACCCTGCTGATGGGAAAATCCACAAATTTAGGAATGGCACATTTGGATGCAACTCCTACATCTTTGGATGTCCCCGCTGGCAGGGCTTGTCCGATCACAATCCTAGAACCTGATAGAAAATGGAGGAAAAAACCTTTTTGTGCATAAATATATATGGGTATTTAAGAACAGAAAAGCTTTTCTTCAAAATTTTTTTAAGCACATTGAAAACATGCCAGGAAATGTATAGAAAAGGGAAATGAAAACTGAAAATGAAATTAAAGGCTTTAAGTGCACGGAAGAATCTGACTCCAACTTCCTGCCCCCAAGCCCTCATCACCTCCCTTCCTTGTTTCGGGCTCTGGCAGGTCACACCCTTTCTCTGGGAGTAGGCACAGTCCCCATGGTGCTGTCAGTTTGCAAGCGCTGTACCTGCCCTCATTGTTGATTTCCTTCTTTCCAGTGAGAGAGGCTACAAGCCCACGGGTTTGGATCTGCCTCATCTTTGAAAAGCAAGATGTAAACTACAGAACTTGTTTGAAAAAAGGACAGCGAGGTAAAAGCATTTTCTTTTGTTGAGAGAGACGTTAAAACTTGCCTTCATCGGGAATGGCTTGCTTTTTATACCCTGTTGTTTTCAGTATTTTGCTTGAACTTGCAAAGTTAAAAAAATAAATAAATACAGGGAAGGGGGGGGGAGGGAGACGGACAACTCTAGGAACTTGTCCAGGCAAAGCAGCGGATCAGCCTTTCCCGGCTGTGAATTGCTGCCGCAGTAGCTCCCGGCGTGTTCCGCACGTTGCTGCTATTCACCAGCTAGGGCTGGAGTCGGTTACAAAGATTTTGTTCCTGGTTAAACGCGGGTCTCCCTGCCCGGGGCGGTGCAGCCGCTGGCCTGCTCCCATCCGGTGAAAGTTGGAAGGGGGGGGGGGGGTCGGGTGAAAAAAAAAAAACCCTAAACAACTCTGCCCCCGGTTTCTGATGCGAGCGATTAGTCTGGACGTGGAAGCATGGCGGGAGGGGTACCATTCGCATAGACTTGCGGGCGGAATCTGAAGTGCGGGCGAGCCGCCCGGGGAGAAAGGCGGACGGGCAGGAGGAGACCCATGTGCGTTCGCCCCAGGAGGCACAGTCAACGGAAACAGTTCGGATCTCGGTGACTTGGTTTTCTTTGATGCAGAAAGCACCTCCTGTGAATGTTTTGTTGGGTTTTTTTTATCCCGTTGCTAGCAAGTGTGCAGAGTCTACAAACAGATCTATCTGCTCGCACACAGGACGCCGAACTCAATGGTGTCAGCTCCTGTTCTTTCTCGGAGATTGGACGGTGTGCTTTCGTTATGTATCGCACTCTAGTGGCTGTTGCACCGGGAAGAAGGCGTCCAGCATCTCGATCTGAGGCTTCCCCCTCACGGCTCGTTCTCGTGGGAGAGAGAGAAGCGCTTGCAGCAGGAGCGATCACCCCCCGGCCCGGCCCGGCGAGGGAAGCCGCCTTGCGGATCTCGCGCACGCCAAGGTTTCCGTTTCTTCAGCCCCCGCTTTTTCAAAGCCGGTTCCTTAGGCAGCTGCTCGGCAACCTGTTGCAGGGAGGACATGCGGGGAATTTCAAAGGGAGCTGCCCGGGGTCGGGAAGTGTATTTTTAGTGCAAGGGGACACCGCCGAGCTGCGGCTCCCACGGGGGTGGAGGCGTTCAACTGCATTCCTAAAACAGATTAGATAAGGGGGAGCCGCAAGTGAGACGGTGTCCATCGGTTCCTCCCCCTCTCTGTGGTTTAAATGTCACTTCGTATTGCTGCGGTCGCTCCGAGGTTTTCACCGTTTTGTGAACGTGAAGCACTGGGAGGTGGATGCAGCCGGGCAAGCACTCGTCTGTCTGGCACCTTTGTAGCCATGGCGTAGCCTTTCACCTCCCCCCAGCCGCGTTTAAAAAAAAAACAGCTTAGGTCGAGCGAGCAAGAAAATAACCCGAGCCGGGGGGGGAGGGAAGGAAGCACTGCTCGATTGTGTTCTTTGTCGAAGCGAAAGGGTGCGAGGGAAGTTGGGGAAGGGAGCAGTAGCAGAGTTAGCAGAATGCTCGGTCGCTTCCGGAAACACTGCACGTGCTCATTTCATGGGAACTTCCTGAGTCTGTTCGGCTGAGTTTTTGAACCCTCAGAAAAGGCACAAAGCGGCTTGTAATTAAAAAATTAAATTGGGTACAGGAGCCTGCAAATAGCTGTTAAATAGTTGGTGGGTATGCTATAAGCGTTTGCAAAATCTGTATAAATGGTGTCGGAATCAGTGACTGGCCTCATAAATGTTTGTTCGTTGTTATAAACATACAGCAATATTTAACTTAATTTTTCTATTTTTGTTTTTTGGCTTCTCGAGCTTTACTTTATATAGAAAAGGAACTCTACTGCTTTGTTAGACTTTTTTTTTTGGAAGTTTAATATAAAAATAATTTTTTCCTAATAAGGTATTTTTTTTACCCTAGTGTAACTAGCAGGGAGAAGCTATAGTCCTATAGCGAGGACGTTTCAAAGACATTGTATAACTGGGTTTTTACCTGCAAGGTGGGTAAACTTACACAATGTGTCTTCTTTTAAATTGCACTTAAGCAAATACATTGGGATTTTCAAAATGCACATAAATATCATAAAACATTTCTGTGCATATGATAAGTATTATTTGTGTGTGGGGGAAAATTTGGTGGGATAATTTTCCAGGCACATAAATTGGTATACCTTAACATGCAATTTTGCAGCCTAAATTAGGATGGATGACTGAATTGAAAACTACCCTTAGAGAGCCCAATCTGCTCAGACTATTCAATTTTCATTTTCTTAAGGAGAACCACAGTTTACTGGGACTAGGCACGCAGAGTGTGGAAGACAAAAACACTTGTCTTCAAATATTTTTAAATTTAATTTTTAATATACATTCCTGTGAACATGGAAAGATAGATTTTGTTGAATAACGATTTCATTGCAACATGACCTTATTTCAGTAGAGATCCATTTGGTAGAGCGCCGCTTTTCTTATAGCTGTACTCATTTGCAATATACATGCACTATCAAAGAAGCAACATGAGCAAGAATAAAAAGTTGAATGCTCTTGGTAATTTGCTAAACATTGAAATAATATAATCAGTACATAACTGTTATGGAGTCTCAATTTAGTGGACCCTTGGGCCTACCTGCAGGAGACTGGGAAAGGTGTTCAATGTCTCTAGTATGTGGCAGGCCGGGAGGCAGATGTTCAGGCAGGACGTAGAGGTGCTCTTCACCCTGGAAGCTGGTGCTCCTCCGGGAGGAGCCCATAGGAGCCCAACCACTGGGACTTAGGCGGCTTCACCCTTGGAAGCCGAAGCCCCCCCCCCCCCCCCCCGGGAGGAGCCCATAGGGGCCCGACCGCTGGGACTTAGGTGGGTTGTTGATCAGGACTGAGAACTGGAACCAGACTAGAACAGTAGACAGGTACTGTAACACCACTTGGGTACTGGAACCAGGCAGGAACTGTAGCAAGACTCGGGTACTGGAACCAGGCCGGAACCAAGCAGGTACTGTAGCAGGCAAGCAGGGAGCGAGTACCAAGGCAGCTCACTTCGGGGCACGACGCAACAGGGAACCAGGAGGTAAACCCGTTGCAAGGCAAAGACTGGGTGTCCACGGCCGGCTTATCAAGGCCGCGGCGTCTGACGTCAGGAACTGGGCGGAGTCACCACTGGCGGGAAACAGCCTAGAAAAGCGCCCAAGTGACGCGCGCGCCTAGCAGCAGGGCGTCTATGGGAAGCCTCCCGGTGGTGCGGCCCCCGTGGGGACGCCGCCAAACAGGCCGCACACCAGGTCTCCAGAAGCGGGAACAGGTCCAGGTTCTCGCTTTAAAGATGGTGCCGGCCAGCCAGTGCTCCTACCATGTGACAGGGGCCGGCCAATGGCACGGATACCCTGTCACATGGTAAGGGCCATCGGCGCCTTCTTTATGAGTGGCAGCCGACGGCCTGAGAACGGGATATCGCTCCCTGGACCACCACTGGACCACCAGGTAATTTAAAAATGTTTTTTGGGGGGGGGGATCAGGAGGGTGGGGGAAGCTAAGGGGTCATTTTTAAAGGGTCGGGTGGGTTTGGTTTTTTTTTTTCGGGCCATCGGCACCATTTTTGAGTGGCAGCCAAAATGGCGCCGATGGCCCGAGACCGAGAGATCGGTCCCCGTACTCCCACTGGACCACCAGGTACTCGTAAAAAGTTTTGGGGAGTTCGGGAGGGTGGCGGGAAGGTAAGGGGTCAATTTTAAAGGGTCGGGCCTCACTAAAAAAAAAATTAACGATGTGAATCGGAAATGATTCAGATTCACATCTCCACCAATCAGATTTTTTTTTCTCTCCAGCCGAACCCGATCGTTAAGACGATCGGGCACAAGATTCACATCCCTAGATATGATATTAGTTTCTCCAGATGGTTTAGACTTGACCACTGATCTAGACTCACCAGGAGAGGGACAAGCACACTATTTTGCTTACCTAGTTCTGGATCCTGATTGTGACTGGATTGTGAAGTTTTTCTTCAGACACAGAGCTGATTTGTTCTTTAAATGTAAAATTAGGATATTTCTAAATGTGGTTGCTAGTCTTTCAGCTGTAGAGCTTGCAATTTTACAATTGGGAGCTATGTTTTTTTAAGGATCCAGCTAAATGTTTGATTAGATACAGGCAGTGTCCCACTCACGTTGTTTCAGGCCCATCCAACAGGCAGGGGCCTGTTGGAGCAATGCTGTCGCGAGATCTCATCCCCGCGACGGCGAAGAGGAGGGCCAGAGCTCCAATGCCATTGCGGGATCCCTTTCCATCTGTACCTAATGAAAAGGCCCTGTGTGGGTGAGAATGGGTGTGTATGATAGAGCATGTAGAGTGAGTGTGTGTGAGGGAGGAAGGGAAGAAGACAGTAGGAGAAGAGAGACACGGAAAAGGAATTGGGAAAGGAGTGACAATGGGAAAATAGGGGAAAAAAAAAAAAAGACCGGGACCAACTGATTGAGATTTTAGCAATTTGAATATGCTATCTTTGGGAATGTGCATTTTTATATTTTGCTCTTTCTTCAGTATTCTACTGTTCAGAGTCTGGTTTCTCAGGCTTTCTATTTCGGTTTTGGTTGCGTGTTTCAGTTTCTAATTTGTAGTCTCTTATTTCTATATTTAGATAAGGGTCGGTCTCTTGTGCCAGTGTGACTGAGGTGCAGTATTTCTGCCAGCATGTAGTTTCGCTGTAGCAGTCCAGCTTGTTCTGTTACTCCACTAGGTGATGTATTTATGTTCTAGGTCTAGGGCCTGGTGTAGTATTTGCATTGCTGCTTTTTCATAAGGTTACTGTTATTTGAGCCCTGGGATTCACTGCTGTGACTGTATGGTATGGCAAGGTCCTAGACATTTCTCTTTGCAGGAGCTTGTGTTACTTCACAAAATAGCAGTGGAGGGATAAAAGTTTTACTGAGCTGACACCAGAATTTGAATATTTTTTTAATGTTGTAATGTGAATTGTCCTAGCTCTGCACCTGTTCTGATGATTAATGATATTTTATTGTAATTATGATGATTTCTGGCTTTCTGTAAAGAGGATTCATGAAAGAATACATTAATTTTTGTTTTATTACATGATTGACTGGATCTTTGTTTTCTTTGCTTTTTAATGATATACTTGTGCATTTATAAACTGCAAAAAATATAAAAATTAATACAGATTAATAAGGAATTTTTATTGCTGGTAAGTGCTTGCAATAATGGAGGTAAAATGTTTTAAAATTTCACACATGATGCATAATGGCTGATGCAAACTACTTAGAAAGTCATTGTAGGGAGCAGTATATGGCATTATTTATCAATAGGAATACAACTAATAGGTCTCAGACCTGTATGTCTACAGCCCACTCAAAAACTCAGTTCTGGCTAAGCCACTGGATACAGGAATATTAAAATGATTATTTTGTGGGTTTGTTTTTTTTTAGCCCAGTCAGCTTGCTCCCTAAATGCCAAGTCATTAGAAGGTGCTAATTTAAGATCTACGCCGGCTAGACCATCTGAAATTGAGGATTAATTCTTCTATAGGACTGAGCACTTACTCACTTCTAGGAGGGAGTCTAGTTTTACTTGTGCTATGATTTTAGAATTTCCTGCCTTTATGTTGGCTCTTCCCCCACTTGTTGCTGACTTTTGAATGTTTCTTTTCTTTCCCTTTCTTATTAATGGGATTATAGGTGTACTTGTTCTATCAAGATTTACTCTTGTAATTTTCCTGAATTTAATAAAAAAAATTAACTTAAAAATCTTGAAAATCTAAAATGTATTTTTCCCTTTGATTGTGTAGGATGATCCAAGTTATTATGGTCTTGGTTTTTGGCTGCTGCCCTTGAAACCCCACCCTGTTGAGCCTTGGGATTTGTAGATGTTTCTGTGCTAGGAACAGGGCTGCAAGTGAAGATGTACAAAGCTTTCTAAAGGAGGTTTGATGGGAAATCAGTCCATTTCCCATGAAAATTGAAAAAAAAATCTTTTTTTAAATACTAATTGCATACATTTTGAATGGATTACAAACATGCTAGGGTGAATTTGAGTGCATTTTTTTGGGATTTTGACAGACCTGATTTTTTTTGTGCTGTGTCAGCCTGCTAAGGCTGCCCTGAGTTGGATGCATAAGTAACTTGTATTTAAAGTAACTATAGCTGAAGCACACAGTAGGGTGGCCTAACTATTTTTCCTTTGTGTAAAAGCAGTCATGTTCATAGGTCTGGGTCTTAGCAAGAAAACACAAAGGGTATATCATGGGATTCTTTGGCTATTCTTTTTGTATGTAGTGCTTTAGAATAGTTCTTGTTCATCCAGTATTGCACAACATGGACTGCATGGTTAAAAGGCCTCAGCCTCTGGGAGTTTTACCAGTCCAAGTCCTGCATCCAGGGGCTTATTATATAGCTGGTGTTCTTAGCCTAGGCCACACTGCTAGATTAGAATGGCACCGTGAATAATCATTAAGATGCTAACTCACCTGCACATTCTCAGAGACCACTTAAATTAGACATGTTTTGACTTTTTGATCAAATATCATGGGATTTGCAGTCCTGCCTTCTGGGCAGGATAGTCATATCCTAGAGTCCTGAGAGATGGATGTTACGCTCAGGCTGGCTGACACTGTTCAGGAAGGCTTGGAATTAGTGGGCACCAGCAGGATTATACTATACAGTATCAGGAATGCTGCAGAAGCATGCAGGCTTTACTCCTGGGGAATTTCTGCACAAAAAACTTAAAATTCTGCAAAATTCTGCATATTTTATATTGGTCAAAATAACACAATTTACATGACAGTCTAAGTAATTACATTTTAAATTAATATAGAAAAAAGTTATTACTTAAAGAAGCAGAATTGCTCTAGAAATTCACTGTAAGTGTGTCCCTTCCACTCGCTCTCCCTACTCCCCTGGCCACTTTGCCCTCTCAGGCCCCAACTCCTCCACCTGCCAGTATCTCCGCCCTCCACCTCTAGGCTCAACCCCTTCCACTCTATCACCACTCCCAAAGTTTGCCCCCATTCTTAGTACTGCCCCTCACACAGGTTCCCTCTCTCACACACTTGCTCCCTCTTTCTATTGCACATACACACCCTCATACAGCTCCCTCACTCACTCGCACACATATCCCCTCATACAGGGCCCTCTCTCTTGCATACACACCCACACTAGCTCCCTTTCTCTCTCATGCATACATCCTCACACAGACTACCTATGTCTCTCTCTCACGCACCCCTTCACATAGGCTCTCTCACACACACAATCCCTTCGCACAGGCTAGCACCCTCACATACACACAATCCTTTTTTCATACACACCAGCCCCCCCCCGGCTCTCACACACACATACACACTCCTTCACAATAAATCTCAAATAGGCCCCCTCTCTCTGGCAATCACACTCAAGCACCCCATCTGCTCTCTCACACCTCCCTGCTTATCCTCCCTGGTCTCTCTCGCCTTACCTGCTCACCCCCATGCTCTCTTTTTCACACCCCATCCCGCTCTCATACACACTCCTACCTCTCTACACACATTCATTCTCACCGGGGCCTTCATCTATGCCGCGAGTGGAGCGCATCCTGCAGCACATGGGTCCTTCATCTTCGCTGCGAACATGCACGCTCCATTTGCGGCCTTAATCTTTGCCGCACATGGCATGCCAGGGCTTCATCTTTGCCGCGAACGGAACGCTTTGTTCATGGTATGCCGGGGCCTTAATCTTCTATGGCAGTTCTGCCCTCCTTAGTAGCACAGAATTCCCCCAGAACTAGACAGGCTTAGGGTAGCCCATCTGTGATCATTAATTACTGTGTTATCAAACGAATGACGTACCCATATCATGGCTCGCACAGCCAGAGTCCAAGGAGCAGGGTACAGCCCTGGTGAGACTAGTAGGATAAGGTTCCAGGCCTGAATAGGAGTTTTGTTGTTGGTTTTTTTTTTTTTTCTTCTCCTCTGGGAAGTTTTCATTTCTCCCTAGGGGGAAAAAAAAAAAATCAGTAAATAAAATATAACTATAGAAAAGTTCACAGTTGCAACTTATTTTTCATCCTTACTGGCAGAATCTGTTTGGAATAAACTTGACATGTCAGTTCTAAGGAAACTCTAATCGGGTAATAGTTTCTTCTTGGCAAGTGGTCAAATAATTACCCCGGAAGGTCTTCCATCAGTCACCATTGTGGACTAAACTACTGCACCTTTGATTACATTGTACAGCAAGCAGCACTTCCTGCATTCCTTAGACTACAATCTAGCCTGTTTCTTGGCACTCTGCCGCCTTCTTTTGGTCCCTTGCCCAGCTAACTCTTTTTTTTTTTTTGTTTTTTATGAACAGAGATACTTTTTGTCTTGTATTTTTCTATGATTTGGAAATTTTAAAAAAGTACAACTTTTTGGGTTTTTTAAGGCTTGAACCCTCTTATTATCTGTGCTCATGCTGTGGTAACCCCTAGGCCAAAGTTTATCCTGGGTGGTGGAGCCAGAGGCCATATCTCAAATACAGTCTCTGATGGTAACCATCCCTGATAAGTCTAATTGCCTTAACCACCAGGATTTCCTGAGTGGGGGTTGGGGATGGAAGGAAGATAACCTTCAAGGCCCTGTGCATTGCAAATACTTTACTTAAATCCCATTTTCCAGTACTTGCAGACAGTAGTGATAACAGCACTGATGGGTGTTAGTAAAAGTCAAGTCAACTTCCAGTGTGCTTTTTGCTGTTTACTGATTATGGTATGAAATGATGAAAATACTCTTTACAGCAGTTTGGTTCACTTATTAATCTTACAAAGTGCTTCTGAATAAATGTGAATTCCCAAAGTCTTGTTTAAAGTTTAAGATGGTAAAACCAATTTTGTCTTCTTTCCTTCCCCATGGGTTTAGACAAGGTTTTGTTTTTTTTTAGTTTCCCTCCCACATGGTTGGTAAAGAGAATGTTGAATCCAATTTAGATCTGTGTCCACATACAAGTCTATCTCCTACCTCTCCATGTAGTACTTTGCTCCAAACTCCATTCTCCTCAAAGTATCAGCTTGATACTGTCACTACTCCTCTTCTCCAAAAATACTCCAGTAGATGTTCCTGGGCCATTGTGTGGGTCCTTCCTAATTCCTTCTCCTCTGGACGGCTGAAAGTTATCCGTCCTCCAGATATAGACTATCTTCAGGTCCCTTCTCAGTGAAGAAACTTCTCCCATTAATGTTAGAACAGCAAAATAAATAAACTTAGCTAAGTCCTTAATTTCAAATAAATCAGCATAAAAAAAATATAAAATGGGTAGGGCGGGTGGAAAGAAACTCCCATCCCAAATAAGAGGCTCTGTGCAGGGCCGGTGAAAGGGTATTAGGCAGCCTAGGTGAACCTTCTGCCTTGTGCCGGCACCGACCTCATTCACTCAGACAGGCCCTCTCTCTTACATACACTTAGGTTCCTGTCTCATTCACACATGCACCCTTACACAGGCTCCTTCCCTCTCTCACTAACACCATTACACTCTCAAATACACGCAATCCCTCTCAGTCACACACACACACAGGTGCCACTCATGGCCTGCCGAGTCTCTGCTTCTCTCGGCCACGAGTGGGATAGGCTCCACTTGCGGCATGCCAAATTTCTACTCTTCTCGGTCTTAAGTGAAATGAGCCCTGCTCGTGGCCCCATATGGCTGCTATGTGCTGTCCCCGAATGGCTGGTGCTTAGTTTGCCTATTGGGATGCCCTGGCTCCATGGAGGTATTAAAAACAAGCAACAGAAAAATCAGGGGACAGCCATTGCATGGTGCCCCTGGGAGGGGAAACAGAAAATCCAAAACATAAAATCGTAGTCAGAGTAATTATATCAAAGGAACACACCATACACACTTTCCCATATGGGGAGCTACCTACTCATATGTTTACTGTATTCACTCTCCACACAACAGGATCTCTACACTGAGTTGACTTTCAATTTGAGTAGCACCTGGGTGCACATGAGCCCTTTCACTTGTCTTTGTTTAGTTTGAAAAAGACAATCAAACATGACTTTTGATTACAGGGTAGTCCTAAAGGTATACCTAAAAAAAAAAATAAAAATTATACCTACTTTGTAGATAAATCGTTCTTTAAATTGCTATGTGTATGGGGTTGAGATGTGCACTCCAAGCAATGGAAAAGAAAAGTGTAAAAAAAGCCCCTGTAGTAGTATTAAAAACAGCACTGTAAATATACTCTAGGGTTAATGGTGTTTGCTTTTAGGCTATACCTGGCCAGACTGCCTATGAGCAGAATATATATATATATACCCATGTTATGGTGTGGATACTATTTTTTCCCTAAATAAGCAAGTTGAATTAGTTGTTACATGTGGGTGATACTGTCTGGCAGCACCAAGCAGACTTGTCTCTCCTATCTAGTAGAACTTTAAGCTCTACTGATCATGTCTGGGAGTTCCTGTGCAGGAGTTGCCTTAGGCATTTTTTGTCTGAGCACAAGCTCGCTCCAGTTATTTTTCTCTAAAAACTTTAAAACCTCACTATTTTCTATATTTTTCTTCCAACTTTTACCTTTTCTGGTTGCCTCACTGCCTTGGAGCACCCAGAACAACACTTTTCAGTACTTACCGCCCCCCCCCCCCCTCCAAAACAACAAAACACAACTTGCCTAGTTAACATGTCTGGCAAACCAAAATCTATCATTGGTGCTTCAAGAGTTGCATCTGCAGCAAGATAATACTCTTCACGGATGATCATGAGCTTGCTCTCGATGTCTGGGGCTGAACTATGATCAAGCAAACTGCTACTCCTGTGGATCAATGTCCCAATGATCCCAACATTCCAGGGCCAGCAAAAATGAGGACTTGTGTAAATCTCTTTGGCACCTCTTCCCATAGTGCAACGTTGTTTGCCACACCAGGTAAGGCGTTAAGCAAGAACTTCTCCAAAACTCCCCAATTAGCATAGGCTGAAGCCATGGGGGGTTCAGTGGAACAAGTTACCCTGCCACTCTCTGGAGCTGTCAGACCCTGAGTCGAAGATGCATCAAAACAGCAAGCATTGGTACCATTGGGGCACTAGGCACTTTGGTGCACTTGGCTCCAGTAGACCTCCTATTGTTAAATAGGAACCCATTCTTGCCTCTGAAGAGGATGTACCAACTACCACACCAGGTCAGAGGATACATCAGTCATTTAACCAGGTTGCAGATATGGTGAAGAATTTCTTAACCTCTCTGATTTGGGAGACAGAAGGAACTTTCCAGCTTCTCCTCTCCACTATGGCGATCCTTCAGAATAGAGGCCCAGTTTCACCTATTGCTGTGAATACATATTCAAAACCCTTGCTTCAAGGTTCTTCATCATCCCATTCAATTCTAATGCAGTCGAATCATTCAGAGCTAGCAGACTAGGGTGTTCCCCACCCCGGGCAACTGGGAGAATCCCCCATGTTGCCTTCATCATTAGGGTCCTGGATCAATGAACCCTCGCTATTAGGTTCAGAAAAGGGAACTACAGCTATTCTTCTGCCCCACTTCCAGATCCTCCTGATCATACTTCCCCCTCCAGAAGACCTTGCCTATTCAAAATTCGTACAAATAATGGGAAAGACACTGGGTGTCAATGTATGCAAGGATAAAGACTCCCAATGCTCCAAATATTGGACATGCCATCGGTGCCTATGGTTGTTCTAGCCCATAACATTCTGAACCTGTTACAGATGAGAATGTGGGAAACTTATTTCTAGCATTCATACAGTAGGAAACTAGACTTCAAGTACAGAAGTCACCAGGCTTTGGAGGAGTCCAACTTCTTACCAGTGTGTCATTGTCAAGTCCACATTAAAAAAGGCAAGAATTCACTCCAATCCACTTCCAGGCAAAGACCATAGGTTACTAGAAAATTTTGAAAATAAATAGTTTCAGAGTGCCATGCTTACCGCTCGCACTAGTGTGATATTGTGCAGTATCTCCATGATTGCATTCAGAGCCTTTTCTACAACATGTTAATGGCAACATGTATTACGCGCAACTGCTGTTGGATGCAGAAGAATGCATAAGACACTTTCTATGAATCAACTGAGGTAGGTGAGATACAATCAGCAGCCTCCAGTGGAGCTCATCATAAGGCGTGGCTTAGCATCGAAAAGTTCATGTCTTGAGGGCAACTTGGTGAAAACCTCAGAGAAATGGTTACTCAGAAAAAAGAACAGAATTTAGTATTTATTTGCATTTGTTAATTGCTTAATTGCCAAAGTTCTAGTCAATTTAAATAGTGTACATACATAATATTATAAAACACAAATCACATGCATAACCTGCACTACAGAATTATCTAAAATAAAGTAAAATTCTTGTTAAAAATGTGGCTGTTCAATCCCTTTCGACAGCGCCTGAGCAGCCTTCCTCTTTGAAATGCTTCTTCTCTTACAAAAGACCATATTTTTTTTTTTTTGTAAGGGGTGCCCATTCCATCCTTTTCAACAGTTCTGCCTCCTGCTTCTTCTGGCTCAATAACCACCACCACGTCTGGCCAGACCTTGCCAGAGGAGCACAGTCAACCCAAGAAGACACAACAAGCCAAGCCTAAGCTAGGATCCAGTTTTGGATCTCTCCAAACACTCTCAACAGTCCTTCATCCCGGGGGGGGGGCTGCAGAATCTAGGCATTCTTGGATTCAAACCAGATTAAGGACCACTTGGTACTCAAGATTATGGAGTTTTGATACCGTTCTTCTGGCTACCATCCTTTCCACATTGCTCGACTCTCAATCCAGATCCATCTCACCTGACACAACTTTGTCTAGAAGTGTAGTTGCTTCTTCAACAATGAGCGATAGAGCCATCTCTAGTATCCCAGCATAGACATTGCTTCTAATCCTGATGTTTCCTTATCCCCAAGAAATCAGGAGAATTGAGGCCCATTCTTTAAGACTCCTGAACAAATATCTACACTAAATTAATTTTGAATTTCTCTCAATCAGTAAGATTCTCTCATCTATCCAGAAGGGAGAATGGATGTGCACTCTTGATCTGAAAGATGCCCTATGCTCATATTTTATTTATTTTTATTTATTTAAGGCTTTTCTATACTGGCATTCATGATACAATTATATCATGCCGGTTTACAAATAACAGGGGTGTGTAATAACTTTGTTCTTTTAACCAGTGCAGAAGAGGCAAAAAGTTACAATATAACAAGGTCGTTGAAACTGGGGGATGAAGGAGACAAGAATAGAAAGGAATAAATATAAACTTTACAGAGGTAGATTATTTACATTTTGCAGTAAATGTCTTTTGTGGTTATTATTTACATTGTACCGTAAGGTCTCTCAATGGATGGTAGATTCTGTAGGGCTCGCTTGCCGTAGGATTTCTCCTTGGATATTAGACTTGGGAAAGGCTTGTTTAAATAGCCAAGTCTTAAGTCTTTTTCTGAAAGTTAGCAGGCAAGGTTCAAGTCTGAGATCAGGTGGTAAGGCATTCCAAAGAGCAGGGCCCGCTGTAGAGAAGGCCCGGTCTCTGAGTGTAATATGGTGTGTAGATTTAATTGGGGGGAACAGTAAGTGATCCTTTGTATGCTTCTCTGAAGGGTCTGGATGATGAATGAAGTCTGAAGGGGATTTGGAGGTTGAGGGGGACTAGGGAGTGGATGGATTTATGGATGATGGTGAAGGACTTGTGTAGGATTCTGTAGTGTATTGGTAGCCAGTGTAGATTTATTAGAATGGGAGAGATGTGGTCTCTTCTTCTGGAATTAGTCAAGATTCTGGCTGCCGCATTCTGGAGCATCTGAAGTGGTTTGATGGATGAGAACGGGAGGCCTAGTAAGATAGAGTTGCAATAATCTATCTTGGAGAATATTATTGATTGTAGGACTGTTCTGAAGTCATGAAAGTGTAGGAGTGGTTTCATTCTTTTGATTACCTGCAGCTTGTAGAAGCAGTTCTTGGTTGTATTGTTAATAAATGTTTTTAGATTCAAGTGTTTGTCTATTACTACCCCTAGGTCTCTTGCTTATGTAACAATGGTGTTGGAGTAAATCCAACAAAGTACTGGAGAAAAGCTTGCACTAAACTATGAACACATCAACACGAGTGCAAGAAACAATGTGAGATCCTGGAAGAATTTTAAAGTTTTATGTGTATCATTTTATTGCGGCAACTCCTGTATTTCAGAACAAATCAACTTTAAATGAGTGGTCTCTACAAATTAAAGTTGATTTGTTCTGAAATACAGGAGTTGCCGCAATAAAATGATATACAACTGAAAGGATCCATCCATATCAAGGAAGCCCGAAAGCCTCATAAACAGGTAAATTCCAATAGGCAAAAAATAGGGCTTGCATGAAAACTGCAACATCAATATTGTCCATATACTAATGGTATCACACACTGTTATCCCCTTGGATTTGGGAGACACGTTTCACCAGCTGAGTGCAGTAGGCGCGCGTTTCGATCGCTGGTCCAACTTTATTGAACTCACTTCCAGACTATAATCTGTCTCGTTCCAAATTCAAAAGAATTTAAAAAGCTCTCGAGATGTATTTTTGCATCCTTGCCTTCGGTAAATCCAAAGAATCCTAAAATTTTCCTTTTCTTTTACGATACTTTTCAATTCTTATAATTCTCTGTATTTATTTTTACCTGCAAATTTATCTCATCTTTTAATGTTTGATTTTAATTGTATGTATTGTTTCAACTTTTATGTATGTACACTTTTGTAAACTGTTTAGATCTTATGTAGGCAGTATATAGGAATTTTTAAATATAAAGAGAGAGAGAGAATTTGGGGTTGATTTTAAAAGCGTTGCTTGTGCAAAAATGCCCACATACGAGCCTATGTGGGCTGCGCATGAGCAAGGTGGATTTTAAAAGCCTCGGTATATGCGCATATATGCTTGTGCGTGAGCAAAACATAACGGGGGTGGAAAAAGTGAGGCATGGGTATTCCGGGGTGTGACCAGCGGCTAAGTGCATAACTCCATATTTTAAAACTGGAGGCCTCAGCATGTGGTGGCTTGTTAGCCGTGTAACTTTACTGCTGCACCTGATGAGGAGCAAGTCTCCAGATCTCATATTTTAGGGTCTGAGTTAACCGGGGGGGGGGGGGGGCAATGCACGATGAAGAACCAGAGAGATCTGGATGACCCTGTCTGGGAAACTGGTGGACCAATTGGAAAAACAGGGAATGTTTTAAAATCCGCTTACAGTATATCTGCTTATAGTATGAGCGTTAAAGCTGGCAAAGTCCTATGGAAAAATTGCAAAGTTTGCTTAAGTAACTTCTTAAAATCAGGAGCAGACATCCGCACCAGGATTTAGAATTCCAGGGTGTCTCTGCTCGTGCACCGACACTCACGTGTATGGGTGCATGCACAATAATTTAAAATTTGCCTGTATGTGTATAACCCCTGAAGTGGGCAGTAATACTGCTGAAATATCAGGGTCTGCTTTTACTTGTTGATGACTGTTCCGCAAGTTCCGTCTAGCCCTTTCTTCAGTGATACCACACTCGTTCAGGAGAGAAGTAGGCAACTCTTTGTACATCCATATTTCATGTGGACAACTTTACTATCGGAGGGATTGAAGTTTTCTTTTTTTTTTATTACAGACTTATTTAGAAGAATTTCATTTTCGTCTGGTGACTTAAATGGAAGGGCAATTGTAATTATTCATATCAAAAGTAAATGATTATAACTAAGTCAAGCCTATGTCCTTTGATGGTTCATTGTTGATACCATATTACAACCTGGATTGGAATGGATTACCTTTGTATATACTATTAGCGTGTGAACAATATTAATGTTTTCATGCAAGCCTCTTTTTTGGCCTTTTGGATTATAGGATGCATACCATCACTTCTGGTTGAGCATCAATTCTGCAAAAGTTTTCAGCCATGCAAATAGAGTGTTTGGAGGTGTACCTCACACTCGAGCGAATGCCCGCTCTCCCGGCGCGCGCACAGGCCACTCGCCTGTGTGCATGATACAGTATTTAAATTAGGCCCGGCAGTAGAAACAGGCAAAAGGAGGCGCTAGGGACACTAGCGTGTCCCTAGCGCCTCCTTTTTGACAGGAGCGGCGGCTGTCAGTGGGTTTGACAGCCGACGCTCAATTTTACCGGCGTCTGTTCTCGAGCCCGCTGACAGCCACATGCTCGGAAACCAGATGCCAGGCAAAAATGAGTGTCTGGTTTTCGACCGGATAGCCGCCTTCAAATTTTTATTTATTTTTTTTAAACATTTTTTAGCCTTCGGGACCTCTGACTTAATATCGCCATGATATTAAGTCTGAGGGTGCATAGAAAAGCAGTTTTTACTGCTTTTCTGTGCACTTTCCCGGTGCCCAAAGAAATTAGCGCCTACCTTTGGGTAGGCGCTAATTTCTGAAAGTAAAATGTGCGGCTTGGCTGCACATTTTACTTACTGAATCGCGCGTGAATACCTAATAGCGCCCTCAACATGCATTTGCATGTTGAGGGCGCTATTAGGTTCGGCGGGTTGGACGTGCTTTTTCCGCCCCTTACTGAATAAGGGGTAAGGGAAAACGCGCGTCCAATCAAGGGTTAACAGTGCGCTCCATCGGAGCGCACTGTACTGTATTGGCCTGACTGTGTATATTTTTCCTGTTGTGGTATACAGAGCAGTAGCAGGGAACTTTTGGGTCTTATGTTCTTGTTTATTCCTCCTTTCTGCTCTCCCTCTCTTTCCTTTCAAGTGCATGGAGCTGCCCAGGACCCAGACTAAATACTCTCGTAGCAAACCCTGATGTTCTTGTGGTACCTATACATGGCACACTAATGCCAGAAAAAAAATGCTGCCTCTTTGATGTGCCCTCTACCTCATTATACAGCTATGCTTGGAAACTGCCGTCCTTTTAATACTTTTATTGGCTTTAGTTAATCTGAAAAGAAAAGCCTGTAGGAACAATGAGTCTTTGTCATGAGAAAATTACATGTGTAACTGCTGCATTTTTTTTCACTAAATGTGAAAACGCTTACATAGCTTCTCTTTCTATCTGCGTTTCAAGTGCTTCTTTCTTTCACTTTCACAGGTGATCTGTGGTTTGGATACCCTGAAAGTTCAGAAGAGACGGCACAGCTCTGAGAAACAGGGTGCACGATGAGAGAGAGCACCCAGGCACCAGGATGCACGCAGCTGTTGCACTGAACCGAGCGGGTGCGAAGATGTCTGCGTGTGGCGATTTTGTGGAACACGTTTGGAAGCCTGGCTCCTGCAAGAACTGCTTCTACCCACAGAGTTCCCACAGGCTGCTGCAGCCACTTTGTGACCCCGGAGTGAGCGGACCTCCTGTCTCGCGTGGCCTCAATGGGACTGGGATTAAGTGTGAGGCTGTGCCACTGGAGGATGATTGCATGATCGTGTTGCCTTACTCCAAGCCGACCATTGCAGTGAAGCCTACCATGATGAGCTCAGATGCCTCTGATGCATGGGTAGAAGTGAATATGAATGCAGATAATATTTCACAGGTAAATGATTACTGAAGAGTAGTAGCGCATTTAACTGGGAGTTATTTTAATAAAAAATAACAAAAAATACTGTGGAACAATAATATAATTTATGATGGCAGATAGGACTACAGGCCCATCTAGTCTTAACTTTTTCCCTTCCTGCTGCAAACACTGCTTGGACTCTAACTTTGTCCTTGCTTTCCTAAACTATTAGTTGTCCGTCCTTGCCTCGTTTTCTTGAAGTATGGTAATTTACAGCTCAGTTGGAGAGGCAGTTCCATAAATTTATAATCTTTTCAGTGAAGAAATAATTTTCTTAGATTACTCCTGAATCTATAAGGCTAGGGGCCTTAGGTCACCCCTGGTTCTAGAACTTTCTTTTCTCCCAAAACAATTGTTTGCCGCTTGAGCATTATTTATATCCTTTGAGGTATTAGAATGTTTTTGTGCTCCTCCAGAGTAGACATGTTTAGGTCCTTCTTAAGGCTTATAAGGGCCACTTAAAGCTGCTAGCTACTATATCACCTGCTATCACCCCAGCTCTCCATTCATATGCCTTTCCCATATTTTCGGTAATGTCGCACACTCATGTTCATTCACAAGAGTGGCATTTAGTCACCATGTGAAAAAGAGTACCATAAAACATGAGGGGGTTCTCTTTTTACGTACAGTATTTTGTGTAGCATCTAAAATGGATCTCTGTTTTTCAAGGGACTTTCTACTGTTTGCTTCTTTTGTATTGATCTGCTGTCAGCTTCTAAAGTCAGGCTCTATTCCATTTCAGGTAGAGTTCTGTGGTGCCCCGGGCATGGTACTTAAATTAACCTCTTTGGTGCTTGAAGAGTTTGCAGTGTTGCACTCAAATGTTATGCAATTTTAAGATTATTTTAATCCTGTTCTGTATTTTTAGCATCCTTTCCAAAACATTCTGGGCCTGATGTAATAAAGTGTGCTGGGCTGTGTGCACAGTTTTATTCACAAATGAGTGCATATTTTTTGTGTGCAGTTTACATGATGCAGCAAGGAGTTTTGCGTGCAAAAAGTGTACGCACAAATTAGTGCTTCTCCATTTAATTCTCGTGCCAGTTAAGGCATTAGCCATTACTGCCCGATGCAGAGGGGTACATAGGGTTAACTCGTGGTTTCTTAACGCTGGAAATTTAACTCCTGGTCAGAATTGGAGTAAAATTACTCAAGCTATTGTTAGTCTGTGGGGTAGAAGCAGAAGTCCCTGGTGCCAGGATCCTATACTTAGGGCCAATGCAAGGGTATTAGGCACCCTTGGCGAACCTTCTGCCTTGCGTCTGCCCCTCCCCCACCGGTCCAGGCCCCGGTTCCGGCCCCGACCTCATTCGCTCAGACAGGCACACCCCTCTCTTACACATACTCAAGTTCCTTGTCTCATTCACACATGCTCCCTCCCTGTCTCTCACTAACACCATTGCTATCTCATACATACTACGTGTGCACACATACTTACATGTATACACACACCCTGCTGAGACTCAGTTTCTCTTAGCCGCAAGCAGGATGAGTGCTCCTCACAGCCCTCTGAGTCTCTACTCCTCTCAGCTGTGAGCGGGATGGGCTCTGCTCGTGGTCTCACATGGCTGTTCATTGCCACCGCCTAGTTTATCGATTGGGACTCACCGGCCCTGCCTATATGTGGAATTTATGTGCAAAAAACACAATTTGTGCACAGATCGTTTTCTGCACAGAGAATATTCTTTATACACATTTTTTCTTATGTACAAATTTAGCTGCACCGATACAAACTTGTTTTATGTGCAGAAGATAGATACTGCTTTTTCTCCCTTTCTGTGTCCATGGAAAAAATGCTTAGTAAGTGAGGCCCCAAAATGTTTTCTCTGCAGAAAACCAAAGTTTTTATGCTCATAAATCATATTTTTTGCTTACATGTTTGGGTTAGTATTGCTTTCTTAACTCCTAATGCATTAACTAAGTTTTTAACCGCATGAGTAAAGGAAATGTGAGCTAAAATTCAGTTCACGTTTATCCCTTACATTTACTATTTTATTTTATTTAGCTTAGGACTTTTCATTGGCAGCTCAGGCTGAGTTACGTTCATCTATTTGATTATAGCGAGCCCTCAGTGAGACTAGAAGATGCCAAACTCCACTGGAGTTCAAACACCAGGATTGGACTCATTTCATAATGTTATGGTTTGGTTGGCAACTCTATAAGAAATGTCTTATACACTAATCACAGTATTTTTCAGCTGCAGCCAATCCAATCCTTTCTGACCCTGTGCATTAAGCACTCTGATGACATCACCTGCAAAGCACTATGGGAGTATGGGATGCTTGAAAACTAAAAAGATGGCCACTTTTCCTGTCAGCATTTCATTGCTATTTAAACTTATTTCTTTGTTCTTTTACTTTTTTATTCTCGATTTATTAAAGTTGTTTCCATAGAAACATAGAAATGACGGCAGAAGAAGACCAAATGGCCCATCTAGTCTGCCCAGCAAGCTACGCACTTTATCCATTTTTTTCCCCTTTTTTTTCTCTCCCACCTGTTACTATTTGCTTCCAGTACCCTCCAGCCCTAATTCCCCTCCACCCCACCACCAATTTAGAGAGCAGCGCCGTATCTGCATCCAAGTGAACGTCCAGCTCAATTAGGGGTAGCAACTGCTGTAACAAGTAGGCCACACCCTACCCCATACTCTTACCCACCCCTGTTTTTATTTTTTTGTTTGTTTTTTTTGTTTTTTTTTGGAGATAGCAGCCCGCCATCCTTCCGCTTTCTTTTATATCAGCTTATAACTATTTAACTATTTAAAATTAAAAAAAATTGTGTGAGTCTATCTCATGGTATAGCATCATTGCCGTGCTAGGAGGTGCTTGAATCTGCTTCCTATCTTTCATTCTGGCTCCTTGTGCTGGATCAGGGGGTGCTGCCCAGACATCTCTTGTAGTGTGACACCTGCAGGCTGATCAAAGAATGGCATTACACACTATTTGAGAGGAATCAGAGGCATTGCTTTGTTTCCAAAGTTGAGGAAAGAGGAGGGAGAAACCGAACCAAAGCCATGCTTGATGGTAGTAAAATGACTCTGGCCTTAAATCCCCCTTACAAACACAGGCAACTTGTATGTCATGGTCAGGCAACTGCAACCTCCCTGTGAAGGCCAAAGCACAGGCTGGGCAGGAAACCTAAAGGAACAGTGAAAATAAGCTAGATGAAATGAGAATGCATGCTGGTATGCTGGCTCTCATTCTTTTTCCTATCTTCTCATGAGTGGTTTTTTTTGTGGGGGGGAGTTTGCTGTCAAGGACGAAATGTTAGCTAGGAAATGAGGTTGCGAAAACTGTGTCCCCTGTAACATCTTGGTATTGGCACTCGAGGAGTCTCGGCAAGAAATCTATTGCCTGTAGTTTCCAGCAAAACGAGTGGATATGCCAGGAGCCATGGGCATAAAGGTGGTGTTCCATTTTGCAAATCTGGCCTTACCTATTGTGAATCTGATTCTGGTGAACCAGTAAAGAAGCATGGGGGGAGGGGGGAGAAACTGCTGAACTTTAGTATTAAGCAGTATCTTATAGGTATCCTCATTTTCATTCTGCCTGAATTCTCGAAAGTCCTTCTCCAACTTTGATTGTTCCTCTTCTCTTCCAGATACTGTCTGCTGACTTTCATGGTTTTCCTTGGCCAAGTAGATTTGTGAATGGTCATTTTTCAGGAATTGTGTCCCTCTGCTATGTTTTGTGAGCAAGATATGCTTTATCAGTAATGCATCTGTACATATTCTTTACAGTAGGTGTTAAAACTGGTAGCTGACACTGGTATAATTCGCTGTGGGCCAGATATACTAAAAGGAGGGGGAAGGTTAGGACACCAGGCACTGCCATCCTGGTTGTGGCTTTGTATGAAGGAATGCACTCGAAGATGTACACAGGGAAGGTGATTTTTCAGCGGGCTCCACAGGGCCAAAGCATGCGAGTTCTTTCTTTACCTGCAGACTTTAGCTTGAATTTTCAAAGTGGATTTAGGTGCCTAAATCCGCTTTGAAAATTTGTGGGGGTGCACAGAGTCCAGCACAGCATACATAACACAAAGGTGCACGTGTAACTTTGTGTGGGTATGGCTTCAAATGCATACTTCTGCATAAATCCTAGAGATGTACATTGGGTAAAATATTCGTTTCGAGTTTCGGATTTGGCCTGCCACAGGAAATTTCATTTTAACCGCGGTTTTTTCAGGGACTCCCAATTTTCGGGTTAGCGTGCACTAATGGAAGCTAACCCGAAAAAATATTTTTTCCGAAATTTCAGAGAAAATTCTGATAGTTTTTTGGGTCCTCCGAACCAGGACGAATTAGACAATTTCATTCCCCTGCTCTCCATACTTGGCCCGGTGGGCCAATGTTCATCCTGCTCCATTGGAGGTCGAGGGATGTGGGCAGCTTAGCAGGTTGAACAGCCTCCTTAAGCTATGCCCTGCACACCGTGAGGGAGGCCGCAACAGCATTTTGCACACTTTCTAAGGCTACCTTCTACAGGATTGTCGGTCCAGCATGTGCACCTAATTTTTGGCGGCACAGTCGGGCCTTGTAGTCTGTGCGTCCACGTTAAGCAATGCCATAGTGGCAGCTTACTTTCCTTTGCGCTTAAGTTTTTTGGGTGCCTACATGTGTAACACTTAAGTGTTGGATGCATAATTTTTGGGCGCCTAGGTTGAGAGCATATAAAAAAAAAATAATAATAAAAAAAAAAAAAAAGACTAGATGCACTCCTCTGGCCGCTGCTTAGCTCACTGTTGGCCATAATGGCACTTATACCTAAGAAGCCCAAGAGTCTCTCTCTTTGCAATGCTTGTCATATTCATTTGTCTCAGCTAGGAGTGCCTGCTAATTTAGGCCAGGGCTATTTGGAGGCTCAGAGAGAATTGTCTCTCTCTGATTTGACTAAGCCTTGTTCTTCCCAGCTGGATGTGGGGCTGGGTAAAGACAACTCAGGTGGGGTGCCTGATTTTGGAACTCCCCTAACTTGTTGTTCCTTGGTGACTCACTCTTGTTTGCTCCTCTCCCAGGAGGTTGATGACTCTGGGGTAAACTCCAGGGCAGTTGTGGAACTAGCTGCTGCCTTCTTGGCAGATACAGGCTGCGATTTGGTGTGCACTTCAGCCAGAAGGGTGGCTTCCATAGTAGCAGCCGGGCATCAGTTATGGTTGAGAAACTGGTCGGCAGATGCGATCTTCAAGGCTAACCTCACCAAATTGCCCTTTAAAGGCTCATTTTTGTTTAGCAGCAAGATGGGGAAACTGGCCAGTAAGTGGGGTGAATCTCTGGTTCCTTGTTTACCGGAGGATAAAAAAGCAGGTTTCAGCATTCTAACATGAGAGGTTGTGTTACAGGATCCAAGCATTTTTGACCCTGTAGAGGAGCAACCTTTCAGAAGGCTCGACCCTTTGGTAAGTCTTAGTCCTTTCGTCCCTGACAACCCAGAAGAGGTGCAGGCTCAGGTAGTGGAACCTCCCGAGCCTCCCAGTGAAGGTTTGCAGACCCACCCCCGGGAATAGGAGCTAGGGGAATGCCTCTCTCTCTCTCTCTCTCTTATCAGAAGTGGGTTGAGATCACATCAGATCAGTGAGTCCTGGAGGTGATGCGAGAAAATTGTGATGAAGTTTTGCAGTGTTCCTTGGAACATGATCATGGAGAATCCCTGCTACTCCCCGCAGAAGAAGCAGTCAGTGGAAGGTACATTGGCAAGCCTCCTCAGGCTGAGGGCTGTGGGCAAAATGCCTATGTCTCAAGAAAATATGGGGCGATATTCCATTTATTTTATTGTGCCAAAAAAGGAGGACTCTTTTCGTCCCATCCTGGATTCAAAGACATCAACTGTCATCTGCGAGTCAAGCATTTTCGCATGGAAAAATTGCACTCGTTGATAATGGTCATGTAGTCAGGGGACTTTCTGATCTGTCTAGGAGCATCTCCACATTCCCATACAACTAGATCATCAGTTCTTCCTGCAGTTCACAGTTCTCAGACCCTATTTTCAGTTTTGGGTGCTGCCCTTTGGTATGGCCACTGCTCAGAGAACCTTTTCCAAGGTAGTGGTAGTAGTTGGGGCAGAGTTGAGAAAAGATGGAATCCTGCTACACCTGTATTTGGATGACTGGCTGATTCACACCAAGTCGCTGGAAGAGAGCTGCCTGGTGACTCACAAGGTGATTTCATGTTGTGGGAGCACGGCTGGGTAGTGAACCAGACCAAAAGCAGTCTTCAGCTTGCTCAGTTGTTGGAATAACTCTGGGTTCAGTTCAACACGAAGCTGTCAAGGTTTTCCTGCTGGAAGCTCGAATTCGGAAGTTGCTGAAGCACCTCAGTCTGTTGATGAACACTCTGTGCCCAACTGAGTGGTCTTACCTGCAGGTACTTGGTTTAATAGCGGCAACCCTGGAAGTGATACTGTGGTCAAGGGCGCCTATGCGTCCTCTGCAGTGCTCCCTGTCTTGGTGGAACCTACAGTCTCAGGACTATTCGATTTGGCTCCACTTGCCGATGGAGGTCTCCTAACTGCAGTGGTGGCTGCAGGTGGATAGTCTAAGGAGGGGAGTTTCCCTAGCACCACCGGACTGGCTAGTACTGACAATAGATGTGAGTCTCCTTGGTTGGGGAGCTCACTGTCAGGAGTTGACGGTGCAAGGGCGCTGGAATACAAAAAGTCTCTCTGGAACATCAATCAGCTGGAAGCCAGGGCAGTCTGGTTGGCATGTTTATAGTTCAGCGACATGCTGCAAGGTTGATCAGTCCCAATAATGTCAGACAATGCAATGACTGTGGCTTACATCAATCAGCAGGGAGGTACCAAGAGCCAACAAGTGTCTCTGGAAATAGATCATCTTACTGAATTGGCAGAAGTGCATCTCTAGATGATCTCAGCCTCACACATAGCAGGAAGAGACAATGTAAGGGCAGACTTTCTCAGCAGGGAAAGGCTGGATCCAGGATGGGTCTGTGTTGTCAGATGAGGTGTTTCAGCTGATTCTGGACCACTGGGGTCTTCCATTCCTAGACTTAGCAACTTCACACAGTACGAAAGTTCTGCAGTTCTTCAGCTGCAGGAGAAATCCAAAGTCATCGGTGACTGATGCTCTAGCGCAGGAGTGGCCGGAAGACAAGCTACTGTATGCCTTTCTTACATGGCCCATGTTGGGCAGATTGGTTCAGAAGATCAAGCGTCACAGAGGGATGGTGCTTTTGATAGTTCCAGACTGGCCCAGGAGACTATGGTATGCGGATCAACGGAGGCTTCTGTGGATTCGCCTCTTCGATTTCCGGTGCACAGGACCCTATTGTGGCAGGGACCTGTCCTTCACGAAGATCAGACTCTATTTTGTCTTAGAGTATGGCCCTTGAAAGGGCTCGCTTGCTGAAGCAGGAATACTTTGTGGCGGTGTTGTCCTTCTTACTGAGAGCTAGAAAGCTCTCCACTTGCTTGGCCTATGTGCAGGTTTAGAGAGTGTTTGAGGCCTGGTGTGAGGATTGAGGTACTCTTCTTTCCTTAGTCAAGATTCCACTCATTTTTAATTTTTTGCAGGATGGCTTGAATAAAGGTTTGGCTCTCAGTTCCTTGAAGGTGCAAGTAGCGGTTCTTGCCTGTTTGAGGTCAGGTAAATGGTGGATCCTTGTCAGCTCATCCTGATGTGGTCCGTTTTCTGAAAGGAGTGAACCATCTTCGTCCTCCCTTGCGGTTTCTGATGCCCTTTTGGAGTCTTAATTTGATATTGGATTTCTTGGCAGGCCCTATTTAGACCACTGCGTACCCTGTCCTTTGGGTTACTGACCTTGAAAACTGTGTTTCTTGTGGCAATTTGCTCTGCGCATAAGTTTTCTGAACTCCAAGCCGCGTCATGCCCTGAGTCATTCCTTCAGGTGACTCCAGGAGAAGTACAGCTGCGTACCATTCCTTCCTTTTTACCGAAGGTGGTCTTAGAGTTTCACTTGAATCAGTCCATCTCCCTGCCATCTGTGGACAGAGAGAGAGAGATGCAGAGGAATATCATCTGTCTCTCTCTCTGTCCACAGATGGCAGGGAGATGGACTGATTCAAGTGAAACTCTAAGACCACCTTCGGTAAAAAGGAAGGAATGGTACGCAGCTGTACTTCTCCTGGAGTCACCTGAAGGAATGACTCAGGGCATGACGCGGCTTGGAGTTCAGAAAAGACGGATCGCTTGTTTGTTCTTCACGGCGGTACTAGACGGGGAGAGCCGGCCTCACGGGCTACAGTAGCTAACTAGATTAAGGAGGTAGTCACGGTTACATACGTGGATACAGGAAAGCAGTTACCTTAGCAGATTAGGGCTCATTCCACTAGGGCTCAAGCAGTGTCATGGGCAGAAGTTAGATTGTGGTCCCCTGTTGAAATTTGCCGAGCTGCCTGAAATGGGCCACCTTACACATCTTTTCCAGGTATTATCATCTGGATGTGCAGGCCCGGAAGGACACAGCCTTTGCACATGCGGTTTTGACTGGACTGTGGGCAGCCTCCTGCCCTATTCAGGAGTAGCTTGGGTACATCCCACTTGTTCTGGATTCATCTGACTTGCCACTAAGAAATGAGAAACTACTTACCTGATAATTTACTTTTCTTTAGGACAGTCAGATGAATCCATCTTCCCTCCCGTGGCTGCTAAATGATTGCATTATTGACCTCGTGTGACTGTGTTACAGGGATTACTGGTAAGTGTTAATCCAGTCCCTAGATTTATGTTTATACATTCTTCTCTGAACTCAGTGTTGCCTGTTGGCTGAGTATTGAAATGGTTACTTGTTTTTAAATCAAGAATTTTGCTAGTCTGTCCACAGTTGCTTTTGAAGACAATACTGACAGGCTGATGTCACTGCATGTGATATATGTACTGTGACATCAGTTTGCTCCATCTCCATCTGCTGGTAGAGGTGCATAACCCACTTGTTCTGGATTCATCTGACTGTCCTAAAGAAAATGAAATTATCAGTAAATAGCAATTTCTCATTTCCCAGTATGCACCTTGAGGCCGATGGAGTACGGAGTGGAGGAGTAGCCTAGTGGTTAGAACAGTGGGCTATGATCCAGGGCTCAAAGTCCCACTGTCACTCATTGTGACCTCCATTGCATCAGGTTCAAATTTAGGATTGTGAGCCCTCTGGGGATAGAGAAATACCTACAGTATCTGAATATAATATGCACTTTGAAGTGCCTAAAAAGGTGGTATAAAAAAACTAAATACAAATAAAACACGTGTTGTGGATGTGCGTCCATAACCTGCAATGCAAAGCAGGGGTTTGTGCGTCCAATGAGCATAGCTAATAAGCTATTGCCCCTGATGCACACTTTTACTCTCCAAAATTAATGCCTGCTTTTATGTACTTCCACGTGGTGATATTAAGTTGGAGGAACTATAACTGTCCAAAAAGAAAAAAGTGTGCCGGCAGTAAGATTAGGAAAACCTCTCCTGAGCGCCCGCTGCTGAGGAGGCGCTAGGGGTGCACAATTTCCCCAGCACCTACTTTTTACCGTGGCAGTCCATTTGCACATTGCATCAGGCACCCCGGAGAGGTTGATGGGCACGCATTAGGAGAGCAGGCGCTCAATCATGAGTGCCTGTTTTCTGTGCGTGGATATTGTATTGGCCTGCAAGTGAGAGAGAATCTGGATTCGTTAGAACCAAAGGCAAGAAAGGATGCAGAAAATCTGGGATACAGTGATTTGCTGTATTTCTTCCCCCCCCCCCCCCCAAACAGTTACTAATGTGGAGATTATACAGCTGAGTCAGCGGGTCTGGCAACTAGCAAAGGAGAAGGAAGTCAGCAGCAACCATGGCACTGCTGCAATTAGTGGCTTTTTCTTTTGTTTGAGCGCACAGAATGCTTGTCCTGTCCTGCCTGGAGCCCTGTTGAAAACCACAATTGTGCACCTCTGATACAGAAGAGGTTTTTGGGGTGGTTTGGGTTGTGATTTTTATTTTTGCTTTCTTGTTACAACTGTGACTTGAAAATGAGCTCTCTTTATTTCTGCTTGCACAGGTCAGCTGGAGAGTGCCGGCCTTAAAACACTCCATTCTGAAGTCCTCCGATTCACCGAGGAACTGCAGCAATGGGAAGAGAAGAGAGTCTCATGCTCGCAGTGCAGCTGATGGCAGCAGCGATTCTTCTTATTCCCTGGGTCATTCCTCAATGGGACCACAGAGTCCCGGAAATAGGATGGAGAGGAACGTCGCCTGTCACAGCAAGGGATTTGGAAGCGAGGCAGGCGGCCGGGACAACAGATCTGCTTTGCCTTGCAAGGAAACGGTAGCCGTGCCTCAGGAGGGTTTTCCCCAGGACCTGGGCCTTGCCAGCTGCGGCAAGGATTCTGTCGGCTGCCTTCACGTCCAGCACAGAGAAGGCTCAGTGGCTTCACCAGGTGGCACCAATGGCCACTCCCCTGGCCTTAAGGGCGAAGGTGGCGATTACTGTCAGATCTCAAAGTGTTACGCAAATGAACCTCTCCTCCATGGCACCGCATCAGGGGAGACCAAAGCGCTCGTACGTGGAAATGCCAGCTCCATGCCAGTATTCTGTAACCAGGACACATCTGTGAATTCAAGAGCAAAGACGGGAAGGGCACTGAAGCCCAGTGAGGAGGAAATTAACTTTATGAACCTGGAGCTGAATTTTCCAGGGGAGCGCTCTTTACAGAATGCGTGTTTGGATAGGAAGAAGGGATCTCTCGCCTCCGAATCGAGCAGCCTGTCGGACACGTTGTCGTACGATGGCAGCAGGGACAGCCCCCTCGCCTCCCCTCATGAAGCCGGCTGCCATCCTCGAGCAAGAGCAGGGGGTTGTGCAGAGGACACAGTAACTGGATCTCCCTTAGCTCCTCCGGGCTCGCCTAGCAAGGGCGAGCCAATTTATGCTGAGAGCACAAAAAGGAAAAAAGTGCCAACAGCTAATGCCCCAACACCAGCAAAGGCTGATGGGCCTCCACCGTCCAGCCCTTGTAAGGAGGCGGTCCATGGCAGCTGTGAACTGAGCATGCCTCACTGGGGCAGCGAGAGGGAGCCCCAGGACTCGGCCACACAAGTGGCTGCAAAAATCACAGTTATGGCAGCCCACACAGAGGAGGACAATAGGACAATTTACCTGAGCAGCCCAGACTCAGCGGTTGGTGTCCAGTGGTCCTGCATGAGCCCTGCCGCTAACCCAGAATGTAGCAGCCTGTCTCCTTCCTTCCCATGGGGAGAGGGCTGCCAAGCAAGCAAGGAAATGGGCCAGAGTGAAGATGGCCAGGATTTTCACACCCAGAGAGCCATCAGAAGCCCAGTGGCACCCGCTAAGATGTCCAAACCCGTCCAGCTCATTGGTGAAGGCTCTCAGGTGCCATTGGTCAGTTCTCCTGTATCGGACCTTCATGACAGTACCAGCCAGGGTATGAGTGGCACTCCATCCTCTACAAGGTCCACCTGCCTGGGTTCTGATGCCAGTGTTTGTAGCATGCCTCGCTCACCAAATCATGCTCCCAACAGGTCTGTGGAGGAGACTGACAAGTGTCTCCCATCCTTGGTTTCTGACAGAAGGCACAAGTATCATGCTGCAGCATGGATAAGACAATGCAGGATAGACGAAGAGGAGGAGGAAGAGCAGACATTTCCCCATCAGACGAAGACACAAATCAAGGGGAAAGGAGCAGCTTTAACTTTCAGTAGCACCAGCCAGCCCCATGCTGAGGGCAGCTTTCTGCAGGGGAGTAAAGCCAGGGTAGGGATGAGCAAATCTGCATCCTGTCCCTCTGAGCTCACCAAGGGCAGGAGTAAAACAGAAGAGTTTGCACCTCCTCCCCCACCACCTCCAAAGAAACAGTCCAGGTATGTGCATATCATAACCGTAGGTATCCTAGAACAAGCTTAGGGTCTCCCGCTTCTGCTGTACAGGAAGAAGGGTGCCTGTGTGTACATGCGACTCCTCCTAGGCAGTAATAGCAAGCAAGGCTTAGACTGTGGCTGTGCCTGGGCAACAGCGAGGCTGAATCAAAGCAGGACTGGGCTCTTGGCTGCAAGGTTGAAGATTTGAGTTGCATTGGGGCAGGATGGAGGGAAAGCTAAGAGGAGGATTCCAAAGGCTATCTGGAAAATAGGGCGGTGACTAGGAAGTAGGAGGCTCTGTAACCCTTAAGCATAGGAAGAATCATAAATTGTCCCACATTCTATCACCCTTCTCATCATTTCCCCAATATATATTTATAGCGTTTGGCTAACTCTGTTATTCACTCTATTCTTTCTAGTGTAAAACTACATGTTGGTGATATCTGCTTCATTAACTTGCTGTCCATGAAAGAACATAAGATATGCAGTGCTGAGCCCAGCATCCATTCCCCCTCTGACCGTGTTCAATCCAGGTCACACACTCCTGGCAGAGCCCAAAATGTGTGGTGTGGGGGGGAGGGGGGGGCTACTTGGCTAATAATGGTTTATGGACTTTTCTGCCAGGAACGTCTTCAAACTCCTTTTAAAGCAAGCTATGCTTAGATGCCTTGACCACATCGCACAGTAACAAATTCCACAGCTTGATTGTGCATTGAATAAATGAAAAAACAAAATTTCAGATTTTTAAAAACCTACCACCTTTTTCATTGTTTCCTAAGCATCGTACTATTTTAAAGGGTAAATAACTATTCCCTTTTACCTGTTCCACCCCACTTATGATTTTGTAAACTACTACTTAACATTTCTATAGTGTTACTCAGCAAACACAAGAGACATTCCCTGCTCAATAAAGCTTACACTCTAATGAAGACAGACAGGTCAACAAACAATTGTTAAAATTAGTTAATGAGGCTGAAGGCAGACAAATAGGCTTAAGATTTAAAAGCAGCCTCAAAAAAGGTGGGATTTTTAGACGGAAATTAAACATGGCGTGAGAGGGAGCAAAGCGCCAGCGCAGGAAGTCCATTCCAAGCACTCTGTGCAGCCAGGTGGAAAGCACGGAGTCTGGAATCAGTGGTAGAGGAGAAGGGCACAGATAGGAGTGACTTATCCGAGGCGTGTAGAGAGAGATAGGAGAGGTAGTGAGGTGCTGCAGAGTGAAGGCATTTGTAGCTGAGTAAGAGGAGCTTGAACTGTATGTGGGAGTGGATAGGGAGCCAATGCAGTGACTGCAGAAGAGGGGTTATGTGAGAATAGCGACTTTGGTGAAAGATAAGTCATGCAGCTGAATTTAGGACAGATTGTATTGGAGAGAGATGACTTGCCGGGAGACCGGTGAGGAACAGGTTGGAATAGTCTAAGCAGGCAGAGATGAGAGAGTGAACATCACCTTTTAGTTCTCATCTTCTCAAAGCTGAAGACACATTTAGTCTTTCTTCATAAGTGAGCTGCTCCATCCCGTTTATCATTTTTGTTGCCTTTCACTGTTCTATTTTTAGTTTATGAAGCTACAGAAAAAGGGCAACAAAAATGATAATGGAATGGCTCCCTTCTGAAGAAGGTCTTAAATGGCTTAAGGGTCTTCATCTTCTAGAAGAGATCATGGAGTTACCGTATTCTAGATTCACAAGGTGAATTCCATTCAAACACACAGCGCAGGCACGCCGCACCTCTCATTCCCCATACCCAAAGGCAATCCCCACACTCCCTCTCCCTCCAGTAAACACAGAGACACCCTAACCAAAGCCAGAGTTTATTCTTTCAAACACAAGGGGCTGATGCAATTTGGGTGCAGAAAACGGGTACTCTGTGTTGAGTGCCCGTTTCCTAACGCATGCCCAGCCAATTTCTCCTGGTTGTGCAATTCAATATTTAAATGAGGGGTCGTGCTAAAAAAGGAGGCACTAGGGGAATAAAATGCATCTCTAGCACCTCCTCGGCAGCAGGCACGCAGAAGAGGTGGCTGTCAAGCAGCCTGGGCAAACGGACGCTCAAGCTATCAACATACATGGCCTTGACTGTGTACCTTATAGATATATTGGGCGTGCAGAGTCGTCGTCCCCCCCAAAAAAAAAAAAAAATTAACTAAATACTGCTTTATTTGGTTCCTCCTACAGAGTATCATGACGAACTATTAGGAGGAATCACAGAAAGCAGGTTTTGTTTTTTTTCAATGCACTCTTGACTGTGGCATATCTTTTATGCCAGCCCCGGGTGCATTGGGCGTGCAGAAAACATATTGGATCGTGGGGAATAGCTAATAGCCTCATCTACATGACTTTACACGTGATGAGCGCTATCTGCTAAGCAGTGATTTGGACACGCTAATCCCCGTATTGGATCAGGGGGTATGGATGCGCATCCAATCACATGTTAAGCTGCACGCAGCGGCTAGCCCATGGTATTGCATCGACCCCAACATAGCTTGTAACCAACACACAGTGGAAAATGTAGGCCACAGCTTTTAAATAAAATAAAAGTATAACCTAACAACCTTACAATAAAGCAGCACTCACAACCGGCGATACTTTGTTGACCATTTCCTTTCCCATCTTTATTCACTTATTTTATCCACCACCTTGCCCCTCATCAAGCCATACTATGCAACATGTTCGGGGCTGGGACAGTCATACTGTGGTGTCCTCACCATCTGTATTATTCTACCACTCCCCAGGCTGGCCAGATTCCTGCCTTGGGGTTATTTATTCATTCCTTTATATTGTTCTTTCCTACTTGGGGGCTATTCACAAGATACTAAACGTTTAATATCCACCACCAGCCCAAGTGTCCCTCTGTCTAATGGCACCTAGGTGCCCCCATTTAGTCTTCCTTTTGGCTGGTGAGCTGCTGCCACAGGAGGAACTAAGGCCTGACCCCACCCCCAACCCTTTTAGGATTCTAGTTGGGCCTCTATTGCAGTTTGAATGTTTAAATTAAAAATGTCCAATGCTATATCCATTAGGGAGACCCCCATCCTGTCAGAATAGACCTTTACATTGAGCTATCAATTCCTCGTGCCGAGTTTTCCATCCTCCTAGCTCCTTCACCTATAAACCTGCTTCTCTGTTCACATTTTCTGCTCTTTTCTATTCCTCGTCTACTCCTGGTTCCCTTCCACACCAATCTAGGGATTATCTGGGACCAGCCGATTATCACGCTCTGCCACTCTGCTGTAATCAGTGTCAAATCTTTCTTTGCTATAATCAGGTTGACCCTTTTTTTGAGCCACCAAATTACTACTCCCCAGGTGTATAATGATTATATCAGGCTTAGGGTGTGCCCTGGCCTCCTGCCGTAGACTGGACATCAGCTGATCCCATTTCATACCCCTTTTCCCCAACCATCTTATCACTGCCTTTTCTCCACCTGGCTTCTTTGCTGCTCTTTCTTGCCCAATGTACAGATGAATGGCCTACAATCCACACCATCTTTCTGCCCTTGTTGTGGCAGGATAAATCCTGCCACAACAAGGTAAGAATACAGATGATAATCCTGCCACAACAAGGTAAGAATACAGATGATAATCATTGCCAATACTTCCCCCCCTAACATATCCCTTAAACCTGCTTGATGTCCAACGCCCAATTTGCTATCTCTGTTTATCCTCCATACCCAAATCCCCAGCCAGGAATGCAGCCCCAATCCTAAAATGAGGATGTTCCTTATAACTTGGGATTCTCACCCGCAGCCTCCAGGCACTTTGACATTACTCTTTTGAATTAGAAATTCCATAAACACGCCCCTTCTTCTTAGCATGGGCGTTATCCATGCATTATTATGGCATTTTGATGAGTCTAGGGTTAAAATAGCTAGATTCCGGGAGGAATTAGAGGATTATAATATTTCAGATGCATAATTCATTCTGAATGGCTTTACCATACCATACTTGGGCTCACAAATGCCATAATAATGCCCACGCTAAGAAGAAGGGGCGTGTTTATGGAAGTTTTAGAATTACAGCAGCACGGGGTAAAATAGTGCTTTGTATCGGTAGTATCTCGTGGTGCGGTAAACTTTTCACACCCCACGACAATTCCTATTTCGCATCTCGGACTGAGAGATAGTCTCTCTATAAGGCCTTCATAGTAGTCAAGTATTTCTCTATAAGAGGGCCCTCTAATAGCTCAACGTAAGGTGGTGGTGGTGGTTTAGGGGCCAGTTTTACAAGAAGAGTGAGACGTACGAACAGCACAGAACACCTTGGTAAACTGTATCAAAGCTAGGACGAGATAACATAGTATAAAATGTCATCTTTGTGAGACTTTCCTCGCCCCAAATGACGTCAAATCTTCACAGAGGTGTACTGTGCTGTTCATACATCTCACTCTACATGAAAAACTGGCCCCTAAACCACCACCAACACCTCACTTCGAGCTATTAGATGGCCCTCCTATAGGCATATAAATAATTGCATACTGTGAGGGCCTACCCAGAGGCACTTTCTCTCTGCGCTTGCATTATCGCATGTGTTATGGTGTTAACATGTTCATTAATGCCATAATGCATTTTGATGAATGACCCTGCAGATTGGGGAGGAACTCTCTCATAGCTAGCATTTTTATCCTCCAACTCTTGCTTAGAATGTCCCTGTTCCTCCACGCGCTCTCCTAAAGCAGTTTGCCTATGGGCGATTCCCATTACACTCACCACGGATATGCTTGAATCTGCAGCTACCTGTGTTATATGACCTGCCTATCCCAGTCCCTTGTGGCACCTGCCCTATTTGCCTGGTGAGGTGTCCACTCCTGGGCCTTGAAAAAAACTGATAACCTCTACTCTTCTTGCCATGCTGTGGGGTGCCGTCCACCTGATGCCAGTCATAACCCTATTGCTTCTGGGCTGGCCTTGTCATTGTTGCTAGCCACAAATCTATGCCCTTTTTGTCCCAGTCTATGTTGCTCTTACCCGCCATATTGCATTTAAAACGCTAGTCATAATCTAGCCGTGCCTTTCCTCCATAAACCTTGTATGCCTCACTGATAACGCCCATGTAGTTAAATAAGGCACAGCACTTTTCTGGGTGGCGTTCTTCTGTGATACTGGCCATTACCCTGAATGCTGCCGACCAAGTCACTATGCTCTTTATCACCATGCTTTTGTGCCTTACTAGATTGTAAAGAAAAAAGTGTATTAATCTGTACCACACATTCGGGAGATGCAAGAACACCTGGAGAGAGAGCATTTAAGGGGAAGGGGATAAGTTTAAGGCAGGGGAGGATGAGCTGTCATTGGAGCAGGTGGGGCGGAGGAGTGGCAGGGTAGCAGAGGGCAAGCTGGGGCTGACTCTGTGTTGTGCCAGTTTATTCATTGTTCTGCCAACATCTGGAAATGCAGGAAGAGCCCAGATGGCACCGGTGGGGGTGGGGAAGGATGGAGGAGGGCTTAGCAATTGCGAGCAGAGCAAAGGGTTGGAAAGTAATGCTGAGGCAGCACAACAGCTGCTGAGGAAGGCGGTGAGGAGGCACAGGTAGAAAAAGGGGAGAAACAGGCAGGGGCCATGCGACAAATGAAAGGGAAAGTAAAGAACCGGTTTCCGAAGAAGCAGTTGAAAAAAGGTCAGTGGAGACGGCAGAACTGGTATGGACGACCAGCGAGCTATGAATATCTTGATATATTTGAGCTACTGAAGAAAAAGAAAATGAAATACTCGCTCTCACTCCACTGTTGGGTTCTCCCTCGCATGTTTTCTTCTAAGCCTTCTTCTGGACTGGGTACTCTCTGGTTGCTCAGCCTCCCTAGTCATGGATGGCAGGGTTGGTGGCGCCCTCGGTGCAGCAGCAATGAGGCTTTGCAGCCATTCCGTGCCGTGAACGGCTGCTGCGGCTCTCCATAGTTTTATAAGGTCCATGAGCTGCTGGCCTGCCCCGGATACCAGTCTCTGCAGTGGATTGCCGCCCATGTTGTCCGTGGCAGCTTGAGGTTCTTCTCCTTTTTGCTCATGACCTTCTTGCATCCACTTTTTCGTTTTTTTCTTTACCATACTTCTTGGAATTTTCTTTTTCTGGTAAACGCTTACCAGAGTCCTTGTCTGTGCAATTCCGCTGCTTTACTCTTTTCTTTTTTCGGTGCAGGGGCTGGAGCATCCTTTTCTTCCATCTCCACTCCGGAGATGCTACTAGCCCCATCCTTCTCGGTGCTTCTTGTCCCATGGGGTTCGGTGTTGTGGCCAACATTGCTACTTCTGACTGTTGGGCCCAGTGGAGGCCTGCTGGATCCTATGGCCGTGATGAAGCTGTCCAGCTATGCCTTTATGCCTGTGTTGGTATCCAATGTGGTGATGTCCGTGCCTGTGCTATAGCTGCTCCTTGCTGTCCCTGAAGCTGCAGTGGAATGGTCAGGAGCCATGGGGGCTGCAGTGACTACGAAGGCTCCCCTTGGAAAGTGGGTACTGCTCCTAGAGTGGTGCCCCCAGGCCCATGGTTCCTTACAGCCAAGTCCAGAATCTCTGCTGCAGTTGGGAAGGCTGCTTGAACTAAGCTCCATTGATCCTGCAAAGGGATGTGGGGTGAGGGGGGTCAGGCCAGGCCAAGGAGGTGAATCCTGCTTCCCCCTTCTCCTCCCTTGTATTTGGCATCAGTGGCACTACATCTCTTCTTGTGCATGACCTTCATTCCTTGCCGATACTCATTCCTTGCTCCCTCCCCGCAAAGCTGTGATGGGGAACTATAGCACCTGGCCGAGGGGGGGGGGGGGGTGGTGGTGGAAGTTGCTTCCGTTATTATTCTGTCTCCCATTCTTTAAGGCCGGGGGGGGGGGGGGGGGGGGCAGGTACAGTGGGATCCTCCCCTCCGTGACACATGAGGGGAGGAACAACTATTTTCTGAGGTTGCTGCCATTATAATGAAGTCCGCTTACTGACTTGGGCACTCCGACTTACTTAAAGCCAGTCCCAAGATGTACAATGAATTAAATAGGCCAGGAACACACAATACGTCTGCCTTAAAGCCCCAAGCAGACCTCAAGGTGGCTGCAGGAAGTGACCTCTCTGACCTGCAAATTGATCCTGAAGGAGGGACCACGAGGTTTCCTGTACAAGATGGCCACCAGAACTGAAGCGCGGAGCAGGGTCCTGGGCCTGTTGCAACTTGAGGTGGGAGCAGTCGAGGGAGGGGCGGGTTGTGCTGGGAGAAATACTCAAAGGGTTAGAACGGAAAAGTTCTCGTACAGTAGGCAGCTCGCAAGCGTTCTCTGAGAAGGGGGGGGGGGGACCAGGGGAAAAGTAAAAATTAATTTTTTTGTGGAAGCGCCAGACATTATATACCTGTGCTAATTCTTTCCCCAATGATTGGGATGTACCCAACAAACGGACCCTTCAGATCAAGGGCCCCAAATGCTTAATGGAGCATCCAGACTATGGGACCGATGTAGCCACCAGTACCTTTTCTTACCTCTTTATAGCCCCTTGCTCACTACAGACTCAATTTAAAATTGCTTGCCCAGGATCTGGCTGAAGCTTTCTGGGTACCTCTCTCCCCCTGTTGCAGCTGTACAACTTGTTTCCGGGAACTTCAGGCTTCTGACGCTCTTAACCTTTCCTGCTGCCTTTGCTAATAATTTCTGCACCCTCCTCCCTACTCTTGCACTTTTATAGCTCAAACTAACCTGCCCCCACCTTTTGACTAACCAACTCGACCTAGGCTACTGGGTGCCCAGGCCAGCACCACCCCACTAGTTTATGGCCACCTACCATTCTTCCCACCCTCCCAACAGTTAGGAGTTGTGTCTCCTATGCTAATACACACTAAAGCATGAAGACCAAGGGGCATAGCTGCGTTTTGCACCCTTGGCCACCAAGGGGCATTCGTGGTAATTCAATCTGCTTAAGTTCATCCTTTCAAAGTTGCATGATCCACGTTGCAAAAGTAGCTCTTGTTACAGGTGCAATTTAATCTGTATCTATTCAAATTATGTAGGAATGTTTATAATATACTGTGCCCTGTGCTTTTTTATACAGAACCCATATTCATACCTCTAGAGTAGTAAAGAGAGATACATACAGAGGTAACCAGAGGTAACTGGCATAGTCTACCTGTGTTAATCCATAGGATTCATGAACTGAAAATAGAAGATATTGTAGATGCTGAGAAAAGGATCATTTTTTGTTCTCTCTTGTCCACAGATCCCAAGATGTATTTTTTGTTGTTTTACCCTTACTTAGTAAACCCTGATGAGTAAAAAGCAGACTGCTTGTGTTTATAGCAGTCTGCTCCAGTGACTAACACAGGCCGTGGCTCTCTTTAACTACAAAGTTCTTACAGTGCCATGGAGCAGAGTAAATTACAAAAGACAGGAAACAGAGGGTAGGACTAAATGGTTAGTTTTTCAAATGGAGAAAGATCGTTAATGGAATGCCCCAGGGATTTGTATTGGGACCTGTACTATTTAACATATTCCTAAATGATCTGGAGAAAGGAACACCGAGTGAGGTAACCAAATTGTTTAGAGTCCTTAAAAATAGCAATAGGTTGGGAGGAACTGCAGAAGGACCCTGTGAGACTAGGAGACTTGGCTTCTAAATGGCAGATGCATTTTAATGTGGACAAGTGCACAGTAATGCATGTAGGGAAAAATAATCCCAATTAGAGTATACATGCTGGGTTCCATGTTAGGAGTCGAAAAGGACCTCTGAGCCCTTGGGCACAATCCATTGAAATCTTCAGCTCAGTCTGTTGCATCAGTCAAAGAGGCAAATAGAACGTTAGGAATTATTCGGAAAGGAGGAGTAGTCTCAGTTTCATCCTCTATCACAATGCCTTTGAATAGCTCCATAGAGTGACTCACATTGAGTATTGGGTGCAGTTCTGGTCGCCCCATCTCAAAAGAGGCATAGCGACATAGAAAATGTACAGAGAAGGGTGACAAAAAGGATAAAGGAAACAGAAAAGCTTCCTTACGGAGAAAGGCTAAAATGATTAGGGCTGTTTAGCTTGGAAAAGAGATGACAGAGTGATGATGTGACAGATTTATAAAATCATGATTGGAACGGAATGGGTAAATAGGGATGGTTATTCACCCTTTCAAATAACATTTGGACTAGGGGACACTCTATGATACTAGCAACTGGCAGATTTAAAACAAATCACAGGAAGTATTTTTCATGCAGGGCACAATCAAGCTATGGCGTCTGTTGCCAGATGTGATCAAGGGGTTCAAAAGACCATTGGACAAGTTCCTGAAGGAAAAGTCCATAAACAGTTAATAGCCAGGTAGACTTGGGGGAACGCCTGCGCTTATCCTGGGAGCGAGATACAAGAAATAAAAATCACCTGTTGGGGGAATTGCCAGGTACTTGTGACCCAGACTGGCCACTATCACAGGCAAGATTGTGGGCTCAGTAAGACCTTTGCCTGACCCAGCTTGGCACTTCTTATGTTCTTTGTATTGCTTATATTTAGGAGATGAATTAAAAGAAGAAAATTAACACTTTGGCAGCTTCTGGATGAGATAGGTCAACTTGGTTTAGAAGTAACTTGTATTCCACGAGAGATTCCTTAGCAGCACAATTCACTGTATTTTGGAGAGAAACAGTTTTTTCCTTCATAGATGGAAAATTCATGGGCACCAGGTCACCTGAAACTTGGTGCCTAGCACCAGCCCAGCCCTGAAGAATCTCCACTGCACCCAGCTTAAAGTGAGCCACTGCTGTTATTGGGCCCTGGCCTAGGCAGAGGAGCTGCCACTGCTGAAGGGAAGATGAGAAGAAACTGGAGGAAGGGGCAAGCAAAGGAACATAAAAAGCAAAAAAACAAACAAAAAGACAAAAATAAGTAAAAATATAGACTTAAAATCAAAAACTAAATTAAAAGAAAAAAAAATTTCCCTAGCTTCTAAACATTTTTGGCTAATGCCAATTTTCTAATTATTTTTCCAGCCCTGCTTTCTTTATTCCATTTTGGTTTGGTTTTCTTGTTGATATCAGAACACCAGTTCAACCTACTCCATTCATAGCTGGCCATGTTGAAGGGCACAAGCAAGGCTCTTTTGTCCTGCTGGGCCTGAGTACTGGCACCTTTTTTCTCCTGAATCAGCCCCTGGGAAATGACAGGAAAGGAGGGGCTAGATTAGGGAGCTGAATAACTCTTCTTGAGCCTTATCTGCCTCCTCCAAGCTTACCCCAACGCCTCGTTCCCTGCAGCTGCCTGGGAGGAAAGGGAGCAGAGGGCTCTTCTCTGCTAATGAGATTTGCGACACAGGCCAACAGAATTATGTTTCCATGCCACGGGATGGGCACAGAGAGCCCGTGCCCCAAATCTCACTCAGAACAGTCCTCTGCTCCCCAACCTTCTCCTGTCATTTCCCTTCTCCCTTGCTAGGAGGCACGGCCAGTGGCTGGAGTGGACCCAGCAGCAGGCCCATACCTCTCTGTGCCCCTGGGACTCGGAACTCAACTGCCAGCAGGGTACAGGAGAGAGATGGAGAGGGGGATGTTCCAGAGTGGAAGGTTTTGGTGGGGGGAGTTTGAGAGAGAGGGGCACCATAGGTGTTTTTCCCCTTCCACATTGATGCTTTCCTCCTCCCTCCCCCAGTGGTGTTTTTCTTATGCCCTGACAGCAGTAGAGGAGACACCGACAGGTAAGAGCACAGCTCACTTATGTCTCCTGCCAGTGGTGGTGGAAAAGGATTGCACTGCATCTGTGCTGTACAGCTGCTTACGGGGAGCAGAGCTACCACAGGGGTACAGCACCCCCAAAATCTGGGGTTCTGTATACTTCTGTTTCCCACCTCAAGGAAAGCCTTGTATCTGAGAACCAGCACCTTTTATAGAAGTAAAGCATGGTCTACAAGAACAGCTGATGTTCTTACACTATTTTGTAAAAAAAGAAACCCACACACCACCACAAACCTCTGCCAAATAAAACTAAGGAGGAATTTATGCTTTCCTCCAAACCTTTGGTTGGCTATGTTAAAATGCTATTGTAAGGTGTATTACTTGTGTGGATACCTTCCTGAGGGCTACTTGCTCCCATGCAGGAAATTCAGGTTCATGCTCAGAGTTGTCTTTTGCTCCTTGGATGCAAGAGGTCCTGGGAGTGCTGGAGATTCATAACCTGCAGGAGAAGTTTGGGGCAGGGAGTCATTGTTTTATAGGGAATTCATCATAGAGCAGAGCACGCTGGTTTATGGTGCTGTTGAAATGTGGAACGCTGAATGGCTTGAGAAGGGAACAGGCTCCTGCTTGCTGCTGCTGCTGCTGTGACGAGCATAGCAAAATAAATATTGCCATGTAGGCTGCAGCGGCAAGGGTGTAGAGCAGGGATAGGCAGCCCTGGTCCTGGAGCGCCACAGTGAATATACATCCGATATATTTGCATATGTTGGAGGCAGTGCATGTAGATATACCTCATGCATATTCATGGTGGATATTCTGAAATCCAGACCCGGCTGTGGCCCTCCAGGACAGACATTGTCTACCCCTGGTCTGGAGCTGCCTGGCTAGACGAGCCAGAAGGAGGATGGAAAAAGAATACAAGAACTTACGGTAGCTTCATCTCATTTTTAATTTTACAATCTGGAGAAAAACCCCCACCTCCAGCCAACAGTCTAAGAAGCAAAGAGGAAGTGATTGTGTGGTTTGAACACAGATTCGTTACAGGAAGTTTTTACAAGTCTCAGTACAAAGTGCAGTTCCAGCACAGTTTCCATCCATGAAGAAAGCGCTAGAATAAAAGGGCCTGCGGGGCAGTGGCGCCCCTGCAAAAGAGCTTCTCTCTTTCTATGTTGAGCTCCAAGAACTGAAAGGAGCCTTTCAGCACGGCTGACCAAAACTCACGTGCTGACCCGGTGCAGGAGTGTCCTATTATTATGCCTGTGTCGTAGTTAGGTGCACCCTTTTTCCTGGCAGAGGGATGCGCCTTTGTGCAGTTGGCAGGGTTCACGCTGAAGGGAGAGTGGAATGGTTTGGTAGGTGAAATTCATTGGGCATTTTAGGGATGGGAAACCCAGAGGAGATTAGCACATAACTGGGAGGTAAATACCAATGATCACCAAACAGGAGAAAGACCTGGTGGGAGGTGGAACCGTATCCAGTGATCTCAAGATGGAGAGGGGATAGGTGTTATGCTACAGACATTTGTCTAGTTGGAAAAGAAATAGTTTGCTTCCAGGCAGATGATATGGATGGAGGCTTTTCTGCCACTACTGGCTTGAATGATTAGATTAGATTGTAAAGAAATTGTTTTAATACTAGATTTTCTTTTCCTGATCTAACACAAACATTAATTAAATAAGTTATTGGTGACAACTTTAGGATTTTGCTGCTCCTAGGCACGGTGCTGGCACTGCCAGCTCCTGCTTCTCCCCCGATAAGGTCCCTAGCAGGAGTACAAAGTCTAGGGCAGTGTTTCCCAGCCTGTGAATAGGAAGAGTTAAGGCACTGCTGCAGCCTTTGTTTTCTCTTCCCTTCCTGGCCTGCAGGAGGGTTCAAAGAGCAGCATTCAGGGGTTGTTGCTGCTTCCCCTCTGCTGCTGAAACCGCACAGAGCCCTGTAGGCTTGCGAAACCTGCTGGCTCCCTGCAGTTCTGATTGCAGAGGGAAGCTGGCAGAGGAGAAAGCATCAGCAGCACCAGGTGAGCATCGCTCAGCCTTCTGACAGTTCCAGGACACGGAGGGAGGCGAGAGAGGGCAGCTGCATATGTGCCACAGGGAGAGAGAAGAGAAGGTGATGGTGCTGGGTAGGGAGGAGAGGAGAGGAGAGGAAAGAGAAGAGGTGATGGTGCTGGGTAGGGAGGAGAGGAAAGAGAAGAGAAGGTGATGATAGTGAAGGTGGTGGTGAGCCATGATGAATGAACCCCGTATCGGGGAACCACTGGCCTAATTTGTGCACCGCTCTGGCTGCTCAGGGAAGCTGTATTTAAAAGTTTATTAAAAATAAAATATGTAAAGATGGCCTTGGGATACTGATACATAGGGAGATATATATAACCAGCAGAGAGAAGGAGGTAGTAAAAAAAACTTTGTACAAGTCAGTGGTGGAATGTCCCCTTGAACATAGTCTAGTTTATTTAATAAACTTTATATTCCACACCATCAAAGAACATCTGAGCGGCAGCTGGAGACTGCATCTCTAGAGGGACTTAAAAGGAGAGCAAGCTCTGAAGCATAAAGCCACGTGAAGTGAGGTTAAAAATCTCTTAATTTCTATATCCTGGAGAAGAAAGATTGAGTTATGAGAGCCATTAAGTAGAGGGTATTAATGACTTCCAAAAATCAAAACATTTTTCCATGGAAAAAAAGGTTTTAGAACGTGGGTCATGTGAGTTTCTAATCCACTGGGCCACCTTAAGTCCCGCTCCTAGACTGCTCCGCTTAGTTATGAGCATACTAGTCAAAAAAGAGTATCACAAAGCTTTGCTGAAATCTAAATACACCACATCCAACACTCGTCTCTGATCTAGCGTTCTAATCATCCAGTCAAAGTAATCTATTAGATGTCTGACATGATCTCCTTTGTAAAATTATGCTGCCTTGGATCACACAATTTGCTGCATTCAAGATGCTTCTCTGTGCTTGGCATGTGAGGTGTCTCCATTAAGTTTCCACCACTGAAGTCAGGCTAACTGGTCTTTAATTTCCAACCTCCTCCCTGTTACCACTTTTATAAAGAGGGACAACAAAATCTGCCCTTCTCCAGTCCCGTGCAGCCACTCCCGTTTTGTAAAGACCTTCTGAGCAGGTCCTGCAGAAGGTCTGCCATATCTTCATAAGCTCCCTTAATATCCTCTAGAAGAGTGTTTCCCCAACCGCTGTGCCAGGACAGTCTTCAGCTGCTCTTTTGCCAACATTGGCCTGCAAGATATCCTCCCACCAGCAGGGAGAGTCAGAGAGCAGGGCTCAGCTGCTGCTTTCCCCCTCTGCAGCTGAAATGGCATGGGGGACGCTGTAGGCTCCCAAGTCCTGCTGGCCCCAAGCAGTTCCAATTATAGAGGGAAACAGGCAGAGGAGAAAAGAGCAGCACTAGGTAAGTGCTGCTGGAAGTAGTGGGGAGAGGGAAAAGGAAGGAAAAAAGTACTGATGCCAAGGAGGGTGGGAAAGGGAAGGTGATCGAGTGAAAGGGTAGGAGTAAGGTTGCTGGAGATATTGGTGGAGGGGTGGAAGGAGAGGGTAGGAAAGGGAAAATGGGATTGTGATGGAGATAGAGGATAGGAAGGGGAAGAAATGGTGATGCCAGGAGGATAGAGGGAGAGAGAAGGGAGGGGAAGGTGATACAGGCTAATTTGAAGTACTTTAGAAAACATCTAAAAACCTGGCTATTCGAGCAGGCATTGGTTAAACCATTACCATAAACTATCACCATAATTACATTGCACAACCTGTTTATAAGTCTTTTATGGATTATTTCTATCCATTCTATTTATTGTTCTATTTTTTAAGCTTAGAGCTTTTACTTGAGGTTTTACTTAATTATTTTATTAGAAAATCTGTTTAGTAGGATTATCAACTGATGATGTATTTTCTTCCTCTTACCGATTACTATGATTTTATTTACTTTTTATGTTCACCTATTTTACAGATACTATGAATTAGTTTTTATTGTAAACCGTTGTGACGGCTAGTTCCAAATGAACATCAGTATAAAAAAATCTATTAAATAAAATAAAAAATAAAAGAATACCAGGGAGTGAGGGGGGAGAAAAGGAAAGAAGGTGATGTTGCCAGAGATAGAGAGGGATGGGAGGAGAAAGTGATGGTACCAGAAGTGGTGGGGTGGGAGAGGGATGGGAAAAGAAAATGATGATGGAGAGAAGAGGATTGCAGTGGAGTGAAGGAAGAGAGGGGAAAAGATGGTAATGTGAGAGGGTGGGAGTTGGGGGGAAGAGGGACGAGAAAGGTGATGATGCCGGAGGTTGGGGGGGAAGGGAAGGAAGAAAAGTGATGATGCTAGAGGGGTGGAGAATAAGGAAGGAGATGGTGTACCATGATGAAGTGAACACAATGCCAGGTGTGCCATGACACAAGGTTGGTAACCACTGTCCTAGAATGACTCCCTCTGGCCCTGTAGCTTTCACCACCATGATTTTCTAGTCCCACACAAATGGCACAGAAACTACCTCACTACTGTTTCTATCTTTGCCAAAAATCGGCACATGGTTCTTTTCCCCTCCCCATCAATCTTGATAGTCCCAGCTCTGCCTTTACTCCTTCAACTGACATCCCTGGAAAAAAAAAAAAAAGTCTTGCTGCTTCACTTTACCCTCTAGCTATCTTCCTCTCCTGCCTTTGCCATCCTGACTGCTTTCCCCAACTCTTTCAGCTTAACCCTGTGTCTAGGTTTTTGTTATTCTGCCCTTTAAAGAACAATATATCGAGACATTTTGAAAACAAAAAGATGCATTACAGCACAAGCAGCTGGGTGGCTGGTGGGCGTGAGGATCGCCTGGTAACTTGCCTACCTGGTGCGAAGGTGGCGGACCTCACGCGTCACCTAGATAGGATTTTAGACAGTGCTGGGGAGGAGCCGGCTGTCGTGGTACATGTGGGCACCAACGAAATAGGAAAATGTGGGAGGGAGGTTCTGGAAGCCAAATTTAGGCTCTTAGGTAGAAAGCTTAAATCCAGAACCTCCAGGGTAGCATTCTCTGAAATGCTCCCTGTTCCATGCGCAGGTCACCAGAGGCAGGCAGAGCACCGGAGTCTCAATGCGTGGATGAGACAATTGTGCAAGGAAGAGGGATTCAGTTTTGTTAGGAACGGGGAACCTTTTGGGGAAGGGGGGAGTCTCTTCCGACGGGATGGGCTCCACCTTAACCAGGGTGGAACCAGACTAATGGCGCTAACCTTTAAAAAGGAGATAGAGCAGCTTTTAAACTAGAATAAAGGGGAAAGCCAACGCATGGTTCAGAGAGAGGTATCTTCAAAGGATACTAATGATGCATTAGAATTAGGGCATCCCGACAGTGAGGTTCCAATAATAAGAAAAGTAGTCCAAGTGCCTGTAACTAAAAACTCACCTGAGCTAAAAAATTCTAACTTATCCTTATCAATTAAAAAGCTGAATGAAAATACAAACAAAAAACAAACTTTGAAATGTTTGTATGCTAATGCCAGAAGTCTAAGAAGTAAGATGGGAGAATTAGAATGTATAGCAATGAATGATGAAAGACTTAATTGGCATCTCAGAGACATGGTGGAAGGAGGACAACCAATGGGACAGTGCTATACCGGGGTACAAATTATATCGCAATGACAGAGAGGAGCACCCGGGACGTGGTGTAGCGCTTTATGTCCGGAATGGCATAGAGTCTAACTGGATAAACATCCTGCATGAGACTAAATGCAAAATTAAATCTTTATGGGTAGAAAGCCCTTGTGTGTCGGGGAAGACTATAGTGATAGGAGTATACTACTGTCCACCTGGTCAAGATGGTGAGACGGACAGTGAAATGCTAAGAGAAATTAGGGACGCTAACCAAATTGGGTAGTGCGGCAATAATGGGAGACTTCAAGTACCCCAATATTGACTGGGTTAATGTATCATCGGGACATGCTAAAGAGATAACGTTCCTGGATGGAATAAATGATAGCTTTATGGAGCAATTGGTTCAGGAACAGACGAGAGAGGGAGCAATTTTAGATCTAATTCTCAGTGGAGCACAGGATTTGGTGAGAGAGGTAACGGTGGTGGGGCCGCTTGGCAATAGTGATCATAATATGATCAAATTTGAATTAATGACGGGGAAGAGGAACAGCATGCAAATCCACGGCTCTCGTGCTAAACTTTCAAAAAGGGAAACTTTGATAAAATGAGAAAAATTGTTAGAAAAAAAACTGAAAGGAGCAGCTACAAAAGTAAAAAGTGTGCAAAGAGGCGTGGTCATTGTTAAAAAATACCATTCTAGAAGCACAGTCCAGATGTATTCCACAGATTAAGAAAGGTGGAAAGAAGGCAGAACGATTACCGGCATGGTTAAAAGGGGAGGTGAAAGAAGCTATTTTAGCCAAAAGATCTTCATTCAAAAATTGGAAGAAGGATCCAACAGAAGAAAATAGGATAATGCATAAATGTTGGCAAGTTAAATGTAAGATAGTGATAAGACAGGCTAAAAGAGAATTTGAAAAGAAGTTGGCCGTAGAGGCAAAAACTCAGAAAAACTTTTTTAAATATATCCGAAGCAGAAAGCCTGTGAGGGAGTCAGTTGGACCGTTAGATGATCGAGGGGTTAAAGGGGCACTTATCTTCTCTAAGGCCATCGTGGAAAGATTAAATGATTTCTTTGCTTCGGTGTTTACTGAAGAGGATGTTGGTGAGGTATCCGTACTAGAGAAGGTTTTCATGGGTAATGATTGAGATGGACTGAATCAAATCACAGTGAACCTAGAAGATGTGGTAGACCTGATTGACAAACTGAAGAGTAGTAAATCACCTGGACTGGATGGTATACACCCCAGAGTTCTGAAGGAACTAAAAAAGGAAATTTCAGACCTATTAGTAAAAGTTTGTAACCTATCATTAAAATTGTCCATTGTACCTGAAGACTGGAGGATAGCTAATGTAACCCCAATATTTTAAAAGGGCTCCAGGGGCGATCCAGGAAACTACAGATCGGTTAGCCTGACTTCAGTGCCAGGAAAAATAGTGGAAAGTGTTCTAAACATCAAAATCACAGAACATAAAGACATGGTTTAATGGAACAAAGTCAGCATGGCTTTACCCAAGGCAAGTCTTGCCTCACAAATCTGCTTCACTTTTTTGAAGGAGTTAATAAACATGTGGATAAAGGTGAACCGGTAGATGTAGTGTACTTGGATTTTCAGAAGGCGTTTGATAAAGTTCCTCATGAGAGGCTTCTAGGAAAAGTAAAAAGTCATGGGATAGGTGGCGATGTCCTTTTGTGGATTGCAAACTGGCTAAAAGACAGGAAACAGAGTAGGATTAAATGGACAATGTTCTCAGTGGAAGGGAGTGGGCAGTGGAGTGCCTCAGGGATCTGTATTGGGACCCTTACTTTTCAATATATTTATAAATGATCTGGAAACAAATACGACGAGTGAGAATCAAATTTGCAGATGATACAAAATTGTTCAGAGTAGTTAAATCACAAGCAGATGGTGATAAATTGCAGGAAGACCTTGTGAGACTGGAAAATTGGGCATCAAAATGGCAGATGAGATTTAATGTGGATAAGTGCAGGGTGATGCATATAGGGAAAAATAACCCATGCTATAGTTACACAATGTTAGGTTCCATATTAGGTGCTACAACCCAAGAAAGATCTAGGCGTCATAGTGGATAACACATTGAAATAGTCAGTTCAGTGTGCTGCGGCAGTCAAAAAAGCAATGTTGGGAATTATTAGAAAGGGAATGGTGAATAAAACGGAAAATGTCATAATGCCTCTGTATCGCTCCATGGTGAGACCGCACCTTGAATACTGTGTACAATTCTGGTCGCCGCATCTCAAAAAAGATAATTGCGATGGAGAAGGTACAGAGAAGGGCTACCAAAATGATAAGGGGAATGGAACAGCTCCCCTATGAGGAAAGACTAAAGAGGTTAGGACTTTTCAGCTTGGAGAAGAGACGGCTGAGGGGGGGGGATATGATAGAGGTGTTTAAAATCATGAGAGGTCTAGAACTGGTAAATGTGAATCAGTTATTTACTGTTTCGGATAATAGAAAGACTAGGGGTTACTCTATGAAGTTAGCATGTGGCACATTTAAAACTAATCGGAGAAAGTTCTTCTTCACTCAATGCACAATTAAACTCTGGAATTTGTTGCCAGAGGATGTGGTTAGTGCAGTTAGTATAGCTGTGTTTAAAAAAGGATTGAATAATTTCTTGGAGGAGAAGTCCATTACCTGCTATTAATTAAGTTGACTTAGAAAATATCCACTGCTATTACTAGCAACAGTAACATGGAATAGACTTAGTTTTTGGGTACTTGCCAGGTTCTTATGGCCTGGATTGGCCACTGTTGGAAACAGGAAGCTGGGCTTGATGGACCCTTGGTCTGACCCAGTATGGCATGTTCTTATGTTCTGTTTAGCCCACTAAAAAGGGATTCCCAAAAATAAAGACCACAAGGGGATGGCATCAAGGAAACTAAAATTTAAAAAAAAAGTTATTTATTTATTTAACTTATTACAAGCCCTTACCCAGAACTTTAGTGCTCCACAGAACACACACACATCTCAGCTTCCAGGATGACCTAGTGCAGCAAAACAAAGTTGTGTGGGGTCAAAATAAGATAGAGGTTGTATTCTCCAGCTTGACAAGACATTTCCAGGACTAACAAACTGTGCACCTAGGGAGACTACCTCCTGGCACATCCCTCAGTTTGTTTTCCTGTGTGCCTGCCTTTACACATCTGGAAGAGTCCAGCTTCCCCCATCAAGAAATTTGAATTAATGACTGGAAGAGGAACAGTATGCAAATCCAGGGCTCTCGTGCTAAACTTTCAAAAGGGAAACTTTGATAAAATGAGAAAAATTGTTAGAAAAAAAACTGGTGGAATTATAAGGATTTGTTTAGCCATTGCATGTCTGGGTTGTGGAGGGTTTTGTGGATTAAGGTGAGGGTCTTGTATTGAATTCTAGGGGAGCCAATGTAGGTTTTTTAGGATGGGAGTGATGTGATCTTGTTTTCGAGATTAGTGAGAATACGGGCAGTGGAGTTTTGGAGCATCTGCAGATGTTTGAGAGAGGCAGCAGGAAGGCCAAGAAGGACTGCGTTGCAGTAATGATTTTGGAGAAGATTACTGCTTGGAGGACAGTGCAGAAATCGTTTATGTTAAGGACATGGAGTTTATAATAAGTCTTTCAGGGTGGAGTTAATAAATTTTTTGAAATTGAAGTTGCAGTCAAGGGTGACTCCTAGGCTTCGTGCTTGGTGGAGTAAGTGGGAAGAAGGGGAGGAGGGAGGGGGGACAGAGGGAGGAGAGGGGTATAGTTGTGGGTGAAAAGGAGAAGTACAGTTTTGGAGGGGGGACACGCAATTAAGTTACTAAGGTGTACATTTAAAACTAATTTTTTTTTTAATTCAATGCATAATTAAGCTCTGGAATTAGTTGCCAGAGGATGTGGTGCAAGCTATTAGTGTAGCTGCAATTAAAAACAATTTTGACAGTTCCTGGAGGTAAAAGGCCATAAACCATTATTAAGGTGGAGTTGTAGAAATCCACTTCTGATCCCTGGGATAAGCAGCTTGGAATCTATCTAATCCTTAGGATCCTGCCAGGTACTTGTGACTTGGATTGGCCACTGTTGGAAACAGGATGCTGGGCTTGATGGACCCTTGGCCTGACCCAGTATGGCATTTTCTTATGTTCTTATGATCTATTAAAGAGGAGATGATTCTTCACATTAAATCTGTCTCATAAAGAGTCAGCTTTTCCAGCTAATGAATTACAAAGCTCAATTTAAAAAAAATGAAACTATTTTCTGTAGATTTCCTGTGTGTAGTTCATTTACAAAACAAGTATCTCATCTTGAATTGAAGGAGGTTAAATTAATTGTTACAAAACAGTTCCAACTCCTTTGCAACACTTAATTTTGTTTCCATGGGTGATGGCGATATGAGCATGGAGGTTAATTTTGAATGAGAGGATAATTTTCAGAGCCATTTCAGTGGACAAACCTGTGCTTTATTTGCAGAAATGGGTTTTTAGAAAACCTCTTGCCCTTTCTCTGGGTAGACATGTGGATGTAGGATCTGTGTACGTGAGTATGTCCCCACAGTGAGTGGAGGCAATCCCTGGGGCAGGGCTTGCATTTACGCTTTTGCATTTTCAAAATTGTGTGTGTTTTTCCTCCAGCTAACTGCACTTCTTAGCAGGTGTAAATGTGTGCAGTAGTAATTTTTTTTTTTTTTTTGGGGGGGGGGGGGGGGATAATTTTCAATGGGAAAGCATGTGCATACTTTTGTTTTGAGGAGTGGTGTAAAGTCAGCGACTAATTGATTTTGAATCTACGTTGACAGTTACAGAACTAGCCCCATAATGCTCAGCCAATCACCTTCCAGTCTTGGAGTCTCTGAGTGTTTAGGGCAGTACTTGGCAAATACTATGACTAGCAAAATTGTCCATTTTCCACATGATGATTTTTTTTTTCCTTCAGAAAAAGAATTATAGTATTAAAAAACAAGTTATTAAAGCTTCCCAATATACAAAATTCAGCTAGTTTTCCACTTGGTGAGGATTTGTACTGAAAATTTGGCTTTCTGAAAAATTGCACATTGTGTGCGAGGATGTTGTATATACTTGTGTTATGTGCTGGTGCTGAAAGTTAGCAACACTGCCTGCTCTGCTGGTGTCACACTGACCAATCAGTGTGAATAGCCATCAAATGCTCTCACTGAGTGGGTTGTCAAGACTTTAACCATACCTGGGAACATTTTGAGTGAGGGCTGGCCTCTGGGTAGGAGGAGCTTGACGGTTGCCTCTATGGGACTCGGAGGGGCAACATGAACACCATCTGCATTGTCTGTTGGGTTGATCATCCAGTACACCAGGCAACAGCAGTGCTGGCTGGACATGGACCAGATGCAGGAGAGGCAACTCGAGCAAATGCTGGCTGCAGCGTGTCCACCCTCTTAAAAGGCACAGGTATTCTGGGTCAGATGCATTAAAATCGCTGCTGGCCTATACACCCCTGCATCTTCAGAACAGTCATTAACGTGGCCATTTCTATTAAAATACAGTTTGTTTGTTTGTTTGGGTTTTTTTTTAAACTTATAAGAAGCAAATGAAGAGGCTTGCTTGAAGAGAGTGAAATTGGAGCTTTGGAAACTGGAGGCATGGACTGGGTGGGGGTTAGAGGAACAGCTCTTAGATTATGGAGGAAGAGTGGGGAGAACTGGGACTTTGAGGATGTGCAGGGATTGAGGGGAGACTGTGATTGAATAGGGAATGTTAGATTGTCTGAGGGTTTGAGTAGGTAGTATGAGATGGGGCAGGGGGACGACCCAGAAACATTTGACCAGAATCCCATAAGTGGTTAAAGTAGCCCTGCATCTAGGTCAGAGAAGCACAGCTGCAACTGAGAAGAAGCAAGGCAGATGGGCAGGATGAAGAGAGGGAGAAGAGAGAACACTGAAAGGGGAATTTCTTTAAACTACAAGTTCTTAAAAAACTGAAACCACTCTTGCATTTTAGAGATTTCCGTTTGGTACTTCAGTCTATTATCCTCGCTAAATTAGACTATTGCAATTCGCTCTTACTAGGTCTCCCTGCGATAACTAGTAAACCCCTACAGATGGTCCAGAATGCCGCTGCTAGGATACTGACCAACTCAAATAAAAGAGACCATATCACTCCCATCCTTCACTCCCTGCACTGGCTACATCAAATTGAGGATCTCTTTTAAAGTCCTTATGATGATCCACAAGGATTTACACAACATCACCCCACTTAAACTTAGCTCTCAATTACGTCCACATTTTTCAGACAGACCAGTTAGAAGAGCATACAAAGGCTCCCTATATGCCCCTCCTGCCAAATCCACTCTAAGAAAGCGGGCATTATCGACTGCAGGGCCTACTCTTTGGAACACTCTGCCACCGGATCTACGCCAAGAACGTTGCCATCAAACATTTAACAAACACCTAAAAACGTGGCTTTTCAGACAAGCTTTTCCTGAAACATAAGATCTCTCTGACACCGATCAAAAGACTGAACCAGGGCTCAAGGAGGTCCCCTAATTGTTTACTTCCATCCGTTCTTCTCACCCATTATCTCATGACCTCCTACCCATGCCTACCTCTCTTATCAATTACATTTTTTTTTTGTCCCGACCCCCTGTTTTTTACCCCGCATTTTTCACATATAATTTCTTCATTGTTTTCATTCCTTTTAACCCGTCTCTGAAGTCAGTGATGGTCTCTAAAGTTTAATGATCAATGCTTTAAAGTTTTATCGTTCCAATGTTTAATACCCCAGTGTTTTAATGCTAGTATGTTTAATGGCTATCCCAATCGTTTCTATTGTATGAATTCATGTTTAGTTAATGTAACTTATCCTAACTTAATGTTTAAATGTATTTGCCTACCCGCGACTGTTCTGTTGTACTGTAAACCGGTGTGATCTGTATTTCATACAGGAATGTCGGTATATAAGAACTCAAAATAAATAAAATAAATACATTTGGGGACAATGCTTACAGGGAGAGAGAGAATAGATGGAGGGAGAAGGGGAGAATGCCTGGATGGAGAGGAGGGGGGGGGACACCATCAACAATATTTGCCCAGGCTGCCATTTGCCTTAGAGACGGCCCTGGTTTGAGTCCTGCTTACTTTGAGGGGCCGATGCAATAACACGCATGTTAGAACAGCCTCTGGTATTGAGCATACGTTTTCCTAACGTGCGCACAGCCACAACTCCTGGGCACCCGATGCTATAATTTTAATGAGCTGCTGCATTAAAAAGGAAGCGCTAGGGAAGAATTATACATCCCTAGCGCTCAAATGCATCAGGGGCCCAGGAAACATGGCTGTATGCCCACAATTGCAACAGGTGCTCAGTATGAGCATCCGTTTTATCCTGCTCCAGGTTGATTTCTGGATGCCCAATATGCATGCACGATAGCAAGGGGTGAAGTCAGCCTGGAGCGTTCTATCGTGCATGTGTATATTATACATCCAGATTTTTTTTTTTTAAATCATGCCATTATGTTATACCTTTAAACAGTGCAAGCAGTAGGTGTTTAAGAATAAAAAGTAGGAACCACACAGGACACTTTTTTTTTTAATTTCTCCTGAGCCCTTGACTTGCAGATTGATTTGACGCCAGCTCCGGGGCTGGATTTAAATTTGCCACTTTAAGAAGAATGCACGTTGGGGGCCCAGCAATTTTCTGCATCGGGGGTAATAGCTAACAGCCTCATCTACATGGAATTTACATGTTATAAGCACTATCAGCTATGTGTTTTGGACACACTAATCTCCTTATTGCATCGGGTGCTAGTCTAATGCGTCCAAAACTTGTGCGCTAGGCTGAGTGCACTTTATTGCATCAGCTTGTGAGATTAGTGAAGATGGGGGAGGTGGAGGGATGCCTTCATAGACTCTTTCCCCATTCTAAACATGAAGTGAATCACTTATTAAACATGTACTAAGATTTTACTGGCGCATAGGGGTGGAGAATGAACGTGTGGCTGTATCTTCAGTCATCTTTTGTTGGTCCTGTTGCTGCTGGTGATTATCTATATAGGTTGACTGTTTTGCCTGGTGCAAAATAGCATTTGCATAGTTAGTTAAAGGAGTGACAGTTATTCTTGAAAATATTCCCCTTACATTTCATCAGAGAACACCAGGTACATTCAGAAGACAGTGCAGCTCTTTATTCAGTTGTATTTGTCTTTATCATTGCGAATACACCGTCTGCCAGCACTGGTATGTGGTTGTGCTGAATGATGCTTACCAGCCTTCCGTAAGACAGGGAAGTTATGAGACCCAGAGAAAGCAATTTTCATGTGAGAAATTGCAAATGATAGCTTGTCTAGGGAAGGTAACATGCCTTCGGTTCGGATTCTCTGCATTCCTGTGCCCTGCAGCATTTGCTAATCATTGAATTCTTGTGGTCACTGCTCTACTTTTGCAGCAGCTTTCAACAGGAAAGCTGACTTAAAGGTTATTTCCATTCATTGTGAGGATAGCAGGCATCTGAGCTGCTTCTTTATAAAAAATGGGATCTTGAATTGGCATCTGCTGAAAATAACTAGCAGCTGCTATGCAGAAATTGGTCATGTGTGTAAAACCTGTTTACATCTCTTGGTGTCTGTGTAGATGGATTTACAGTCTATTTGGTTGTGAATCTAATCTACTCTAGTTTTCTAACTACGTTGAAGGATTTTCTATATCTTTAATCAAGCATTGTAGACTGCAATAATGCCAGGTTTTGTGAACCTTCTGAGCAGGATCTTAAAGAATTCTGTGAAACCTGGAATCACTTTTTTGCAGAATTCTCTTTTTGCTACAAGAATACAGCACTGAGAAAGTTTGTGATGCCTCTAGGACAGAGCTTCCCAAATGGGGTCACAAATGCCTCAAAAGGTAGTCCTCTCTACACATTACCAGCAGCAGGAGTAGTGGAAATTAACATGAGATGTTTGAGCTAGCATGCACTCTCTGGTCCTGCAATGGTCAAGCCCTCACTTGAGTTTCCACATTAACAGGAAGCCATGTGTGAAGAGGGGACTAGGGCCACTGCAGGGCCTGTGAGCTTTTACTGGCTCACAGATCCTGTGCTGACTTTCATTATTAATGCTGCAGATCAGCATCAGGCATTGGGCAGAGTGTACACAGGTTGTCACTTCTTCTCTATCCTCTCCCATCACTGAACTTACCTAAGAGAAAAATGTTGCCCCTGTCATCAGCCTGCCTTCTCTTCCCATTAGTTGTCATCCACTTATCTCCTGAGGCCCAAAGGAAAATGTTGCTGCAGTTCCTAGTCAAGGACATGTTTGAAGGGAGGGATCAGATACAGGGTTTGAGGGTTAGATCAGTGTGAGAGGGATTGGTTGTGGAAAGTGAGTATGTGAGAAAAGAGAGAGGAAGGGGGATGACAGATTATCAATTGAGGGTTACAAAAATGGCTTGGAGGTGAGAGAGGTTCAGTGGGGAGGATGTAAAAAGCCGGAGTGGGTGAGTGAGAGGAACTGGGGAATCAGAATGCAGGAATGGTGAGTGGAGGGATTGTTGGAGGAGACCTACACCCCCCCTAATTAGGTTTGGTTGCCCTCTGGAGTCGTGTGAATTTTCAAGTGCTAAAATGGGGTCACATTGGCTAAACATTTGGGAAGCCCTGCTCTAGGATGATCTGTACTTTAGATTTGGAGAATAAACTGTACTAATTAGAACCTAATTCTAAACCCTGATCAGTGAGAAAGGAACACCATCAGTGAATAAATAACTTGGACCACAAGGATATATTTTATTTTTTTTATTTATTTTATTTAAATGATTTTATATACCGATAGCCGTTTGCACATCGTATCGGTTTCCAGAAAACTAAAACTTTTTGACAGTGTCATTAAACAGAACTTTTGGCACTGCCATTACATAGAACAGTAAACTTTACATACAAAAGAAGAACATCAGCAAACAGAAACTGGATAACTATTTACAAGGAACGAAGGTTCCTAAAATTGGGAGCAGATGAAGGAGAAGTTAACAAACAAACTTTTGTTTGTTTGTTAACATAAATCAAAATAAATTTTGATTTATGCAACAAAATGATTCAACAAGAGATGTGTAAAAATTATGTGAACAGTTCATTCAGCAACTGATGACACCTCCTTGAGCAACAGTAACTTCACCTGAATGTTTCCTGTAATTGTTGATCGGTTTCTCACATCGCCCTTGAGCAAATTTTGGCCCATTCTTCCATATAGAACCGTTTCATCTCTGACTTTTCTGGCTTTCCTTGCATGAACAGCTCATGTCAGGTCTTGCCACAATATTTCAGTAGTGTTTGTTTAAAGCAAAAGTCCCAACCTAATCTAAATATGAAATGTCTTCTTCTTCTTTAGCCATTCTGTAGTTGATGTATTTGAATGTTTAGGGGACATTGTCTTGCTGCATGACAGTTTCAGCTCATAGATGGATGGCCTGACATTCTCTTCTAGAATTTTCTGATACAGAGCAGAATTAAATGGTTCCATTAATGATGGCAAGTTGGTCAGCTCCTGCTGTAGCAGAAAAGCCCCACACCATGGATATCTCCACCACCATGTTTAACATTAGGAATGAGGTTCTTACATTAGAAGGCAAGTGTTTGAAAACCAAACAAAATGTTTGTTATTGTGACCAAAAAAGTTATCTACATGCTCTTTGTGAGCCTGAGGCAGGTAGCAATATTCTTTTTCGCATAGTGGTTTCTTCCAAGTTATCCTCCCATGAACAAAATTCCAATTTGTTTTTCTTGATTTACACATGAACCCTTGTCTCAACTGCTGCAAGAGGGCTGTAGCTCTTCAGATATTAGTCTGGGGCTCTTTCTGACTTGGTGAATGATTTTCTACTTTGCTTTTGGGATGATTGTGGCAGGACGACTGCACCTGGTTAGAGTCACTGTAGTCTTCAACTTTTTCCATTTGGACATCACTAAAATCCATCCCTTCCTTTCTGAGCATGCTCTCAAAATGCTCATCTACTCTCTTATCACCTCTCACTTAGAGTACTATAACTTGTTCTGTGTGGGCCTCTGCTGAACTGTGTCTTTCTCCATGGCAGTCTATTCAAAATTCAGCTACATGACTTATCTTCCTTCAACTATGCCCATGTAACTTCAAGTTCCTACACTGGCTCCCTGTCCACTTCTGCCTATAGTTCAAGCTTCTTTTATATACCTGCAAGAGCATGCACTCTGCAGCTCTTCATTACCTGTCTTTTCTCTCTCTCCCTCCACCCTCTCTTGGGAACTCCCATTCATCCAGCGAGTCACTCATGTACTCTTCTGCTGACTCCTAACACCATACTTATCTTGCCCTTCCATTGCCTGGAATAGACTTCCTAACTTAATGTTCCCTCACTATCTGTATTCAGATCCAGTCTTGACACTCACCTTTTGGAAGTTGCTTTTAAATCAAGGGCTTATCTATGATTAATATACTTCCCACAGATTCTTGTTGTTTGGCATGTACGTTTTGCCTTAACTAGATTGTAAGCTCACAGAGAAGGAACGGTCTCTTATGTGTATCAGTGCAGCACTACCTATGTCTAGGTAGTGCTTTGGAAATAACGAATAGTAGTAGAGAATGAGAACAGAAAAGGAACAAATGGGCTCACAGTGGGAAGAGGACAGCACACAACATTTTGTAGAGAAAGAATAGAATAAAAAAATAAATTCTTTAACTAAGTATAAGACAAAGAAGATGAGACAGAACCAAGCTTGAGAGGAGCACAAACAAAAAAACAGGGACAAAAGCATCAAAAAATGGTTTAATCACTTTAAGTTTGCTACTCAATATTCCGAAAATTGTAACATGAAGTTATGTACTCCTGTGACTCTGCATTTTATAAATGCTGTTGTAAGGCAGCTTTTTATGAAGGGAAACTTGCAATCTTAAACAGCAGTGTTGCTCAGACTTTGTCAAACAGTAAGCCACATCCAGAGCAAACAGTCTCAGGGACCCGATTACAAATGCCATGTACCTTTGACCTTAAAGAAGTCGTGCACTCTATTCATCTGTTTCTCTAGTTAGCTATTATAGTATATTGTTAAAAAAAAAAAAAAAATTACCACTACCCAGTTCCCCGAGGAACAAAAAACTCAAACAATCATAAGATCGAAGGGGGGAGAGAAATTTTCATGTGTATAAACAGATGCTAAAAAAGCAATCTCTGACAGCAGCAGCCATGCAGGGGATACTACCTTCGATGATCCTCCAGACAACCCTTAGTCTTCTTTTTCCTCACTTGGACGTAGAAGATTAAAGTCCTACATCCATCCTACATACGACGAACTCTGGCACTTACTGAATAAAGCATCTTTTGCATTAATCCAAATTCCGTTTGGACTATGCTTCTTTAATTATTTTTGGCCTTTAACTTCCTTCCAGCTCTTAAGCTTCCCAAGTTTTTTACTCCTTGTTAAATGTAACTTTATCTTATTCTCTTTTCTTGTTAATTACTTTTATTTATTGCTTCTGTTATACCCTTGTTTTATGTAAACCGATCCGATATGGTTTATTTACTATGAAGGTCGGTATAAAAAAGTGTTAAATAAATAAATAAATACCTTCCACAGTGCAGGGCAAACTCAGCTTTTAAATGGGCAATTGTAACCATTTGTGCTATTACTGAGCCATGTGAAACCCTAATTTGGGTCTTGCGTCTCACGTTTATTTCTTAAATCTTATATCGACTCCTTGTAGCCGTTTGCCTTCTTGTTTCCAAGAAAATTTGTTAACACTATGTGGAAGGCTTTCCACACCATCTTCTCCTTGCCACACAATGACTGCATGGTTAAATAGATCCATGAATTTCTTTGATGTGAGGCCCACAAAAACACCTCTTTTGTCTTAAACTTCACTTAACATTGGAAATTTACTACAGAGGTACTTTAAGGCTGCTTTAGTTTTGTCCGTGGCCTTGACAAAGTTCTTCATCAGATCAAGTTTGATGTGAAAGGGTGGTGGTCAAGTCTTTCTTGATTCAACAAGTGCTGATTTGAGATCATTTTCCTTGTTATTTCACTTATCCTCTGCAACTCCAAGCCAAATATCATATATACTGACCCAGCAGCATATCTTGAAAACTAAAGCCAATTTTCATTCAGTAATCCAAAATTTAGTAAAGTTTGACTACAGTCATTTTGGAAGCATTTTGGCAGTAGACCAGTAGTATAGAAGAAAGAACTGGCACACTTTAGCAGTTTCAGATGTGCACAGAGAAGAAGGTATCAGATGACCCCAAGGTTATGAACCGAAAGAACGAGAAGGATGACTGTGTGATCCACAGAGACAGAAAAAAGGCTAGAAGAGAAGGCTTGGGGTTGGGGAACAGGACAAGAAGTTCCCCTTTGGCCATATGAAGTTTTTAAAGATGGTAGTGGAACATTCAGGTGGCAATATCAGATGAACAGGCTGAAACACTGGACTGAATTTCTGACAGAGGTAGATCTAGGAATCATCAGCATAAAAAAAAATGGTACTGAAAGCCTTGGGAGGAACTCCGCTGGACACAGAAAAATGAAGAGGGCCAAAGAGAGCCTTGAGGCATTCTAATAGCTGAATGATGGTGAAGGAAAAGCCAGAGGATACAGTAAAAATACAATTGGAGAGAGAAAATCAGGATAGAGTCCCGAAATCCAGTCGAGTACAGCATGGCAAGGAGTGGATTTATCAATGTTGTCAAAAGCAGCAGATAGGTTAAGGAGGATGAGGATCAAGTAAAGGACCTTGGCCATAGAGGTCATTGGAGACTTTGGCAAGAGCAGTTTCTGTGGAATGTGGAGGACAAGAGTCACATTGCAGTGGATCCAGAATGGCTTCAGATGAAAGAAAGTCAAGACAGCAAAGATAAATGGCATGTTCAAATAGTTTGGATGCAAAAGGGAGGAGGGAGATGGGATGATAGCAGGATAGGAAGGATCCTATGCAGGTTTTGGTTTTTTTTTGAGAAATGGCAGGATCACAGCACATTTGAAGAAAGAGGGGACAGTCGCAATGGCAAGTGATTGATTGAGAATGTAACAGATGGAAGAGTGATGACTGCAGGCAAAGTAGAACTGAGGACTGGGTGAGAATGGGGCTAGAGGTACAAATAGTGAATTTGGAGAAGGAGGCAATAGGTATTCCCCTTACATTATTCCAGAAAAGGAAGAAAGCATGGCAGGAGCCCGCTTTCCAAGAGGAGAATTCACGGTTAATCTTTTCTGTCTTATTTCATGGAAGAAGTTAGCTACAGTCTGGGCAGAGTGAAGTGGGAATGGGAGGAAGAGGCAGTTTGAGGAGGGAGATGAGCATGAAGGCGGTGGGGATTGGAGGAAAGGGTGTATATCACATGAACATAGTAATTTTGTTTGACAACTATAGTAATAGCAGACTGGAAGGAGGTGAGCATGAATTTTGAAATGAATTAAGTCAGAGGAATGGGACTTCAGCCAAAGACATTCTGTAGAGTAGGCCATGGGAAGGTAGGAAGTGAACTTTGGCATGCCTTACAGGACAGGGATGGGTGGGGGCAAGAGAGTAAAGCAGAAGAGAGCATAGTGTTAAGAAGAAACTGCCTCATCAACAGAATTTGAGAGAGAAAGAGGAAAGGCAAGGCAGTACTGGAGAAGATGCTGTGGTCAGTAGTTTGGATATTCCTAAAGGTGGTGGTGGTGACCGAAGGGTGGTTAAGACTGAAAAAGTTATCAGATGAGGAGAAGAATTGAAGTGGAAAAGCCTGAGAGTGTGCGATTGGAAGAAAGGACTGGGTTAAGTCAGTGGCCATGCTGATGACTGGAAGCAGTAGAAAATGAAATCAAATGAAGAGATTAAGGAAAGGAACTTGGAGGCAACAGAATTGGAGGAGTCATCAACATGGAGATTAAAGTTCCCAGGAATAATGGTAGGGGAAAAATGTTTTGAGGAAGAAGGAAAGCTATTAGTCAAAATCAGAAAGAAAAGTCTGGGGGGGGGGGGGGCGGCGGGGGGGGGGGGGGGGGGGGGGGGGCAATGACAGCTATTCAGAGTGAGAGTGGGCTTGAGGTGGAAGAGGTTGAAACCTACAGGAGGATGAGTAGTAGCAGGATACTGCCACCAAGGGAGAAATAACCTCCATGATAAAGAGCAACAGAAGAAGAGTCCTCAGGAAAAAGCCAAGGCAAGAAGATGAAGGGAAAGAGCTTACAGGAAATGAGTGGGTATTCCAGGAGGAACATGAGAAAAGAAAAGGGATAGGAATAAAAAGATGGAGGAGTGATGGGCTGAAATACATAGAAAAGAAGTACATAGATAAGGTAAGGATTACCTTGGAGGACCAGGATTGGGATTGATATCATCAGCTGAAAGAAAGAGGAGTAAGAGTACAGAGAGAAGCAGGAGGTGTGATGAAAGCGATGAGAATAAAGACGCTCTCAGAAAGAGAGGTGAAGGCTGCACAACAGAATATTGTGTGGCTCAAGAGCTTTAGAAAGGGAAGACAGAATGGCTGAGGAGAGAAAAATGTAGACAGTGGACTTAATGCTTGCAATGTTTCCATTAAGGAATAAGATTGGGGAGGGGAAACATCAGAAAGAGAGGGAGTAGTGGATCCTCAGGAAGTAGAGAGAGGAAAAATTTTGCTGGCCTGAAGTATTCCTAACATATGCATTGAGAAATGCTGGTTTATGGCTTAGTTTATTTATTTAAAATATTTCTATACCATCTTAATTATGTAATTGACCAAAACGGTTTACAAAGTAAAAAAAAAATAAAAGTAATAAAAATAAAATTGCATAGATTGAGAGTTAAATCTATGCATAAACATAAATACCTAAAAATTAAAAAAAAATGAAAACAAAAATAAAGGTTAGAGAGAAATACAATTAAACTGCAAATCCATATACTAATCTAACGTTATTACATTGCAAAATAAAAACCCTAACAATTTACATAATTCAAGTACAGAAAGAAAACGAAGAATCGAAAAACCTAAGACAGATTTAAGAACAAAAATGCCCTCTCCGTTCTGGTTTAAATATGTAGCCTATTGGCCTGTGATTCCAAACGCCTCTGTAAAAAGACATGTTTTTGTGATTTTTTTTTAATTCTTTAACTGTTTGAAATTTGTCTTAAAGCATTTGGTAGTGAGTTCCATAAAATGGGACCTGCTACAGAAAAAGCCCTCTATTTTGTTATATGCAGTCTGGCTAGTCGAATTGAAGGGATCTGTAAGATTCATATTGGTGGATCTAAGTTCTCTTGCAGGTTTGTAGAGACGCAGAGATGTACACAGCCAAATGGAATCTTGGTTATTTAGCAGAGCGTGTATTAGAGACAGTATTGTATATTTGATTGGTAACCAATGTAATTTATACAGAACAGGAGTAATATGTTGTTTCATTGAAATACCAGTTAGCATTCGAGCTTCTGTATTCTGAATTAGTTGCAGTGGCTTAATTGTAGATGGAGTGAAGGGTATCAAAGGCTCATTTCTCAATGAATTGTGGGGACCTGCCTGCTTATAAGTTGTTTTGGTCCATGTAATGTGTTTCTTCTTTTTGTGCTCCCCTGCCTCTCCCCTTCCCCAGTGTTTCTCTCCTTTTGTATCTATGTATTTCTCTTTCCTGTGGCTTGCTCCTCTCTAATGGCACCTTTTCCTCTCTTCCCTTCTCCTAGTAGGCCTCTTTCTCCCCTCATCCCCTATTCAGAGCTGTGCTGGCCAGGTAGAGGGGATCTTGGAACAGATAAGCCCCTAAATGTGCCAGCTCCATCCAAACCCTGAGTGACGCTCCCGTGGTGATGGATGGGTAAAGGTATATTTAAGTTGGGGACATTTTTTTCCTTTAACTTTTTCTTTTTTTTTTTTTAATATTTTTCCCCATCATTTTATGTTGGAGGGGGAAGAGAACGTTGTGCTTATTTTTTCCCCCCTATAGTCTTGTCTCTGCTCTACCTTTGCCCCAGCTTCTTCTTTCTTTCAGCGTCTTCCCTTTAGTCTCATCTGTTATAACTTTTCTTGGGTCGGGGCTCGGTGGTGGCAGCCCTCATTGGACTCTGAACCCAGGCCTGGGCCCAGTGGCAGTGGCTACTCTCCCTGGGGCCAGCAGTGACTCTCCTTGAGTACGTATCAGGCTTTGGGTGGCCTGGCCTCTGGAATGTTCTGATATTATCATTCATGGTCCTCATCTGTGTAGCTGTCTTGTCTGTGCTGGCGAATATGGCTCTCTTTTCCATTAAAACAGGTAACCCTAAATTTACTTATGCCATCTTGAAATTGTAATGGATTTCTCTCTCTCAATTTGTTGACTCTTCATACAGCGCAAGCGTCTGCGCCATAATCACTGCATTCATACCTTAATGATCAATGGCCTTCTCATAATGTTCTGTATAGTTTTTCCCGACTTGGGTGCTTGCATGTAAAATGAAAGTGTGGCCTGACACGTCCTGCGCATGGTATGTGAAGTATAAAATAATTCAAGGCATTTAGGTGTTGATTGTTGGATAAGTGCAGTGAAAGGCAGGAGGCTTAGGGTTTGGTTCTTGAATGGCAGGGTAGCTGAGGGACCCAATTGGCTAGTACAGTGCATATTTTTATTTTATCTTCTTGGCCCAACAGTTTTTTTTCTGCTGCTTTAGGATTCTAGCTCAGTCACAATAGCCTGAGCCATCTTCCAACTTGTTTCCTTTTTTTTTTTTTTTTTTTTTTTTAAATCCTGCCTTTTGGTGTAACCCATCCATTGCAACAGCCAGGCATAACAAATTGTGTCTCCCTTTGAAGCTGGTAAATGGGCACTCTATATCTGGCTACTGGGTGTTGCCATTCTGATGTAGCTAGGACTTTCTTGGGTCCTCACTCCTCCACACACATCCACTTATCTCCCCTCCCCTCCTAGAGGGCTATAAGCACTGCCTCTACAGCATTGCCAGTCCTGCTAGCATAAGAAACAGAAGTTGGACCCAGGAATCAAACTCAGATCTCCCACATGGCAGTTAGAACCGTGCCACCTTTAAAAAAAAAAAAAAAAAAAAAAAGGACACTCAGCCCCTTCAATGCTGGAGAAAGCAGGTGAGGAATTATAAAGATGGAAGATGGCCAGAACCACTGGCTGTGGCCTGAAATCTGTGAGACTTGAGCAAGATGGAAGAATCACAAATCAGAAGTTCTATTGACTGGAGCCCTGCCTGTTTAAGTTAGGGTTCCCAACCGGCTCCAGATTTTCAGGACAAGTTGATCCAGTTCTGGGTTTTATGACACTGCAATCAGGGACGTGTAGTCAATTTTCTTTAGGACATGCAACAGGGAAATCAGATCTATTTTAGATTGTTTTGATCTAGTTCTGCCTACATAGAACTTGGCTCTCCTTAACAGGAAGGAAAAGAAAAGAACCAATCTGAACTAAATTTGAAAGAAAACTGGTATAAATGTGCCTGTAAATCAAAAATGAAAAACAGTGGACAGGGATAAATGATTAAATACTGCAATGAAGAAAAAATCCAGTGGGGGTAGGGGATAGAGCATACTATTCAGTGCCCATTGAGCCAGTAGATACCACAATGTACTGCCCTGCTCCTTGGAGGCAGGAGTTCATCATTCAGAACAGGACCCCACATCCAAGGATATCTCCCCATTCAGTTGCTTTCTCCTACACATTTTGGCAAGAGCCAGGAGGAGGCTGAGCAGGTGGACCCTCGCCCTGTTCACTGGGGCCCTGGACGTGATGCACCCAAGAATAAACATGTGCAACCAGAAGCACAGGAGCATGTTTTTAAGCAAAAGTAAAAATGAGCTGCTGCCTGGCACAAGAGAAAAAGGGGTAAAACTGCCTCCGTCCTCCCACAAAGAGTAAGATGAGAAATCCATGACTTGGGCTAAAAGGTCACCCATCCTGAGAGCACCATGCAGGATTCTCCAAGCCCAGGTCACCAGTGGGACTCAGGATGTGCTGGGAATAAAAGAACATCCACTGGCTACCTTGCCCTCAAATAGCCATATGTTGTTGGGAATAAAAGAACATCCACCGGCTTCCTTGCCCTCAAATAGCCATATGGTGTCTGGACAGGAGATGCAGGTGAGGAAGTGTATAGTGTGCAGCATAAATAAGGAGATCATACTCCTTATCACGGTGCAGAAACTTGGGTGAATTCAGACAACATTGATCGGTTGTCAGGGTGGGGTCAAGGAAGGTTGCAGGGCTTGTAGCTGATGAGCAGATCCGGACGAGCGGGGCTCTGGGTTGGGTGGGACATTCGGTCTGCAGAACCCCCTCAAAGAAGGAGCATTGGTCGGGAGACATGGTGTGCCTGGTCTCCTGAAGCAAGTGACAGGTGATACAAGAGGGTTGCAAGGGTCTGAGGTCACCCATCCGGGACTCTAATAGTCCAGAAGATCATTGACCACTGTGATCCAAACCAAGATGAGTTGACGGCAAACTGCTGGGGATCTGAGCATGCTCACAGCCAGGCAAGAACTGTACAGTAGAGGCTTGTGCTTACAGTTGCAAGGGGTTTCTCTCAGAGGCAATCAAGTTCCATGCTCTAATCAGATCTTAAGAACATGCCATACTGGGTCAGACCAAGGGTCCATCAAGCCCAGCATCCTGTTTCCAACAGTGGCCAATCCAGGCCATAAGAACCTGGCAAGTACCCAAAAACGAAGTCTATTCCATGTTACCATTGCTAGTAATAGCGGTGGTTATTATTTAAGTCAACTTAATTAATAGCAGGTAATGGACTTCTCCTCCAAGAACTTATCCAATCCTTTTTTAAACACAGCTATACTAACTGCACTAACCACATCTTCTGGCAACAAATTCCAGAGTTGAATTGTGCGTTGAATGAAAGAGAACTTTCCCCGATTAGTTTTAAATGTGCCACATGCTTACTTCATGGAGTGCCCCCTAGTCTTTCTATTATCCGAAAGAGTAAATAACCAATTCACATCTACCCGTTCTAGACCTCTCATGCTTTTAAACACCTCTATCATATCCTCCCTCAGCCATCTCTTCTCCAAGCTGAAAAGTCCTAACCTCTTTAGTCTTTCCTCATAGGGGAGCTGTTCCATTTCCTTTATCATTCTGGTCGCCCTTCTCTGTACCAGAGATTGTACACAAGGTGCGGTCTCACCATGGAGCGATACAGAGGCATTATGACATTTTCCATTTTATTCACCATTCCCTTTCTAATAATTCCAAACATTCTGTTTGCTTTTGACTGCCGCAGCACACTGAACAGACTATTTCAATGTGTTATCCACTATGACGCCTAGATCTCTTTCTTGGGTAGTAGCACCTAATATGGAACCTAACATTATGTAACTATAGCATGGGTTATTTTTCGCTATATGCATCACCTTGCACTTGTCCACATTAAATTTCATCTGCCATTTTGATGCCCAATTTTCCAGCCTCACAAGGTCTTCCTGCAGTTTATCACAATCTGCTTGTGATTTAACTACTCTGAACAATTTTGTATCATCTGCAAATTTGATTACCTCACTTGTCTTATTTCTTTCCAGATCATTTATAAATATATTGAAAAGTAAGGGTCCCAATACATATAGTAGACTGGCAATGTCAAGAAGTCTCTGCCAAAACCCCTCTGATACAGAAGAGCTACTGGTCATATTGTGAATTGTGCATCTGGCAAAGATAGTAACAAGCCAGTATGTACCAATGCGGAGGTGGATCTGTGTAGAAGAGACTCTGCGGAGTCTCGAGGGGGAAAGTATGGATATATATATCTGCCTTTCTCTAAGGGAGGCTCAGAACATCTGCAGAGACCCAGTGCTTCCAGGCCCAGAAGAAATCTAGCAACTTCCTTCTAGTTCCTGGCTAGGAACTCTAGGATTGGACTCAAGGCAATCAACCGGTGCCAGAGCATGCATGCCACCAATTGGTTGATCACCAACGTTCTTCCCTTGAGAGATGGCAGCTTGAGGAAACCCATCCACAATCACAGGCGTGCAGCCACCTTGTCTTCCAGCTCATGCCAGTTAGAGGCTATGGCCTCTGCAGTTGACAAGTTGACTCCTAGGTATTTCAGCATCTTCCCACTCCATACTAGATTACAGAAAGTATCAGGGAGCTTGTCCACCTGTTGTCCTTCTAGGAGCCCAGACCATTTAGCCCAGTTGATCTTTGCTGAGGATGGATCAGAGTGCACCTGCTAGCACACCTGCATCCTCTCCAGATCAATTGAGTCTTGGGCCACGAGGAGCACATTGTTGAAAGGATCACTTGCATTTCAGGTTCCTGCAGCACTAGCCAGGCGAACCTTCTGCCTAGGAGATGCAGAAAAGGTTCGATGGCCAGTGCATACAGTTGCCCCAACAAGGTGTTCTTGCCTGAATGCCAGAGGTGCCACACAGGACTAGCTGACGTTCACGAGGAACTCTGCAGAGCTGTGTACAGGAGAAGACCCAAGAAATATGGGCTGAAACCCACATCTGCAGGGTTTCCATAAAGTATCTGTGATTCACCCTGTTGAATGCTTTCTCTTGATCTAGCACAAGACAAGCAAGCAGCAGACTAGTCCTTTAAGCGAGATGGATGATATCCCAGACCAGGAAGATTTTATCAAACTATGGTCTGGCCCAAGATTGTGTAGGACTGGTCAGGATGAATCCTGTTAGCTATCACAGACTTAAGCCTCAGCAAGATTGTTTTTGTACGATTTTATAGTCTGTACTGAGCAGCAAGACTGGGCACTAGTTCTTCATGCCACACAGGTCTTCCTTCTTAGGTATTAGAGTTAATACTATGCAATGGCATGATAGTGGTAACTGCCTGGTCTTGAGGGCTTCTTCTATGACCTGCAGAAGGTCAGGCCCTAGCTCATAAGAACATAAGAAAATGCCATACTGGGTCAGACCAAGGGTCCATCAAGCCCAGCATCCTGTTTCCAACAGTGGCCAATCCAGGCCATAAGAACCTGGCAAGTACCCAAAAACTAAGTCTATATCATGTTACTATTGCTAATGGCAGTGGCTATTCTCTAAGTGAACTTAATAGCAGGTAATGGACTTCTCCTCCAAGAACATATCCAATCCTTTTTTAACACACAGCTATACTAACTGCACTAACCACATCCTCTGGCAACAAATTCCAGAGTTTAATTGTGCGTTGAGTAAAAAAGAACTTTCTCCGATTGGTTTTAAATGTGCCCCATGCTAACTTCATGGAGTGCCCCCTAGTCTTTCTACTATCCGAAAGAGTAAATAACCGATTCACATCGACCCGTTCTAGACCTCTCATGATTTTAAACACCTCTATCATATCCCCCCTCAGTCGTCTCTTCTCCAAGCTGAAAAGTCCTAACCTCTAGTCTTTCTTCATAGGGGAGTTGTTCCATTCCCCTTATCATTTTGGTAGCCCTTCTCTGTACCTTCTCCATCGCAACTATATCTTTTTTGAGATGCGGCGACCAGAATTGTATACAGTATTCAAGGTGTGGTCTCAACATGGAGCGATACAGAGGCATTATGACATTTTCCGTTTTATTCACCATTCCCTTTCTAATAATTCCCAACATTGTTTGCTTTTTTGACTGCCGCAGCACACTGTACCGACGATTTCAATGTGTTATCCACTATGACACCTAGATCTCTTTCTTGGGTTGTAGCACCTAATATGGAACCCAACATTGTGTAATTATAGCATGGGTTATTTTTCCCTATATGCATCACCTTGCACTTATCCACATTAAATTTCATCTGCCATTTGGGAGAGGATTCAAGATGGCTCCCTGACCGGATGCATATTCAAACGCTCCTGCATTTCGCTTTACCTTTTTTGATTTCTTCGTGTTTCCAATGCCTCACAAAAGAAAGGGGAAGGTGAGGGTTTATCCACCCGTGCTCTCACTTCCCGCTGGTCAGCGTGTAATTTTGCAATATGCATCCCCCATATCACAAATCGGGGTAACGAGCCCCACTAGCGGATCAGGAGGAGTCCCCCCTTCTCCGCTTGGGGAAATATAGTTGACCCCTCCGGAACTGCGAGAACCGCCGAATGCTATCTCATCGAACGCAGCCGGGCTAGTGGAGTCGCCGGTGCGACTCTAGTGGGTGGACAGCCGGGAGGCGCTGCGAGTTGGGAGAGGTCCCCTGACGGCAGCGGCATGGAGAAAGGAGAGAGGAGACGCCACAGGGACCAGCATTACCAATGGGAGGAAGAGAGGTAACAGGTAACCTAACAAGAAACCCCATAGAGATAAAAAGACTGGCGGTAATTATAATGTAGTCCCTTTGGGACTTGATTGTGGGGTTAACAAAGGCATTCAATGAACAAACCCTGAAAACGGAGGAAATCTCCCATAAAATGGACTCTGTTGAAAATCAGTTACAGCTGAAGGGAGAAGAACAAGTACAAGAATTACAGCAGGTTAAAGTGGATTTAAAACAAGTGTCTGATGTTAACGCCATATGTGTGAGAGATCAGGTTATATTAATGAGACGGTTGGAATCTGTTGAGAACTATCTGAGACAATTAAACCTTAGGGTTTTGAATTTTCCTAAAGTAGTGGGGGAGATACCACTACTAACATTTAAAAGATATTTGAAAGAAATCCTGCAGATTCCGGATGAACAAATGCCAGCTGTTAAAAAAGATCTTGTATTTAAAGCAAAGACAGCCAGATACAGATATCCCCAGTAGGGGAAATGGGAAATTTCAATAATCTGAATACTTGGAAAGCTCTGGACTTGAGATTGCTGAGAGATCTGTCCTCTTTGTCTCTTTGTTTTCAGAATTTGATAGAGCCCTTATTATGAAATATTATTTTAAGGCTATAAATATTACATACTTGGGTGGATTAATCCGTATATTTCCTGATCTTTCCAGGGTTACACAGCTACGCAGGAAATCCTTTTTAATAATGCGCCCTGAAGTAGTAACTTTAGGGGCAAGTTCCCTTTTGCGTTACCCTGCTAGGTGCGTAGTAAAGTACTCTGGGAATACCTATGTATTTTATAATCCTGAGCAATTAAGGGGATTCTTGGATGCCAGAAAAGAAACCCCAGCAACCTAGAAGATCTGGATCGCGTATTAACATATAGATATGGATAATTGTAATGGGAGTCTTGTTTAAACTGATTTTCTTTAATACTCCTCCTTTTCTTTTCCTCTCTTCCAATATTTCCTAGAATAAATGAGGATAAATAAATCTGCACATAAAGTAGTGATGTAACTGCAATTAATAATGTAATAATAATTTTCTTTTTTGTAATTCCTCTTGATTGAAAGCAAAGGATTCTTTGTTTATAATTTGTAAAAGTGATAAATTAAAAATTAAAAAAAAAAATTAAAAAATTTTCATCTGCCATTTGGATGCCCAATTTTCCAGTCTCACAAGGTCTTCCTGCAATTTATCACAATCTGCTTGTGATTTAACTACTCTGAACAATTTTGTGTCATCTGCAAATTTGATTATCTCACTCGTCGTATTTCTTTCCAGCTCATTTATAAATATATTGAAAAGGGTCCCAATACAGATCCCTGAGGCACTCCACTGTCCACTCCCTTCCACTGAGAAAATTGCCCATTTAATCCTACTCTCTGTTTCCTGTCTTTTAGCCAGTTTGCAATCCACAAAAGGACATCGCCACCTATCCCATGACTTTTTACTTTTCCTAGAAGCCTCTCATGAGGAACTTTGTCAAACGCCTTCTGAAAATCCAAGTATACTATATCTACCAGTTCACCTTTATCCACATGTTTATTAACTCCTTCAAAAAAGTGAAGCAGATTTGTGAGGCAAGACTTGCCCTGGGTAAAGCCATGCTGACTTTGCTCCATTAAACCATATCTTTCTTTATGTTCTGTGATTTTGATGTTTAGAACACTTTCCACTATTTTTCCTGGCACTGAAGTCAGGCTAACAAGTCTGTAGTTTCCCGGATCGCCCCTGGAGCGCTTTTTAAATATTGGGGTTACATTTGCTATCCTCCAGTCTTCAGGTACAATGGATGATTTTAATGATACTACCGCCTTTTTGGTGCAACTCGCGGAGATAGCATTGACGAAGAATTTTTTCAATTTCAGGATCAAATCTATCAACAAAACAAGGGGACTGCGATGGGGGCAACGATGGCACTGAGTCTTGCGTGCCTATATATGGATGATTATGAAACATCCCAGATTTACCCCTCGGAATGGTCTTCATTCATCCATATATGGCTACGCTATATAGATGATGTCTTTATAATATGGACGGGCACTGATATGCAGTTTTATGTATTTTTTGACTGGGTGAACTCCCTCAACCCCCACATTCAATTTAATTTTAACATCCATCCCACACACGTTTCTTTTTTGGACGTTTCCATTTCTTGGATGGGGGACCATTTTGAGACTTCATTGTATCGTAAAGACACTGACCGGAATATGTTACTTGCCTATAATAGCTGTCATCCCCGGGCTCTTCGAGAGAATATCCCGACGGGGCAATTTCTAAGACTCCGTCATCTTTGCTCCGATCGGGCTGATTTTCTCTCACAGGCTCAAATTCTATCCGCTCGGTTCGCAGAAAGGGGCTATCCACCTAGGGTTATTAAAAAGGCGTTTAAGAGAGCATTATACACGCACCGGGAATGGCTTTTTATATCACCCACGGTTACTGAGGACACGTCCCTTAATTGTATTCTTCCGTTCTCTGTTGTTGGTAGGACTATAGCCAATATGATCAAAAGACATTGGGCAGCCCTTTCCCTCAATACACTCATGCACGGATCACTCCGGTTTACTTTTAAAAGAGGGACAAATTTACGGGACCGGCTGGTTCACACAGCGAGTCGATCCAATGACTCACGATCGGATATGAGAGGTCATCATTCCCCTTGCGGTCACTGTTCCATGTGCCGGCATACGGAACAGTCTACAGTATTCACGCACCCCAAGACTGGACGAGTGTTCAAACCTTTTTCTGAAACTGACTGTACCACCAGAGGAGTGGTCTATGTGGTTAAATGTCCTTGCCCTTTGTTATACGTGGGCAAAACTTCGCATATGATTAAGACAAGGATCATTGAGCACTGCTGTAACATTAGATCTTCTAGAATAGATGAGCCCCTAGTATCGCATTGGCTCCAGGCTGGCCACCCCATCAGTGCTCTTTCCTTCCTGGTCCTGGAGGTGGTCTCATGTCCCTGGCGGGGGGGAGACTTTGCCGGGATACTAGGTCGAAAAGAGCAACGCTGGATTTTTACCTTGGATACGGTTTTCCCCAATGGCCTCAACAAGGAGATAGAATGGTACCTATTTTATTAATTGGCCATTAATTCCACGTGTGTTGCTGTGTGTTCCTGTCGTTTTCAGCATCTTGCGAGTGGTTTCCCCTTTCGCGCCTTTTTGCCTTTTAAATGGCTGTCACTGCTATAGGGCGCTTGCGCTCCTGTGATTAACTACAAAGGTATGTACTTGTCATGCTACACTTGTCTGTTTGCAGCCTTACTTGGTCCATTCCTGATAAATGTTGTTCTATTGTAGATTATAATATGCTGTGGTCCCTCCTGATGCAGTTAACACGAAACACGGACCGTGTCGGGGGACATTTATAAACAATACCCTTTGTTCACCTGAAGGAGTTGCCTTATTGAATGAACTATGATTGTTTGGACATATAATAAATATACTTTTGAATTTTGAATGGGACCCTATTTTCTTTCCTGCACCTGTTTATCTGGGTAATTGAAGTCTCCCATTATTACTGCACTACCAATTTGGTTAGCTTCCCTAATTTCTCTTAGCATTTCACTGTCCGTCTCACCATCTTGACCAGGTGGACGGTAGTATACCCCTATCACTATAGTCTTCCCCGACACACAAGGGATTTCTACCCATAAAGATTCAATTTTGTATTTAGTCTCAAACAGGATGTTTATCCTGTTGGACTCTATGCCATCCCGGACATAAAGCGCCACACCTCCTCCCGAGTGCTCTTCTCTGTCATTGCGATATAATTTGTACCCTGGTATAGCACTGTCCCATTGGTTATCCTCTTTCCACCATGTCTCTGAGATGCCAATTAAGTCTGTCATCATTTACTGCTATACATTCTAATTCTCCCATCTTACTTCTTAGACTTCTGGCATTAGCATACAAACATTTCAAAGTTTGTTTTTTGTTTGTATTTTCATTCTGCTTTTTAATTGATAGGGATAAGTTAGAATTTTTTAGCTCAGGTGAGTTTTTAGTTACAGGCACTTGGACTACTTTTCTAATTATTGGAACCTCACTGTCGGGATGCCCTAATTCTAATGCATCATTAGTATCCTTTAAAGATACCTCTCTCCGAACCATGTGCTGCTGAGTGACTGTCGGCTTTCCCCTTTGTTCTAGTTTAAAAGCTGCTCTCTCCTTTTAAAGGTTAGCGCCAGCAGTCTGGTTCCACCCTGGTTAAGGTGGAGCCCATCCCTTCGGAAGAGACTCCCCCTTCCCCAAAAGGTTCCCCAGTTCCTAACAAAACTGAATCCCTCTTCCTTGCACCATAGTCTCATCCACGTATTGAGACTCCGGAGCTCTGCCTGCCTCTGGTGACCTGTGCGTGGAACAGGGAGCATTTCAGAGAATGCTACCCTGGAGGTTCTGGATTTAAGCTTTCTACCTAAGAGCCTAAATTTGGCTTCCAGAACCTCCCTCCCACATTTTCCTATGTCGTTGGTGCCCACATGTACCACGACAGCCGGCTCCTCCCCAGCACTGTCTAAAATCCTATCTAGGTGATGCGTGAGGTCCGCCACCTTCGCACCAGGTAGGCATGTTACCAGGCGATCCTCACGTCCAGCAGCCACCCAGCTATCTACATTCCTAATAATCGAATCACCAACTATGACGGCCGACCTAACCCTTCCCTCCTGGGCAGTAGGCCTTGGGGAGATATCCTCAGTGCGAAAGGATAATGCATCACCTGAGAGCAGGTCCTTGCTACAGGATCCTTTCCTGCTACACCTGGTTGGTGCTCTCCCATCATGAACCTTCTTCCTCCAAGGCAGCACCAGGGCTGCCAGTCTGAAGTTGGGACTTGACTACTATGTCCCTGAAGGTCTCATCTATATACCTCTCTGTCTGCCTCAGCTCCTCCAGGTCTGCCACTCTAGCCTCCAGAGATTGGACTCGTTCTCTGAGAGCCAGGAGCTCTTTGCATCGCATGCACATGTACAACTTCTCACCGGTGGGTAAAAAATCATACATGTGACACTCGATGCAAAAGACTGGGAAGCCCCCCTCTGCTGCCTTCATCTCAATTTTGATCAGTTCCTAGTTAAGTTTTAGGTTGCTATGGGAGTAGGAATGTGTCTAACTTCCTTTAAATGTATTAGTGAATTCACTATGTGTCTGGTAGTGGCTTACCAGGGTCTGATTGAGTTCTCAATAAAGTTTTTGTTTTTTTGTTTTTTTTTGTGAAAGTGGCACCTGCCTATAAATTAAGGGATGGGCGAGGGTTGGGAAATACAAACAGTCTAACTTCAGTTAGTCAGCCTGAGTGACTCACTGCTCCCTTGATTAACAAATGTTGGTCCCTATTCAAACCCAATCACACTACCTCAACACCTTTGGAAGGTGAGTAACTGAGCTGAACTATTCAACTTTTTTACTTTGGTATACACTGCTCCTAATTTATTTCTAGCTTCTGGCTACTTTTTGGGGTTGGTTTTTTTTTTTTTTCCCCCCCAATACAAGCACTCAGTATTAAATACAAACACTCAACTCTTTAAAAGTCTGGAGAACACTCAGTTCTGCAGACTTTTAAAAATAAACAAATACCTACTGCAACCTTATTTACTGACTAAAAATACAAACAGTCTAACTTGTTTATTCACTGCCTTTCTGACTATTAAAGGCACAAACACACTAAATAATATTCCCAAATAGTTAACTTTGCCCCAATACTTTTAAAAAAGACAATGTCCCAAGCAAAAACTTACTGATTCCTTTCAGCCACCAGCAAGGTGATCCTCTCCTCTCAGTGTTCCCACTAGCTCAGTCTAGAAGTGGCAATAGAATTCCATTGTCAGCCCATCCAGACGGGAACCTTATTACAGGCCATCAGACAGCTCGGCCAGACTGAGAGGTCTATCCAGCCACTTTGTCACTCTGACTGACCACGAGAAGCTCCTCCCATAAAGTTTTTATGCATTTAAAAAGTATTTCTTAGCCACACACTACACAGTTTGTGGCCAAGTGCTAACCCTGAGGTGCTTTCCCCCTCCACTCTCCCAAGATTTGGAGATCTGCAGGTGGCTGGTGGTGGTTGGAGAGAGGGGCATGTGATTTGCTTAGTGGACCTGCTAGGAGAAGGATTTTTTGTCCCCCTGAGCCATGGCAGCAGTAGGTGGATTTCCCCCAAAAGGAAACTTGCTGGGGGATTTTCTCTACCCAAGAGAGGTGGTGTTCCTGGGATCAAACCTGAAGACAGTGCAACTGCTAGGGTTTCTGATACTTCGGAGCCCTGATGGTAGTTGGTGGGCCGGATCTTTGCACCCTGCCTCCTCCCTTCCCTAATGTCTGCCCACCTAGAGAAGGCGGCAGCAGAGAGGTATGTATGGTTCACACTCCCAACCCATGCATGCTAGATGTGTTTCCTTTCTTGTCCCTTTTCTCCTCCCCTCGCTCATCACTTCCAACATGCCAGGTTTGTGGTATGCGCAAAACAACCCCCTCGAGACCCTAACCCAGGGATAGGCATTTGGCTTGGTATCAAAGTTATGAGGTTTTCTTCATCCTTAGGGGATGATGTCCATGCCCCCTCCTGCGTACCTCTGAAGAGATGGTGGCATGGTTGGGAGCTCTAGGAACTAGCCTCGGCTGGCTTTCCTGGCAGCCCTGCAGAACCCAAGGCCTGGTACTGTTAGTGCCTTCCACAGCAGCTGAACACTCTTATGGCAGTGCTGTAGCCTCCCTCCCAGACTTCAGCCCAAGTGGCTCTGCCTGCACAAGCAGTACTAACACCAGCAATGCATGATGCGGCCTTGTGCAGGCATGCCATCACCACTCTGCCACTTGCACTTCAGATTTCACTTATCCAAGTTGCCGGTAGCAGTAGAATGCAGTCCTGCTGCCGTCGCCTTGCACTGCAGATCAGGCTCCTGTCGTCACTGCTGTGGGCCAGGTCAAACTTTTCCTGCTGTTGCTTTCAGGAGCCAGATGAAACAGCCCAGGGCCACATCCAACCGTCAGAACAACAATTTGGGGACCTCTGCTCTAAGGACTTGAAGTAGAGTTGCCAACTGGTTCCAGATTTTCAGGACAGGTTGGTCTGATCCTGCATGTAGGGACTTGTAGTTCTGAGAGACTGCACTAATTACTAGCCACACCTGCTGCACGCTTCCCTGTGCAACCAATGAACAAGCACACTTTAAATGAGAGTTTCATTTTCTTTTTTAAAACACTCACTCCCCTATGGAGCATTCACTTTTTCATTTAGATTGTCGTGCAGATTTCATCTGTCATATTTCATAAATTAAAACAAAGACATTCAAAAGGGACTCTAGTTCCCTTTTTCAGTATCTAAGAGGCTACTTCAAAACCAGTCCCCAATCTTCAAGATCAAGAGAGAAAAAAATAGCCTGGGCAATAAGGAAGAGGCAGCCTTAAGCAGGCTCCAAGAAAGCTCGGGGGTGGGGGGGGAGAGAGATGCCAGCTAGAAGTCAATACCTAAATCAAGCATTGCTAACTTCTGGTGGACTCCCCTAAAGCTGCAGCAGCACAAGAGGGTAAGTTCTACTCCAGCAGTTGAGAATAGCACCAGCTCTGCTGCTGCTGGACATGTTACTACTCCTGCCCCAGCACTGTCAACCACTAGAGCAGAGACCCATCTTTCGTGGGAATGTTCCATAGCTGGCACCACTTTGTCAGCTGCTGCAAAAACAATTGCTGCCTCAGCTCCATCCACAGAGGCAACCATTCTGACTGGCAAGACCCCTCTTTCCACCTGAGGTAGCTACACTGCCAGCCAGAGAAACAAGCTGTGTCCCGGCTGTTGCTAATACCACTACACCTCAGTGGCAGCAGCGCACAGAAAAGATAAAGAGCAGGGTCCAAGTTCCTCCCCCGTTATAGCATTCGCAGTCAAACTGCTGCAAATTAGATATTATGCTGTGGCGGTTGTTTCAGGTGCAGCAGCTGGTGGCTCTGCCAGGAGAAATGAAGGGAAATCACAGCAGGCAGGTTCAGGCATTAAGACCCCTCCCCAAATAAGGTATGTTACCTACCCCTTTCATGGACTAACCCAGAAGTATGGGCTCAGGTGCCCAACTATGGAAGGGGCAACTATTGAGGCCCATGTAATGGCACTGGCCCAAGTGGTGGGCCCTGCAGCCACAGTAGCAGCTGGAAGAACGTATGAAAAAATAGCCTTCTTCCTCCACACGCTGTGGCTATTGTAAGTAGCATACTAGTGGAGGGGGTCTTCATACAAGTACAGCCTCTAGTACCACCCTTGTTCTGGGGATCTCTAATGTACCACTCTATATACCTGAGGAAATGTTAATGGCAAAGCTGTACACCCTAGGGAAGTCTGCTCTCCATCAAGGTGCTGTCAGCTGTGGAGAAATCTAGAAAGATTACTGACTCATCTGCCACAACCTTACAGCCCTGGGAACTCTGCCCCCCTCCTCCTAACTCCCCACAGCATTTCAGGTCACTAAAAGGGCCAAACAGTCCTCCTCAAACCCTTCTCAGCAAACAATAGTCCTGGGGGAAATACTGCGGCACATAGAATTCCCTGCCCCCGTACAGAATTGCCAAATTCTGCGCAGAAAATGGCAGAGGAGACCCTGGCAGGCTGCGACCAGAGGGCGCGCCTTCATGGCGAAGATAAAGGCCCCAGCAGGATGTGCTCCACTCGAGGCAAAGATTAAGACCTCGGCGAGAGTGAATGTGTGTAGAGGTGTGTGTGAGAGAGAGCGAGCACAATTAAACTCTGGAATTTGTTGCCAGAAGATGTGGTTAGTGCAGTTAGTATAGCTGTGTTTAAAAAATGATTGGATAAGTTCTTGGAGGAGAAGTCCATTACCTGCTATTAATTAAGTTGACTTAGAAAATAGCCACTGCTATTACTAGCAACAGTAACATGGAATAGACTTAGTTTTTGGGGTTGCCAGGTACTTATAGCAGTGGGAATTTTCCATAGCTATCCCAACCTTGGAAACAGGATGCTGGGCTTGATGGACCCTTGGTCTGACCCAGCATAGCATGTTCTTATGTGTGTGTGCTTGAGAGAGACATAGGTAGCATGTGAGAAGTTGTATGTGTGAGAGAAAGGGAGCTTGTGTGGGTGTGTATGCAAGAGAGAGGGACCCTGTATGAGGGGATGTGGGTGTCTGTGCACACTAGAGAGAGGGAGCATGTGTGTGAGAGAAAGGGACAGAGGGAGCCTGTGTGAGGGGCAGTACTGAGAATGGGGTCAAACTCTGGGACTGGTGATAGAGTGGAAGGGGGAGATATTGGCTTGGGGCTTGAGAGGGCAAAGTGGCCAGGGGAGTAGGGAGAGTGAATGGAAGGGACACTCTTACAGTGAATTTCTAGGACAATTCTGCTCACAATACTTAAAGATGCAGAATTTTAAAATAACTTTTTTTGTATTAATTTACAATGTAATTAATAAGACTGTCATGTGAATTGTGTTATTTTGACCAAAATAAAAAGTTTGCAGAATTTTAAGTTTTTGTGCTCAGGAGTAAGACAACTCAGAGGGACTTCCTGCCCCCACCCCCAACCTCCAGTTCACTAAACTATGAGGATGACCTTCCCCCATCTCCTCTCCTGACCCTCTCTGTGACTTGCAATGTCATATGTGGCTCCTGCCTTAGAGCAGTGTGAAACTGACACCTAAATGCAGCACTGAGTGTTTTAACATTTGAGAGAAGTACTCTGTGGATTATTTTAATTTTTTTAAAAAAGCAGCATTTTTGTTTGTCCTGTACTGTTTTACAGCAGACAGATCCACATACTGTGTGTACATGACTCCATGCCAGCACCGGGCAGCCGGGGTTCTGCAAATGCTTTGTGTTGTAAACAGAGGCTCGCTGAAGCCCTTAAATGGTGTCCTGGGAGATCAGATCAGTCGAGGCCATAGCTGCTGTACAAAAAGGTAGACAGCTTTAGGATTACAGAAGGATATGATAAATACATATTGCACTAGAATGGGAAGGACTATCTATAAATATTTAGCTTATGTTCAAAAATACCTATGGGAACGCTCCTGCCTTTTAAAATTTAAAGCATTGCCAAAATTACTACTATACTGAACACATTTTTTAAGATCCACCCCCACCATTAAAATTTGAGATGCTAACTTTTTCTTTCCCTTCTTGAGATTTGCCTGTGTATCTTCCAGCATTCCTGGCTAAAAACTTTATATATAAAAGAACAGTGTGTAAGCAGCAAAAGGAATGAAAATGTGCAACCATAAGTTCAGGAAGAAAGCCAAGGCATGGTTTCCCCCCAAGACCCACATCTTCAGGCCAGCTTCCTCAACTCCTGAGGGTCTGCTGTACCCAACAGGGACACAACTGGGCCTGGAGACCATTCACAAGTAGGACTTCCTGGGCGGGGTGCCATTGTTTCATTAATAAACAAACACTTCTATTTAAATCTCCACTGAAAGGGTTGTTCCACTTAATACTGCAAAATAGTCATAAAACCCCCATATTTGTTCACACAAATATCCCCGATTTTTTTCTGTGTTCAATTAGTTTTAACCCAACCACTTCATGTGGTGATTGGGTTAAAACTAATTGAACACAGAAAAAAAGAAAAGAAAAAATATCGGGATCTCATGTAAGTATATTTGTGTGAACAAATATGGGGGTTGTATGAATATATTGCTTCATTAATTGCATATTCTGATTGGATGGTAAACTTAGATTTATTGTAATCCACCTCGAGACCAAGTTTGGGAAACCAAACAGACTATCAAACCTTCATAAACAAATAAAATTAATCCATTTTAGCTGTAGCACGCAGGGAAGGATTTAAGATTATGGCAGAAGACCAGGGGTCGGAGATTTTGCCCCCCCCAAAATCAGACTGTGGCAGAGGGTGTCCCAGTTTTTGACATCATTGGTACCCAGGGCACATGCCTATGTTGCCTATGCTTAGATAAGGTATGGGTAGCACAGGGAGTGTGCCTAACTGCATCCTTATTCCTAGTGATCCCTGTTGACAAGTCTGCATGCATAGCCCCATGTCCCCCATGGCTGATACAAGTTTTGGGCCCATGATCTAGCCAAGCCACGTCTGTCCTCAAGTAAGTAAGTATCTTGAAGCCAGAAACCCCCTCACCTGTTCTTTAGGTTCTCTGCCTTTATGAAGGGTTCCATCTTGACTGCTAACACTCTGTTCTAGCGATTGGCAATGACTTCTTGTCCACTGGAGGATTTTCAAGCACAGGGATGGAGAGCAATAATTTAAAGCACACAAAACTATCCCAACCTTGGAAAAAAAAAAATTGCCAAATAGTAGAGAACACAGTGCTAACAAAAAAGTAGAGCAGTTGATCTGCCTATATATTAAAAACTAAAATAAACTATATAATGTAAGTGATTTTAAATAATTTTTATAATACAATTTTAAGATGTGAAGCTGTCATAATGCAAAATTTAAATTAAATTTTTCCCCCCTCATTTTACTGTTCTGCTTTCATCTGGTCTTATCTTCTCTAGCATCTTTTCTCCATCTCTCCCGACATCTACTCTCTCGTGTTACTGTTCTGTCTTTCGTATGCCTCCCTTCTCTCAGCATCTCTTTACCTCCATTGCTCCCTCGGTGTCCCCCTCTCTCATTGCCCTTCCCAAATCACTTCCACCTCATGCAGCCCTGAGCTCCCTTCTTCCCCAGCCAGTCAGCTGCAAGGACAGGCAGCTCAGCGCAGTGGCATGAAGGACAGAGATACAAGGTAGGCATGCTGACTGTCCTCACGGGTGCTGCCTTGCATTTCCACAGGGAGAGGAGGAGTGTGCGGGGCTGCTCTGTGCTCTCATCTCTGTTTCAGGGAATGAATCTTGTGGGGCATTAGATCTGGAAACCATGTCACAGATGTATTAAGTCAGTCCAGTAAAACAGTATCCCTACGGCTTCGTTTCCTAACCTTTATGTCTCCTTTAAATTGGGCAAGCAAATAGACTTGCAGGGTTTTTACATAAACCTTAAATCTGACCCTACCTAGTTAAGTTTAAATTTATTTCTGTTCTTGAGGAAGTAGGACTGACATTTGTTCTGGTTTATCGGTGTAGATGTACTTCATTATGGTTTCACAGCAAAGTGCCAGGGCTATCCTTTTCTCATGAAGAGAATAAAAAAATGAAACAAATCCCAAAATATTTAGTGTGGCTTTAAAATTGCTACTTTGCCTACCAGAGATCATCATTTTTGTGGGTGGATTTCTGAATAGGTAGTTTGTAGAACGAGGAAGTGATCTGTAGTCTGCATACTGCTCCCCACCCTTTGAAAATGGTTTTACAAAAGAGCTGATCACAAGGAACTGAATGACAGTGTAGCTGTTTATCTATTTATTTAAAATTATTTATATACCATCTAACAATAAAATATTGATCAAAACTGTGTACAATATACATAAGCAAACAAAAATGAAAATAGAAAAAATAAAATCAAATTATATAAAACAAATGTTTTAAAATAAATATCTAACTTTACAAACAAGAGATAGGAAAAGAAAGTCAGTTTCACATAGATTTGGAGTACAAAATGGAAAATGTTGCATATAATAAGGTTATGAAAGATCAGCATCTGGGATGGCAAATGCTTTTGAGAAAAGATATGCTCTTAACCAGCCCTCAACAAAACTTAAGTATCATACTGGGTCCATCAAGTCCAGCATCCTGTCTCCAACAGCGACCAGTCCAGGTCACAAGTACCCAGCAGATCCCAAATAATAGATCCAGTACTTCTTGCTCATAACAAGGAATAAGCAGTGGTTTTTGCATGTCTACTATACATGGCTAATGGTTTGTGGACTTTCCTCTGGGAAAGCCCACAAACCATTATTTGTCCCTTTTAAACCCAGCTGTGTTAACTGCTTTCACCACATCCTCTGACAGCACATGCCACATTTCGTGCGCTGAATGAATACTCAGATTTATTTCAAATGTGCTACCTATTAGCTGTATGGAGTGTCCCCTAGTTGTAGTACTATTGGAAAGGGTAAATAACCATCACCTACTTAGCTGCTTCACCCCACTCATAATTTTGAAGGCTTCTAGATCTCCTCTCACTCAATGAGTAACCTAGCCTCTGTGCTGGGTGCACACTCTTGGGCAAGTTGTAGAGAGGTTTTCAGCAGTTTTTCTGCTCTGCATATCAGGCAGCCCCCACCATGATGGGTATTTACAAGATGACATGTAACTCTTCTCGCTGGGATGGAAAACATAAAAAGGTGTGGGGGTGAGGGAATGGAGAAGTGGAAGCAAGACGACCACACTGCTTTAATTCTGTTTTGGAATGAAGGCTTATTTTTTCAGGCCTGGATTTGTCAAGTAGGAACATTAGGCCTGTACCTAGGTTAGCAAAAATCTGGGGGCAGGAGGCTGGCTAAAGAATAGCTGCCTTCCAGCTGTGCTAATTCTAACTCAGAGAATAGCCCTTTGATTCATGATCCAGCCCCCCCAGCAGCATGAAGAGAGGGGGGGGGGGGGGAAGCCATTTGAGCCAAAAGCAAACTCCATTTTGGAGGGTAAGAGAGGCTGAGTGGGGAGTGAAGAAATCTGGAGGATGAAAGGGGAACTGCAGGGTGAAAGAGGAAGCATGTGTTTCTACAAGATCGGTGGGACATTAGAGAGGCGATGCAAGGGGACAGCAGTATAGTAGGAACACCGATCTCTTTACTACTCCTTCCCCCAATTACATCAGATTCTCACTCCTTTGATCTTGGATTATATCCCTCCAGATCCTGGAACCTCCTTCCCACCTCTCCCTTCTCCCCAGATCCTGAAGCCCTCCTCAAAATCCTGATTACCTTCTCGCATCCTCATCTCCAATTCTGGTTAGAGCAGTGGGCTATGAACCAGGAGACCAGGGTTCGAGTCCTGCTGTCGCTCCTTGTGACCTTGGGCAAGTCAATTTGCCCTCCATTGTCTCAGGTACAAACTTAGATTGTAAGCCCTCTGGGGATAGGGAAATACCTACAGTACCTGAATGTAAACATATGTGATATCTCAGATCGAATGTATATAAAAATAAATAAATAAATCCCTGAGATCCCCTCATACTGATACTTGATCACTTTTCCTCACCTACATGCCTATACAGTACAGTACGCTCCAGCAGAGCGCACTGTTAGCCCGCGTTTGGCCACGCATTTACGACGCGCTATTTTAGGGGTAATAGCGCATCGTAAACACGCTGCCAACCCCCCCCCCAAAAAAAAACTAATAGCACCCACAACATGCAAGTGCATGTTGATGGCCCTATTAGTTATTCCCGCACAATACAGAAAGTAAAATGTACAGGCAAGCCGCACATTTTACTTTCAGAAATTAACGCCTGCCACCGGGAAAGTGTACAGAAAAGCAGTAAAAACTGCTTTTCTGTACACCCTCTGACTTAATACCGGCATCAGTTCGAGAACTGACGCCGGTAAAATTGAGCATCGGCTTTCAAACCCGCTGACAGCTGCCGCTTCTGACAAAAAGGAGGCACTAGGGACGCACTAATGTCCCTAGCGCCTCCCTTTATCGCGGGCCCTCATTTGCATGTTGTTCCCTCCTGAATCGCGCGCACAGGAGAGTGGCCTGTGCGGTTGGGAATCAGTGTACTTTTAGAATTTTCAATTTATCTTCCCACAGAATCTCTCTCTGAGCTACTATTATAAACTATGAGGCTGTACCTTAGACCTTTTACGCTGCGTTACACAATAATAATCACAGAAAAGGACCAACTGGTCCATCCAGTCTGCCCAGCAAGTTTCTACTGTGCCATGCAGGTTACCCCATGTTTCTATTCAGGATAAGTACATTACAGCCCCTTGCAGGGGTGGGGGTGTGTGGACAGCACCAAGTGCCTAGAAGTGGCAAAATCCTAAACCTGTCACTACTAAGGACGATAGTCTGCTTATTGTTTATCTTTTGCACACATCTCTATCCATTCTAGGACTGTCAGTGTAGTATAATCTTCCTAAAGTCACTCTGTGTTGGATGTCACTGACTCCCATTCTTTTCCATGCTGCAGCATTCTTGATGGTGGGTTCATTTTGGGCACACCAAATTAATATATTAATAATTTAAAAAAATGAAATTAAGAATCACAAAAGCTAGAAAAGAGTTACAAAATATTAGAAATACATTGATTTTCAACCAATACAGATTGTTTATTCTTACCAAGTCAGTGAGATTTTGGGCCTCATTTGCTCCCCAGTTTTCAATCCAAAAATGTTCCCTTCTAATATTAGTTTTTATTTACTCTTTGATGTAAGTACTCCCATCAGTGCACACGCAATCTGTTTGTCAGGAAAAGAGGTAAAACTGGAGCAGCCATAGCGAAGCAGACAACTCGTTCTGCTTTATGCAGGCTCCGCCCCCCTAATCCTTGCAAACTGCCCGGAGGGGAGGGGCTGAAGCAGGAAGCAGAACCCACCAATGAACTTTAACCGCACGCGCGCTTCTGCTGATTTTGCTGTTACCACTGTGTATGTTTCACCCTCTCGAACTTCTCCAAATCGCGTGCTTTTAACTAGGCACATAAAGACATTTTTATAGTGGCCAGTTGGTACCCAAGGTAATTTGTGAGGTGGTCGCGCCCGTGAGGCACTAAAGTAATTCACTACTCCGTCTTCCCATCCTCGGGTTCTGGTTAATTGGCCTCCCAATCAGAGGGTAGTTAAGCCATTAGTATCTCATTTCTTTCCTCTTCTTGGCCAGGCTGACAACGGTTCATTGGTACACGTGGCTGGGAGAAGAGGAGGACTAACTTCAAGGAGGGTATCAGTTTCAGGATTTGTTTCTCAAATGATTTACACTGATTTAGCGAAGTCCTTTGCCGCAGCTAAGCGGCAGAGTATCTGCACCAGGCTGGAGCAAAGTCTCAGCAGCTGACGAATCCTGTTCACAAGTGGCAAATAATAACTGGTTAATGATAAATGCATAAAACTAATCTTCCATATCCCCAAGCACCAGGAATCAGCAATTAAATTCTAGCACGTGTGGAACAGCAACGAGGAAAACGTTTTTGCCAGAGGCCAAGAAAGGGGCAGATGTACCAAAAATTTGCTCCAAATCTGTTAATGAAAAAAATCCCCTTCTTTTTAGTTTTGCATGAACTGGGGGCGGGGGGGAAGAAATACTGGTGCAGTTTTTACACAGGAGCAAAACTTTGATATCTTCTTCAAAGCTGTTGTCCTAAAAAAAAAAAAATTGTTTTTCTCTTGCTGGGTGTCTTACGTCTCTTCTTTCTGAAAGCCATTTGGGAACGGTTCCCCACGAGTGGGGTAGGCAGCTCCTGTCCTGAAGTACTAACCAGTCTGGGTTTCAGGGTATCTACAATGAGTGGGCATGACATATATTTGCATATGATAGACAGTTTATCTAAATATATCTCATGCCCATCCATTGTGGCACTCTAGGACTGAAATTGCCTACTGGCGTAGATCCTGTTTCACCAGTAAAATTTAGTTTTTATATTTGCACACGCTATTTCTGGTAGGAAGAGTCTTTAATTCAGGTGTCCATGACCTCACAGAAGCTGCTTTTATAGCAAGGTTGCTCCACCCAAGTGCCTTGGCAGAAGTGCAGGTGTGTTGTTCATTGGCAGGTTCTGCTTCCTTTTTCAGCCCCTCACCTTTAGATAGTGTGCAAGGAACAGGTGGGAGGGATCTGCAGAAGGCTGCAAGAGTTTTCTGCTTCGCCATGTGTCTTCTACAGTCTGCATGTGTGCTGATGGGAATGGGGGAGGAGCAATTAATTCAAAGAATAGATCAAAACTAATATTGAAAGTAAGCTGCTTTTGAGTCCTACTTATCAACCATTCGATTTTGGATTGAAAAACTGGAGATAAGGCACAGATCTCTCATTAACTTGGTAAGAATAAATAATCAGTGTTTTTTTAAAGTAAATCTTCTATTTTTATGGTTGAAAATCAATTCATTATTTCTAATATACTTTGTAATTTGTTTCTAGATTTTTGGTGGGTTTTTTTTATTCTTCATTTCATTTTTTTTAATTATTAAATTGTATTAACTTTGGTGTGCCCAAAATGAACCTACTATCTAGTATGCTGCAGGTTGGAACCAGTGACATATCTAACACATTATACAATGAACTTAGGAAAATTATACTACACGGACAGTCCTAGCATGGACAGAGATGTCCACAGATGTATAAAAGATAAACATAATTAATAAGTAGACTTAAATTATAAGAGCATTTATCTCTGGTGCAGAATAATTGTTAGAAACAGGTTAAGAGAAGATGTCATCACATTGCTTTTGGTACAATAAAGGATGATAATCTTTGGTGGAGGGAAAAAACCCTGTGAAGTAATAAATGTTCATGTAGTTTTTATAACTAATCTTTTACTTTACTTTACTCGTGGTTTGTTCTTCAATGAAAATGCCTTAAAAGAATATGCCCAATACCAATTAGTACATAGATGCCATGTTAAAAAAAAAATGAGGCTATTTGTACAAAAAGGTGGGCTAATGATTCATTAAAATACTCATTTTATCAAAAGTCATTGCAAATGGCATAAATAGCAGTAGTAGCAATAATGGCAAACACATGGAATAAAAGCCAGCGTGCAAAAAATGCATCAAAATGTATCTTGTACAATTAGCAAGATCATGGGAGCCAGCATTATTCCAGCTCCAGAACAGGTTCTCTTGGGAATCCCTTTCTTGGAGTAACTTCAGTTTACACCTCCCACCTACTTTGTGTAACAACATTGATGAATAGCATCAGACACTGGAAACATTACAGCTTGGACTGAGGAAATCAAGCAGTGCAAGTTGCAAGAAATTAAATAATAATTTCTGATTATTCTCCGGAAATATGAGTTACAATCAGAAGCTGGAATCTGGGATTTCTTCTTTCTCTGCCAAGAGGGCTACAGCTCCTTCATGTCTGCATTAGAACTGAATCTGCTGAAATATTCATCTAAAGCATAGTTCCTTTCTTCTCCAGTGGTGCTTCTGTGTTCTTTTTGTGGATTCTTTCAGCATGAACTGATTATTGGATTTGGGTCTGTCAGAGAAGTGTGTGTTTTTAGCTTCTTTAATTTGCCTGTGCTTATGTCAGTGTGCACTTGGTAGTGTGGTAGGTTGGAGACTAAGAGGAATGTTGCATTATATCAGAGAATCTGAAAAAATTCCTCATTGTTCAGTTCTGTCATCAATTGAAACACTGCAAAATAAATTCTGTACTATAATAATTTGAGTCTGAAACCAGGCCTTTCTAGCAATGAGGATCTTACCTGGATGTGTCCTGTTACAACAAAGGGAAATGTATTTAGTTGATGTTTTGTTTTCGTTTTCTTCAGGCATTTCTTAAAAATGAACAAGAGCAGCTCAGAGTTGGAGAAATTCAGTCACGCCTCTACCGAGAGCCTGACTTCGCCCTCCAGAACAACCACTGTTCACTTCACGGCCGGCTCTACAGACAGCCTGACCTCCGACACGAGGACCGAGGGAGGTGAGAACGCTGCACTCCGCTTCCAGATCTCTTGCAGAGGCCCAGAGCCAGGCGAGGCTCTCTTACCGAACAGAATGGGGCTAGTAGTTCTGTTTTAAGGTTAACGTTAGAAGATAACTTGCTGATACTCTGCTCAGTGCTAATAAGGCTGCTTGACACAAGTTAAGCGTTCATTGTGGCTTATTTTCTGATGCACAAAATCTTTCCCCCCTCTATTTATTTTTCAAACCTTCTCCCACAAGGTTTTTCATTCTCTCCGTACACTTCCTCATCCAGCTTCCATGAAGAAATCCTCCTGCTCAGCCCGTACTTTCTACTGGCGACACTCTCCTAGGTCTGGGGAAGGAGGCTAGTGATGCCCTCTGAGCTGTCTCTTGTGCTGCACTTTGGCCCTGTTGCTAGATGTTCGCAGGGCTGTAGCACTGTGCATGCTCCTTCCTTTCTTGCCCTCTGGGAGAGTTGAGCGTACGTTCAGAAGCATTCGCACACCCGCCTTGCTGAAAGAACAGCAACACTAGCTGGGAACAAAAACTAGAGCTCTTCATCACATGCATGCTGTAAGTAAAATGCAATAACATTTCTAACCACACTGCAGTAGCTTACTTCAGGGGACCTGCTTAGGTGAGGAAGCTGGATAGGTATTGCCAATACCATGAAGAGCCTGAAAAAGAAATCTGAGTGTTCTTGCAAATTTGAAACGTATAAGCTGTAAAACGAATAAACTAAGTATACTTTCCTTCCAGCTAGCATAAGGGGTGCCCAGAATTTTCAAGAGAAGGGCCTCATAGGACATTTTGAAATCCCTGAGACTGTTGGGATGGGTCCCCATCTGGAGTTTGCTGAGCTGAGGCTCGGGGAAGAGGCAGAGCTCTTTCCAGAGTTGTTAGCTGAAAATGGTTTGAAGGGGGTGAACTATGTCTGGCTCTTTCAGTGATTTGAAATGCTAGGGAAAGGGGGAGGGCTGCAGCAGATGGTGTGTCACTAATAATATTTCTAAATTTCTCCAAAGTTGGCAACCCTGCCTCCCCCCAGACCGGTGGGATGGATGAATGGGGGGTGTTTGTGTGCGTGGTTCACCCTCTCTTGCTCTTACCCCTCCACTTAAATGATTGCTCTCCCTCTTTTCTTTCCTCTTCGTCCCTTCCCCTTCTCTTTCCTATCATCTTTTGCAACAAGCTAGGTTCATAGTGTGAGCAAAACAATCCACTCTGCAGACCCCAGCCCAGGAAGAGATGCTCGGACTCGGTATATGGGTAATCATAATGAATATTTCTGCACCTCCAAAGCTGGCATTTTTAGGGGATGATATGCATGCCCCCCCCCCCCCCCAGCTCTGAAGAGGTTGCAACGTGGTCGAGAGCTCCAGGAACCACCATCCTTAACCTGGGATTCCCTGGCAGTTCCTCAGAACCCACAGCTTGGTAAAGCTATTGCCTTCCGCCCTGTGGGCTGCACCACAACGACTGAAAACTCTTCTCTCCCTGCCTTCAGCTGAAGTGGCTCTGCCTGAGTGAGCAATGCTAATGCCTACAATGTGGTCGCCCTGCCCCTCGCACAGGTTTCCATAGTAACAGGAAGCCCATGTGGAAGGAGGAGGGGGCAGGAAAGCCTTGAGAGCAGGACCAGCATGCTGAATTTTCTTTTTATAATTGCATTACTGCAACTGCTGAAGCAGAAGCACCACTGAAACTCGGAGGTGGGGGACAGACCAGAGAGATGAGGAAATAGGGGCAATCAGAGGTCCCTCGCCCCCTCCCCTTCAAACCTCCCATGCTGCTGATGAGTTCGGGGTGGGGGTGAGAGTCGGAGCCTCCTTCCCCCTCCTCCCCCGCTGCGTATGAGGGCTCAATATATAAATCCAGTCCTGCCTGTGGACCATTGTTTGGGGACCCCCTGAGCTAGCATATCAGATGTGCTGTTTGTTAATACAACGTTGTACCCTGTGCAAAAACCCAAACTGGCACCCATCCCCCACACCTCTCCCTCAGCTTCCATTTTTGACCCACCCCCTTCAAAAAACAAAGAATTTAAAAAAACTGATGATGAATTAAAGTTGCCTAAATAACTCGCTTAAAACTCTTTAAGTGCAAGTTATTCTTAGCCTAAAACAGCCTGCAAAAAACCTCAAGTAACTTTCCAGATATTAGGCAGCAAAGGGCAGAAAGAGCAGGCTGACCTTGGTAGTTTGAAATCTGGGTGTGCAGTGGGGAGTTTACAATCGGAGCACAATGTATGAGGCAGGTGCCTGACAACAGAGGGGGAAAGTCCTATACAGATGAAAGGAGTTGGACAGGACCTGGACTTGTTTCCTTTACCTTCCATCCCTGTCCCCACGGCCCAGCCCTGGTGCTTCTAAATGTTCCTCCTGCTGCCTTTTCCTCTTTCACGGTGCGGTTCAAGCCATGGTGTGTGTGTGGGGGGGGGGGGGAGAGTCGCCAGAGGCAGGAGGAGGCATTTATAAATGCTGCATTCCCCAGTGCTGCTGTCATTTGGGGAGGTGGGGAAGGAAGCAGCATTTTGGCCCCATAGGCACTGGGGAAATGTTTGCCCCATGCTAGTGGGGGGGTGGGGGAGGTGTTGGGCCCCCACGGATACTGTTGGAAGGAAAGCGACCAGTCTCTGGCCCAGTGGCTGCATTAGGAGGGGCACTAACTCCCCCCTACTGCTTAGTGCCCTGTGTGACTGCATAGGTTGCACATTTCAAAAGCTGACCCTATGCAGAGGTGTTGCGCTGAGCCTTGAAGAGGGAGGACAGTTGGTCCTTGGGTGACTTCCTCTACTGACTGAGGAACATGTACTTTGTTTTACATTTGTAATAATTACATTTGTAATAATTGCTATTAATCAAGTAAGAATAAAGAGGAGGTACCTCTCAGGCTGGTAAAATGTAGCTTATTCTACCAGGCCATGCTGTCTGAAGAGAGGGAGAAGAAGCAAAAGAACAAACAAAAATAAAAAATTGGGCTTCATACTTGCTGAAAAATCAGAATTTACATCCAGTAGGATCTTGGAAAGCATGATAAGTTTTCAGAGAAGGAAAAAGTAAAGCTGGCAGTTATTTAATACAAATTTGTGTTTTTTGACGTCAGGCATAAAATCACTGCAGCATTAAGATACTAGTGCATGCTAGCATTGAACACAAGTTGCCATACTGGGTCAGACTGAGGGTCCATCAAGCCCAGCATCTGATTTCCAACCGTGGCCAATCCAAGTTACAAGTACTTGGCAAGAACATTAACTAGATCCCATGCTACTGATGCCAGTAATAGCAGTGGCTTTTCCCCAAGTCAACTTGATTAATAGCAGTTAATGGACTTCTCCTCCAGGAAGTTATCCAAACCTTTTTTAAACCCAGCTACACTAACTGCCCTAACCACAATCCTGGCAACAATTTCTAGAACTTTAATTGTGATTAGATGAAATAAATTTGCTCCAATTTGTTTTAACTGTGCTATTTGCTAACTTCATGGAGTGCCCCCTAGTCTTTCTATTATCTGAAAGAGTAAATAACCAAATCACATTTACCCGTTCTAGTCCCCTCATGATTTTATAGACCTCTATCATTTCTCCTCGGCTGCCAGAGTATCATTTTCTTCTGTTGTGGTTCTGTTCCTTTCTGGGTCTTTTTTTTTTTCTCTAGTCTATTTTCCACTAGTAGTTCCTGATATTTTTGGATGTATTTTATAAAATTTTGTATTATGGCTACATCCCCTGTTTCACTGTGTGTGTTGTTTTTGGGTTTGTTTGTTTTTTTAGAGCAGCAATCTTAGATCTCACACTGTAGTTCCACAATATTAGATTTCATAATTAAGAGTCACCACTCAGGAAAAAGATCTAAGCGTCGTCATGGGCAATACTTTTAAATCCTCAGCTCAGTGTGCAGTAGCAGAAAAGAAAAAAAAAAAGCAAACAAAATGTTAAGAATTGTTAGGAAAGGAATGAAGAATAAAATGGAGAATAGCAGAATATCTCTGTATCTCTCCATAGTGAGACCACACCTATGCACATTTCTAGTCACCACCTCTCAAAAAAGATATTATCGAATTATAAAAGGTACAGAAAAGGGCAACAAAAGGATAAAAGGAATGAAACAGCTACCATATGAGGAAAGGTTAAAGAAGTTAGGACTCTTCAGCTTGGACAAGAGACAGCTGAGGGGAGATATGATAGAGGCCTATAAAATCATGAGTGGAATAGAAAGGATAAATGTGAATCAGTTATTTACTCTCAAAAAATACAAAGACTAAGGGGCATGCAATGAAATTAGAAAGTAGCACATTTAAGACAAAATTGGAGAAAATTCATTGCCAGAAGATGTGGTTAGGGCAGTGACCGTTGCTAACCAAGTTATTGGGTGTTAGCAGCATGGGATCTATTTACTGTTTGGGATTGTGGCAAGTATTTGTGACCTGGCTTGGCCACTCTTGGAAACAGGATACTGTTGATGGACCCTCGGTCTTGACCCAGTAGGCAAATCTTATGTTCTAATTAGCAAAGCCAGGGTTCAAATCCCAGTGACCTTGGGCAACTCTATACAGCCTCCATTGCTTCAGGTACAGATTATAAGCCCTCTGGGGACAGGGAAATACCTACGTACCTGGATGTAGCTCGCCTTGAGCTACCAACGAAAGGCTGGAGTTAAATCCAAATAAATGTCCATCCCCAAATAGTTCTCCAGCTATTGATGCTGTATTCATACTTTACAGGTATCAGTGCAATGTGTCCATGGGGCTCTGGTAAGGATCAGTGCATAAACTCTTCCTGATTTACCAATAAAGCAACATGGTAACATAGTAGATGATGGCAGAAAAAGACCAATTGACCTATCCAGTCTGCCCAGTTACTCTGGTCTACACTGCTACCAGCAACCAGCTCTAGAAGGCTTTCTTTCACTCCTTCACAAAGTCACCTTTTGCTGTTGTCCTCTTTGGTTCCCTACCGTCCTGGGCTGGTGGGCATACAAGTTCCCAAACTTAATCTAATACAGCCCCCTCCCACCAGTCTTATCTGCCAAACTTTATTATTGTAATAATACTTTATAATTCTGAGAGTGGATTACTGGGGGCAGTGTTTATAAACATTTCTCTTGGGAAATGAAATTTTAAAAGAGAGAACAAACAAAAGATGGTAATCCAGCTAACTAGTGTTGTATATTCAGTGGTGCAGCCACAGCACTGAATATATCCAGATAAACTTATCAGGCTATCTTTAGGACAGATGTATGGGCTGAATAAGATATCTGGCTAACTCGACTGCTCCCCGATCCACCCATTCCCAGCCCCTGAGTTATCTTTCTAAATACTTAGCTGTCTAACGGCTCGATCCAGTAAGGCCGCGGTAAAAACAGTGAGGTAGTGTCAGGCGCACCCTTCCTCCCCGCACGCACAGTTCTCTTCACTAACTCCCCGATACTCTCCTCTAATCGCATGCAAATGCATGCCGCGGCTGTGAAGCGTTAGGGAAGGGTTATGCCCGCGCAACCCATTTTACTGTATAGGCGCTGTAACAGCGCCTATACAGTAACCTGGGTGCGCTGGTACCTGTCATTTCAAATGACATTTGAAATGACAGGCACCAGGAAGTGTAAAAAAGTTTAAAAAGTGTAAAAAACAAAAAACCTGTGTGTTATATAAAAAAATAAAACAATTTTAAATACCTGTCGGAGGGCCGTGGGTCCAGGCGGCCGGTGGGCGGCGGGCAGCCATCAGCGGCATCCGGTAGTCCCTTCTCCCTTCCTCCCTCCCTCCCTCCCCTGCCTGGATGAGCGCCAAAATCGCACGGGCGGGTCGGCAGCGGGGGGGGGGGGGCGGCAGCAGGATCTGGGAGCGGCGGGTAGGCAGCAGCGGGGTCCGGGGGGCAGGGGCAGCGGCAGCGGGGGGGGGGGGCAGCAGCAGGGGGGCGGCAGCAGGATCCGGGAGCGGCGGGTAGGCAGCAGCGGGGTCCGGGGGTGGCAGCGAGATCCGGGGAGCCAGCAGCGGCAGCATGTTCGATCGCGCAGGCAGGTAGGTGGCAAAGTAAAGATGGCCGCCAGCACGGGAAAATCGTGCAATTGGCCGCTGAAGACGTGACGTCACACCCCGTGACGCCAAACGTCGTGACGTCACGTCTTCAGCGGCCAATTGCACGATTTTCCCGTGCAGGCGGCCATCTTTACTTTGCCACCTACCTGCCTGCGCGATCGAACATGCTGCCGCTGCTGGCTCCCCGGATCTCGCTGCCACCCCCGGACCCGCTGCTGCCTACCCGCCGCTCCCGGATCCTGCTGCCGCCCCCCCGCTGCCGCCCCCCCCCCCCCCCCCCCCGCTGCCGCTTGCCCCGGACCCCCTGGACCCCGCTGCTGCCTACCCGCCGCTCCCGGATCCTGCTGCCGCCCCCACCCCCCCCGCTGCCGACCCGCCCGTGCGATTTTGGCGCTCATCCAGGCAGGGGAGGGAGGGAGGAAGGGAGAAGGGACTACCGGATGCCGCTGATGGCTGCCCACCGGCCGCCTGGACCCACGGCCCTCCGACAGGTATTTAAAATTGTTTTATTTTTTTATATAACACACAGGTTTTTTTGTTTTTTACACTTTTTACACTTACCATAGCAGGCCCGAGCCTTGCTACTTTTTCGTTTGTTTTTTTTTGCCCTGGTCCCGTCCGGTCTCCTGCAGCCCCGTCCGGTCCGGACGGGGCTGCAGGGCGGGTAAGCAATGTTTTTACCCTACACTACACTACACTAACTCCTACTAGGGGGAGGCGGTAAACTAGCAGGTTAAGGCCGCGGCAGAACAGCGGGTTACGGAGGAGATAATATCAGCGCCCGTTACAGTATCGCAGGGGAATAGCTAATTCCTTCATTATACAGCTTTTTCGTTCATTTACATGCCGGGTGCGGAAAGGGTTATGCGTCTGTTTTCAGAAGCGATACGGACGCGTGAAACTGGACACTGTATCGCCAAACTGCCTTGCGCGCCCGAATTGTGCGCTACGAGCACGTTACAGACGGGCAATCCTCGAGCGGACGATACTGGATCGAGCTGTAAGTGGCAAACACTGACCGTAGCTGGATATTCAGTGATGCCTTTTGGCCAGATATGTCAGACTTATCCAGCTAAGACCTTTTTGAATATCGGCTTCTGACTATCCAATCAAAATCCCAAGGTGGAGTAGGATTTTCAAAATAATTGTAATACATCTATAGTATTTCACAATAAAAACAATAACATGACACACTATATACAATAACATAAGACAAATTATTTGAAAAACCTATTGGCTGGTACTGCTACTTTAAGGCTGTTCCTTGCCCTTGTCTTAGTCTCCTCGTTTTTCCGTTTCACTCTCTAGGTTATTGTTCCTTCTCTGCCAAGTGTTTTCTCTGCTTGCTCTTTCATTCATTGCTAACCAGTCTTGAGGTCAGACTGTAATCAGCCCTGACTCTACCTCATGGACATTTGTGTTAAGATAAAATAACCTTCCTAGATTAGGGATGATTGAGGAAGCAGATGCTAAAACCACATTGTAATAGGTTAAATCCTCCTAGCTTCAGCGGGTGCTTTTCTTCTCTGCAGATCAGCAGCTCTCCTCCTGTAGCATGGAAACCTATGGATATGCTAGCGTAGCTGAATGTACAGCTTTGTTAGCCCAGCACAGTGAACTGGGGAGGGGGGGGTCTCTGTCCTTAGAGCGCAGTTTTATCCTGCAGCAGCTGGGGACCAATGTTCTCCCTTTTACCTTTTTTTTTTTTTTTTTTAATCCTGGCTCTAGATTGCTTTCGTGCTTTATATAATTGTCTATCATGTGATCTATTTAAATTGTCTCATGTAGCGGTAGACACCCCCCCCCCCCCCCCCCCCCAAAGAACTAAAGAGGCATAGTTGAACAAGCCTTTGGAACAAACTTATTTTTTATTTTTTTGCAGGTTAATTCAGGCCTGAAGTAACTAACCTGCATATTCAGAGAGAGAAATTAAGTGGAAGCCCTAAACATTTAGAACAATTCAGTACATTATGACTGGGTCAGCTGAACTAAGCTTTTTTTTTCTTTGCATAGATGCAACATGGCGAAAAGCCTTCAGTACATTTGGCCCTGTGTTATGTGCTTCGAAAAATCCATCACTACTTTAAAGACCTTTCAAAATTAACAAAATAGTGATTGCTGGTGTTAGCAGTGTAAAAAAACATGTTTGGGGAAATATTAGTGCTTCAACATTTAGCTAGCCAGGAATCTGTTAGGTAGTCCTGTGACATCTTTCCATGCTACTGTGAAGGGGGTCTTGAGCCTGACACTTATTTCGGGCTCTAGGTCCTCAGGGTGACAGGCAGGCTGCAGAGGAGGCCACAGTCTTTGACCACTGAGTGCAGAATTGTCCCTGCAGGGCCTGAGATTGAAACTGGGACGGGGGAGTGAATAGAATAAGGGAGCAACATACCATCCAGCCCCCAAAATGAACACCCCATACTTAATGGAAATACAATCACCCTCACAAAGAAGCCAAAGAATCAATAATCAGGAGTTGAAAGGAAGGACATGTCAAAGCCTCAGCGTTGCCACAGTGATGAGCACAGTTTCTACAGGGGCAGAAACATGCCAAAAGCACGCTACAAATCCTGTATCACGAGGGACCAAGACACAATCTTGGGAGGCAAGGACGGTGAAAGTGGCATGCTGGCTCTGCACCTCCTCTTACATTCCCCTGCTAGACCCATTCAAACCAAATATTTTCAAACTAATAGTATTCCTGTCCCCTTTTTTCAGGGCAGACATCTGTTAAAATGAAAGTCTGAATGGTTGCATGAACGCTCAGTAATGCTAGTGACTCATACCTCTCATCTCTCATGAACTCAGGACAGTTTCTGAGATAGGCTAGACGTGGAGTTATTACCCAGGTGTTCCACTGGCATTCACTTTATACTCTATGGAAGAGTGACAAGCTAAGTGATAAAACCTTATCAGATTATTAGCATTCCGTCAGGGTGATTTAGAGACCAAATAGAGTCATTAGTCTAGAGTTTTTTTATATATATATATATATATATATATATATTTATTTTTTTTTTAGTTTTCTAGCTTTTTTATGATTACTTTAGTATCACAGAAAGTAAATGCACAGCTGTGCAGGACCCTTTTTTTCTCTTTAATGATAGAAACACTCCTGCAGAGTATTTTACAGGCATCATTGCGGATGTCCCTAAAACCTTAACACCCCGCAGTCTACATTTCCATATACAAGTGGTAACCATCACCTATGTTACAAGTTTTATACTTCCATTTTTAAAATGTTTCATAGAATTTCAACGCCCCTGCCCCGGCAGTGAAACTAGTGATAATTTAAGATTTATTTTGATACTTGTGAGTTCAGGTAGATAGGATCAATCATTTTTATTGTTCTTTTTGAAAAGATCCACCATGCTGGAAAGGTATGTGCAGCACATTTTTCACAGCTAGTCTCTTTCCCCTGCCTGTCCTCCCCTACTGGTGCTTTTTCTGCTTGCACAGGACCTGCACTTGACAGGAACATTGTAAGTGCTTTCCCGCAGTGATGTGTTGCTGTTTTATTCCAGTACCTTTTGACGCCAGTAAGTGCTTAGCCTGTAAACACCCAAGATTAATTCCACAATTGTTTACAAAAACACATATAATTTTACCCCTACTTTCACAGGCCATTGTGCTGAGAGTTTAGCACAGGGCTTCCCAAACCTTGAGCCAGTGTGACCCCAATTAAGCACTTTCAAATTCACATGACCCCAGAATAGCAGGGGATGCAGTCCCACTCCCCACACTCCAGCTGATCCCCTCTCTCAACCTCCACCCCTACCAAAGGACATCCTCTCTGAACCTCCTTCCCTCCAGCAGACCCTCTGCTCTTCTTACCTTCCCAAACAATCCCCTCTCTGTCACACTCTCCAACCCTTTTCATATCCCTCAGCTGACCCTCTCACCCCAAGCCTGTCTTATAATCCCCCAACTGATCCTTTGTTGTCCCCTTCCTCTCTCCTCCCCTCCTTACATTTTCCCCTCAGTTGATTCCCTCTTGCCCTTCACCTCCTCTTACATTTCCCAGTTGATCTTGTCATTCCCCGCCCTCACCCTCCATGGCAAATCTCTCTCCACCTTATTCAACCCGCAAAACCCCCTCCTCTTTCTCATCCCTCTCTTTAAATAGCCCCTTCTGGCCATGGTCAGCAGCAACATTTTCCTTTGGGTCCTGGGTTGAAAGTGGTTGACAATTGTTAGGCCGATAAGGCCAACATTTTTCTTTTGGATAGGATAGGTGGTGGGTTATAAGAGAGAAGTAGTGGCAATTTCCACCAACCATGCATGCTCTGCCCTCTCTTCCCCTCAGCACAAGGCCTGTATGATAATGCAAGCTCATGGGCACTGTCTCAACTCTGGTTCCTTTTCATCCAGGGATTCCGGTTACCACATAAACTCATGCAAGGGCCATGCCACTGCAGGAATTGTGAATGCATGCTGGCTCACAGTCCCATGCTGACTTTCACTGCTAATGCTGCTGCTCAAGCTCATGAAACGTTTCATGAGCTATGTGAGGCACTTGTGACCCCAGTTGGGGTCCTGACACACAGTTTGGGAAGCCCTGCTTTAAGAAGTTATTCTTTCCACATGTCCCTGACTTTGCCATCTACTTGTTTCCACCTTTTATGCAGAGATGGCCTTGGGTATGTTGACATCTAGCATTTGAGCAAGTTACTGATCTCTGGACTTTTTACAGCCTACTTCTTGAAAACCTGTATTTTGTTGCGATTATTGAATTGTGGGTGCATGTGTGGTGAGCCATCTTGGGCTGATTGAATACTTGGTGCCTGGACTCAGGCAGTTCTGGAGTTTCTAACCCAAATGTTCATGGTTTTTTTCAGGACTGACCTGTGAAGTGGTTCGTTCACCCACTCCTACCCCTCCTCCTCCTCTTCACAGCATGAGGAAACTCTCCCCTTCTGCATCTTTCCCCACGGTTTCCAGTGAAGATGCAGAACAGGGTCGGACCCAGCTGCCTCCTCCTTTACCACAGAAGAAGACTGTGAGTCGAACTGCTTCTGCACCGGACAACTCCTTCTGGAGCCAGGCTTCTCCAGCAAGGAGAACGGCCAACGCCAGCAGCCCCAAGCTGAACTCCAGTCATTCTGAGAGCAATGTCTACGGCCAAGAAGCCTCTCAGTTCAGCTGTCCCTCAAGCCCAGGAGATAATCACCCCCTGTTCTCCTCCTGTGAATCCTTGGAGAAAAGCTGTCGAGGACCAGGACACAGGACCAGAGCCTGCCTCCAGAACAGAGGTGCGCCCTCCCTCTCATCCTCTCAGCTCAGCGTGTCCAGCCACATCACTTCCGGCTCCAGCCTACAGCTCCACCATCTCCTCAGCAACATTGACAGCAAGGAAGGGGTGTATGCCAAACTGGGGGGCTTGTATGCTGAGTCCATGCGCCGGCTGGTGGCCAAGTGTGAGGACTGTTTCATGCGTGACCAGAAAACTGAGCTGCATTTTGATGAAACCAACTGGTCGCTCTTTAAGCTAACCTGCAACAAGCCCTGCTGTGACTCCGGAGATGCCGTTTATTACTGTGCAACCTGTGCCAAGGACCCCCACAACAACTATGCTGTCAAGGTATGTACGCAAGGTTCACTATTTTATTGTGTTTCATGTTTAGACTTTAGCAGCTGGAGATTAATTACGGTTAGATTCCATGAATCATCTCTATAAATGTGTTTTTCCCAAAATGGGCAATACCACTTAGTATACCTGGCTCTGTTTTTTTTTTTTTTTTTGTTAGTACATCATGAGTAACGCACACAACCGCATACAAGTGGTCTTGTAGAGATTGCCCACTCACAGTGTATAAAAAAGACTTTGGACTAGATTTAAATTTCAGCCAAATAAAGAGCAAAAAAACCTCCAGTTAATTTTCTTGCAGTTTATAAATAATATTTTTACCTAGTGATTTAAGTTTCTTCGACTTCTGGAACGGGAAAATAATCTTCAAAAATTGTACACAAATTTCTGTAAAAAATGCTGTGGAACCTTTGCCTTTAAGCTCTAAGGATGAAGAGAAGTCCCATAGGGCTTTTAGCAGTAACTTTTGCTTGAACTATTTTTTTCTCTGTAGGATTTTGTTTCCCCTTCCTGAATTGCAAGAAATGTAAATGCTTATACCCATGACTTAAGTTCAAATTCTGGGCCCACAAGCTCATTCCCAGGGAATCTGGATAGGGGATCCCCTTCAAAGATCCAGCTCTTCTTGTCAGTGTTTGGACAGCCTGCCTCTTTTTTTTTTTTTTTTTTTAAAGGTGGGATCATCCCATCAGACTCCCTTTTAAAAGGACTGCAACCATTCATGTGATAGTTCCTAGCATGCCCCCCCCCTCCCCTTGCTGCAAGGCTCGTCCTGGGTTCTTTGCCCTCCCCTCACCTTGGCTTACTTCATTTGGCTAGTCCTGTGCCAAGTGGCAGCTGCAAGAGGAGGAAAAAGCACAATAGCATAGGGAAGGGAGACCTAAAGTAGGCCTGCCCCTCGCACAGCTCTCCCTGGTAGCAGGAGGTCTGTGCAGGAGGAGTGGGGGCAGGGTTGTGAGTACACAAAAAAGGTTGATACAGTTATGCCGCGTTAGAGTGTGGCAGTGCCAGGCGCACCCTCGTTCCCCGCACGCACAGTTCTCTTCACCTACCGCTCGATACTCTCTTCAAATTGCATGCAAATGCATGCCGCGTCTGCGAAGCGTTAGGCGAAGGTTAGGCCCGCGCAACCCATTTTACTGTATAGAGCGCCTATACAGTATCCTGGGTGTGCGGGCCTAACGCTTCATGGCCACGCTGGTATCTGTCATTTCAAATGTCATTTCAAATGACATTTGAAATGACAGATACCAGGAAGTGGACAGTTATGTTCTCCGATGCTCGGCAAACTTTCCCCCAGCCCCCGCTCACCTGCCCTGGCCACGTCCGGTCTCCGGTGCAGCCCCAGTCCTGTCCCCTCCTCCCGAAGCAAAAAAAAAAACCCCCGAAAAAAAAGTAGCAAGAGAGCGAGGGGAGAGACGGGCAATCCTACGCTCTGGCCTGCTAGTCCCGTCTCTCCTCCCGAAGCAGGGCACGAAAAGCAGCCTTGCTCCGGGAGGAGGGGGGGGAGTTTAAAGCGATGAAGTGACTTACTTTTGCAGCCCCCCCCTCCGGACATCGGCGACGACCGCGGCTCCTGCCTCCAGCCTCCAGCTGTCAGACAGACGCATCGCACGTGGGAAAGCGGCCCCAATGCGTGCAATTGGCTGCTCAAGACATGACGTCACGACGTTTGGCGTCACGGCATGTGACGTCACGTCTTGAGCAGCCAATTGCACGCATAGGGGCCACTTTCCCACGTGCGATGCGTCTGTCTGACGGCTGGAGGCAGGAGCCGAGGTCGTCGCCGATGTCCGGAGCCCCCCTCCTGCAAAAGTAAGTCGCTTCGTCGCTTTAAACTGCCCCCCCCCCCCTCCCAGAGCAAGGCTGCTTTTCGCGCCCTGCTTTGGGAGGAGAGGACAAGGGACTGGCAGGCCCGAGCGTAGGATTGCCCGTCTCTCCCCTCGCTCTCTTGCTACTTTTTTTTCGGGGAGGAGGGGACAGGACTGGGGCTGCACCGGAGACCGGACGCGCCAGGGCAGGTGAGCGGGGGCTGGGGGAAAGTTTGCCGCCTACCCTTACCCCTGCCTCTAACGCAGGGGTAAGGGTAGGTGGTAAGTTAGCAGGTTAAACGCGCGGCAAAACGGCAGGGTAAAAAAGCGATAGTCGGGGCGCGCGTTACTGTATGGGAGGGAATAGCTAATTCGCTCGTTTACATTTAATAAACATGCCGTGGGCGGAAGGGGTTACCCGGGGATTTTAAGAGGCGGTAGGGATGAGTTAAAGGGGATAGTGTATCGCGGGAAGGCCTAACGCGGCCGGAAAGTGAGTAGAAGGCGAGTTAGGAGCAGGGTAACCGCGGCCGCACTTTACTGTATCAATCTGATAGTAAATAGCAGAAAAGAGCCATCTGGCTCATCCAGTCTGCTCTGATAGGCCACCATGTTGATTTTGCCTCTTCCTTGCTATCACACCACTGCCTGAAAATATCTGCTGGCCCCGGTCAGCAGTTCCATGGCAGCCAGCCTCCAGGCCCCCTCCCACATACACACACCACAGGGACTGCTTGGGTGGAATTTGCACCATTGGCTAGGACAAAAGATGTCATTTTAAAACTACCAGGAAGCAGGCTTGCAGGCTCTTTTCATTGTTTTTGCCATGCTTGTGACTCAGGCTTTAAATATGGCCCTTTGTGATAACAGCCAAGACTAATGACCAAGAAAGGAAATATACCATTCCTCTGCCCCCTCCCAGAAAATGACAATATGAACTGCAAAACTAGGACTAAAATCAAAGTTCAGACTTAAAGCAGTGACTTTTTTAATATGCCATAAATTAATCAGCCATAAACGTATTATAGAATAGTGATGTGGTGGTGAGAGGAACGACACTGGGGCAATATCAGTTTAAAACCAGGAGAGCTCTGTGAGCAAGATGCCGAAGGCTATGTTGTTTCATTGCATTATCCCATTTCCTGTGCTGTCTTTTCTCAGCCCCAACAAGAAAAATGTTCTGCACAGCAAGGAATCCGTGTTTCTGAGCCACCCGTATGGTTGCAGAGCCTCTGCACAGCAGCGGTCAAAACCAAACTTAGCTAACGCATTTTCACCTCCCTCTGGACCTCTGTCTGGAGAAATTTTGTCAAATTCATTTTTACAATTCTATTAAACTTTCACAGTATATCCAAAATATTTCTTGAAATGGAAATGACATTGGTTTGACAAATTCTTTGAGATCAAAACTACTTTAGTATGAGATGAAACCTGTTGTTAGAGGTCCCATCAGCAAGAGGCCAGTGAACCCTAAGAAATATTAATGTTCCATCTGGTGAAACTGTGTATGAGAAAACTGAGAGATCCTATGTGACCTTTGACTCACTCTTTAGGACTCCTACCTCATATTTGCTCCATTTACTAGTTAAAATAGCTCTTTTTCTATATTTGTTTTTCTATATTTGTTTTTGAACAGTGAATACAATGCAACTTTTTTTTTGTTTTGTTTTTTTTCTGGACGTGATATCACCAGAAAATTGTCAACATCATTAGATGATGACTCTCCTATTGATCAATGACATCCACTCCAGACAGAACAAATCTCCAGCTTCAGATTCTGTTTTCCCATTCTGTGATAAATCACTTTTTTCATACTGAGTTAAGTAGTAAACAGAGAACACATTTGAGCCTGACTGTCAGAAGCTCTACTCTACACAAACTATCTTTGCAAGCTAACTTTTGTGCTTAGGACCCTCTGCTATGAAAAACTAGTCCTGTTTCAGTTGTTTAAGTACCATTCTCTTATATGTTATATATTTCCTTCCATGGATATTGGAATCATGTATTTTGTCTTTTTTTTTGTTTTCATATTTTGTTAAACAGATTTGTAAAATGCAAGAATCCAAAACACCTTCCTACTGCAGCCTCTCCTTGCCGATTCACTTTAACATCCAGCAGGACTGTGGGCATTTTTTAGCATCCGTGCCCTCCAGCATGCTCCAGTCACCTGAAATACTAAGAAGCACTTCGACTACGGGCAGCGCTCTCCCTTCTTTCCCCACCAACGAACATGAGTGTGTGGTGGTCATCACTCGTGAGGTACCATATCAGACCACAGCAGATTATGTAAAGGACTCCGCGTCAGGCCATGGTGCCCTGCCGGAGATGTATGAGCGGCGAGTGTGCCTTCTGTTGCTGCAGCTCTGCAATGGCCTGGAGCACCTGAAGGAACATGGCATTATACACCGGGACCTCTGCCTCGAAAACTTGCTGCTCATTCACGGCAAGCCTTCTGCTGCCTGTAGTAAGCCCAAGGTCGAAAAGCACTTGCCGAGGCTCATCATCAGCAATTTTTCCAAAGCCAAGCAGAGGTCTGGTACCACTGACTCCAGGCTGAAAAAGGATCAGGCCCGGCTGGCTCCGGAGATTGTGTCTGCCTCCCAGTACAAAAAGTTTGATGAATTTCAAACGGGTATCCTCATCTATGAACTCCTCCATCAGCCTAACCCATTCGAGGTGAGAACCCACCTCAGAGAGCAGGAGTATAGTCGCGAAGATCTCCCTCTTCTACCCAACCTTTCCATCTACTCCCAGGGCCTCCAGCAACTCGCCCACCTGCTGCTGGAGGCAGACCCAATCAAACGCATCCGGATCACAGAGGCAAAAAGGATCCTGCAGTGCCTTCTCTGGGGTCCTAGGAAAGACTTAGCCAGTCAGCCCTTTTGTCATGAGGAAGCTCTCCACAATGCCCTGCAGAACTGGATTGATGTGAAACGGGCATTGCTGATGATGAAGTTTGCTGAAAGAGCCCTAGACCCTGAGCGGGGCATTGAGCTGGAGGACTGGCTATGCTGTCAGTATTTAGCTTCTGCAGACCCATGCTTCCTGTACCACACGCTTAGAGTGCTTCAGTTATTGTGACCTGTCACTGCAGGCCTCAAATGAGGCTTGCAGAAACTGAGAACAATATATTACCACTGAAATTGCAGCTTCTCTGCTCCACACTCTTCTTCTCGCAAGAAATCTAGGCTACTACAATTTTCATAGGTCCTAAAAAAAAATAACCCACATACACGTAATCTTAAAAGAAAGTGTGGTGAAGAACAAAACTAAATCCAATTCTGAGTTCAAGAAAAAGATGAAACTCTGTAGATGTCTTGGTATCACTGTGAGCACTGTTAAATGTGAACAGAATTGTATTTTTGCTAACTTACAGCCGTAAAGGTTTTTGCTTTTTCTGCCAAAAACTTTAGTGTTTTTGTTTAATGGAAAGAAAGTTCCTCTGAAATTTCAGAGTTCATACAGTATGTGTGAAACTAGCAGCAGATATGCTACAAATAATATGCCAGTCAGGTACTGCTAACAATAAAGAATGAAAGGCCCAGTGTTGCATTTGTGTTTTTATACCAAAGTCTCTTGGTTCTGTCTTTCATAAAGCAACATGTCAGCTTCCTGAGGTTGCTAGGGTTGTAGACTTACAGAACTAAAATCCTGTATTATACTGTACCTCTTTTGCAGAAGAAAATACAGTAATTTTTATATAGTTATTTTCTTAAAAATTTTTAAGGGTTAGCATGCGTCAGAATCTCTGCTTCCTCTTATAGGAGCTTGCTAGGTTCTTGGTCCTGAGACTGCAGATCTTTCGGAAGCCTACACCCCTGGATCAAACGCACTAATATACTAAAAACAATGTTGTTTTTTTTCTTATAAGCAGTGCATATTATTTTTGTATGCACTTATTTTAACTTGCATGAATTTTGGGTCAGGCATTTGGACAAAGGCCTGATCCAAAATGTAAGTTAAAATTATATACAGTATATAGGTGTTTGGGCTTTTTCAAAAGAGCTATGTCCAAAAGGCACACAACTCTGAGGCTTTGTATATCTTGAGGAAACTGAATATACCTTCTTTATATAAGTCTTTAGATAGGTCCCTGCCAGAATCAAATCTACTGCATTATCAGGTTTGTTATATGATACTGGACCCTCATTATCTCTTTTCCCTTTATGTAGTTACTCACCAACATCTGGAATGGGTGGAAGAAACCCACCATCATGTTACCTTAAAATTGGAACAAGAAGCCCAGAAATCTTGCCCATGCTTTACTTACTATTCTGTCTGATTTAAATATGCCCATTCTGTATATATAATTGTGTTTAGGAGGAAGAAGAAGTGTCTGTCTGCAGTAGAGGACCGGAAGCCACATCTGCATACTTGCCTCAGCAGAAGATGCCAACCACTGTGAGCTGTTCAGGCTTCAGCTTCCAACAGCAGAGAACTGTGGAAGCCTTTGCATAATTTTCCTAGCAGCGAACTCCAGAGGACAATGCAAGCCATCTAGGTTTCAGCTTTCACAGCCCTTGTGCTCTTTGGGGCCGATGCAATAATTTTCGCGGAAAGCGGGCGCTGACTTTTCAGCGCCCGCTTTCTTAACGCACGCCTGGCGCCCACAAGGGGTGGTGCCATGCAATAGGCAATTTAGGGGGTCGCGCTAGCAAGGAGGCGCTAGGGTCGCTTGCGCAACCTTAACATCTCATTGCTGATGCGACACACACCGCCCCCCCCCCCCCCCCCCCCCGCGGCGGCTGCCAGTTATGAAGACAGACGCCGAGTTTATCAGTTTCCGTTTTCATTACTGGCAGACGGCCGGTTATGAAAACTGATGCCGAGTTTACCGGCGTCGGTCTTCATAACTCGGCGGTCTGCCGAGGTATTTTTGTTTTGGTTTTTTTTACTGAAGAAGTACAGAAAAGCAGTTTTTTCTGCTTTTCTGTACTTCTTTTACATGCACTCGGCTATTAACGCCTGACACGCACATTTATTGCATGCGGAGTGAATGAGAAATAGCGCTCATCACATGCAAATGTTATCTCATTCACTCCGCGTTAGACGCGGGTTAAATAGGCGCTAATACCCCTATTGCCTATTTAACCCGTGTCTGACAGCGGGTTTCATGTGAGCGCATTGTATTGCATCGGCCCCTTTGTAGCAGCAGCAAACCTGAAGGCTTATTTGTTTACTTCTCCCAGCAGAGGACTCCAGAGAACAATGTGAGCCATCTTGGTTATAGCTTTCACAGCCCCTCCACTATTTTTAGCAGCTTTAGGACCTGAAGACTCATCTGTAATTCTCCTAGCAGCAGACTCTAGAGCACTATAGCAATGTTAAGTAATATAGTAAGACACTGCAAACCTTCTAGACTTCAGCAACCACAGCCCAGCTTCCACATCCTGAGCAACACCATATTAGAAGGCATGTGCTAAAATGCCAGACTTATTTATTTCCTACAATAACGGAATTAGTTCAAAAGCAATGTCAATGAGGTCTGTAACTGAGTAGGTAGAAGTAGATTCATTGTAGTCTCTGGAGGATCACTGATAGACAAATATAACATAAAGCAATAGATTAAAAGTACTTTAGATTAGTTTGAACATCCCTTAGAAATTTTAAAGTGCTAACACCTGAATAAAATGGCCCTGTAAGGAGAGAGGGGGCTATACAGTCTCTTGCATTGAATGCCACATGTATGATTACCATTTGGCAAGAGTCAATATCTGTTGACGTGGTGCCTACAGTGCCTGGGCTTGGGCTGTTGAGAGGGTGGGCTGAAATATCCATTGCCTGTGTGCCCTTCTGCGAACAGCTTTAACCAGGACAGCCTGCTCCTCTCGGATTCTCCTTTCTTCTTCAGTGCTAAAATGTCTTCTTTCCTTCTCATCCTTCTCTTCTTTGCTCTAAAGCTTCTGCTGCTGTAAATCTTCGGCTAACCCACAAAATGTACCAAACAATAAAAATAAAAACAACATACATAATCCATGTTTAGCACAGAGAAGCACCTATAGACTGAACACAATAGACTAAAATTGCCACCAGAAATGTGACTATCCTGAACCTGTTGTTAAATTTCCAGCATTAATAAAAAGCATGCACTAAATTGTCTCTACATTGCTTTTTAATAGCTAATAGATTTGTAGCTTTGTTTACTGCCGGTTTCTTGGCATGGGTTTTTTTGCTGCTAAAATCAATATTACATGCCAGAGTTAGCTTAACACTGAAAAACCTTTGCTAAAATTGGAACAAAAACCCAGGGTAGGCTCATTGCGGCTTATTACATTGGCTCCATAATGAGTACACAGAAACAGAATATGATGGCAAATAAGGTCCATCTTGGCTGTCCAGTTTACTTTCTGGACATAGACCACAATTGATCTCTGACTTTCCCATCACGTCACAACTAAGGATCCTCTGCCAGGGCTGAAGGCATGAGCTGCCACAAGGAGCACTAGGAAAGGTAACTGGAGGGGAGTGAGAGTAAAAGGTGGAAAAATGCACAAGGGAGGGAGAAAAGAGAGGCTGAGCAAGGGATAGTTAAGAGACTGGAGGAAAGGAGAGATGTATAGTAGGAGAAAGAAAAATGTATTAAAAATAAAGGAAAATGAGAGAGAATGGATGGAAACAGAAAAGAAAAAGAATAAATGAATATCATATATCAGAGGTGTGGTGCTGACATTTATTTATTTATTAGATTTATGATCTGCTCATCCAACACAGCTCTGGGCAAAGTACAGAGCAGAGCAAAAACAAAAAATGCAACCAAAATTAAATAACATAGCAATCAAATAGTACACAATTAATAACATACATACCTATACATATACATATCTACATCTATAATATCATACATATCTATAGTTAAGATACAAACACCAAACAAAAAATGATAAAAGCTAGCCAAAAGCACAATATCACGACAGCAAATAAGTCCAGAAAAAAGTATCGATAATATGCTAAAGATAACAAATTTACTTTGTTTTTAGAAACCTAAATAATCCTGCATAATTCTTAACTCCATAGGCATTCCATAGAGTAGGCGCAATGCATTCCTTCTGAGCTGTTCTAATTTAGCCTCCTTTACTATTGGAAAACAGAGAAAGGCCTCTTCAGAAGAAGGAAGAGAGCAGTTACTCAAAGTGTATAATCTCTTATAGCATATAAACACCAAGGACAACTCCTTAAACTAGTTGACACCTGTGGAAATTCCCCAGAGGCCCCTCATTAATTGAGCATCCCTTTTCGTAACCTGAATGCTGACACATTTAAAAAAAAAAAATTGTTTTAAAGGTTGTCCTCCTTTTTGTTCCTCCGACTTAATGTCGCCATGATATTAGGTCGGAGGAAGTACAGAAAAGCAGTATTTTCTGCTTTTTTGTACACTTTTTTGGGCTGCTCAAAAATTAACGCCTGCTCTAGGCAAGCGATAATTTCTGAGGGTAAAAATGCGTGTGTCGGGTGCACTTTTTTTTTTTTTAATCTGGGGAGAATAGCTAATAGCCTCATCAACATGCATTTGCATGTGATGAGCGCTATTAGTTCGCGGGTTATTGGACGTGCATTTTGGCTGCGCTAATCCCCTTATAGCATAAAGGTTTGTTGCCACTCATCCAAATCACGCGTCCAATCACAGGTTAACCAGCGTGCTGGCCTGAGCGCGCACTGTATTGCATCGGCCCGAATATATGGACTGTATAAACTGAAGCTTAGGCAGCTTATAGCACTCTCTGGAATCTTCTGCTGGGGGAAGTATATAAATTAGGACCTCTGCTACTAGAAAGAATGTAGGGGACTATAAAAACTAGAACGTAGTAGATGGTTCACAGTGCCCTCTACTGGGAAAGGTATGTAAATGAACCTTCAGGTCTTCTAGTAGAAAGAGTGCAGGGACTGTGAAAACTGAAACGGCTTGCAGTGTCCTTTGGAGTTCTCTGCTGGGGCTGCTGGGGAAAGTATGCAAATGAGCTTTCCAATTCTTTGCCACCCGAAACAGTGTGAGGCTATGAAGCATAAACAGCTTGCAGTGTCCTGTGCTGGGAATCAATGGGAAAATATGCAGATGAGCCTTCCAGTCCTGTGCTACAGAAAGACACTGCTTCCTCCTAAGTGCATTATATATATATATATATATTTATTTTTTTTTTTACATATATAAGATTGTACTCTAAAGCTATTGGCAGCTAATGAAGAGTCTCCAATGCTGGTATAATGTGGTCCCTAGCCTTTAGTCCTAACAGTGACTGGGTGGTAGTATTCTGAATATGCTGTAATCTGGCTAGTTGGGTTTTTGCTAGACCAGCAAATCAAGAATTACAATAATCTAAGCATGTAGTGATTACAGCATGAATTAAAAAGCCAGATCATCGTGAGTTAAATAAGGGCTTAAATTTCAGGTCTGCTGTAGCTGGAAAAATAAACAAGCTTTAACCATACTGAAAATTTGTGCTTGCATAATCAATTCACTGTTCAACTTGACCCCCTACCCCCCCAATTCTATTCTCATCCTTTACTGGGAGTTCTGCCTCCTCTAACAGAATCTGAGGAATCAGAACCAATGTGGTATTCTTATGGACTCATGGACCTCAGTTTTCTTAAGGTTAAGTTTTAATTTATTACAGCCTAGCCATTCCAAGATATTATTTTTAATGGAAGTGCAATGTCACCACACCCTTATCATGATTTTGTCCAAGTTACTGGTATACTTGAAAATAGTCAGCACATGGTTGACATTTTACACTTTGCTAATGTATTAATCTATCAATAGACTAGAGCTAGGTATTGATTAGCAGAGGTGATTAAACTAAGCCTAAGAATCTAAGCCTATAACTCTATGAGATCTATCACCAAAAAAGAAGATAAACCATTGCAGCACACTCAGAAGAATAGGGGTTCAGGGGGGGAAGGTAGAACAAGGGGAGGGGACATGAAGAAAGTAAGGAGGAAGAGATTACATCATCATATGCTTGCATGTGATCTGCATTGCTGGTTTGCAAACTGTTTGCTCCCTCCCTCCTCATACTCTCCAGCTCTGTCCCACTGTTCAGTTCGATCCCTCTCTCTCTGTATGGGAATTGAGCTCCGTCCCCTCTCTCCCTGTACTCTTCAGCTCTGCCCCACTCTCCAACTCTACCCCTCTCTATTGTCTAATCCAGTGCTTCTCAACCCAGTCCTCAGGTCACACCTAACCAGTCAGATTTTCCGGATATCCACAATGAATATGCATGAGATAGAGTTGCATGCACTGCTTCCACTGTATGCAGATCTAGCTCATTCATATTCATTGTGGATATCTTGAAAACTTGACTAGCTAGGTATGCCCCAAGGACTGGGTTAAGAAGCACTGGTCTAATCCACTGTCTAGTGTCTACTACTAGGGATGTGAATCGTTTTTTGACGATTTAAAATATCGTCCGATATATTTTAAATCGTCAAAAATCGTTAGAGCCGCGATACAATAACAATTCCCCCGATTTATCGTAAAAAAATCGTAAATCGGGGGGGGAGGGCGGGAAAACCGGCACACTAAAACACCCCTAAAACCAACCCCGACCCTTTAAAATAAATCCCCCACCCTCCCGAAACCCCCAAAATGCCTTAAATTACCTGGGGTCCAGAGGAAGGGTCCCGGTGTGATCTTTTACTCTCGGTCCTCCGTGCGTTGTAGAAATGGCGCCGGCGCTACCTTTGACCTGTCATATGACAGGTCAAAGGTAGCGCCGGCGCCATTTTGTTTTTTTGTCCCCCGATGTCAGGAGCGTAGGAGATCGCTCCCGGACCCCCGCTGGACCCCCAGGGACTTTTGGCCAGCTTGGGGGGGCCTCCTGACCCCCACAAGACTTGCCAAAAGTCCAGCGGGGGTCCGGAACGACCTCCTGCAGTCGAATCGTGTTGCCGTACGGCCGGCGCCATTTTGCGCAAAATGGCGCCGGCCGTACGGCAACACGATTCGACTGCAGGAGGTCGTTCCGGACCCCCGCTGGACTTTTGGCAAGTCTTGTGGGGGTCAGGAGGCCCCCCCAAGCTGGCCAAAAGTCCCTGGGGGTCCAGCGGGGGTCCGGGAGCGATCTCCTACGCTCCTGACATCGGGGGACAAAAAAACAAAATGGCGCCGGCGCTACCTTTGACCTGTCATATGACAGGTCAAAGGTAGCGCCGGCGCCATTTCTACAACGCACGGAGGACCGAGAGTAAAAGATCACACCGGGACCCTTCCTCTGGACCCCAGGTAATTTAAGGCATTTGGGGGGGTTCGGGAGGGTGGGGGATTTATTTTAAAGGGTCAGGGTGGGTTTTAGGGTTGTTTTAGTGTGCCGGTTTTCCCACCCCCACCCCCCACTGGACCCCAGGTAATTTAAGGCATTTTGGGGGGGTGAGGGAGGGTGAGGGATTTATTTTAAAGGGTCGGGGTGGGTTTTAGGGATGTTTTAGTGTGCCAGTTTTCGATTTACACGATATTTAAAAAACCCAAACTGCGACGATCCGATTCCCTCCCCCTCCCAGCCGAAATCGATCGTTAAGACGATCGATCACACGATTCACATCTCTATCTACTACCACATATTGAATTTGAGCTCCACCCCTTTCGCTAGCTGTACTCTCCAGCTCTGCCCTTTCTCTCTGTGAATTGTCTAGTCTCCCCTCTCTGTTACCACACAGTACAACTACATTCAGTCTGCACTTTCTACTACCACCCATCTCAGTTATGCACTTTCTATTCTTCACAGTATTTCCCTGATTTTGGCTGAACTTTTACTATTAGTAGTAGATAATGGTAGATAAAGACTAGTGGGCTCATCTAGTCTACCTAATCTTGTCTACAGCACAAAGGATGCATCCCAACTGCCAGCTGTATAAGCTTGACTGACTGCTTATAACAGTGGTGACCAACTCTTGTCCTCGAGAGCCACAAAAAGGCCAGGTTTTCAGGATACCCACATTGAATATGTTTAAGATTGTTATTGTTTGTAAGGTTTTGGGTGGACCCTTGGACACTGTGGCTGCTGACCACGCCCACGGGGGGAAGCCACAGGTCAGGCTCAGCTTAGGGCACACAACACAGATAGATCTTTTATTAACAGTATTGAGGAGCCACCAGCGGTGGCAGTAGTGAGCAGAGATGAAGCCCGGCTGGGCTTGTAGTCTCTCAGGGCTCTGGAACAGCGATCCCACAATGGCTGTGCTGTAGTGAAGAGAAACTGAGATAGTGAGTACAATGAAGTATATGCAGGGTTCTGGAACAGAGCCTTGTTGGTTGGGTACTCACAGCGGTTTCTCTCGGTAGGGAACACAGGAGCTGAAGGAAAGGCAGGCCCTTGAGGAGCGAGTACCTGGTTCCACGGAACAGCTCTGAGAGAAGTAGATGGTAACTCACTGATGGTGTAGGCAGCGGTATTTTCCAGGCAGAAGCGAAGTCCAGGCAGCGAGTCCAGGAACATGGGCCCTCGAGGAGCGAGTACTGGTTCCAGACAGCGACCTGAAAGAGAAGAGAGAGCCCCACCGAGGAGCGGGTACCCCAAATAGAGTAAGTCCAATAATGGAGAGGCAGAGTAGCTAGGTACGGAGAGCAAATCCCATCCGTAAGGAGTTCACCAGTACGAATACCTGACCTTGCTAACTCGATTAGCTAGCAGTAGTATAGGCTTTTTGTATCCGGGATGCATGACATCATCACAGGGGGACGCCCCTGAGGTTCGTGCCAAAGAAAGTATTTGAAGCAGGGCCACGCGGCGTGCACACCCTAAGGCAGCTGGACAGCATGGCGGGAGGCAGCGCCCAAGCCGGACCAGGGACGCCTGAAAGGACGGCAGGCAGACGCCGCGGCAGCCAAACATCCGTCAACCGCGGGAGGAGTCGCCAGAGAGGTAAGGAGGGCGGAGTGGAGATGTCAGGCAGCGACCGTCATAACAAAAATAGATTTGCATGCACTGCTTCCATTATATGCAAATCTATCTCATGCATATTCATTGTGGATATCATGAAAACCTGGCCTATTTGTGGCTCTCAAGGACAGGAGTTGACCACCCCTGGCTTATAAGATATCACTTCTTATCCAAGTCAGTTTGGTTGTTTTCTTCATTAGTTTATTACCATCCTGGACTGATTCCCATAATTAATCCACTACCCAGCCCTCTATGTCTTAACACCAAGCTTTGTAGAACTCTGAACAGTTTCCAAAGCGAGTGAGTCTATTGCCTGAACATTCAGTCACTTTTGACACTGTAGGTTTTGGGGACTTGTAGCCTACTGGTTCCAACCCTGCATTCCCGTGGTCTGTAGGGTCGGTAGTTCATCTTTCCTTTATCTCCCCTTCATTTTTTCATATCACTACCAACGTGCGACCATTGATCAAGTTAATACATAATACCATGGAGATACCCAGTTCTGTTCTAGGTTGTTTAGGTTCAAGTTGTCAAATGTAAAATTACATGTTGTTTATACTACATGATTTGGGTGTGTCTATGTGTGTTCCGGTTTAGGCAGGTTGGAAGGTAGAAGGTGGACCCTTGGGCTGGCCTACCAATGGCTGGGCAGGCCGGAAGGCAGAGACAGTAGCAGGCTAGGTTTCACCCGGAGCCCGGAGCCCGGGACCCCCCCCCCCCCCCGGGAGGAGCCCGTTGGGTCCCGAACCCTTGGGACTTAGGAGCTGCAGTGAGGAGTAGAGATATAAGTCCAGTAACCGCCCGGAAGCCTACCAGGAAAGTCAGAGAGTCACTGAAGAAAGGCCCGAAATGGATTGCGACCCAGGTGGCCTGGTTAAAGGGCTGGCAAGCTGGGGAGTAGTAAGAGGAAAGCCGGGGTCTAGGCGGGCAGCAGGCAGAGACGTAGTCAGAGGCAAACCGGAGTCTTGGCGGGCATCAGGCAGAAGCGTAGTCAGAGGCAAACCGGAGTCTTGGTGGGCAGCAAGCAGAAGCGTAGTCAGAGGCAAACCGGAGTCTTGGCGGGCAGCAGGCAGAAGCGTAGTCAGAAGCAAACCGGAGTCAGCAGAACGCAGAGAGACGATCAGGAAGCGCAACTGGCAACAACTAACCAGTTGGGAACCTCGTTGCAAGGCGCTTGAGTAACGGCTGGGTGCCGGTTATATTGGGAGCTGGGCGTGAGGTCATCAGAGTAGGCGGAGCCGGGCTTCCGGGAGCAGGACGCTCAGGACGGGCGTCCTTGCGCGCGCGAGGCCGGCGAAGGACGAGTCAGCAATGGCGTCCGCCACATGGAAGATGGGCGAGCAGGGAGAGCTCCGGCACCTGGGCCATGCGGGAACCTGCGGGTGCCGGTGCGGAGGTAGGCAGTTCTGAGCCCGATCAGAGGGAAAGCGGTCGGGACCGCAACAATGTGTGCAGGAGCAGAGGCTGTAGAAGAGTTGAGGTCAGCAGGGTAGTGTATGAAGAGTAGCCTTTGGTGGCAAGGAATGTGTATGGAAAATTACAGACCTTTGAGAAAACAGGGAAATGTAAGAACATCAGCAAAGAGAGGAAGATGTGTAGGAATTATGAGGAATTTGATAATGGAGGGGGGAAGGAGGGGCGCTTGGGATAAAGAGCTATCCTCTCTTTCCTAGTAATCTCCTGAGATCCTCCCAGAGGGGATACAAAGGAACAATGATAGTGAGGGGCGTAGAAGCAGCTCATGACCTGCTGGACAGAGATGTGGAGGAAGTGCAACAGTGGGTATTAGAAATGTCCTGGGACATGTGGAGGAGCGAACGTTGGCTTGTGGGGGAGGAAACAATGGTGAGAGGATGTGGAGCAGCATGAGGCTGGATTGGATAGTGTTGCAGCTGTCTAAATGGGATCAGAGTAATAAAAGCATAGTGATGGGAAGAGGAGGAGCATTAATGTGGGAAGAAGAAGGAACATCACCAAGAAGGCATAGGGCCAGATGTCCTGCTCTGTCTAGTACAGTCCTATTTTGTTTTTACATTTTTTTTTAAAGAAAAGAACAAAATACACAATTGTCCTGTTTATCAATCTGGTCATTTGCAGAAAAAGAAATTTCATTGAATTTAATACGTGACACTTGGGCAGATCTAGGATCTTACAAATGGGGGTGCAGCTGGTGTTGTGAATTGTCATCATCCCCCCTTCTCCAACTCTCACTGTCCTGTTCTTTATTTTCCCCCAATCCTTCTGCTCCTTCCAGGTTCCTTTCCATCTCCTTCTTTCTTCTCAGATTTCTACTACACTACTCCCAGGTTCCTTCCCACCCTTCTTCTGTTTCATCTCAGTTTCTTGCTGCACAGTACCATGGACAGAGTCATAGAAGACCAGCAGGATGGGACATGGTTACTGTGTGCTTTATCTCCCCTCAGCTGCTATATCTCCATGATATGCACTTCCTTTGTAATCAGAGATTGGCGCCCATAGACAGTACCAAAGAACGAGATCAGGGATCCCCCCCTGGACCTTGGACAGCAGGGATTTCACCACCAGAGACTGCAAAGCAGGGGAGAGTTGTTTGGCCAGTGCCACAGTGGCACATGGCCCTACAGTAAGTGGTAAAAGCCTCCTCTTAGGCCTGGGCATTTGGCACTTTCAAAATTTAGCATCCTAGGTAGTTGCCTATGTTGTCTATTCCTAAATCCAGGCCTGGGGGAGAAGGAGGAGCCGCCATAGAGACTGGGAAAAGGTGGTTACGGTGAACCCATACTGCCATCCTACCGTCACTGCCACTGATGTGACCACCAGGGAGGAGGGGAGGAAGAAGAAGGTTGACCTTTTAAATGTGGTAATTTCTTCTAAGGCTTTTATCAAGGGGATGTCCTGCATTCTGGGGATGTGTCAGTGCCACTTTACTGAGGAGGGATGTCATTGGGGGTGAATAGAAACATCACTGCACGAAAGGTGGAAAGTAGCACCATGAGGGAGGTGAGTAGGATCACCACTGTGAAGGGGTTGTTGAGTGTGGGGTGGGGGGGAAGGGGGCAGAGTGAATACTGGTGCTGGGTCACTGGTGATGGGCTGGTGTTCAGGCAGGAGAAGGAACATAACTGGGATGTGAGGGAGAAAAACAAGATGTATCACTGGGCGGGGGAAGGGCAAGGGAGAGAACAGTAGAGGAGAATCATCAACAGGATGGGGTGGAGGAGAAAGATCCCTGGGAAGCAGGAGAGGAGTGCAACCATGACTGGGGCAGGGAAAAGTATTGTTGTGCACTGCAGAAGAGGAGGCAGGTCACTGGAGGATGAGAATGAATGTCACTGTTGGGTAGGTGAAGAAGAGAATCATCTAGGGATGTGGAAGGAGCAGGAGGAGCATCACCAGGATGGGGTGGGAGTAGGGCTGTCATCCTTCCAAGAGTGCCATGCAGTCGCCAGCAATTACAGGTCAATATCCAGGCCATTGCTATAAAGACTCCCAGGAGTAGCCTAGTGTTTAGAGCCTCAGGCTATGAACCAGGAAAACTGGGGGTCAAATCCCTTATGACCTTGGATTGCAAACTGGCTAAAATACAGGAAACAGAGAGTAGGATTAAATGGACAATTTTGTCAGTGGAAGGGAGTGGACAGTGGAGTGCCTCAGGGATCTGTATTGGGACCCTTACTTTTCAATATTTATTTTATTTATTTATTTAAATTCTTTTAATATACCGATGCTCAAGACCAGGTCTTATCGTACCGGTTTACAATGAACTAGGGGGGAAAACCAATTAACAATGAAAGCAAGAAATTACATTATAACAGGGAATGTGGAACTTGGTTGTTAGAGAAAAGGATAGGTTAAACAATTTCTAACTGGAGAACAGAGCAAATAAGCAGAAAAGTAAGTTTCTGCTTATTTGTAAATGATCTGGAATATTTATAAATGATCTGTATATTTATATAAAATGATCTGTATATTTATAAATGATCTGGAAAGAAATATGACAAGTGAGGTAATCAAATTTGCAGATGATACAAAATTGTTCAGAGTAGTTAAATCACAAGCAGATTGTGATAAATTGCAGGAAGACCTTGTGAGGCTGGAAAATTGGGCATCAAAATGGCAGATGAAATTTAATGTGGACAAGTGCAAGGTGATGCATATAGGGAAAAATAACCCACGCTATAGTTACACAATGTTAGGTTCCATATTAGGTGCTACTACCCAAGAAAAAGATCTAGGCGTCATAGTGGATAACACATTGAAATCGTCTGTTCAGTGTGCTGCGACAGTCAAAAAAGCAAACAGAATGTTGGGAATTATTAGAAAGGGAATGGTGAATAAAATGGAAAATGTCATAATGCCTCTGTTTCGCTACATGGTGAGACCGCACCTTGAATACTGTGTACAATTCTGGTCGCCGCATCTCAAAAAAGATATAATTGCAATGGAGAAGGTACAGAGAAGGGCGACCAAAATGATAAAGGGAATGGAACAGCTCCCCTATGAGGAAAGACTAAAGAGGTTAGGACTTTTCAGCTTGGAGAAGAGGCGGCTGAGGGGGGATATGATAGAGGTGTTTAAAATCATGAGAGGTCTAGAACTGGTAGATGTGAATCGGTTTTTTACTCTTTCGGATAATAGAAAGACTAGGGGGCACTCCATGAAGTTAGCATGTGGCACATTTAAAACTAATCGGAGAATGTTCTTTTTCACTCAACGCACAATTAAACTCTGGAATTTGTTGCCAGAAGATGTGGTTAGTGCAGTTAGTATAGCTGTGTTTAAAAAAGGATTGGATAATTTCTTGGAGAAGTCCATTACCTGCTATTAATTAAATTGACTTAGAAAATAGCCACTGCTATTACAGGCATCAGTAGCATAGGATAGAGACTTAGTTTTTGGGTACTTGCCAGGTTCTTATGGCCTGGATTGGCCACTGTTGGAAACAGGATGCTGGGCTTGATGGACCCTTGGTCTGACCCAGTATGGCATGTTCTTATGTTCTTAATTATTTTTTTACTAAGATATTTATTGTAATTTTAATTTCATTTTATGATTTATTGATTTTATTATTTTATTTCTTGTAAATCATTATGATTGAATATGGAATGACGGTATACAAAAGCAATAAATAAATAAATGCCTCAGGTGCAAACTTCGATTGTGAGCCCTCTGGGGATAGGGAGAAACCTGCAGTACCTGAATGTTATTCACTTTGAAGTGCTGAAAGGCAGAATAACATAATGTTCACCATAACACGTATTTCCTGCCAACATTTTAAAACATTTTTATTATGTAATCCAAAATTCGAAATAGCAAACCAAATTTTATTTTATCTTGTCAGGAAATATTTCTTCACTGAGAGGGTGGTGGATGCCTGGAATGCCCTTCCGGAGGAAGTGATGAAGACTAAAACTGTGAAGGATTTCAAAGGGGCACAAAGGGGCAGCCGCGCGCATGTTATAAAATCCAGGGTCGGCGCACACAAAGGGGTGCACAATTATGCAACTTGTGCGCGCCAAGCCAAGCAGCCTTCCTCCATTCCCTCTGAGGCCGCTCTGAAAACGGAGCGGCCTTGGAGGGAACTTTCCTTCCTCTCCCCCGCACCTTCCCCTCCCTTCCCCTATCTAACCCGCCCCCCAGCCCTAACTAAAACCCCCCCTGACCTTTGTTGAAGAAGTTATGCCTGCCTCTGGGCAGGCATAATTTGTGCGCGCCGGCTCTCCATCCCCCCGCCCAGTGGCTTTTCCGGAGGCCTCGGTCCCGCCCCTGGAACACCCCCGGGCAGGTGCCCCGTCCATGCCCCCCCCCCCCTCGGAATGCCCATTTTTTCAAGCCCCGGGACTTAACGTGCGTCCTGGGGCTTGCGCATGCCGCCGAGCCTATGCAAGATAGGCTCGGCGTGCACAGGGGGAGTCAGGTAGGTTTTCAGGGGTTACGCGCGTATCTTATGCGCGTAACCCTTTGAAAATCTACCCCTGTGGATCCCTAAAAGGCTAGAGGATGGGAATAAATAAAAAAGCTTAACCAGCACAGATCAGCAGTTACTACCCTTAAGGGAAACATGGGGGTAACCTGCACGAAGCGGCAGTTACTACCCTCAAGGGAAACATGGGGGTAACCTGCACGAAGCGGCAGTTACTACCCTCAAGGGAAACATGGGGGTAACCTGCACGGAGCGGCAGTTACTACCCTCAAGGGAAACATGGGGGTAACCTGCACGGAGCGGCAGTTACTATCCTCAAGGGAAACATGGGGGTAACCTGCACGGAGCGGCAGTTACTATCCTCAAGGGAAACATGGGGGTAACCTGCATGAAGCGGCAGTTACTATCCTCAAGGGAAACATGGGGGTAACCTGCATGAAGCGGCAGTTACTATCCTTAAGGGAAACATGGGGTAACCTGCATGAAGCGGCAGTTACTACCTTGGGAAGCTTGCTGGGAAGACTAGATGGTCTTTTTCTGCTGTCATAACTATGTTACTATGTTTGTTTTAGCCATCTACTGGGCAAGACTTTCAGGTTTTCAGGGGTTACGCGCGTATCTTATGCGCGTAACCCTTTGAAAATCTACCCCTGTGGATCCCTAAAAGGCTAGAGGATGGGAATAAATAAAAAAGCTTAACCAGCACAGATCAGCAGTTACTACCCTTAAGGGAAACATGGGGGTAACCTGCACGAAGCGGCAGTTACTACCCTCAAGGGAAACATGGGGGTAACCTGCACGAAGCGGCAGTTACTACCCTCAAGGGAAACATGGGGGTAACCTGCACGGAGCGGCAGTTACTATCCTCAAGGGAAACATGGGGGTAACCTGCACGGAGCGGCAGTTACTACCCTCAAGGGAAACATGGGGGTAACCTGCACGGAGCGGCAGTTACTACCCTCAAGGGAAACATGGGGGTAACCTGCACGGAGCGGCAGTTACTACCCTCAAGGGAAACATGGGGGTAACCTGCACGGAGCGGCAGTTACTACCCTCAAGGGAAACATGGGGGTAACCTGCACGAAGCGGCAGTTACTACCCTCAAGGGAAACATGGGGGTAACCTGCACGAAGCGGCAGTTACTACCCTCAAGGGAAACATGGGGGTAACCTGCACGGAGCGGCAGTTACTATCCTCAAGGGAAACATGGGGGTAACCTGCACGGAGCGGCAGTTACTATCCTCAAGGGAAACATGGGGGTAACCTGCACGAAGCGGCAGTTACTATCCTCAAGGGAAACATGGGGGTAACCTGCACGGAGCGGCAGTTACTATCCTTAAGGGAAACATGGGGGTAACCTGCACGAAGCGGCAGTTACTACCCTTAAGGGAAACATGGGGGTAACCTGCACGGAGCGGCAGTTACTATCCTCAAGGGAAACATGGGGGTAACCTGCACGGAGCGGCAGTTACTATCCTCAAGGGAAACATGGGGGTAACCTGCATGAAGCGGCAGTTACTATCCTCAAGGGAAACATGGGGGTAACCTGCATGAAGCAGCAGTTACTATCCTTAAGGGAAACATGGGGGTAACCTGCATGAAGCGGCAGTTACTACCTTGGGAAGCTTGCTGGGAAGACTAGATGGTCTTTTTCTGCTGTCATAACTATGTTACTATGTTTGTTTTAGCCATCTACTGGGCAAGACTTTCAGAAGCTGAATACAAATTCCTGTGCATAGACAAAGCCCTTCCCTGGCAGGAACGGGTGGGACACACACACACACAGACACACACACACACACACACATAAATAGGAGGGGAGCAGCTACTAAAGGCCCCTGGTTGTGGGAGTAATAATGACAAAACCAGCAGCACGCTCCATCCAGGACATTTCGGGGGCTGGATTCAGAGCAAGTGTTAGAGGCTAGTCAGGAACACTCCTTTACATCTTGACTGCATTTAAAGAGAAGGGGGTTTTCTTGTTTTGTTTTTGTGTCTCTGTGGCTACCTAGCTGTTGCTCAGTGTTTCTTTTCAAGGTAGTCCCTGCTGTTCTGCCTCTCCTTGCCTCCCACACCCACACACATTCCTGAGTGATTCACTCTCTAGGCTAAGTCCCATGCAGCCCTATTTATCAGCCTCTAGTACTGACTGAATAGGGTATCAAAGAAGGCATCTGCCCAAACTTTACAGCTAATGCAGCAGCTGGTGTGAGCTAAAAGATCATTTCTGTTTCCTGCATCAAAAATGAAACTGCAAAATTTGAAATGTTTATTGAAACATTTTTTTTCTTTTGGGGAAGAGAGGGGGAATCCTTGCAGTTTCTTATCTTAAATGTTAACAGTGTATGTGTTTCTAAAATGGTTCTCTGTCATATGTGCAAAGTCTCCTGGGTGGCACATGTCCAAACTTCCCCTTCCTCTCTTCTATGTGGCCTCAACCTTACACCCCCATTTTAACCTGTGTGACTTTAGAAAAATTGCACATTAAGCAAACATTGCATGCAGTTGGCTACAGAAAGCCCTCAGTTTGGTCAATGCCCCTGGTTCTTTGGAGAATATAATGGCTCTCAGACAGGACCAATGCTATCATTTAGGCAGCGCATATCATTACCTGGGGTAGCAAAAAGAACGTTTATCAGCCTTGCCCCCCCCAGTGGCCATACCAAACAGCACCTAAAGCAAGATTGACATGGACGTATCCCTGAGAAAGGACCTCAGACTCATTTAGCTTTTGCAGACTTGTGGCAGGTGGGAGGGGAAGGGGGTATTAACTTCACACAGAGAAGTGCTCTATAGCTGTTCTTTCCCACCGAGTGCTTCATGTGATGCCAACAGCAACCAGGAATGGTACTAAGAAGACATTCACTCTACCATTCAGTGCGATTCCCAGAAAATCTGGGATACAATAACCTGCAGTTATGTGAGCAGCTGACCTGCCTTCAAATCAGACTGCCTTGCATCCTGCCACACTTCAATTGTCCTGCTAACAGTATGCTGTAGTTGCATTTCTCAGCCTTCTCATGCAGAAATCAGAAAACGATGCTACGAACTGTATGTTTACATGATGGCAGCTTTACAAAATGAATCTGTTACACAAGTCTTTTTAGCAAACTCCATTAAAGCAAATCTTGGTTTGGTAATGTGCTGGAGAGGATTGCCAGGGGCTCCTGGGAGTCCCTTCATAAATTATTTTACTTAAAAATAAAAAAACAGTGTGTCTCAGCAGGTGAAGCAGAATTGGCATGAGTCCCTTGATAAAAAATTGGCAGCACATCACAGCCTTAAATTATAGCAAACAAAGGCCCTGTCCCATGAACTACATTTGTACAGTAAATCTTAAAAAATTCATTTTGCTGTGCTGTTGTAGTATTATCTTGGTTAAGGCTCTAACAGTACTTTATGACAAACTTTGATTTTTACCTATAAATTGTTTTTTTGTCAAGGAGATAACTTTTTTTTCCCCTGAAGATTGAGACACAAGTCCCTGGTAGTATGCTTGCATTTCAGAAAATTCTCTCTTTCTGTGGATTTGAAATTACTTAAGGTCAAAAACCAATCACTACTTCTTCCAAAAAGGAAATCAAAAAATGTATAAATGGCTATTGGGAGATTTATACATTTTTTGATTTCCTTTTTGGAAGAAGTAGTCATTTTGAGTGGGAATCATTTTTGCGCTCTTTTGGTTTGTTGCCAAAAACCAATCACCCCATCTTCAAATATTTTTAAGACTATATTTGCAATTGTGTAACTAAATTTGCCTTTCGTGCATAACTCGATGATCTGCAACAAAGTGGACACCCTGAGGAAGTAAACAGAATGCGAAAGGAGACGTGTTCAAGTGATTGGCTAATAAGGGTCAATGCAATAAAAAAATAAAATGCATTTAGGGCCAATGCAATAAGCTTCATGCAAAAACAGGTGTCCAAACTGGGGATCTGTTCTTTTTTACGCATGCACAGCCACGACTCCTGGGCGCCTGATGCAGTATGATAATGAGGTGCTGCATTAAAAAGGACACACTAGGGACTAATTGTTCGTCCTTAGCGTGTCCTTGGCATCGGGCGCCCAGGAGACGTGGCTGTGCGCACAGCCACAGGTTAGGAAAATAGAAGTTGTTAAATTGAGCGTTCGTTTTCCTAAGCCGGCCGCCATCAAGACTTTTTTTTTTCATGTTGCTGCTTTCTGTGGTTCCTCCTACTTAGTATCGCGATGATCCTAAAAGTAGGAGGAACCACAGCAGGATTTTTGTTTTTTTAGTGAGCCCTTTAGTAACGCCAGCTCTGGGTCTGACGTTAAAATTTGCCGTGTTAAAAGGTGCACATTGGGCGCACTGCAATTTTTTGCATTGAGGTAATAGCTAACAGCCTCATCTACATGGCATTTACATATGATGAGCGCTATTAGCTACGCGTGAGTTTGGATGTAAGTTTTGGACGCACTAATCCCCTTATTGCATCGGGTGTTAGCCTAGTGCGTCCAAAACGCACGTCTAATTGCTAGTTAAGCCGTGCACTAGCCTGAGTGTACGATATTGCATTGCCCCCCTTAGAGTGCAAAAATGCAAGGACCCAGTACACGATGGGGGGGAGTGAGATACAAATGTACGGCGACTTTGGTGTGTTCATGTCTGATGATTTAAAAGTAGCAAAACAGTTTGTTGAGGTGGCCAGAGCCAGAGGAATGCTAGGGTGCATAGGGAGAGATATAACTAGTAGAAAAGAGGAGGTAATACTCTCTCTGTACAGGATGTTGGTGAAACCTCGCCTAGAATATTATGTTCAGCTCTGGAGGTTATATCTGCAAAAGGTTATAGAAAGGCGAGCCAGAAGAGGACTACCAAAATGATGCAAGATCTATATCAAAAGCCATATGAGATAAGACCAAAATATATATATATATATATACCCTAAAGCAGGGATCCCCAAAGTACAGCCCACAAACCAGATCCAGCCCACAGAACTCATTTGCCAGCCCCCACCCATGCTTTTCCTTTCTGCGATTGAGTTTGGCCCATGGAGGAAGTTTATTTTTTAATCTGCAGCGGCAGGATCAGTAGAAAGGCTGGCAGGGGTTTCCATGTCCCACCAGTGAGGAAAAGGTGCCCGGACCTGCCACAATGGAGGACATCACTGGGCGAGACAAGGCCCTGTCAGTGGGACAAGAAGTGCCAAGATCCATGGTGGTGAAGAACACTGCTGTTAGGGAGCAGGGTCGGGGCAAGAATATTTGATGCCCTAGGCATTGGTTATTCACCCCCTCCCCGAACGTAACCACTTGCGGAACTGGCTCCATCACAGCACTCTTCTTTGACAGTATTGGCTGGCTCTGATACAGCACCCCTCTCGACCTCATATTGGTAGGATTTTGCCATCCCCAAAATCTTGGCACTCTAGGCAACCACCTAATTTGCCTAATGGAAGCACCAGAACTGGCAGGGAGGCCAGGCCCCACCAGTACAAGAAAGGTGAGTGAGACAGTGAAGGGAAAGGAAGGGAGGGAATGAGAGGTGAGAGGAGAGAGGAGAGTGGGATAAATGAGAGAAGAGCAGGTTGAGTGGGAAAGGAGTGGATGAGAAGGGTGAGGGGAAGAAATGGAGAATAGGGTAGAGAACTGTGAAGTGAGTGAGGGAAAGGAGTGTATAAGAGGTATGAGTGAAGTCAGGGGAAAGAATGGAGGGGAATAGAGTGAGAGAAGAGTGGGGCGAGGGGAAGGGAAAGGAGAGAATGAGGAGTGAATGAAAGAAATGGGAATAGGGTGAGAGAACGGGGTGCGTGAAAGGGAAAGGAGTGAATGAGAAATATGAGTGAAGTAGGGAAGGAATGGAGGGGAATACAGCTAGAAGAGGGATGAAGGGAAGGAAATGAATGAGAAGGGAGAGGGGAAGTGAGATGAGAGGAAAAGAAGGGGAATAGGTTGAGAGCAGAGGGGTGAGTGAGGGAAGGGGTGAGAGGATAGTAGGATGAGGGAAGGAGTGAATGAGTGAAGATGAGGGAAATAGGGTGAGAGGAGAGGGAAGTAAATGAAAAGGATGAGGAAGGGGAGGGAAGAGAGTGAGGTGAGAGAAGGAAGGAAGGAAGAGAATGAGAGGTGTGTGAAATGAGAGGAGGATGTGGGAGAGTAGAGAGGCGAGGGAATGAGAGGGAAGGGAGTAAGTGAGACAAGTGACTGAAGGGAGGGGATGAGGATGAGATGAGAAAGGGGAGTAGGGTGAGTGACAGGGAAGGGAGTGAATGAAAGGGGTGTGTAGAAAGGAATGTGAAGGGAGGGGAACACCCTACACAAACAAACACACACATGATCTCCAACCCCCTCTAGGGGGGAGCAGATGCAGAACAAGAAGCTAGGGAGCAGGGTTGCCAAGAAATCTGGAAATATCATTACTAGTCTGTTACCTGCCACAGTCCTGGGAACCCTGTTTCCTCCCTTTCCTGGTATTTTAAATTAACCAAAGGACCAGATATGTCCCCTCCACTCCAGCTCACCAAATGCGGAGGTGGACTCTTCCCCTTCCCCCAGCCCCTGCCCAGAAGACTGCAAGGAGGGGGGGGGGGACACCCCACCACCACAGCCCTCATAATAATAATGTGAACTTTCCTATCTGGCCCTTCCCTTAAAAAGGTTGGGGTTCCCTGCCCTATAGGAAAGGAGAGCTGGGAGTAATATGATAGAAACATTCAAATACCTCAAAGGTATAATGCTCAAGAAACAAACCTTTTTCAGTGGAAAGCATTCTATACAGCAGGGCTTCCCAAACTTTTAGCCATTGTGACCCCATTTTGGTATTTGAAAGTTCACATGACCTCAGAGGAAGACCAAAACAAATTATCAGGGATGTGGACCTTCTCGAACAATCACCCTCCCCACAGTCCAGTAGATCTCTCTCAACTTCCACCCTCTCTAGTCAATCTTCTCTCTCATCCTCCATCCCCTGCAGTGTACCCCTCCACCTCTGCCCCTCCAGCTGATCCCCCTTACCTCTCCCATCTCCTCTCACCTTCCCATCTCACCCCCAGCCCTTTTTGCATTCTCTCACCTGATCTTCTCTAACCTCCTTCTTATAACCCCAAACTGATTCTCTGTTATCCCTTTCTCATTCCATCTTCCAGCCCCTCTCTCTCACCTCCCAGCCTCACCTCCTCTCGCCCTTTTCTCACATTTCCACAGCTGATCCCCTCTTACTCCTATATCCCCCAGTTGATCTGCTTTCATTGCCTTCAGTCAGTTCCCCTCCAGATGATCCAACCCTCACACCCTTAGTGTGTCTGATCCCTCCCTTCTCCAGTCCCCCTGGCCAGGTTCAGCAGCAACATTTTCCTTTGGGCCCCAGGCCAGAGGTAGATGATAAATGGTGAGAAGAGAGGCCAGGTTAATGACAAGGGCAACATTTCTCTCTTGGGTAGGGTCAGTGGTAGGTATGGAGAGAGGGGCAGTGACAATCTCCACTGGCCCATATACAGCTCCACTGGCCTCCCCACAATGATCGTGAAGTGGCAACAGCATTAATAATGCAGGTCAGTATGGGGCTTGTAAGCCAGTGCAGGCTCATGGGTCCTATAGCAACTCCAATTCTTCCATATGCAGGGCTTCCTGTTACCACAGAAACTCATGCAAGGGTGTGGCCACTGCAAGGTCTAAGAGTACTTGCTGGCTTACAGAGCCTATTCTGCCTTTCACTGTGGAAGATTTGTTGCTATTTTATTTAGAGTAGCGAGGGAAGACATCCATAATATATCGGGCTTGGAGTGTGTCCGTCAGTGATCGCGGATGTTCCGCAGCCCGCCGATAGATGGCGCTATTATATTTATTTATTTTTATTTATTTATTTATTTAAAATCTTTTCTATACCGTCGTTAAGTTAATTCACCATCACAACGGTTTACAAAAAGGCACAAATAGTATTAAAAGTTGATTGGTATAGATTACATATTATACATGTGCCATTAGTGAACGGTAACATGTTTTTTATAATATAAAAAGTTGTGTGTTGATTTTGCTTATATATTGGTTGAAAAAACGTCTTTATGGTTCCTATATAAATTTAACACTCTAATATGTATTAGGAGATAGAAAAGAAAAATTTTAAAAACTGATTGCTTGGTACTTACTTATGCGCCCATTTGTTTTCTTTGTTCTCCTTATAAAAAGTCTGTTTAAAAAGCCAGGTTTTTAGACTTACTTTGAAAAGTTTAAAGCTTCTCTGCAGTCTAATTTCGAGTGGCATTGAATTTCCCAGCCTGCCAATAGATGGCACAGGTGGCTCAACCACGGCACAGGTAGGAAGGACAGCGGCCATCGCGGGAGAGGCAGAATATAGCAGAGGAGACCCTGGCATGCAGCGAACGGAGCGCGTCCCATGGCACACGCTCCGTTCACGGTGAGGAAGAAAGCCCGGAGTGCCATTCATGGCGAAAAGGGAAGGCCCCCGTGTGCCGTGATTGGCTCGCCCAGGCCTTCATCTTTGCTGTGAACGGAGCATGTGCCGTGGGACACACTCCGTTCGCAGCATGCAGGGGTCTCCGCTGCTATTTTCTGATCTACGCTGCTATTTTCTGATCACGCCAAAAAATGGAAGGCCCCTGTTTGTCTCGAATGGCGCGCCGGGCCTTCATCTTCGCCGCGAACAGCGTGCCAGGCCTGCATCTTTGCCGTGAACAGCGCGGGTCCCACAGCTTGCTGGTGAGAGATAATGTTTGTCGGGGATGGGAGGGTGAGAGAGAGCAGGAGGGTGTGAAACAGAGCATGGGGGGGGGGGGATGCTGGTGAGAGACAATGTGCATGAGAGAGAGAGGGGTGACAGAGAGCATGGTTGGTGAGAGCGGGGGTAGGGAGGGTGTGAGAGAGAGCATGGGGGGGATGCCGGTGAGAGAGAATGTGTGTGTGAGGGGGGGTGACAGAGAGCATGGTTGGTGAGAGCGGGGTAGGGAGGGTGTGAGAGAGAGCATGGGGGGGATGCCGGTGAGAGAGAATGTGTGTGTGAGGGGGGGGGGGTGGCAGAGAGCATGGTTGGTGAGCGGGAGGGTGGGGAGGCTGTGAGAGAGAGCATGGGGGGGGGAGGATGCCGGTGAGAGAGAATTTGTATGTGAGAGAGGGGGGTGACAGAGAGCATGGTTGGTGAGAGGTGGGTGGGGAGGGTGTGAGAGAGAGCATAGGAGGTAAGAGAGGGTGGGTGGGGGGATGCTTGAGTGTGGGTTTCAGAGAGAGGGAGCCCATATGTGGGGAGGGGGATGCCAGGTACGACAGGAGGAGGAATGAAGAGCAGGGATCAGGAAAGGCGCTGGACACAAGGAGGACCACGGGAACACAGGAGCACTGGAACACGACAGGAACACAGGAACGCAGGAACACTGAATCGAGACTGGATCGAGGAAGCAGGAGATCACAGGAACAAGGAACAGCAAACTAGCTACACCGAAGTGTCGATCCGATTGCTAAGGCGAGGTTCTGGGGACGGAACCTCGCCTTATATACAGGAACTATGTGATGTCATCATCAGGCGCCGCAGACCGGGTTCCCGCGCTGGACCCTTTAAAGGAATGTGCGGTCTGCACGCACGTGGCTAGGGGAGGGTCCGACGCTGTGGAGGACGCCGAGCCCCGGTGTGAGGAGTGCTGAGAGTCAGAAGACCCCGACAGACCTGGGGAAGCCTGGGAGAGCCGCGGACGGTGGGAGCTGGCCATGGCGGCCAGAGACGAGGAGCTGGAGCTGGTGGAAGGGAGTGCAAGATGAGCAGGGCCCGGTCGCGGGCACCAACGAGGCCAGGACGCGCAACATATTTTGTACTTTATAAATTGGCAGCCCGACAATATTCAGTATTTTATGTTGTGATCCCAGGCCATGCCCCGGGATCCCCACTCACCACGCGGCCCACCCCAGCGGTGGGAGCTCCCCTCCAGCCATCCAGGTCCGAGACGCGGCTGTCCAGGCCCGAGATGCGGCCTACCACGGTGTTCTCCCTATGAGGGAGATGCCACCGACGATCTGCTGCTGGCCCCGCCCCCTAGGCGCGCACGCGCGCAGGGGCTCTAGATTTAAAGGGGCCAGAATGGGAAAACTGAAGACAGCCTCCTGATGACGTCAGACGCTGCCGGGTTATTTAAACCCGGCAATCACAGCTAACCCTCGCCTTGCAACGAGGTTCACTCTTCGGAGTAGCTAATTGTGCTTCCTGCTTCCCGGTCCCAGCTTGTTCCTGACGACTGATTCCTGGCCCCTGACCTTGCTTCATTCTTCGACTCCGGCTTCAGCTTCCGTCCCTGGTTTTGGCATCCGACATCTGATTCCTGGCTCCTGACCTCGCTTCCTTCTTCAACTCCGGCTTCAGCTTCCGTCCTTTGTTTTGGCATTCGACATCTGACTTCTGGCTCCCGACCTTGGCTTGTTCTGGACTTTGACTTCGTCTCTCTCCATTGCCGCAGGTACTTCTTCTTCACCTGCCTGGAGGTTTCTCCTAAGTCTCAGCGGCTCGGGTCCTCACGGGCTCCTCCCGGGAGGACTGCGGGCTTCCAAGGGTGAAGTCTCTCCTGACCTCCTGGGCGCCATCTCATCGTCAGATACCTCGGCAGGCTGCTCTTCTGATCCTTGGTCGCATAGGATCCACTTAAGACCAAGAGACCTGGGTCCCTACGGGCTCCTCCTGGGAAATTCCCAGAAATTATAGTCCCACATGTTATAATCCTGCATCGCAAAACACTTCTCTTCATTCTCCCAATGAGGCCACGTTTCAGACTTCGTCTTTCCTCAGGGGTTGTTCTTCCTTCAAAGCAAACCGGAACGTGCATGGAGCATTCTGAGAGAGTTTAGTCAACTGGTAACTGAACCAATATGATTAACTCTACTCAACGTGGCTTCGTTGGGAGAATGAAGAGATAAGTGTTTTGCAATGCAGGATTATAACGTCTGGGACTATAATTTGTGGGAATGAAGGAACATCATGTTTGGAATATGCTTAATATAAGATTGGTATAATAAGAGCTCGGGTACACTGGAATAATTAACAGGAGCTCTTTGCATCGGACGCACATGTACAACTTCTCCCTGGCGGGTAAAATATCATACATGTGACACTCAAGGCCATTTTTTAAGATGGTGCCAGCCGTCCATTGCTCCTACCATGTGACAGGGGCCAGCCAATGTCACCGGTAGCCCCTGTCACATGGTAAGGGCAAAGGGCCATCGGCGCCATTTTGTTTACTGGCAGCCAATGGCCCGAGAGCAGGAGATCGCTCCCGGGACCCCCGCTGGACCACCAGGTACTTTAGAAAGGTTTTGGGGGGGGGGGCAGGAGGGTGGGGGATTCTAAATAATTCGATTTAAAGGGTCAGGGTGGGGGTTTATTTTTTTTGGCTTGGGACAGCTGAAAGAAAAAGCGTTCAGAACCCGATACTGGAAACGAGTCCAGTACCGATTCACTTCTCTACAAGACACTACATAACCAAAATATACACTGGCTAAATGACTCCCTACACTTCCAAACCCCTAACAGACCTACCAGATCTGCCTACAATGGAACCTTACACATACCCTCTCCTAAACTTACACATCTCACCTCAACTAGCCCTATCTACTGCAGGCCCTGCTAACTGGAACTCATTGCCCCCCGACCTTCATCAGGAACCCAGCACATAGAAATTAAAAAAAAACAAAACTAAAAACCTGGCTTTTCAAACAGGCCTTTATATACCTCCCCCTCCCCACCCTTTTCATCCTCCATTCTTTAGTAATTCATATAAGTCTCTTGTTTAACTTTCGACATTTCTCCTGCTTCTTGTTGCTTGTCTTTTCCCCCTTTGTTTTTATACTCTATTCTTACTTAGTCATTTTGTTGAATTTGTAACTCCTTTCTTTAAGCATTGAGATGTATTTTCACTTTTTACTATGCGTGTTTAATGTCTTTTACTACTTGTTCCATGTAAACCGATGTGATGTGCAAACGAATGTCGATATAAAAAAGCTTTAAATAAATAAATAATAAAGTGGAGGAAGCGTTCAGGCAGGCTTAGCTGCGGGAGCGATGGGGCAGACCCAAGGCGAGGAGACCTTAATCGCCTTGAAGGAGTTGAATATCGGTGCATTGAGTGGTGTAGGCAGTTCGCTGCCATTTATCACCGCTCAGGGAAGGAGTCAGATGTATCAAAGAAAGTTGGAAAATACAACACAGAACATACCGGTAAATATACCAGAGATAAAATTGTTAAACAAACCTGAAGTTGTAACTTTAGATGCCTTATGGAACACTGTATCTTTACTTGAGAAAGCAATTATTTCCTTGACGACAACAATTAAGGGCTCTCAAGAACAACTTAATATGGTGAATCCAGTAGTTCTAGTTAATTCGACAAAAATTCAGGAAATTCAGGAAATAGATATGTGTTTATGGAACCAGATCAGTTGGAATTATTCCTGAATTCAAGAAGTGAGTTAAGGTTAGATCCGCTTGATAGTACTGGTATTATTTAGGTACCTTGCTATTTCCTTTTTTCTTTTATGTTTGTATAAGAAATTGTATCTAGGTTTTGCTCTAAATTTTCATGTTTGTTCTTCCCAGATTGCATGGTAAAATACAGGATAAAGAGGAGAGAGAAATAGTTTTTGGAAATATAATACTATATGCATTAAAATGTGTGAAGAATATTTAATATTTCATTATATAATGTTTATTTTCCCCTGCTGATATTAGTGTATGTGCTGCCTGTAATTAAGGTGTGTAATAATGCTTTATGTTAATTGTATTAAAAACAGTAATAAAGAGAAAATTAAAAAAAAATTCACTGAAAAGAAATCCAAAATCAAACAAATATCCCAATTCCAAAACCCCAAAGCAGTCCAAATCTGCTGCAACTTAAAGATCACTAAAAGATGTCCAGTGCTACTCAAACACACACAAAAAACCACCAGAAACAACTCAAAACACCCATACATAATTCAAAAATTACAATAAATGTATCCAAAATAATGGTCAAATAGTGGTTTTTAACACCTCCTCAGATTTTCCAATCATTAACCAAAAATTTCTGAGGTGTTTAATGCACATTTAATTCCAAATATACTGTGTGGAAAATGGGCTATTTTTAAATAAACACACTTTTAAGCCCAATTGAGGGTCTGGTTAGGATCCTCAACCTTTCCTCACATACCCTCAACACTCATTTTATTAAAATACAAGCCGTTAAGCCCGTTAAAACGGGCTACATCCCTCTGTCTCTCACCTCCCCCTCTTTCTCTCTCCCCTCACTCTTCACCACCCCCCTCCCTCACCCACTCCTCCCCACCCTCCCTCTCCTATCACTCAGTCCCTCCCTCCCACTCAGTCTCACTCACTCCCTCCCCCCTCTCTCCCTCCCTCTCACTCACTCAGTCCCACTCACTCAGTCCCCACTCCCTCCGTCCTCTCCCTCAGTCCCACTCCCTCCCTCCCTCCTCTCCCTCAGTCCACTCCCTCCCTCAGTCCCTCCCCCTCACTCAATCCCTCCCTCCCACTCAGTCACTCCCTCCCACTCAGTCCCACTCACTCCCTCTCTCTCCCAGTCCCACTCCCTCCCTCAGTCCCCCCTCTCCCTCTCACTCAGTCCCACTCCCTCCCTCTCACTCAGTCTCTCCCCCTCACTCAATCCCTCCCTCCCACTCAGTCACTCCCCTCCCACTCTCTCCGTCCCTCCCTCCCTCCCACTCAGTCCGTCCCTCCCTCTCTCTCTCTTCTCCCTCCCTCGCTACCGCCGTCGCTACCGCCGCCGCTCGCTACCGCCGTCGCCGCCCGCTGCCGGTACCGCCGCCGCCGCCCGCTGCTGCCACTGGACGCCGCCATTTTTTTTTCTTTCTGAAGCTGCCTCAGAGCGACGTGCTCGCCCGCACATGCGCGGTAGAGCTGGTCTCTACTGCGCATTTGCGGGCCGTCGGTCACAGGCCATTTTAAATAAACACACTTTTAAGCTCAATTGAGGGTCTGGTTAGGATCCTCAACCTTTCCTCACATACCCTCAACACTCATTTTATTAAAATACAAGCCGTTAAGCCCGTTAAAACGGGCTACATCCCTCTGTCTCTCACCTCCCCCTCTTTCTCTCTCCCCTCACTCTTCACCACCCCCTCCCTCACCCACTCCTCCCCACCCTCCCTCTCCTATCACTCAGTCCCTCCCTCCCACTCAGTCTCACTCACTCCCTCCCCCCCTCTCTCCTCCCTCTCACTCACTCAGTCCCACTCACTCTCACTCAGTCCCCACTCCCTCCGTCCTCTCCCTCAGTCCCACTCCCTCCCTCCTCTCCCTCAGTCCCACTCCCTCCCTCCCTCTCTCTCCCTCAGTCCCACTCCCTCCCTCAGTCCCTCCCCCTCACTCAATCCCTCCCTCCCACTCAGTCACTCCCTCCCTCTCACACAGTCCCACTCACTCCCTCTCTCTCCCAGTCCCACTCCCTCCCTCAGTCCCCCCCTCTCCCTCAGTCCCACTCCCTCCCTCTCACTCAGTCTCTCCCCCTCACTCAATCCCTCCCACTCAGTCACTCCCTCCCACTCTCTCCGTCCCTCCCTCCCTCCCACTCAGTCCGTCCCTCCCTCTCTCTCTCTTCTCCCTCCCTCGCTACCGCCGTCGCTACCGCCGTCGCTCGCTACCGCTGTCGCCGCCCGCTGCCGGTACCGCCGCCGCCGCCCGCTGCTGCCACTGGACGCCGCCATTTTTTTTTCTTTCTGAAGCTGCCTCAGAGCGACGTGCTCGCCCGCACATGCGCGGTAGAGCTGGTCTCTACTGCGCATTTGCGGGCCGTCGGTCACAGGCCATTTATAAGGTAGACAAGCCGTAAAGCCCGTTAAAACGGGCTACATCCCTCTGTCTCTCACCTCCCCCTCATTCTCTCTCCCCTCACTCTTCACCACCCCCCTCCCCCACCCACTCCTCTCCACCCTCCCTCTCCTCTCACTCAGTCCCCCCTCTCCCTCCACTCAGTCCCCCCTCTCCCTCCCTCCCCACTCACTCAGTCCCCCTCTCCCTCCCTCCCTCCCACTCACTCAGTCCCCCTCTCCCTCCCTTCACCCACCTCCATTTCCTCCCGGCGCCGTAAGCGCGACTTCCCGCAACCCTCACCCGGCTCCATTAACTCCTCCCGCTCCTGCCGGCAGATCTCGGGGGGGGTCACTCCCGCGCGCGCGGCAGTGACCCCCCCGAGATCTGCCGGCAGATCTCGGTGGGGGGGGGGGCGCGGGAGTGACACCCCCCCCCGAGATCTGCCGGCAGATCTCGGTAGGGGGGGGGCGCGGGAGTGACACCCCCCCCCGAGATCTGCCGGCAGATCTGGGGAGGAGAAGCAGCGGCCCCACCGCCATTTTTTTTTTCTGATCGACATCCTTGCCCGCACATGCGCAGTAGAGCTGCGCTCTACTGCGCATTTGCGGGCCGTCGGTCACAGGCCATTTATAAGGTAGATACTATTTTTAATGTGTTCTTTGTTTTTATACTCAATGGCACTGGGATCACCAAGGTACTTCTTGTGTGCTCAAACTCTGGAGGGAGCCTTCCCAGGGGTTCTCCAGCTGAATCATAGCATTTTTAAATTTTATTTTTATTGTTTTGTGTCTTTCTTAACTTTTAAATTTAGGCTCGGTCCGGGATCATATGGCCCCACTGACATCATTGATGACAGCAGCGGATCACAGCCTTTTTCTCCACATGGTGCCAGGGGCTTTACCAAAGCCCCAATTCCTCAGATTGCCTGCAACCTCAGTGGCAGCTTCCCCCAAACTGCCACTGCTATTTCTGGCCTCACCTACATGGTGCTTCACTTTTATTTTCACTGCTGTGGACCTCCTTCAAGCAGGAGGCCTGGAGCAACAGCGGCAACAACATCAGCTGTTTACTCTGGCCCCAGCCCTGACTGCCCTCACGCTCGCTGCCAGGACCTCTTCTGAGCCCTGGGGAAACCCCTTGCTCCTGATCACTGCGGCAGCCCCTTACCAACTACAGGGAGCATCGGCCTACTGCTGCTGACAGCAGCATCATGCTGCACTTATGCCTAGGACAATCTCATTCAGAGCACTGCGGAGGTACCTGCCACTACCCCGCGGTGGCTCCGCATCAAGACCTGCTTCTCCTCCAGTCAGTAGATCCCTCCTTTGCCACCTAGGGCAGGTAAACATTTTTATATTTCATATCCTGTTCACATAAATACAAATAAATAAAGAATGTTTGGAACGGGGCCATGGGGAGAGGGGGGAGGACCAGGGAAGGGGCCACAAAGAGGCGAGGACAGGAGACAAGGTACTCAGGAAAGGGTCATGAGGGTGGGAAGGCACTTGGGAAGAGGCCATGGAGAAAGGGCAGAAGGTAGAAGGAATGCAGGAGAGAAAGCACTTAGGAAGAAGCCTGATGGGGAGGGCCAGGGAGGAGGCCACAGAGGGAGATGACAGAAGGAAAGGGGCATTGGGTTGAGGCAAGGAGGGCAGGAGTGAAGGCAAAAGGGTGAGCACTCAGAAAGGGGTCAAATGAGGAAGACAGAAGGGCAGAACCTGAAAAGTGGCTGCAGAGGAAAGGGCAGATAGGAGAGTACTCGGGAAGGGTTTGTTGGTGGAGGGAAGCAGGGAAGGCACTTGGGAAGGGGCTATGGTGGAGGAGAGAATAATATTCATGAAGGAGCCATAAAGGGGAGGGCAGGAGGGAGAGTGTAGTAGTGTATATCAGAAACCGTTCCTTGTTTAATATTAAGTTGTATACATTATAAATGATTCCAGAGAGTATATTATTTATTACATTAATCAGTTTTTCGTATGGCATTTAACTGCATGTAAAAATTAAACATGCCTATGGGGGGTCCACAACATTTTTGAAGGTTGAAAAGGTGTCCACACTCCCAAAAGGTAGGAAACTCCTGCCCTACGGCATGAAAATGGAAAGAAAAGCAGATCCTTAAATATGAATGACATAGCCATAATAAAAGCTGTAAGCGTATTATTGACAAAACACTTTGGGACAAAAAAGAAAGGAATAACAGCAAATTATAAGCATTAGCACTAAGAAACAAGGAAGTTTTTGAGTGTTTTAGCTAGTATTGCTGATTTAAATAATAAAACGTTCTTGCTTGTGGCAGTTATACTCCCAGGATATGATTTCAATAATTCAGCTAACAGGACAAAGAGCTCAAACATAAAAGAGGTTGAAGATGTGGGGTAGGCAGTTCATATAGGCAAATGTAGAAAATGGATTTCTGGACAAGCATAAACCTGCTAAAAAAAAAAGGCACATAAATGAATTTAACATTCCTTGCATTGTGAGTTATGAGATAAATCCGTGGAGCAGTAAAGGCACTGGGGTGGATGCTAGCTAATGGCTATAGTCATCTTCTGCTCTTTTTCTTGGTTAAAAACAGAAGAGAGACACAGTACAGAAGGGGAAAGAAACTGCCATAAGATACACATAGCTTCCAGAGGGAGGGCATATGCCTCATTTCTATGGCACTCATGATGTATGCGATGATTAGCTGGGTTTGAATCCAGCTAAAAACCTTGTATAGCCACCAGCAGTGGCAAGACTTCACAAGAGAACTGTAGTAAGGGTGAATCCGATAATCTGCCTCTACCATTAGAGCCCAGCATAAGAAACCAAAGATCTGGCCGGGATGGAGCCCATGCCACCAAGCTGAGAAAGCAAAGGTCTTCAGTAGTGGGTGATGCCCGCTGTGCTGGAAGACAAGCCGCCTCAGCCACTGAGAGGTACTTTTATTCCAAGTCCTGGTGAACAGGGACATCCTGTTTGTCGTTTCCAGGGTCCAAAGGTCTGTGCCAGAGAGATCTCGGAGGAATTCCTCATTTTCTTGCCCATCTTCCGACACAAAGCCTGCCACCATGAAAAGCGATTCATCCAGAAGCCACTGGGAGTAATACACCAGCTTGAAGACCAGAGTGGTGGTCCACATCGTATAAATACAGCCAAATCCGGTGCAGCTTGTGAAATCGGTCAGAACACCCAAGCTCCCCTTCACCAATGCTTTGAAGAAGTGCAGTGCAATGGCCAGGAGGCAGCTCTGGCCTGCTACCCAGAGGGGGATTAGTGTACGGTGTGTGCTCATTTGCTGGATTTTGGATTGAAATCTTGCAAAGGAGCAGAGGGGTCCCCCTAGCAGTGAAGGAAAGAAGAGCAAGTAAGTGAAGAAAGGCATTGCCGTGTAGGAGGGCAGTCGTAGGGAGAATCCAGGTAAGGTGCTGTCAGCTGCATTGCCCTTCACTTTGCCTTCATGAATATCCAGTGCCAGCGATGTCACCCTCTGGGTCAGCAGCATGAGAGAAGAGATGGCGAAGGACAGCCTGAAAGGAAGGCAGGGAACTATAAGATCTTATTTTAATGATACCTTCCCCTTTTCCATCCAACATCAAATACCAAACTATAGTCAATATTTAGGTATTTTCTTCTCTTTCAGGGAAATAAGAGCTATTGACAATTGCATTTCATTTCTCAGGAAATTTCAAAGACAGAGATGGAGGCTATTTTGAACAATGCTAAATGTTTTGGTCATATAACAGCAACAGAGTACTCTATTAGGGTGACTGGCATGTAAGTCATCACTGACATAGGTAAATAAGGCTCAGGCATAACTTGTCTATAAATGTAGTAAGCATGCTCATTTTTCTCTGTTCCTAGGGTCAGCAGCTCGGAAGGTCAACCTCTTTAAAGGCAATAAAACTGCTTATATATTGCAGTACAGAGGACTTCACATGTCTTGAACAAATCTCAGCTGAAGATGGCCTGTGGTCAAGACAGCAGGATATAGGAGCCCACAGGGACACAAAGAGACAGCTATAGGGATGCATTGGGATTCAGTGCATGGATTTATGTGCTTTTTACCGAGTATGTCACATACCATTAGGATTACCAATTGGCTCCAGATTTTCAGGACAGGATGATCCAATCCAGGTTTTACCCTATTGCATGCTGGGACTTTTTCTGATTTCTCTATTGCATTCCCTAAGAAAAGCAAGACTATGAGTACTTACATGTAGGGGAGTAAAACCAGGACTGGATCAAACTGTCCTGAAAATCTGGAGTCAGTTGGCAACCCTAATTATATCATCTTCTATATCTATATATATATATATATATATATATATATATATATATATATATATATATATTATAAAGACAGACACCACTTCCTCCTATGCACATTTATATATCTACATATATCATGCCTTAGATAGATAAATATAAAATGTGCATAGGAGGAAGTGGTACCTGTCTGCGACAAAGGACCTGAAGGGTCTTCTGCAAATTTCTCCCAGCAGTCCTAACAGACAGGCCGATACAGGTTAGCCTGCTCTTGGACGCGCGTTTTCCCTTACCCCTTACTCAGTAAGGGGAGGAAAACGCACGTCCAACCCGCGGCACCTAATAGCACCCTCAACATGCAAATGCATGTTGAGGGTGCTATTAGGTGCCGCGGGTTGGACGTGCGTTTTCCTCCCCTTACTGAGTAAGGGGTAAGGGAAAACGCGCGTCCAAGAGCAGGCTAACCTGTATCGGCCTGTCTGTTAGGACTGCTGGGAGAAATTTGCAGAAGACCCTTCAGGTCCTTTGTCGCAGACAGGTACGTGCGCGCAATTCAGAAAGAAAAATGTGCAGCCAAGCCGAACATTTTACTTTCAGAAGTTAGCGCTGGCCCAAAGGTCGACGCTAATTTCTTCCGGCACTGGGAAAGTGCACAGAAAAGCAGTAAAAACTGCTTTTCTGTGCACCCTCCGACTTAATATCATGTCGATATTAAGTTGGAGGTCCCGAAGAGTAAAAAAAGTTAAAAAGAAAAGAAAATTTGAATTCGGCCTGCGGCTATCGGGCCGAAAACTGGACGCTCAATTTTGCCGGCGTCCGGTTTCCGAGCCCGTGGCTGTCAACGGGCTCGAGAACTGACGCCGGCAAAATTGAGCATCGGCTGTCAAACCCGCTGACAGCCGCCGCTCCTGTCCAAAAAGAGGTGCTAGGGACGCGCTAGTGTCCCTAGCGCTTTTTACCGCCAGGCCTAATTTAAATAAATTAACTTACTGTATCGTGCGCACAGGAGAGTGTCCTGTGCACGCGCCGGGAGAGCGGGCGCTTGCCCACTCTCCCGCGTTTTTTACTGTATCGGCCCCAGAGTAAGCCAGAGGACACCGCGAGCTATTTAAGACTCAGCTTCCATAGTCCCCACACTGTTTCTAGCAACAAAGAATTTGAAGGTTTATTTGCATACTTTTCTCAGCAGGCCTAGCAGAGGACACTGAACTGTTTAGGCTTTATCTTCTAAAGCTCCCACACTGTTTCTAGCAGTAGCAGAAATTTGGGTAGTTGATCTGTATACTTTTCCTAATAGAGAACACTGGGAGTATCTATGGTTGAGTTTTCACAGTTTCTAGCAGCAGAGAACCAGAAGACTCATATGTAATCTTTTCCTAGCAGAAAACTCATGAGCCATCTAGGTTTCAGCACCTACAGCCCAGCTTTCACATCCCCCCTTCTTTCCAGTAGAAAAATATTAGAAGGCATGTGCCAAACACAATTTCCTTTATTTTCTAAACAACAGATGTATTTTTTGTTACAATAACAGGGAATTAATTAAAAACAAGGATAAAAAAGGTATGTAACTGGGTAATTATATGTAGATTATTTGTAATCTCTGAAGGATCACTGATAGACAAATATAAGGGTAGATTTTAAAAGGGTGCGCGCGGGCGTACATGTGCACACGCTACCCGGTGTGCACACATGTATGCCCGATTTTATAACTTGTGCGGGCAGGCGCGCGTAAGTTATAAAATCTGGGGTCGGCACGAGCAAGGGGGTGCACAACTGTGCACCTTGCGCGCCCCGAGCCGCGCTGCCTTCCCCCGTTCCCTCCCAGGCCGCTCCAAAATCGGAACGGCTTGTGAGGGAACTTCCCTTCCCCCTAGCCTGACTTTCCCACCCCTTCCCATAACCTTTCTCCCCCCAGCCCTACTCTAACCCCCCCTGACCTTTGTCTTACCTTTTGCACCTGCCTCTGGGCAGGTGCAAGTTGCGCGTGCTGGCAGGCTGCCGGCACGCGATCCTCCGACACAGTGGCAATGGCCGCCCTGTCGGAGGCCTCTGTCCCTGCCCCCGCTCCGCCCCCAGACCGCCTCTTTAGTAAAGCCCCGGGACTTACATGCGTCCCGGAGCTATAGGCCCAGCACGCATAATCCCCCCCTATGCGCGTAAATCCTCTGGATTTACGTGCGTAGAGCTTTTAAAATCCCGCCCATAAAGTAAACCAATAGATTAAAAGTACTTTAGATTAGTTTGAACATCCCTTAGAAATTTTAAATAACTAACAACTGAACAAAATTAAGATGCAGAGAGTAGTCCAGCAGTGAGAAGAGGGCTATCCAGTCTTTTGCACTGAGTGCCACATGTATGATGAGGGGTTGTATGTGTGCAGTCGGTGCAAAGAGATCCTGTCCCTCAGAGTATGTATCCGATATCTGGAGGCTAGAGTAGCTAGGCCTCAGGCTGATGGGGGGAGGGGGCAGGCTGCGCTGTGGCTGGAGGGAAGGGCTCAGTTTGGGGAGGGCAGGCTGCTCTGGGGCTGGGGAGAGGGGCGAGGGCTGGCTTCGCTGTAGCTGAGGCCTGGGGCTGGAGCTGCAGGGATGAGGACAGGCTGTGCTGGGGCTGGGGCTGGAGGGCAATAAAGTGGAGTTTCCAGGAAGTTTCTATGGGTGACTAAGCTACTGCTAGAGCTGGAAAGGGTATCCTGGGTTGCAGCTGAGGGAGAAGGCAGAATATGCTGCTCCAAGGGCTGCAGCAGGGGAGGGCAGGCTGTGATGAGGCTTAGTAGGCGCTACAAGGGCTTGGAGCTGTAGGGTAGGCTGTGCTGGGGTTGGGGCTGGGTGAGAGGGTAATTCATAGGGGCTTCAGGAGAATTTACACGGATATCAACTGGTGTGTACATATTATAGTTACAGTTCTCTCTTCTTGATTTTGGAGTAGCACCAGTTCTAGACATTGTTGCAGAGCTCTGGAGAGCTGCTTCTAGTTAAGCACTAAATGTCACTTTAAGAGCAGTAATTGCTATGTCAGTCTTGTAATTGGTTTTTAATGTTGGTTCATCTGCCCTCTCAGCTCAGGAAGGAGGCCTGAGCTAGAACTGAATCTTTTGCAGTGCACATCACTAGCCACAAAGCTAATGTTTCCCATATCACTAGCCACAACATAAGAACATAAGAACATGCCATACTGGGTCAGACCAAGGGTCCATCAAGCCCAGCATCCTATTTGCAACAGTGGCCAATCCAGGCCATAAGAACCTGGCAAGTACCCAAAAACTAAGTCTATTCCATGTTACCATTGCTAATGGCAGTGGCTATTCTCTAAGTGAACTTAATAGCAGGTAATGGACTTCTCCTCCAAGAACTTATCCAATCCTTTTTTAAACACAGCTATACTAACTGCACTAACCACATCCTCTGGCAACAAATTCCAGAGTTTAATTGTGCATTGAGTAAAAAAGAACTTTCTCCGATTAGTTTTAAATGTGCCACATGCTAACTTCATGGAGTGCCTCCTAGTCTTTCTATTATCCAAAAGAGTAAATAACCGATTCACATCTACCCGTTCTAGACCTCTCATGATTTTAAACACCTCTATCATATCCCCCCTCAGCCGTCTCTTCTCCAAGCTGAAAAGTCCTAACCTCTTTAGTCTTTCCTCATAGGGGAGCTGTTCCATTCCCCTTATCATTTTGGTAGCCCTTCTCTGTACCTTCTCCATTGCAATCATATCTTTTTTGAGATGCGGCGACCAGAATTGTACACAATATTCAAGGTGCGGTCTCACCATGGAGCGATACAGAGGCATTATGACATTTTCCGTTTTATTCACCATTCCCTTTCTAATAATTCCCAACATTCCGTTTGCTTTTTTGACTGCCGCAGCACACTGAACCGACGATTTCAATGTGTTATCCACCATGACGCATAGATCTCTTTCTAGTGTTTCCCATATTTAGTCCTCTGAAACTTCAACCAGTTCTGTTTTTCAAGGTAACCAAAACATGCAAGTTAAACTGTTTCTTAGATGAAAAAAATTCAAGTGTAGTTATGAATATTTAATGTGGTTATCCAGAACTGCAAACCTGATTGAGGGTCCTGCTAGGCCACAAAGCTATCATTTCCCAGTATATATTTTACAGAATAGAGTGTTAGTGTGATTCAGGAGTTTTTATGCTAAATAAACAATAGAGTTTTGATGCTGATAGCTAAAGATAACTGTCGCTTGTGATTTCAGTTTACCTGACACTTGCAAGCTCTTGCAGATAGTATGCCTTATAGTGCAGCCAAAGGTGGCAAAGAGTCTGCCAGCTCATCTGGAAGAAGAAAGTCCAGCTGTGCACTGACTCAGGGCCGACAGAGTGAAACAGAATCACTGAACAATAGGCAGGGATGATGACAAGCAGAGAGTAGGGTCCCATGGCAGCAAAGGCCAGTGCAAGTCCTCCCAGGAGAAGAAAAATGTATCTAAAGACCAAGACAATATTGTAAAACTTGTTACATCAAAATAAGGAATAAGGAATAAATTGCTATTAATCAATAAGAAATAGCCACTGCTTGTTACTAGCATTAGTACCTTGGGATCTATTTAATGTTTGGATACTTGCCTGGTACTTGTGACTTGGATTGGCCACTGTTGGAAACAGGATGCTGGGCTTGATAGACCCTTGGTCTGACCCAGTATGGCATGTCTTATGTTTTTATGTAAAAAAGCATTGCTAATTAAACTACTTAAAAAAAAAAGTTAGATACAAGACAAGAGTGCAAGCTGGACAATGATATAATCCTCATCATTACTGGCCTAGGCGGCAGAGATCCTTCCCAACGCTGCTCCAGTTCCTACTTTACACATCACTGTAGTGTGAGGCATTAATCTCAGGATCCTGCATCATATCATATGTAGCATAAATCTCGGGTTTCCAGATCATAGCTGCATGTTTGTGGCATTGCAAGATCAGCTTCTGTTCATTTGTTTCTTATCTATTAATGGTACAAACGTCTGACGTTTTTCTCTTGTCAACTAGTGAATACAATGCAAATGCCACTGTGTAAACTCCAGTGCTCTGTTTTGCACACAGTTTTTACACTATTATCTGTTGTGATTACTGACTTTCAGGTGGCCATCCTAGTTCTGTTCTGTTGGGCAGAACACAATATTGAAAGCCAAAAAAGCACATTTCATGATTTGCTCTTCTGTTGGGATTCACAGGTTTTCATTTCTATCCTCGGTATATCTATAATACATTCCTTTGTTTCATAATTCTTCTGAGTACCATGACTATCTGACTGGGGTGATTCTCCTCACACCTCTAACTGAAGCCAACAGACTCTGCTGTATAGTTAAAATCCATTTCGGCACTCACAGCTGTGGACCCACCTCTCATGCTGCTTCCTGACAGGCCGATAAAGTACAGTGCGCTCCAGTGGAGCGCACTGTACTTTATCGCCGGTTAACAGTGCGCTCCAGTGGAGCGCACTGTTAACCGGCATTTGGACACACGTTTTCGACGCGCTAGCTTTACCCCTTATTCAGTAAGGGGTAATAGCCAAGCCGCACATTTTACTTTAAGAAATTAGTGCCTACCCAAAGGTAGGCGTTAATTTCTGCCGGCGCCGGGGAAGTGCAAAGAAAAGCAGTAAAAACTGCTTTTCTGTGCACCCTCCGACTTAGTATCATGGCGATATTAAGTCAGAGGTCCCAAAAGTTAAAAAAAGTTAAAAAGAAAAAGAAAATAAAATGTAAAATGGGCTCGCGGCTTGAAAACCGGACGCTCAGTTTTGCCAGCATCCAGTTTCCGAACCCGTGGCTGTCAGCGGGTTTGAGAACCGATGCCAGCAAAATTGAGCGTCGGCTGTCAAACTCGCTGACAGCCGCCGCTCCTGTCCAAAAAGAGGTGCTAGGGTCGCGCTAGTGTCCCTAGCGCCTCTTTTTACCACGAGCCCTAATTTAAATAAATTAACTTACTGAATCGAGCGCACAGGAGAGTGGCCTGTGCGCGCGCTGGGAGAACGGGCATTTGCCTGCTCTCCTGCGATTTTTACTGTATCGGCCCGTGAGTGAGTGAATAAAGATCATCAGTCCTACATTCCACAGTAGCTACAGTTCTCTTTCGCCCTCTGGTGGTTTTGGATATTGCTTACTCATTACTTTTGAATGCAAAGCAGCAGCAGTAGTTATCTGAAGAAACATTCACAGCATCAGCTGCCTCAGTCTTAGCTCTTAACTTATTTTTCTTTTTTGAAATAACATTTTGTTTCATATACTTAGTATAAAAACATGTATATATTTTATTCTTCAAAAATATACAAAATTTTATTTCTACAAATACTTATGTCTATCTATTGCCACAGATTTTTTTTATTACACAGATTTACGAACAAATTATGGCTGTATGCCATATATATTGGAACATCACAACTTTATACATACTTCACAAAATTCACAAAGGTCCATATTCCGTAGACCGACTAGTGGACAAGTTATCTGGCTAAAGTTAGCGGAATAACTTGTCCCATATATTTAGCAGGAGAAACATCCCACTGAATATACCAGCTTAAATTTATCTGGCTACATATAGTCAGGTAACAAAAAACCTAAGCAGATATGTGAAAATAGCAGGGTAGATTTTTTAGTTATATGGCCTTGTGTGCATGATAAGTAGAACTGTCATCTACTAAATAAATGTTTCCCATCCCCTCCCTCACTCCCTCCCCCCCCAAAGCATAAGTCAGTTCATACATTGTATCCTAATCACCCCCCACCCCCGAAACCTTTTTAAATCATAGAGATTTGCCCCATTTTGGATGACGTTGCCTCCCACCTCCCACCCACCCACTAGGAAAAATCATGGCTCCCGCACCTTATCCCCATCCCCAATTCCCTTCCCATCCCTGCCGATACCTTTTTCTTCATTGCTGGGAGTGAGGGACCTACTCCTGGCACTTCCAGTGCTGCCTTTGTTAGAGCAGCACTGGTGCCGAGAGCAGGGCAGAGGGTATCTGTCTAAATGGCTTTTGAATATGGACCTCACAATGTTTAGACTTGCCACATCTATAAGCAAACACATATAATGCAATACATACCACATATATATGCACAGTCAACACTTTCAATAAATATATACACCATTTAAAAATACAATTCATTACCACAAGAATCGCTATTTGATCACATCTCATTCCCCAACAAAGGACCCACTTGTTTCACCTATTACTGCTTCTTCAGGGGGACATATTTTGCAGTATCACAACTCCCTCTATCTTAATAAATATATGCAGTCCTTCTCCAATTGTTCTCTTATGTCATTTTCAAATATAATATGACACCAGCCAAAAAAAAGTTCATTATTGAAGATGCTTGCCAGCTGCCACGTGTTGAAATCCAGGGGAACTTGAGCAATTTCCCTACACACAAGGAGTCCCTCAATATGGTGAGGGGACTGAGCATTGCATGGACAATGATTCCCAATGGACTGCTACACTGAGCCTCAAGGGTTTGATAAAGGAATGCACTCACAATCTGCTGGCAGTCCCCTGCTGTACGCAAAGGACTCGGTAAACTGAAGGGAACTGTCTTAAGTGAAGATAGACTTGTTACTGCCTCAGAGGGTATCTCTTCAGCACCAGGAATTACAGGATTAAACTTCCTCAGAGACAGAGAGTTCCCCCTCCCTCCTCATTCAGGCTGATGTAGTGAAGCTGCCATCAGAGGTCCCGTGACTGGATACAGCAAATTAGAACTCTGACTGAGTCAAGATTTTGAAGAATGCAGCCAATGTACAGCCACAAAACAAGCACAATTCGTTTCTCTCCCTTGCTGGGTTGAACTGAAGAGAAAGGAGTTGGTTCGGGTACTCCCCATTACTGGAAGTACAGCAGGTTCATTGGGGTGACCTTCCAGGGGCTGTGATATAGGCAGTTGAGAAGCTACAGAAGGAGGTGTTGGACTTTGTGTACTAGGGAGGCTTAGCTGGATTTGCTCCGGCCTGGGGTGAGGTACTTCCTGAGGTTTAGCTGCTGGTATTTGGGTGAAGAGCTGCACCAACTCGACTGGATAAGAACTCTCCCTCCTTGGAAAGGCAACATAATATTGTAAATAAATGAAAAATAATTGCATTCTGTGTGCCTGGTTATCTCCCTTGGTTTTGAAAAACAGTTGATCAAGCTGCAGCCCTTGTTCAGAAAGCAGAAGCCACAAACGTAGACTAAAAGGGCAGAATGGAGACTGCTCCTGCTATTGGGTTAAAAGAAAGCAGGGTTCACAGTGAAAAAAAAACACTGGGAAAGTTTTGAAGCTGTATCTGAGCTGTTAACCCATTATGTACCAGTGTCCTATTTAGATGATAGTTTATTAAAACATTTGGGACATAATGGGTTAATATCCCTTTTGGACCAGCTGGGTCTTGCAGGGAAAGGAAGTGACAGCAGCACAGATCTCCAGTAAATTAAATATTTCTGAGAAAGCCAGAACAAAACTATTGAAACCAATGCCAGGCTAGATGTGAGGAAGCATTGAGAAATCCTCTTATATAATTTTTATTTCAAAACGAAGATTTATTAATGTTTTAGAAGCTACAGTTGGATGGTATTACACAAGAAGCAGTCTGAGCTAATACAAGTCTATGGAGTCAAGGAGCTAAAACAAGCAGCTGGCAGCACATGGATCTGTGTGTCAGTGTGACCCCTGTGACAAGCTAATTTGCATAGGCACAGATAGCTTTTCATGCAGAAAAGCATCATGCTTAGTGGGGAGGGGGTTTCAGTAAGGAGGCTGTGGAAGAATCCAAAGTTGTAAGATAACTGTGTTCCCTAAAAGTTTAAAACTGTGTTTAAGAACATTTCTAATTGAATGATATTAGTTGTCAGAACTTCTGCCATCTTATGGAGATTATAAAAGAGTTCAGCAAGAAGTATTTAAGGGTCTTTTTGAACTATGTGAAAAACTATTTTTTTTGTTTGTGACATCACCAATGTTGCGCCTCGGCCACATTTGCACCGCGGCTGGACCTGCTCACCTCGCGCGGCCCTCCACGAGCGCTGGCCTTGTTGCTAGCTGCCACTGTCCACGGCGTCCTGCGGCTTCTCCTGGGCCTTCAAGGCCCTCTACCTTTCACGGCTCCTCACGCCTTGGTTCGGCATCCATGCTGGTGTTGGGGCTGCCCCTAAGCACGTGTGCGCACGGAACTCCCAGCCATTTAAAGGGCCAAGCACGGTAAACTCCTCCACGGTGCGCCATGATGACATCACCTGAGCCCTGTATATAAGACAAAGTTCAGTCCATTGATCCCTTCCTTGGCAATCGGGTCGACACCGTTGGTGTTCTAGTTTGCCTCGTGTGTTCCAGGGTTCCAGTGTCTCCGGTTCCAGCGTCTCCTCGTTCTAGCATCTCTTCATTCCCTGTGTCTCCGTGTGTTCCTGTGTCCTTCTCAGGTAGTACCTCTTCGGACTGACATCTGGTACTGACCTCTGCCTGCCTGACCATTCTCCTGTCTGCCGCCTGGAACTGACTCTGGTATTGACCCTTGCTTTGGCTGACTATTCCTGAGCTGATACTCTGGCTCTGACCCTTGCACTTCACTCGGACACTCTCTTCTGGCCTACTGTAACTACCAGACCAACCTGCTTGGAAACTGACCCCGGCTTCCACTTGACTAGAAAGGCAGGTGCTGCCTGTCTCGCCCGGAGAACCTCCCTGAACTGCTACCTCCCTGAGGTCTCCAGAGCTTCCAGTTCGGGTCTAGCCAATCCATTTTGCATCAGCCACGCACCCTTGCTCTTGGTGGGCACACCCCTCCGCTATCTCTCCGGAAGATCACCAGAGGCCCACCTAAGTCCAGGCGGTCTGGGTACCCAAGGGCTCAACCTGCGGAAACCCCGGACTGTTATTGGTGAAGCTCCAGTTAGCCTCTGTCTCCTTGTGTGCTCCGCCTCCTGGTGGCAGGCACTCTCTGGGTCCGACCAGAGGGCCGTACCAATCCTGCACCAGGCCAAGGGTCCACCTCCAGCGCATTAACATAAGGCAGTGATCCTCCATGTGGGATAAAAAAAAAAGCCATGTGAAGAAGAGACTGGTCCTGTGACAAAACAGGAGCTTACACTTGAGCTCTGCCTTTGGAATCAGAGTAAAAGCATAAAACCCTGTTTGTATGAGGCAGAAATAGTGGGAACAGAGAGAAAAATCTGTCATTGTTAAAGTGTGAGCAAGTAAAACAGTGGATGAGACTTTGAATATAATAAAATCCAGAGCCAAGGTAAGGAAGAAGTAAAGACAAACAGGCCAATACAGTAAAGGTTGCGGGAGAGCGGGCAAGCGCCCGCTCTCCTGTGCACGCAATTCAGGGGGGACAAACATACAAATTAGGGCCTGTGGTAAAAAGAGGCACTAGGGACACTAGCGCATCCCTAGCGCCTCTTTTTTGATGGAAGCGGCGGCTGTCAGCGAGTTTGACACCCAACGCTCAATTTTGCCGGCGTCGGTTCTCAAACCCGCTGACAGCCACGGGTTCGGAAACTGGATGGATGGTCGCACACCTTTCAGCCAAGCTCGCATACTGGTGCAAGATGTGCAACATATATGAGGCACCCATGCTCTGTCCTGGTCACCAATTTTGCACCCGAAGTATAACTCGTATGCCTTCTTAATGAGTGCAGTCATACTCCTTTTCTGTGCTTTCAGAGTAAATTCACCACAGATGTAACACGGCTATTACGACATTGGCGTGACATTTCATAAAGTATAAAAAATTAAATCCACAAGCTATAAACTCAACAGTTTTAGCGATACGATTCACTCATTCACACAGACATGGCATAGGAGACTACTCATTGCTGCTGCTTATATCAGGCTGCGTCATTATGGAAACAAGTTGGAATCTTGCACCTGAGCTGAGGCGTGCCCGAGCAAGTTCTGGCATGACAGGCAGAGTTTCTTGGTGTATTTTTTAAAAAGTTAGTCTCTGTTACATGTTACGTTGCTTATGGCTATCAAAAATACGACATGAATTTTAAAAATCATAAAAACTACTGTCCAGCAAGAAAATATATGTATGCGAGTGTTGTGACTGCGGCCTTTGGATCCTGTTGCAGGCGCGGCCTACATCTGGAGTTGAGAGTGCGGAGGCGTGGTCGCTAGCTCATGGGAGAGCGTGAGCCCCTGAACCACAGCACAACTCAGGGAGGAGCCCCAAGGCACACCGTGGGAGGTGAGAGCATGCAAGCAAGGGCGGAACAGGAACAAGACAGGATTGGAACTAAGGCAAGGAACTCGGAACAGGAACAAGGCAGGATCAGCCCTCCGCTGGACCGACACGCACCAATGAGACCCAGCAACGCAATGCTGGTTTCAGGAGTAGCCCTCTGGCCACTTGAAAGCCCTTCCGGACCCACCGCTTAGGAACGATGAGTGCATGAGGCCAGACGGAGGCTGAAGGCAGGAATAAGTGTTGTATTCGGAGTTAGCAGTCTGCTAGGGCGCTAGCAATCTGATGTAAATCTGCTGTTACTTAGACTGCGGAGTAGCAATCTGTTATTAATGGCTCCTAAAGGAGGAGGAGTCAGCAATCTTGTAGTGTCTTAGATCTCATCTTGCTAAGGAGTAGCAAGCTGTAATGAATCTAATATAGTTGTGGGTGGATCCCTGGGCCGGTGGCAGATGACCACGCCACTGGGAGGATATCCCGAGAGGGACCACCGGCTAGGCTTGAGTATGGAGACAGACACACATTAGTTATTTTATTAAACAGGTTTTTGAAACCACCAGAGGTGGCAGTAGTGAGCTGATATGCCCGGCAGGGCTGTAGTCCCTCAGATACTGGAATAACGATCCAGGATGGCTGAGCAGTTGAGAAACTGTAGAAAGTGAGTAGGCAGAGTAGGCAGAGTTCATGAACAGAACTAGATGACAAATCTCACATAATTTCTCAAGGAAACTCAGGAGCTGGAAAAGTTTAGGCCCTCGAGGAGCGAGTACCTGTTTCCAGGGAAAGCTCTGAGAGAGCGATGGTAACTCACAATTGCTTATAGCAGCGATAGCTTCCAAGCAGTAGAGAATCTTCAGAGTGTCCAGGAACATGGGCCCTCAAGGAGCGAGTACCGGTTCCTATCTGTAATCTGAAAGTAAAGAAAAGAGCGAGGCCCCCGAGCAGCGGGTACCTCTGGTAAGTCCGAGGAGGCAGAGTAGCTTGGGAGCTGTAGCCGAAGCAATCCCCTTGCTAACTCAGTTAGATGGTGAAATAGAGACCTTTAAATATTGGAAGTGGATGATGTCATCTCAGGGGGATGCCCCTGAGGTTCACGCTCTTGTTGGTACTTCAATCAGAGCGCGCGCGTGTGCCCTAGGTCTTCAGGCAACATGGTGGAACTGCAACGTCGAGCCGGTCCGGGGACGCCAGAGGGAGACGCCATGGAGACGCCATGTTAGCCAGCCGTCCATCAGACCTGGAGGGAGTTGCCACAGAGGTAAAGAGGGTGGAGTGAGGATGTTGAGCAGTGACGGTCGCAACAATAAGACAAGGACTTGGAACTTGGAAGGACTCAAACGAGGACTTGGAACTTGGAAGGTTCAGACGAGAACTTGGAACTTGGAAAGTGCAGGTAGGCACTGTCCCTCAGGGCGCCCTACACAGCCCCCCATGGGCTGGTCACAGACCATCCTGTCCGCTTGCGCACCTTACACAACCTAGGAAGGCTGGTCGTGGACCTCGCGGGAGCGAGACAAGTGCCAAAATGGGATCCAACCAAATGAGGCTCCAATCACCGGAAACAGGAACCGGATCTATATGGATTTACCCTCGGGGTGGCCATCTGGAGGACTTGAAGAGCTGGAAGACTCGGAACTTGGAAGATTCGGAACTTGGAACACTCGGAGTTCAGGAACATCAGGACATCTGGAACTAGGACAAGACAATGAAGGAGCTACAACGAGAAATGAGACCTGGAACATCAAAGACATGGAATGAAGAGCCATCTTAGACACATGAAGACCACAGAGGACCTGGACCGGCAAGGAAGAACATGGACAACCATGAATTCTGATCCGATGACCCCGAGGAACAGGAACTGAGCCCTTTTGTAGGGCTGAAGCAGGAAATGAAGCTGATGAGGACTTCCAGTGGGGCCACGGGCTTTTCCTGCCGCTGGCCCTTTAAATCAGATGAAGAGTCATGGCCACGAGCCTAAAGGAGGGCCCAGAGAGTGGAGCAGGACCAAGGACAGCGGCAGCCTCCGGGCCATGAAGAATGGGAACAGCCAGGCATCGGAGGTGGCCTCTGAGCTGCGGGATGGAATCAGCAATGGCAGCAGCATTCCAGGCTGCAAAGGAGGAAGCAGGGCCCGGCGGCACCAGGCCACAAGGAACAGCGGTGACCTCCGGGTTGCGAAGAAGGCCCCAGCAGCATCCGCAGCAGCAGCGCCAGACTGCACATATGGCATCAGTAGCATCCAGCAGCACAAGCAAGGCCCCAAGGAGCTGCAAGCGGTGACAGGAGCAACGCGGCAGTTCAGGCCGCGCTAAGCAGAGTCCGGCGGCGTCGGCAGCAATGGCGGTGAGTGAGGGCCTGCTCGTGGGATGGGGTCTGATAGCAGGATCATAACAGCAAGATTATGTTTTAAAATTTCACAATTATTGTAACACAAAGTTGGCCGTTTCTCAAAAACCTTACATGATGTACAAATTCGAAGTAATATCTGTGATCAGCATCAAAAAATCTATTTGGAACACCAAAAAGCCTGAAGAAAACAAAAACTTTGTTTACCAGCGTTACCAATTAATCTAGGGGCTTATTAAAGCATGTTTCTTGGATAGTAGAAGGTGATCAAAGTTTTCTGGAAGATTTTCTTTATGAAGAGTGATTGTACATATGCTGGTTTGAATTTTTGCACAGCTCAATAGGAGCATTTCACAGCTATTCAGCACATTGTCTGGACAGCTCCTTTGACTGATAGACAGATAGAGGTCGACATCAAAATAGTGCTTGCCAAATTTTTGAAACATGCTAAACAGAAGGATCTTAACTTGTTTAGTTACCTAAAAATGTTTTTATTAGTTTTGCTGCTTTAAAGATCTGTTGACTAGTCATACTGCTTGAACTGTTATTCTTTTCAGATTTTTAAAAAGGCCTAAAATGATTTTGCTTACAAGCAGTGGGCCAGATTTTCAAAGGGTTATGCGCATCGGGCCTATTTTAAAAAGGCCTGGCGACGCGCAAAAAGCTCCGGGACGCATGTAAGTCCTGGGGGCTTTACTAAAGGGGCGGGAAGGGGGTGGGGAGGGGGCGGGGCCAGAGGCCTCCAACACAGCAGCCATTGCCGCTGTGTTGGAGGATCACGTGCCGGCAGGCGCAAAAGGTAGGATAAACATTTGGGGGGGGGGGGGGGTTAGAGTAGGGCTGGGGGGGGGGGAAGTTAGGGGAAGGGGTGGGAAAGTTAGGTTAGGGGAAGGGAACGGAGGAAAGCAGCGCGGCTTGGCGCACGCAAGGTGCACAGTTGTGCACCCTCTTGCGCGCACTGACCCTGGATTTTAACATGCGCACGTCTGCGCACACATGTTATAAAATCAGGCGTACATGTGCGTGCACGCGCTTCTTTTAAAATCTACCCCAGTGTATGTAACTTCATGTGGATAACTTTTGTCCTTGTTTTTACATAGCTGTCCCAATCACATGAAACCAAAGATTCATCACTTTTAGCAAATAAGATGAATCCTGATAATAGTGGAAGCAGCCTGTTCTGAATGGCTGAAAAATCAAAAGTTTACAATTAATAAATAAAAAATAATGGTGCTAAACAATCAAAAACACAGGTTCATGGATACCCTTCAATATAAGTAACCCATAAGGCACAAATATAATCTGAAGGGTCATTCAGATTCCTTACAATGTAATATATTATATAATAATTAAAGGAATCAGTATCAATATTCATAAAAATATACAAAATTTTATTTCTATAAATACATATCATGTCTATCTATTGACACAACATTTTTTTTATTATGAAGATTTATATATAAATTATGGCCATGTCTCATATATATTTGAATATTTATTTATTTATTTATTTATTTGCTTTTTTTATACCGACATTCAATTCAAAATATCACACCGGTTTACATTGAAACAAATTGTCAACAAATATTATTGAAGACCTAATACAGTATAACAATATGACTTTATACATATTTCATAAAATTCACAATGTTTATACTCTCCACAAACACATATAATACAATACATACCACATATATGTGCACACTCAACACTTTTAATAATCTTTTCTATTTATATTTTATATAATATGTGTGAGGTAATTGGTGGATGTTGCAGCCGAGTGAGCTGTTAGTATTTTTTTCTCAGGTTTCCCAGAGCTTGGAACACAAAGTCCTGCAGAGAGGAATAAGCTGGGGAAGCCCCATCTGTGTTCTGACAGAAAGGGATCACCAGGTGGCTGAGGACTTCACACTAAGTATTTCCTAATTCTTGACTCCATTGCAGGCCACAAAGCCCCCTCCTAAGTGAATAGCAATGAGATGCAAAGAGGGTGCCTTTTCCCCTCTACAGTAAAGTCAATATCAATTGATCCCATCTCATACTGCATATTTCCTTCCAGAGCACATTTTTTTGATCTGTATTCTGCTTTTTTTAGGCATTTGAAAGTAGATGATTTTCAGATACTGTAGGTATTTCCCAGTCCCCAGAGGGCTCACAATCTAAGGGCTTGATTCGCTAAGGCTTTTTTTCTCATTCTGTGTTTATGGGAAAACAGCTTAGGGAATCAGACCCTAAGGGGCCGATGCATTAAATTTGCCTAGAAAGTGGGCGCTGAACAGTCAGCGCTCGCTCTCTTAATACACCACAGGCGCCCCCAAGGGGGGTACCATGCAATATTTAAATTAGGGGGTCGCATTAGTAAGGAAGTGCTAGGGTCACTTGCACGACCCTTGCGCCTCCTTGCTAACGAAAACCTAATCAGTTTTCGTGATTCAGCCGTCCGCCGGCAAAAAAAACCGATGCCGAGTTTATCGTCGTTGGTTTTCCTTACCGGAGGACAACAGTCACTATAATTGACGCCGGGTTTATCGGCGTCTGTTTTCATGACTCAGCTGTCCGCCGGTAAGGAAAACTGACGCTGAGGGTTCAGGAAGTGAACGCTTGTCAGTCAAGCTTCCGTTTCCTGAATCCGACTGTCTATTTTTTTTTTTTCTAACTTTTTTGGTTTCTTTTATTTTTCATCCTACTTAATATCACAATGATATTAATTAGGAGGCAATGCAGAAAAGCAGTTTTTTCTGCTTTTCTGTACTTGTTTTTGATACGCACAGCTATTAACACCTGCTCCAGGCAGGCATTAATAGATGACAGTTCAGACGCACATTTTTTTTTTTTGCATCAGGAGTGAATGCCTGTGATGAGCACTATTAGATTCACTCCACGTTGGACACATGTTGAATATGCACTAATCCCCTTATTGCATTAGGGGATTGATTAGCACCTATTCTACCCACGTCTGACTACAGGTTAACAGTGTGCTCAGCTGAGCGCACTATATTGCATTGGCCCCTAAGTTTTGTATCTGAGGCAATGGAGGATAAAGTGACATTGCCCAATGTCACAAAGAGCAGCTGTGGGATTTGAACCCTGGTTTGTAGCCTGCTGCTTTAACCAATAGGCTACTCCTCCACTTCACATATACCCTTTTGGTTCTAATTCTAAATGATCCCATTATCTTTTTTCTACAGTTTGCACAGATTCCATCTAACATTCCTCTGACCTGCCATGTTCTGCTCAGGCATAGCCTTCCACTCTCAGACAGTACATCTGCAGTCACCAACTGACCTGGCTTATCTATGGGAAGTAGCATCCTCCTGTACCAACTCAGTTATCCCCACAGCCAACAGTGTCTCTAGATCAGGAGTGGCCAACTCTGGTCCTCGAAAGCCACAAACAGGCCAGGTTTTGATGATATCCACAATGATTTATGCATGAGATAGATTTGCATGCATGGCCTCCATTGTCCGCAAATCTATCTCATGCATTTGCATTGTGGATATTCAGGAAACTAGGCCTGTTTATGGCTTTCGCGGACTGGAGTTGGCCATCCCTGAAGTACAGGATAAACACAGAGAATCCTTATTTTGGAGTGGAGGAGTGGCCACCTGGAAGTGATACTACTATCATGAGCTGGATGGTACTGATCCTCTGCAACTCTTCTCCACCCCACCCCCCACCTCAGTCTTATTTTTCCTGAAACCTAAATAAGTTTAAAAATTGACAACATTGTTCCCATAGGAAATAAAAGGACCTGTATGACAGCTATAGTGCTCTGATTAAGACTGACACCAGTCTTAAACAGGAATAAATAAATTTGGGTCTGAGGCGCTGTCAGAGGTGAATAAAAATGCTGTATGGATTTGGGTATTTGTGGCTTGATCTCTTCACAAGTGCTAATGGGCTGTCTATAGTTTTCTCTACCTCCTGTATATGCCATTTCTGTTTTATTAGGCCATAACAAATCTTTTCTTTTCTTATTTACAGTAAATATCTCCAAACTATCTGCTTTTATGGCAATTGATATTTGGCTTTTTTTTTCCATTTTTCAACCTCCAGAGACCAAAATGAGTTTAAGCACACTGAGCAGTGTTGGTTAGGTGGAAAGACAACCAGAAGTCCATTGACTTCAAACCAACTTTTCTGCATGGCAATCCAGGGAAAAGCAAACTTCATTATTCATCTGTAACCCAGAATTAAAAAAAAATATTTTCTTCTAGTCTCCAAATATAGTGATTAGATTTGCATTTTTCCCCCCGATATATTTTTCCTCTAAAAACTTGTCCAAATTATTTTTAATTGATTTAACTTTGCAGCCATGACTGCTTCCCCTGATAGAATTGTTAAGTTATTTAATACAGAAATCGTTTTTTTAACACAAATTGTTAAGTTATTTCACACAGAAATGCTCATCTCAACAAGCATGCCCATCCATAAGTTATTCTTGCAATACTACTTTTTTCCCCCTCCTATGTTACTCCCAGTTATACACTACCTTGTTACAATGTAAACAACCTCTCTTGTTCTCTGTAAACCGATGTGATATCTTATATTGAATGTCGGTATATAAAAACAAACAAATAAATAAATAAATCTGTATTTTCCCTGCTCTTTAAATAAAATATCCCTTTCTTTGAAAATGGCAAAATCTTTTGTCCTGTGCTCCCTATCTTGGGGTAAAAAGATCACCCATGAGATCTCAGTAAGATGCATTGATATTTTGGCATAATGTAATTAAATCTTCCCTCAGAGGCGTCAATTTGTATAGAAATAGCCCCAGTTTGGACAACCTTTCAGCATACAACAGCCACCATGCACCTTTGTTGGTTTTGGTGACCTTTTTTTTTTTTTCTTTTTTTTTAACCTTTTCTAACATTTGAATATTCTTTTTTAAGGACAGGACCCCACAAAAGAACACCGCAAACCAAATGTCTGACAATATATGGACAGTATTCTCGTTTCTTGCTTTCACCCCACATTTAATGAATGCCAATACGTGCCTAGCTTTGCCTGATGTTGCTGGTGCTTGCATTTGCACATTCATTTTCAATTCATTATCAACACATATACCCAGATCTTTTTTCTGGTTCATGTTAACAAATTTATCCTATTCTTGTGCCCCATTATCCTACCATTGTCTACATTAAATTTCATCTGCCATTTGTCTGCAATACCTATTTCATTCTGTAAAATCAGTGAATCCTGCTGTGTGGCTACTTATAGAGCATGAGATGATGGAGTGGCAGAAATAAGATAATACATGATTGAGATAAGAAGAGCTATGAGACAGGTGATGTACAATGGAGATGAGATAAAACAAGAGAAGTCAGGATGTGATGAACAAATATTTATCAGGTAGTCATCAGTCAGGAAATATTAAGATGAAAATAAAATTTAATGCATACCTGGCATTGACAGACAGATATCCAAAGAAGCAGAGAAGGCTAAACAAAATGGCAAATGGAAAAGCAGTGATTTGATACACAGCCATGGGGTGAAGACAGAACAGAGCCACCCAATCCATTGGTATCTTAGTACTGGACAATCCAGAAAAACAGTCAATGACCAAGTAGTTGTAATGATTTATTCGTACTATCTCGTACCCATTTTTATAATGGAATGAGGTCACATGATGGATGAATAATGGTCTGTAAGGATACACAGTATAAATAAAACTTGCTGGCATTGAAGGCCATATGCCATGGTAGCCAAGTTACCTATGTTGGGAGTTTTAACCATGGCAAAAATAAAAAAATAAACAAGAAGGTCTTCTGTTTGTCATCTTAAAAGCTGTTTCTGTGCACCCCTAAACTACATTCTTTGTGTGCCTGTGTAGTGAATGCTGTAATATTTATTCTGCCTGATTAATCAAAAATCCAAAGTAGTTCAATTCAAGAGAAGAGATAAACATAGAGATAAGAGATACACAATTTAAATAAACGACAAAGGTATTTTAATCCCTGGATAAGAAAAGACAAGATTTCCTGAAGTACTAGTAGAAAATATTTTAATTAATACCTACGGCAAGAAGCAAGAATGTTAGAAAAGCTATGTAATATCCTCTGAGGAATGTTGCATGCCATAGTTTTCTCCAGGATAAACCACTCCTTATATATAGACTGTATTCGTGCTAATGGATGCCTCTTACAGAAGTGGGTCACTCTGCTACTCTTGCAAGTGCTACGTTTAGTGGCCTGCTTACTGCCGCACTTACCTCCTGATGCCACTCAGCCCCCACGCGCCAGGAAGCCACTGGAGCCCCCCCCCCCCCCATGCCTGCAACCTTGACAGCCGTCCTCAGCACGCCAGGAACACTGCTAGCTTCAACCTCCACAACTGCCATGCCACCAAGGCTCTACTTTCCCAAAGGAACGTGGGCCTGTGCGCACATAATATGCGCTCAGTGGCGCATATTATGTGTCCAAAGCATATATAGGTCCAAGGGGATGATGTGTGACATCATCCCCTTGGACCTATATAAGCTTTAGTCTTGCAATACTTCTCTGCCTCAGCAATGAGTCCCCTGCATCATTGTGTGTAGTGTGAGTTGCTGCTCCTTATTCCTGCATGCCTGTTCTGCTTCCTGCCTCGTCTCTCCAGCCCAGCCCTGCCTCATCTGCCCAGCTCAGCCCAGTCTTGTCTTGCCTCTCCAACCCAGCCAGCCTTGCCTTCTCAGTCCCCCTTGTCTCATCTTCTTTTGCACTGTCTTTTGGATCTGACCCTTGCCTGGACACTGACCATTTCTGTTTGCTGCCTGTCTCTGACCCTTGCCTGGACACTGACCATTTCTGTTTGCCGCCTGTCTCTGACCCTTGCCTGGTCACTGACCATTCTTGATTGCTGCCTGCCTCTGACCTTAGTCTGGCCCTGGGTCAGTGCCTACACCATTGCCACAGACTCTCCGTAGTCAGATACGATTCAGTCCCGCCGAACCGATCAGTCAGCATAACTGTTTCAAACAATTGATGCTTCGATTGTTTGAAATGGTTATGCTGACTGATCGGTTTTTCCCTCTGATCGGTTTGGCAGGACAGAATTGTATCTGACTACAGTGTGGGATTCGCTGTGCATATTTTAAGGTGGAGTGGGCGAAACAGTGAGATTAGAGAACAGATACGCTAAGAAGCCTGGCATAGTAATTAATACAAAAGTGTTCCTGTTGAGTAATATCGGACATATTGGAAGCAGTGATCAGGAAGAAGCGATATGGTTAAATTGTGGCAGCGCCCAGTATAACAATTTATTGTGGACACATACTTTTAAACGAGGAAGAGTATCGGTATTTAGGATATTGATAGACCCGGTGAAGAGAAAATGAAGAATATCCCCTAAAGAAGCCCGTGAGGGCGAAACGAGGGACCTTGTCAGGGTTGATTGGGGTTTGTTTACTTGTTGGTTTTTGGGATGGGGAAACTTTTAAGTGAATGAATGGATTATGAATGCTGGTATGAGTGTGGTATTTTAATTAGGGGTGGTATTTTTGAGGAAGTAATAATTGTATAACCTTTATAATGTGGTTGGGTGTGAGGCCATTTTGTGTTGTATTAATATAATGTTATACCATGTATTGATATATGTTTATATAACACATTGTGAATATAGTGAATAAAATGCTAACTTTTTAAATTTCATGACATGTATATTAACAGCTATTTTGGGGGTTTGATATTATTTTGCATACCTCTGTCTTAATTATTTTCTGCATTTGCATACAGAGGAGATTAGTGTACTCATTATTATTAGACCATTTAATGCAACTGCAACATTGCTCCCTGCTAAGATGGCTGGGGGAAAAGAGGAATTGGATTAAGACGATAACTGAGGGATCAGACTTCCATGGTCTGGGATACTGATATGCAGACATAAGGGAAAAAGCACAAGACTGCTTCTATGGCCAAAGTAAAGAAAGCATTCATGGGGGTAACTTGCTGGTACGGTGGTTACTACCCTTAACCAATAAGCCTTGATACTTTTGGTGCAAGTCCAATATTGCTCTCTGCTTCAACAGCAGGGGAATTGGATTTAGACAGCAACCAACGAAAGCCCTGACATTTTTGGTCTGGGGAACTGATAAGCATGGGTGTAACCTGCACAGAGCAGCAGTTACTGCCCTTAACAGAAGGCATGGGATTACCACCCTTAACCAATAAGCCTTGGTGCTTTGATGCAACTGCAACATTGCTCACTGCTTCGAAAAAGGGGGAAAGATGAGGGGAATTTGGATTCAGAGTCAACCAACATGAGCCATGACTTTTTTTTTTGTACAGACGGGGGTACTGATGCGCAGACATTAAGGAAAAAAACAAAGAACTGCTTCTATGGCGAGTCCATAAGCAAAGCACGTCAATCAGCATGACTGATACATGGGGGTAACCTGCATGGCAAGGCAGATACTACCATGGAAAGCTTGCTGAGCACACTGCATGGATCATTGGTTCTTTTCTGCCATCATTTCTATGTTTCTATTAAAGGAGGAGTCAAAGGACGAGGATGAAAGTGAGTAGACTCAGGAATAATCTTAGGAAATAATTCTTTACAGAAAGGGTAGTGAATGCATGGGACGGCCTCCTAGTGGGGCTGGTGGAGATAAAAATGGTATCCGAATTCAAGAAAGCATGGGATAAATACAGTGGATCTCTGAAGGAGTGATGGGAATTGTAAGGGTTAGATACATTGGACAGATGAGCAGACTAGATGGGCTATATTGTCTTTTTCTGCCATCGTGTTTCTATGTTTCTAGGTTGTGCTGTGGCTGAGGAGAGGGACTTGATGTAGGAGGAAGGCTGATTCTACTGGAGCTAAAGGAAATGCAAGCTATGCTGAGGTTGTGGGGTGAGGGCAGGCCTTTTAAGCTGAGGCTAGGGTTGCAGGGGTGGCAGGCTGTGCAGGCTGCTGGGGCTGGACGGAGGAGGGCAATAAGTAGGAGTCTCCAGGAAATTTCCATGAGTGGCTGGGCTGCTGCTGGGACTGTGGGGGTTACTTGGGCTGAGGCTATTGGGGAAGAAGGCAGACTGTACTGCGACTGCATGAGCTGGGGAGGGCAGGCTGTGATGGGACTGAGTAGTCTGTACTGGGGCTCAGATGGGTGGGCAGGCTGTGCTAGGGTTGGTGGGGAGAGCAATTCATAGGGACCTCCAGGGAATTTCCACAGATGTCAAATATTATTTAAAAAAAAATGGCACAGCAGCTCAATTTTGATGCATAAAGCCGTGTTGAAGAGTGAGACTAATACTAACAAATGAAACTTGGTCCTAATAACTGAGATGAAACATGCCTATAGCAACTCTGACTAAACACCCTGATTTGTACCCATTTTAACTCAGTCAGCTATTTTTATTGTAGTTAATATGCCAAAAAATGACTGTGGAGCAGGAGTGACCTCTAGTGGCTAATTAAAGATTTTTTTTTCAGGATAAATAATTGTAATCAACATTCATTGTAACTGTTTCTAGTTACAAGAGCTCAGTATAGTCGCAAGCGATGTAGACACAAGTTCCCTGTTTCTGTTTTGATACCACATCTTTGAACTTTTCGCATTACTGATGACAAACCAGGGCCTTGATTGAGCATTCACTTGCTACCTGTAGGTTTCTGCTCTTTGTGGAATTTTTTTAGGGACCTTCATTTTCAGTTTTTATTTTCCCTGGGAATTTCAATGTTAGAACAAAAAACATTAGTGGAAAAAATGACAGTTTCAACAAACAAGAGAAAAGTCAGTGTAAAAGTCATTTTTCCACTGATTTATTTGTATTATAACATTGAGGTTCCCAGGGAAAATAAAATAAAAACTGAAAATTAAGGTCCTGAATGTATTGTAGCGCATGCTGCGTTCAAACATGGATAGAACCATGAACTCACAATACGAAACATAATACATTTCACTTTTTTCTATTTTTATACCATAACACTCAATACGAGCGTTTTCTCACCCTGCAGTTGATTTACACGCACAATATACATGCACAATTGCATCGCTCTGGAGCGTGTATATTTTGCGTGTATATTGTGTGTCCAAAAATTTTTTTTTGCTATTAGCCTTTTACATTTTCCTTTAATTTTCATCGCCGCAAGCAGTAGATCTTAGTATTACAATGATACTAAGTAGGAGGAACCTAAGAGAGCAGTATTTTCGTTTTTTTCATGCGCCCTTGGCTTGCGGTATGACAATGCCAGCTTTGGGGCTGGTGATAAGTTAACCATGTTAAAAAGGGTACATTGTGGGCGTTTTTCTGCATCAAGGGCTAATAGCTAATAGCCTCATCTACATGGCATTTACATGTGATGAGCATTATTAGCTATATGTTTGTTTGGACTTGCGTTTTCCCGTCGATAGCAGGGCTGAATTAGCCATGCTGTCATGGGGGATCTGTCAATCAGGAGCTTGTCAAAGCAGAGAACAGAGCTTTGCTCTCCGCGGCTGCGCGTATGTTCCTGCGCAGGAAAGTAACGGAATCTCCTCAGTCTGTTTTTTCCGCGAGCGGGAACGCACGCGGAGCTGATATCTCCTCAGTTTTAAAAACAGATTTAAAATGCCGGGTTTCAAACCCCTGTACTTGTGGTAAAATAATGTCGGTCACGGACGGACACGACCGCTGTTACAAATGTCTCGGACCATATCATAATCGAGAGGATTGTGAGTTTTGCTCTAGTCTAGGATGTCACCTAGAGCATTAAAACAAAGGGCCTATAGGCTTCAGGAACTTTTTGCCTCACGAGAGCCGTCGGAGGCTCACTCATCGCCTGGCCCGTTACCTTCATCGGCTCCTTCAAAACAGAAAACTTTCTCGTCGGATCCTAAATCCTCCACTCTAGGAGGTAAGGGAAAACCTAAAAGACGAAGGCCAATGGATTCTCAGAAATCCTCAGTGCCTATAGAGCCGCAACATACATCATCGGAGAAGGAAACCTCGGCGCCGACGACTTCTGCGTCTATGGCGCCATCTGCGCATGATATCATATCTGTGCCGAAGACGGAGTCTGCGCACAACCTAGCGCTTCCGGCGCGCATGGCGCAGAAGAAACCACCACGCCGAACACATACGCGCACGGCGCCGGAGAAACTTATGCGCACGGTGCCGGAGAAACTTACACGTATGGCGCCGGAGAAACTTACGCGTACGGCGCCGACTGCAGAAAAACGTATGCACATGGCGCCAAACACATCAGCGCCGATAACCCCTGTGCGCGCGGGATCAAGAAGATACGCGCATACAATTACAACCACGCACAAATCTACTTCCGCGCACAGATCTACAAGCACGCATAAGTCTATAACTGCGCATACGCGCATACCTGCGCATAACTCTATATCCGCGCATAAATCTAAATCAGCGCATAGATCAAAATCTGCGCGTATAAACCACAATTATTCACCTCAGAACTTAAGGACAGAATTGAAACGAAAACGATACTCTTCACACAGCCCTTCTTCAGAGGCTGAAGCCACAGATACTCATTCATCATCTGATGACTATCATAAGTACTCAAGTCACTCCTATTTTAAAAAATTAAAAAAGAGGAGTGCTACATGGGAGATAAGTCCTTCGACTTCTAAATCATCTCGTAAAGTGCCATCTACTGCCTACTCAAAAAGAGCAGTGGTACATATTTCTTCCTCTAACACTTCTTCAGATTCGGAAGACTTAAGAAATACTTCAGTCAATAAAATACAAAAGGATGGGGAAGTTCCAGCTTCACCGCAAACAACTATCCCACTACAACAAGACATTCGTATGGTAATGCCCTCTCATACAAGAGAAGCATTTTTTCAATTGTCTCAATCGTTAGCAGGATTTTATGAGACGCTGCAATCATCATTCAAAATGACTAATATTGATGATGACAATGCTATGAAACATAAAACACAGTCTCATGAAGAGCAGTCGGCAGAGCCACCGACATCTCCCATGATAAACCAACCAGCCTCGCCAAATCAGGGTACATGAGACATCTTTTGATTCTCCTTCAATACAAACATCCCCATCATCATCGGTGGGATGTCTGTCGGATCCGCAGGACCAACTACAGGAGCCGTATTCCCCTCCTGAAGACCTTACATACCCAAAATTCCTAGAAAAAATGGGTACCATTCTACATCTAGAGGTCTAAAAAGAAACAGACCATAGAACAGAAACTCTTGGTCTGCTAAAGATTTTTGATACTCAAGTGGAACCAACATCTCTTCCACCACAAGAAATCCTGCATTCAGTCTTACAAAAATCCTGGGAAACACCTTATACAATTGCAGCTGTTTCCAGGAAAACAGACATAAAATTTCGTATGAAGAAAGCATCACTAAACACTCATAACCTCACCCAAACCCACCTAAACACTCTACCGCATTTACCTTACGCATCAATTATAGTAGAGTCGGCGTTGCAAAGGTTCAAGAAAACAAAGTTGCATACCACTTTCCCACCAGGGAAAGACAACAAATATTTAGATGAGTTTGGTAGGAAAATATTTCATAACTCAATATTAACTGCACGAATTATGCAACATCAGTTCTACATGGTACAATATCTATATGAGTGCATGCAAGCTATGAAAGGTATACATTCCTCAGTGGCGGAACAGATACCTCAGCCTCTTCATGATATGGAAGAGTGTTCTCGACACCCTCTTGAGGTCAATCTATGAAGCACATGAAACATCATCCAGGGGCATCTGCAACAGCCATTGCAGCCCAAAGACTAGCATGGTTACGTTCAAGTTCGATACGTGAAGACTTGCACAAAAAACTAACAAACCTCCCATGTACAGGAGATAACCTGTTCGGAGAGAAAGATTTCAGGGACGCAGTAAGTAAATTAAAAGAAGAAGCTCTAGCAGTACAATCTCTAACATCGAATCCTATTTATTCGACTACACGTCGTTATGTGGGATCCACTCGTAGGCAACCATATGCCAGAAGACCCTATAGATCTTATCAATCTTTTCGTACCCAGCCATACCCGTCTTACCAGTGTCCTGCTCCACAAAACAATACATCAAATCAACGAAGAGGTAAACCACGTAACCAGAGACAGCAGGCACAACAGCCGACTGCTGCAGCAAAAGCGACTTCGTCTTTTTAGTTACTCAGCCGCCACCACAACATCAAGCTCCTCCGGGCAGAATTCGTTCTTGCCTGAAAGCATGGGAAACAATAACATCAGATCAATGGGTTCTGGAGATAGTACGTCAAGGTTACCAACTACAATTTGTCACAAAACCCATCTTGCCTCATCTTTCCACACTCAAAACTCACAGTTCCCATCCACAACTGGGGGAGGAAATTGCTTTACTTCACAAACAACAAGCAATTCGACAAATCCGCCCACACTCCAATTTAGCAGCATTTTATTCTCCGTACTTCCTCATACCCAAGAAGTCGGGGGGACTTCGCCCCATACTAGACCTAAGGGAATTGAACAAATTTCTCATCAAGGAGAAATTCAAAATGGTGTCTTTGAAGTCAATTCTTCCTCTCATTCAGACCAACGATTGGATGTGCTCCATCGATCTGAAGGATGCTTACACGCACATTCCAATCCATCCATCCTCGTGGCGTTACCTATGCTTTCGCTACAGGCATCAACACTACCAGTACAAAGTTCTTCCCTTTGGCCTTTCGGCTGCACCCAGAGTATTCACCAAATGCATGATAGTGGTGGTGGCTCATCTCAGGAAACAAGGTATAATCATCTTTCCATATCTGGACGATTGGCTCATAATAGCCTCAACTCCAAACATCTTACTGGATCACCTCCATCGGGTGATACACTGTTTGCAAGAACTAGGGTTGGTGATCAAATTTCAGAAATCACACCTACAACCAACACAACAGTTGCAGTTCATAGGCGCATGCCTGGATACTACGTGCAACAGAGCATACCTCCCAGTCGACAGAATATCACATTTCCATCAACTTCTACACACCTTGAAACATACTCAGAGGCCGTCAGCAAGACAAGTCTTGTCTTGGCCATGGGCCACATGGCAGCGGCGAACTTCACGGTTCCCAACACCAGGTTACACATGAGACGCCTACAATGGGGTCTAAAGCGCCAATGGAAACAGCATTCACAACCATTGACGCAGAGGGTATCGCTGACCGCAGAAATGAAAAAAGATATAGCATGGTGGCTCCTAGATTCCACCCTGTCCAAAGGAGCGTTGTTCAGCCCCCCTCCTCACAATGCAGTCCTAACCACAGATGTGTCTCGCAAGGGATGGGGTGCACACCTCGAGATTTACGAAACCCAAGGGTTATGGACGATCTCAGAACAGAATCTACAAATAAATCTACTGGAACTCAGAGCAATTTGCAATGCATTGTGAGTCTTCCAAGACCACCTGAAAGGACGCAGGGTCATGATCTACACAGACAACCAAGTAGCGATGTTTTACATCAACAAACAAGGAGGGTCCGGTTCATGGTCCCTCTGCAAGGAGACCCTGACAATCTTCAAACACGCTCACAAGAATTGCATACATCTCCAAGCAACTTACCTACCTGGAATTGCAAACACAAGAGCGGACAGACTAAGCCGCATCTTTCATCCTCACGAATGGACACTCAATACAGAACTAGTCCAGGACATATTTCTGCAGTGGGGAACACTTTTGATAGATCTCTTTGCAACAGAGACCAATGCACAGGTTCCCAACTTCTGCTCCATACGACCAAGCCAATTCAGGATCGCCCAAGATGCCTTCCTCATTCCGTGGACGACAGGCCTTCTCTATGCCTTTCCTCCCATACCTCTCATAACAAGAACAATTCAGAAGTGTATAGCGGACAAAGCTTAACTGATACTCATAGCCCCGGCCTGGCCGAGGCAGCCATGGTACAGTTTCCTGCTTCGACTATCCATCAAGGATCCAATTACATTACTGAATCGACAAGATCTTCTCTGCCAAGATCAAGGGACACTTCTACACCCGCTACACTCATCTCCACACTTGACAGCTTGGAGATTGAGAGGCTCCTTCTGACAGAACAAGGAGTTTCCACTTCAGCACAATTCATTTTGTTACAATCAAGGAAACTCTCAACCAGGAAAAATTATAGCTATAAATGGAAATGCTACTCTGCCTGGTGCACTTCCAACGGTGTACCACCAGTGGACTGCTCACTGGAGTTCCTGATTGATTATCTTCATACACTATATGTAGCTGGTCTAGCAACATCATCCATCAGAGTTCACCTCAGTGCCACAGGCGCCTATCATAGACCAATCAATGACATTCCTATATCCAATCACCCATTACTGACTCGTTTCATGAAGGGTTTAACACACATTCATCCTCCGATATCCAAACCTCCAGTTCCATGGAACCTCAACATAGTTCTGGAACAGCTCATGCTTTATCCCTTTGAACCCATGGACTCGGCACACATTAAATACCTCTCCTGGAAGGTGGTATTCCTGATTGCAGTAACTTCAGCACGAAGAGTTAGCGAGTTAGAAGCTTTGGTCCATTATCCTCCATACTTGCAATTTCATCACCAGAAGGTAGTTCTACGGATTTACCCGTCCTTCCTACCCAAAGTAGTTACCCCATTCCATCTCAATCAGACAATGGAATTACCAACTTTTTCCCCTAAACCGCATGCAAACGATAGGGAAAAGCTACTGCACACACTGGATTGTAAGAGAGCTTTAACGCCCTACAAAGACAGAACGAACTCGGACTCCCGTGTTTCTCAACTCTTTGTCTCCTTTGACCCAAAGGCACCTGGACTACCAGTGGCTAAACGCACCATCTCCAGTTGGATAGTGCAGTGCATCAAATTCTGCTACAACAAACAGAATTTACATTTACAATCTACTCCTAAAGCTCACCAAGTTAGAGCAGTAGCAACCTCCTTAGCACACCTGAAGAATGTGCAACCCATAGACATTTGCAAGGCAGCTACATGGTCATCACTGCATACCTTCACATCTCATTACTGCCTTGACCAGCAAACAGCCACTGATGCGAAGATAGGGCAAGCAATACTGCAATCTCTATCCTCCTGTCCACGGTGACTGCCACACTGTCAAAGATCACGTCCAAACACATATATCATAAATGACGTGATCGGGAGCTTGGGACTCCCATGACAGCATGGCTAATTCAGCCCTGCTATCGACGGGAAAAAGCAAGTTTGCTTACCGTAAACGATGTTTCCGTAGATAGCAGGATGAATTAGCCATGCTGACCCACCCTCCTCCCTGGCAGTCACCTAGTCTTCGACTACACTACAGCTTAATTACAGACTGAGGAGATTCCGTTACTTTCCTGCGCGGGAACACATGCGCAGCCGCAGAGAGCAAAGCTCTCTTCTCTGCTTTGACAAGCTCCGCCTCCCAGGCCTGATTGACAGATCCCCCATGACACCATGGCTAATTCATCCTGCTATCTACGGAAACATCGTTTACGGTAAGCAAACTTGCTTTTATGTACGCGCTAATCCCCTTTTCGCATTGACTGTTAGTCCAGCGCATACAAAATGCGTGGCCGATCACACGTTAACCTGTGTGCTAGGCTGAGCACACTTCATTGCATCTGCCCCTGAATGAGTTATATCCAGTGCTCAGTGAACATTCTCCCAGTCTCACTCAGGCTGGGGATAAGGCTAAAGCTGCAAGGAATCAAAGGAGAAAGTACAAGAGGGGGAGGACAAGGAGGAGCTACGGGCACTGTGGGACCAATGCAATATCGTGTGCCGAGTCTAGCGCACAGGTTAACCAGTGCTTGGATGAACGCTTTGGACGTGCATCCATAACCCCCGATGCAATAAGGGGATCAGCGCGTCCAAAACACGCGTCCACGCTCATCACATGTAAATTCCATGTAGATGAGGCTATTAGCTGTTACCCCACGATGTAAAAAATCCCCATGCGCCTCAGGAGCACTTTTTAATCTGCCAAATTTTACACCTGCCCAGAGGAGGCGTAAAGTCTTCCCGCACATCAAGGGCTCAATTTAAAAATAAAAAAACTGCTTTCAGTATCATCGCGATACTAAGTAGGAAGAACCACAGAAAGCAGCACCATGCAAAAAAAAAAGTCTTGACATATAAAAAAAAATTTCGGGGGGCACAAAATACCCCCATAATATACACACTCCAGACCATGTATATTGTGTGCGTATTGTGCCAGTAAATTAGCTGCTGCAAGTGTTATGACCGCCGGCCGCGGCAGACCGCGACCGGGGCCGGTAACTCACCATGGCGGCAGGGCCAACCGCAGACGCTGAGGCTGGTGTCGGCGGGACGCTTCCGCGGCAGTGCTGCCTCTCAAGATGGCCGCGGCGTTCTCTCTGCGTGATAGCCCCGCCCCCTGAAGCTTCCTAGGGGCGCACGGGCAGCAGGAGCTAGGCCTTAAAGGAACCCCTACAGGAAGTTAGGGGGGTTCCTTCCTGCAGACTTCATCTTCTGAATACTATTTAAGGCAAGGTCTAAGCTTTCAGACCTTGCCTTGGCTTTGTGGCTCTGGTGGTATTCCTGCTTGTGGTTCCTGAATTGCTCCTCCATGTTGTGATCCCTGGATTGGCTGTCGTTCCTGCTTGGCTCTTGACTCGACGGGTTACGGAATATTCTGGCTCTTGATCCCTGGACTGGCGGTGGTACTTTCTGGCTCTCGACCCCTGGACTGGCTGTGGAGTGTGCTGGCTCTTGTTCCCTGGACTGGCTGTGGTACTTCCTGGCTCTTGACCCCTGGACTGGCTGCGGAGTGTGCTGGCTCTTGATCCCTGGACTGGCTGTGGTACTTCCTGGCTCTTGACCCCTGGACTGGCTGCGGAGTGTGCTGGCTCTTGTTCTCTGGACCGGCTTTGCGTTCCTCTCCTCTCTCGACCTGCTGGAGGCGCCAGCTTCTGTTCTCACGACCTGCTGGAGGCGCCAGCTATCTGGATTTAACGACCTGCAGGAGGCGCCTGCATCCAGATCTTCATCAATCACCTCCAGCGACCTTCGTGATTGGCCTCGCCTTCCGACGAGAGAACTTCATTCCTCGCCAGACCAAGGGTCCACCTTCCAAGTCAGAATAGCAAGATAAAAGGGACAGTCATAAATTGAGCATCCCTTTTGGTAACTTGCACACACAGGGCACTTAATATTAATTTATTCATTGCTTCACTTACTGCCAATTGGTCCATTCACTGACATATGTCAGTGAAAAGGACAAATTGGGAACAGCCCTGCCGAGGGTGGGGAGGGAGCTCTGGCCAGGCTATTGTGGACTCACAGCCACTTCTCCTGGGCGCCCGATGCAGAGTGCTAGAGACGCACAAATTATCCATTGTGCGTCCCTTTTAGCACAATGGATAATTTGCGCATTCAAAAAAGTTTGACCACTTTGCATGCATGGCCTTTGAGGAGTGGCATCCATGGCTGGAAGGCACACAGCACCAAATAACTCATGTCGTCCCCGCTGGGAAAACAGTGGTGCCGCTGGGAATGAGAAAGAAACTGCTAAAGTGGGCACATGACTCCCGTCTGGCGGGCCACCCTGGGCAAGGCTGTACATTAGCCATGCTCCAACGTTTCAACTGGTGGCCTACTATGAAGATTGATGTCCAAGCTTACATGGCCTCCTGCGCCACCTGTGCGAGACAAAAACCTCCTGCCGGACGTCCCTGGGATCTCCTTCAACCTCTGCCTTTACCAGAGGAACCTTGGACGCACATCACGACCGAATTTGTGGTAGACTTACCTCCTTCTGCAGGAAACTATACGATCTGGGTGACCGTTGATAGATTCTCAAAAATGGCACATTTTGTGGCCCTACCAGGTTTACCATCCGCTGCTGAACTGGCTAAATTATTCGTGAAGCACATCTTTCGCCTCCATGGCATGCCCAAACACATTTTGTCTAATAGAGGCATCCAGTTTACTGCAAACTTCTGGAGAGCTCTGTGTCGGAAGTTCGACATCGCATTGGACTTCACCTCGGCCTATCACCCGCAGTCCAATGGCCAAACCGAGCGAATGAATCGGATGCACAAACAATTCCTATGCTCATATGTGAATACTAGACAAAGTGACTGGGCAGAATTACTCCCTTGGGCTGAATTCGCCCTAAACTCTCACCCAGCTGCTGCTATGGGATCTATGCCTTTTCAGGTGGCGTATGGTCGCCAACCATTACCTCCGTTACCTCTGCCACTCTCCGTGACATCTCCAGCAGCTCAAGTCACCGCAATGGAATTACAGCAATTGTGGAAACAGACTAAGGAGCTACTCCTCAAGGCGGGCCAAAGGGCCAAAAAGACTTACAATGCTCACCACAGGAAGGCACCTCAATTTCAGCCTGGGGATAAGGTATGGCTTAGTACAAAGTTCCTCCACTTAAAGCTACCCTCTGCACGTTGTGCTCTGCGTTACGTTGGACCTTTTGCCATCCTCCGATGCCTTGGGAATTTGACTTACAGTTTGAAGCTACCGCCATCCATGAAGATTCATGCCTTCCACGTGGCACTACTGAAACTTCTCGTCCTGTCTGAATTTTCCAACAAAGCACCGGAGCCAGGACCTCTTGATGCCAAAGAAGATATCGTGTATACCGCTGTTGACATACTGGATGTACGCAGGAGAGGTAAACATTGGGAGTACCTTATCTCCTGGAAGGGATACAGACCGGAGCAGAACTCCTGGGAGCCCATGGCCAATATCATGGATAAAGACATGATCCATTGCTTCCATCAGTCTCATCCTCAGAAGCCGAAACCCCTTAGGAGGAGCTCTTGGAAGGGGGGTACTGTTGCACCCGTCGGTTGCAGACGGCTGCGCCCTCTATTGCTCACCTTTTTCCTGCTTGACTCTGTTCCTTTTGGGAAGATGGCTGCCTCCGCTTCTCCACGCCGACCCCTCCAGTGAACTCAGTCCGGCATGGGCGATCGCGTTCGCCATCTTTCTCCCGGAGTCACCTAGGGCACGCGCGAGCAGCCCCATCCTTTACGTGCATTATGGCGGGAACCTCGGGGGCGTCCCCACCGCATTACATCATGAGTTCTGGTATTTAAACTCCGTTCACAATTCCTAATACGAGTTAACAAGGAATCCTCCATGCTGATCTCTCTGCGTTAGCAGACGCTGCCGCTCTGTGTTCTCGCGCTCCAGGACGACTTAGGTATCCGCTCCTCGGGGGCCTTGCCTCGCTCCTGTCTACCCTCTGGGGTTGCCATCCACATTCACGGATGCCTAAGGTACCCGCTCCTCGGGAGCCTTATTTCGTCCTGGACCTCCGCTCCTCGGGGGTTCTCTCCTACAACAACTGCCAGTATCAGAGTGAGTACCATCACTCCAGTTCTGTCTCTGCATTGTCTCATCTCTCTCTACCTAGATCCTCGGCCTAGCCCACACTGCGGACCACTACCGGATCTGTTCTCACTGGCCTTCCATCTAGGCCTGGGTTTTCGGCCTACCCCGCTTTGCAGACCACTACCGGACCCATCTCCCTCTCGGGACCTGGTGAGACTGTGAGACTGCCTTGCCACTCTGCAGCTTTCAGATGGAACATTGCCATCAGAGATCTCCTCTTCTGGCTGGGATCATTGCCCGTTCCTTGGGTTACCATCTATGTTGCAGTATAATAAAGACTACCTTTCTCTGTGTCCATCTCTGCTTGGAGCTAGCCTATCACTGCAAGTTCCCATAGGGCTCCGCCCTGTGGGAGGTGCCATCTCTTGCAGCGACCAAGGGTCCACACCTCAAAACATAACTGTGTGGGTGAGAATGGGAGTCTGGGTAAGAATAGGAGTCTGGGTTTGTGTGAGTGGGTGAGAATGGGAGCTTGAATGTGTGTATGTGTGGGTGAGAATGGGAACTTGAATATGTGTATGTGTAGGTGAGAATGGGAGTGTGGGTGAGAATGGGAGTCTGGGTTTGAGTGTGTGGGTGAGAATAGGTGCCTGGATGTGTGTCTGTGTGTGCATAAGAATGTAAGCCTGGGGAGGGGTGAGAAAGTGAGAGCTTGTATGTGTCTGTAGAGAATGTGAGCTTGTGTGTGTGTGTGGGGGGGGGAGCATATGAGAGTGAGAGCTTGAGTGTGTGAGGGAGTCTGTGAGAGAAAGTGTGTATGTGTGTGTGTGGAAGGAAAGAAGACAGAAGTAGAAGAAAGACAGTGAAATGGAATTAGGAAATGAGCGTCAAGGGAAAAAATAGGAAAAAGAGACCAGGACCAACAGATTAGAAAAATACAAAGATCAGACAACAAAGGGAATGTGCATTTCTTATATTTTTGTATTTTGTTCTTTCTTCAGTATTCCACTGTTCAGAGACTTTAGTTTCTCAGGCTTTCTATTTTGGTTTTATCTGTATGTTTCTGTTTCTAATTTGTGGTCTCTTATTTCTATATTAGGTAAAGATCAGTCTCTGTTTTGCCTGTGTGTGTGACTGAAATGCAGTATTTCTGCTAGCATGTAGTTTCTCTGTAGTAGTCCAGCTTGTTCTGTTATTCCCGTAGGTGATGTATTAATGTTCTAGGGCCTGATGTAGTATTTGCATTGCTGTTTTTTTCATAAGGTTGCTATTATTTGAATCCTGAGAATCAGTGCTGTGACTGTATGACAAGATTCCAAATGCCTCTTTCTTTGCAAGAGTTTGTGTTACTTCACAAAATAGCAGTGGAGGGATATTTTTTGCTGAGGTGACACCAGAATTTGAAATTGTTTTTTCATGTTAGTTGTAATGTGAATTGCCCTAGCTCTGCGCTGCACCTGTTCTGATGATTAATTATATTTTATTGTATTTATGAAGATTTCTGGTTTTCTGCAAAGATGGTTCATGAAAGAATACATTAATTTTTGTTTTATTACATGATTGGATCTAATTATTTTCTATACTTGTGCATTTATAAACTGCAATAAATATAAAATAAATTCTGATTAATAAGGAATTTTTAATGCTGGTAAGTGCTTGAAATAATCGAGGTAAAATGTTTTAAAGTTTCACACATGATGCATAATGGCTGATGCAAATTACTTAGAAAGCCATTCTAGGGTGCAGTATATTGCATTATTTACCAATAAGAAAACAACTAGTAGTCTCAGATCTGCATGCCTACAGCCCATCCATGTTAACCTTGTGCCCACCCAAAAAAAATCTATTCTGGCTACGCTACTGTACTGAAGAGCTAGGAGATACCTGGGACTGACTGGACACTTAAATTATCCACATTATGGGAGGCAAGCTTACAACTGCCCCTTACCCTGGGAAAGGAGAGAAAAGATAATTGTCAAGAAACTGGATAATTGGCTTTTTACATCTAAACAAATTAAAGAACTGAAGAAGTCACAAATGTATTAAGGAACTTAATTGTACCATCTTGACATGAGGAGTGCAGCTGCAAATGTCATTTCATCATTGCATATCAATTCAACACAGTGTTGGAAACCAGCTTTTAGTGTGTTTCCTACTACATAAATAAGTCAGCACTGATCACTGCTGAATACAAGAACTTTATTCTAGGGAATAAGTACATGCATTGCACAGGGCCTAGAAGACTTGTCTTGCCCTAGCTCAGGAATCCTGACCACTCAGCTCTTGCAGCCTCATGGGAAGATGTAGAGTAAAATCTATGTATGAGATTTGGCCTCTGGGACTTCTGTATGGGACTACCAGCCTGGGGACTACGCATATGTTCCAGCCCACAGCAGAAATGATATCATTTCCACAAGCTCAGGCCAAATCAGCTGCTGCTGGATGGGAGATCTATATATATACATGTAGGCTACTGGTAAACCCAGGGGGAGGGAAAGAGGGGAAACCTGAAAAGCAGCCAGAGCAGAACAGATCCTGAATCAGTGAGAGATCCAGAGAAAGTTGTGCAGCAGTATCTGACCCTGAATGGTGGATGAGAGCTTGGAGGTAAGCCAGTGGCAGTACGTACTATTTGAGTCTGCATCCGGGGCTCGGGTGGTAGTGGTGGTGGTGCTGAGGGAAATCGTCCATCCTACTCAGCAGAGCATTCAGCAGTAGCACTGAGCTCCTGAAGGGATGGGCAGCAGTAAGCACTGCTCGGGTTGGGCAAATCGCACGGACTGGCAGCACTGGGTTCGGAGGCAGTGTTAAGCCAGTAGCAGCATCCAGGGGAGCAGACCACCTGTGTGATTGGGTCAGCGTGGGGACTGGATTGAGAGTAGCAGCCCCAGCAGTAAACACTACTTAGAAAGAGCCGCAGGTGACAGAAAAGGCCGGGAACTGTAATAGACATTGCTGTGCTGTGTTACTGTAAAATAAAAAATGCCACATTCTGTCAATGTATGACATCAGCAATTTTACAAATTAATACAAATATTAGCTATGCTGTCCCTTTTATTTAATCTGAGAGAGATGAGTGACCATGTGCTGGCTGTGGCATTTCTAGACAGAAGTATTTGGGGTGGCAATGAGGGGAGAGGGGGCAAGACAGGTATGGAGGGGAAGAAAGGTCCTTCTGAGCAATTTTAACAAAACCTGGCCAGTTTGAACCTCTCAGTAAAGGAACAATTAAAATTATTTGCTAGCCTCATTCAACCAATGCTTCTTTATGGCTATGAGAGTGAAGTGACCTCCAGTTCTGTAACACAACCTGCATCCACAGAAAGCACCTCAACAATGGACCTAAGCAGTTGACCCTTACAATTTACCTTGCAAAAACAAAAACAAAAAGCTTACATAATAACATAGTAATGACAGCAGAAAAAGACCAAATGGTCCATCCAGTCTGCCCAGCAAGTTTCTTAAGGTAGTAACTGCCGCTCCATGCAGGTTACCACAAATCTTATGTTAAGGGTAGTAATATTTACAATCAAAATGAAGCAACGATTGAACCCATAACTAGCAACTTTTTTATGGGGTGAGCAGCCTTCTTGATAATTCAGACAATGCTGCTTGAACGTGATTTGGTTTTGGACTTAGCCATAAAAGCAGTCCTGGGCCGTTACCTTAATGTCTGTATATCAGTAACCCGGACTGTAAAAGTCGGGGCCCAGCATTGGCTGTCTGAATCCAATTCCTTATTTTGCCCCCGCTGAAGTGGAGAGCGATGTTGCAGTTGCATCAAAAGCATCAAGGCTAATTGGTTAAGGGTAGTAATCTCATGCCTTCTGTTAAGGGGAGTAACTGCCGCTCCATGCAGGTTATTTCCGTGCAGCCTTGTCTTCATTTCCACCCTCTAGCCTTTAAGGATCCAGTGTTTATCCCATGCCCCTTTGAATTTGTATACTGTTTTCGTCCTCACTACATCTTCTGGAAGTGCATTCCAGGTTTCCAACACTCTCTCCATGAAGAAACATTTCCTGGTAATGGTTCTGAATGGGCCTCCCTGGAGTTTAATTTCATGACTCCTAGTTCTACTTTGCAACAGAAAAAGTTTGACATTTGTGCGTCGTTAATACCTTTCAGTTATCTGAAGGTCTATATCATAACTCCCCTGCACCTCCACTCTTCCACGGTATAGAAACATAGAAAATGATGGCAGAAAAGGACCAAACGGTCCATCCAGTCTGCCCAGCAAGCTTATGGTAGCATCTGCTGCACCATACAGGTCACACCCTTACTTAGTTTCCCAAACCGTCAAAGTCAGGGCAGTTTCCCAAACTGTCAAAGTCAGGGCCTTTGTTGGTTGCTGTCTGAGTTCAATTCTGTTACCTCTTGCCATTGAAGCAGAAAGCAATTTTGGAGTTGCATTCAAAGTATCAGGCTTATTGGTTAAGGGTAGTAACAGCTGCATCAGCAAGTTACCCCCATGCTTGTTTGTTTTCCCCCATGCTTATATGTTTTCCCAGACCGTAAATTCCAATATCCTTGTTGGTTGCTATTTGAATCTAATTTCCCTTTTCCCTCTTCCATTAAAGAAGAGAGTGATAATGGGTTACAACAACAGGTTAAGGGTAGTAACCATCACACCAGCAAGTTAACCCCATGCACTCTGCACTCTTGCCTTCATTTCCATCTTCTAGCCTTTAGGGATCCATAGTGTTTATCCCATGCCACTTTGAAATGCTGCGCGCGCATGTTATAAAATCGGGCGTAGATTTCTGTGCACGGGGTTGCGCCCTTTGTGAAGTAACATATAACTCTAACAAAAAGAAACTTAGAACCTAGCAAACTTGTCATACTGTAACAGCACTAACTCCAAAAACTCAAACAGTAACAACGTTACCTTTGAAGAGGCAGCACTGGAAATATTACACCATGCCCTAATTCACCAACATACCTATTTGGAAAACAGGACAAGCTAGGTGGCTATAGATCCCTCCACAGAAACTACATGCCAGCAGAATACCTCAGCTCAGTCACACATGCAGGACATAGACAGACTCTCGTCAAATATAATAAACAGACCATAAAGTATAAATAGAAACATACAGACAAAAACTGAACTGTAAACTGCACCAAGCCAGATTCTGCATGCAGTGCAACAATAGAAGAACAAAAACATTTCCATTCATCATAAAACAAACAATAACATCAAGAAATATAAAAGATCAACCATACTAATAAAAACAATAAATATTTCAAAACATCTGATGATTAGAATTAACATCCAATAATTAAAAACTCATAACATTTTTAAAAATGCATCAAAGATCAATAAAATATTTAAAAACAGACAGTTCAAATAACATCTAATTAAAATTAATAGGGATAAAAAAAAGTCCTCCGCTCTCCATAACTGGGAACTTTTGATTTCCAGTCTCCCTGAGATTGGCCTAAATTAGTGGGTTAGGGGGAGGGTGCACAAATTTTATCCTCTCTTTCTTACACACACTCTAACACACATTCATTCTTTCTCTTATACACACTCATATGTTCACTCTCACGCACACTTCATCTCTCACACACACACTCACACAGGCAGGCTCCTTTGCATATAGACCTGCAGGCAGGTTACCTTCTCTTTCACGCATGCAAACACACACACACACACATACAGGCTCTCCCTTTCTCTCACACTGACTCACAAGGGCAGGCATGCTGGGACTTAAACTGATTTCCCTATTGCATTCCCTAAAAAAAGCAAGACTATAAATACCTGCATGCAACACGATCAAACCATTACAGATGGTACAGAATTCTGCTGCCAGAATTCTAACAAGCACTAACAAAAAAGATCACATCACCCCAATCCTTAGTAATCTACATTGGCTTCCCATTAAACAAAGGATACTCTATAAGGTACTCACAATCATCCACAAAGCGACAAACAAAATAGCTCCCATCACGTTAAGCTTTCAACTCCAACCGCACACATCTTCCAGACCTATCAGAAGCGCTTACAAAGGATCACTGCATGCCCAACCAAGTAAAAATCATCTCTGAGCAAAAGAGCGCTATCCTTAGCAGGCCCCCACCAGTGGAACATGCTCCCCCCAAATCTAAGACTTGAACCCAATCATCAAGAGTTCAAAAAAAGGCTAAGACTCTTCTTTTCCAACAAGCCTTCCCAGACTCACAATCCTACCAAGACGGAAAGTCTTCCAAATAAGAAGTATCCCCTAATTATGGTCACCATACCAAGTCCTACCTTCAGGTCTCTGCAAATAAGAAGTATCCTCTTCAAATCCTCTGCAAATCCTCTGCAAATCCTCTGCAAATCCTCTTCAAATCCTCTGCAAATAAGAAGTATCCTCTTCCAAATAAGAAGTATCCCCTAATTATGGTCACCATACCAAGTCCTACCTTCAGGTCTCTGCAACTGGACAACAATCTTTGAGTTCTAAAAATTAATCTTATTTATATTTTCCTCTGCAACTAGACTACAATTTCTAAGTTCAAAAATTCATTTATCTTATTATTTATATTTGGCATGGTTAATATGTCACTATATCCAAGTTAAATATTTAAATTATACAGTTTATATTACATAATTTTATTAATTACAAGTAAAACTATTCTATATTATTGATTATCATTATGTTAAATTGTCATCCAGTTATAATGTTCCATATGTACCACTGTTCTATGTAAAGCCCCCTTATCTCTGTTGGGCAGTTTATCGTTATATGTAAACCGGAGTGATTTATAGTCTCTATAAGAACCTCGGTATATAAAAATTAAAAATAAATAAATAAATGCAGGGGAGTAAAACCAGGATTGGATCAACCTGTCCTCAAAATCTGGAGCCAGTTGGCAACCCTACCACACTCACAGGTAGGCACCCTCTCTAACACTCACATATACATGTAGATTCCCTTTCTCACACTTACAGGCAGGTTCTCTCACAATCACACCTAGGCCAGACCTCTCCTGCTTCTTTCTTCTGTTACCGTCTGCATAAGATCTGTTGGCAGCTCCTTCGGGGCCTCTCCATTTTCTGCCGCTGCTACGTTGGGGAGGTGGGTAGGAGCCCCTTCTGCTACTTCTCCTCATTTGCCAGCCCCCATGAGTGAATTCAAAACTTGTAGGGCTTGCATTTCCTTTACAAGGAGGATCGGTGGAATGGCTGTCACTTGTTACACATGTTGGATTTGGGTCCAGGTGGCACCCGGACTGAAGTGTGGTATGCGTGGCAGATTGAGGAAGTATGTGCTGCTGTGCATGTGAACACTTTAAAGGTAAACAATCCTATCTGAAACTGGGGTGTCACCGCCACCTCTTGCCACCTCAAGGTGACACCTATGATGCTAGTGGAAGTGATGTCACCACTGCAGGCTTGTACATATGGAGCTGCAGTGGAAAGTAAAAAAGGTGCCAAAAGTCCTGTGAAAATGAGGGCGAGGTCAGACATGTAGCAAGCAAGTAAACCAATTTCTCTTACTGCCAGTACTGCAGTGGTGAATGTGAGCTCATTACCCTCCTGCTCTGCAAGGCTGCCCGGCAGCAGGAAATCAGAGCAAAACCATTTAGAACACGCTCACCTCTGCTATTTCCATCAGACCTTGGAGGGCCCCCTCTCACCTGACCCTGGGGAGGGCAACATAACCCAATGTAGCCTTTAGGATAAAAGGTTCGCACATCCCTGGGTTACCAGACAACAATAGTCTGCTGCCATTGACATTATTACTATGGTCAAAGACCATTGCAGGCATTCAGAGGCTTAAGGCCGAAGAGCAGTGTGAGCTTCAAAAGCTTTTCCCAATTGACCAATTGTTTTGATTTCAGAGCAGAGACAAAATTTTGTGAGCTTTGAGGTAATAGCAGACTGTGTGGTATAGCCACTGCAGTGTCTACATGACAGGATGGTCATAGAGGGGAATGCCGGTGCTTTGACTAATCAGGGTAGCCAGTTTCCTCTCTGGGTCTTCCCCTTGCATACTCCCACCTTGCAATCACGACCTCGCACACTGCTTTTTTGAAAATCCTTAATAACACATTTATTTATTTATTTATTTTTAATTTTTATATTCCGAAGTTCTTGTAGGGACTACAAATCACTCCGGTTTACATACAACGAAGAACTGCTCAACAAAGAGCGGAGCTTTACATGGAACCGTATAACATATGGAACAGTATAACTGGTTGACAATTTAACATAGTGCTAAATAAAGTAATAATATTTTAACTGGTAATAAATAAAGAAATATAATATTTTATATAAGAAGTATAACTATTTAACGTAGCAATAAATATAAATATAAGCAGTGCCTAATATATATATGAAATAAAGTGAATTTTTGAGCTCAAAGATAATTGTCCAGTTGCAGATTCTTAAAAATAGTACTTGATACAGCGTCCATAGTTAAGGGATACCTGGTAATTAGGAAGTCTGTCAGTCACAGTAAGTTTGTCAGTAATTAGGAAATCTGTCAGTCACAGTAAGATTAAGCGTCTGGGAAAGCTTGTTGGAAGAGAAAAGTCTTCAGTCTTTTTTTGAATTCTTGATGACTGGGTTCTAGTCTAAGATCTGGGGGAAGCGTGTTCCACTGGTGTGGGCCTGCTGAAGATAGCGCTCGTTTGCTCAGTGATGATTTTATTTGTGGAGCATGCAGTGTTCCTCTGTATGCGCTTCTGATTGGTCTGGAGGAAGTGTGCGGTTGGAGTTGAGAGCTTAATGTGATGGGGGCTAATTTGTTTGTCGCTTTGTGGATGATAGTGAGTACCTTATAGAGTATCCTTTGTTTAATGGGGAGCCAATGTAAGTTCCGAAGGATTGGGGTGATATGATCTTTTTTGTTAGTGCTAGTTAGAATTCTAGCCGCTGAATTCTGAACCATCTGTAATGGTTTGATAGTGTTGGCGGGAATACCTAGTAGCAGGGAGTTGCAGTAGTCGAGCTTGGAAAGAATGATGGATTGTAGTACTAGCCTGAAGTCGGAGAAGTGAAGGAGGGGTTTAAGTTTTTTGAGGACTTGCAGTTTGTAAAAGCAGTCCTTTGTGGTATTGTTTACGAACTTTTTTAGGTTTAGATGATTATCTAGCCATGCTCCAAGGTCTCTGACTTCAGATGAGAACGAGTTGTTTGTTTGGTAGAGAAAGGCTGGAAGAGATTGTGCGTGGATCTTGGGAGACAATGAGCATTTCGGTTTTATTAGCATTCAATACTAAGTTGAGGCTTGAGAGTAGGTTTTTGATGGGCTGTAGGCATTCGTTCCAGTACGTGATGGTTTTTTGAAGGGATTCTGTGATCAGAAGGAGGATTTGTATGTCGTCTGCATAGAGGTAATGGGTAAGCTTAAGGTTTGAGAGTAGATGGCAGAGAGAGAGGAGGTAGATATTGAAGAGGGTGGGTGAAAGTGATGATCCTTGTGGGACTCCTTGCTCTGTCAGGATTGGATGCGATTCTTTGTTGTTTATCCTTACTTTGTAGAATCTGTTGCTTAAGAAGGAATGGAACCATCTAAGGGCTGTGCCTTTGATCCCTATGTTGGCTAGTTGGTCTATTAGAGTAGAGTGTTTTACCGTATCAAATGCAGCAGAAAGATCCAGAAGAATGAGCAGGTAAGATTGTTTATTCTCCAGATTAACGAGGATTGTGTCAGTGAGAGATAGTAAGAGTGATTCGGTGTTTAGGCGTTTTCGGAATCCATATTGAGCTGGGGATAGAATGTTATGATCTTCCAAATAATCTGACAGTTGCTTGTTGACAATTTTTTCCATCAGTTTGGCGATAAGTGGTAAGTTTGCGATGGGTCTAAAATTAGCTGGGTCTGATGGGCAAGCGTTTGGTTTCTTTAGTAATGGTTTCAGTATTGCCAATTTTAACTGGTTAGGAACTAAACCTTGAGAAAGGGATGTGTTGATAATTTCTGCAATTGGTTTTGAGATGGTGTTTGGTATGGCGATGAGGAGATTTGTTGGTATTGGGTCAGATGGGTGGGAGGAAGGTTTGAATTTTTTGAGTGTGTTTTCAATCTCCAGTGAAGAAGTGAGCTCGAATGAATCCAGGCTTGTGGTTTGTTGCGGCAAGGATGTGAGATGGTGTGTTAGGGTAAGGCTGTTGGATGTGATTGATTGGGTAAGGTTGGTGATTTTTGTTTTGAAGTAGTTGGCTAGTTCGTTTGCTTTGTTGAGAGCTTGGTGGTCTGGGATAGTAGGAGGAGATGGTTTGGTTAAAGAGGAGACGTAGGAGAAAAGAGCCTTTGAGTCGAATATAAAGTGGTCTATTTTTTTTCCGTAGAATTCTTTCTTTGTTCTAAGGATTGTATTCCTATAGTTGTTGAGGAGGGATTTGTAGATGGCATGTAAATAACAAATAACACATAAGAGAGATGGTTGGAAACATGCACTCATGTTAGTTTTCTGCTCTCATGGAATTATGCTGTCCTTCCACCTCCTCTCCTGGACTGCATTCGCTCTCCCATTTTTTCCCTGTATACTGACAAGCATTCCCATGTATCAGGCTTAGGTGTATACCCCTTGGAAGCATCAGGAGTCAAGAGAAAAGGAGAACTGGATATGCTCTGTTACAATCCCCCCTGTTGCTGTGCTACAGGAGGCATCTCACCCTTCCTCTGGAGGCCGCTCCGAAGCCAGGGCCTCGCCTGTGTACCATCCAGGATTTGTTCCAGGGCCTGGGAGGCCTAGCTGTTCTTGAGGTCTGCCTGTGGCTTGCTTGGCTCCGCTTGGATTTCCTGGTTTGGCCACGCCCTTCTCCCTAGGGGCCGGCCCGCGGCACTCCACTTCAATTATAGGGCCAGCGAGGGGCGGTCCAGGTGAACTCCTCCCATGGAGTTGCCTGCATACAGCAGTATAAAAGGACTTTCTTTTCAGTTCCTGTGGGCCTTTGGATTGGGTTCCACAGTTGTCTGTGTCTTCAGACCAGTCCAGGCCCTCCGTGGTCGCGCTTGTCTTGACGGCTCCCTGTCCTGTCTCTGCCTGTCGCCTTGATGTTTGTTCCGGATGTTCCTGATGTTCGTTCCTGATCCAGTTCCAGATGTTCCTACCTACTTTAGGCTGCCAGGAGTGCAGCAACCCACCGCTTCCTCTTCCCTGTGCTCGTCCCGCTCCTGTGACTGTAGGACAGGGTGGTCCGTGACCAGTCCAGCCGTGCTGGCTGTGTAGGGCGCCCTGAGAGACAGTGCCAATGTCTTCCTTCCCAGCCCTCGTCTGTGATGTCTTCGCTTCAGCCCTCGTCTATGATGTCTTGCTTCAGCCCTCGTCTATGATGTCTTCAGTGTTCTAAGGACTCTGTCTGCCCTCGTCCTCTGTCCGACCTGCCGCCCAATGCTGTTACCCAGCGGCAGGTCCGAAAGGGCTTGGAACAGTTGGAGGACCATTCATCAATCAACATTGGGTTGTTGGTTGCTATGGGCGTGCAGGTCCGGCTGAGGGTCAGACTCTGTTCCTTATTTCTGCTTCAGTACCTGCCTGGCTCTCCATGCTTGCATCGGCTCACCTCCCACGCAGCTCAATACTGTAAAGTGCGGTCGCGGTTACCCTGCTCCTAACCTGCTTTCTGCTCACTTTCCGGCCGCGTTAGCCCTTCCTGCGGTACACTATCCCCTTTAACCCATCCTTACCGCCTCTTTAAATCCCCGGGTAATCCCTTCCGCACGCGGCATGTATATCAGATGTAAACGAACGAATTAGCTATTTCCTCCCATACAGTAACGCGCGCCCCAACTATCGCTATTTTACCCTGCCATTTTGCCCCGCGTTTAACCTGCTAAATTACCGCCTACCCCTACCCCTGCGTAAGAGGCAAGGGTTAAGGGTAGACGGCAAACTTTCCCACAAAAGAAAACCTAAAAATGGGTATAAATACCTTGGATGTCACTTTCCGAATCCCCCATCTCCATGCGGGCGGGCGGGCGAGTGTGCGGTCATCGAGGCGGGAGCCGGCGGGTGGGCGTGCTGTCATTGAGGCGGAAGCCGGCGGGCGGGTGGGCGCGCGTTCATCCAGGCGGCAGCAGGAGCCAGCGGGCGCGTGTTTATCCAGACAGCGGCGGTGGGAGCCGGCGGGCGCGCGTTTATCCAGGCGGCGGTAGTGGGAGCCGGCGGGCGCGCGTTTGTCCAGGCGGCAGCGGTGGGAGCCGACGGGCGCGCGTTTGTTAGGCGGCGGTGGTGGGAGCCGGCGGGCGCGCGCGCGTTCATCCAGGCGGCAGCGGTGGGAGCCGGCGGGCGCGCGTTCGTCCAGGCGGCGGCGGGAGCCGGCGGGCGGGCGCGCGTTCATCCAGGCGGAGGGAGCCAGCAGCGAAAGCGGCCTCCAGCAACCCCCGTCGGCAGTGAATGAATGCACGCCTGTGTACGCCCGTGCAATTTCGGCGCTCAAGGCAGGGCATTAGAGGACGCCGACGTCACGTGCCATGACGTCAAACATCGTGACGTCACGCCTTGAGCGCCGAAATTGCACGGGCGTACACAGGCGTGCATTCATTCACTGCCGGCGGGGGTTGCTGGAGGCCGCTTTCGCCGCTTGGTCCCTCCGCCTGGATGAATGCATGCCCGCCCGCCGGCTCCCGCCGCCGCAGCCTGGATGAACGCGCGCCCGCCCGCCGGCTCCCGCCGCCGCCTGGACGAACGCGTGCGCACCCACCCGCCGGCTCCCGCCTCGATGACAGCCCGCCGGCTACCGCCTTGATGAACTCGCTCCCGCGTCGAACACGCGCCCGCCGACTCCCGCCAGTAAGTGTACTTTTTTTACACTTTTGTTTTAATTTTCGCCTACGCCTTGCTTCGGGAGGGGGGGAACCATCCACTTCCTGGTACCTGTCATTTCAAATGTCAGTTGAAATGACATTTGAAATGACAGGTACCAGCGCACCCAGGATACTATATAGGCGCTGTATTAAGCGCCTATACAGTAAAATGGGTTGCGCAGGCCTAATCCTTTGCCTAACGCTTCGCAGACGCGGCTTGCAATTGCAAGCAATTTAAATAGAGTATCAAGCGGTATGTGAGCAGGACTGTGCGTGCGGGGAACGAGGGTGCGCCCGGCACTGCTGCACTCTTTCTAACGTGGCCTTACTGTATTGACCTGACAGTGTGGCTTGGGACTCCTCCCTGAGTCTTGCCGTGGCCCAAGGGCTCACTCCACCTGCTCTAGAGGCGACCGCGCTCCTCGCGCTCATAACCGAATCCGAAGGCCATGAGCTCGGTGAGCTGTGCTTGTGAAGGACTTGTTTGGTCCCAGAATTTTTTTCTTTCTTCGTCTTGGTTTTCGTCTCACGACCTGCTGGAGGCGCCAGCCTCTGCCACGGATTACGACCTGCTGGAAGCGCCAGCTTCTGCCACTGATTACGACCTGCTGGAGGCGCCAGCTGTCTGGGTTCCCACGACATGCAGGAGGTGCCTGCACCCAGACCATCTGCTCCTTGTTCCCAGGATGGAGTTCCACGACCTGCAGGAGGCGCCTGCGCACCTCCTGATATTGCTGTAGTTTGCGCCCCGCCCTGCCCCCCCCCCCCCCCCCCCCTTGTTTCTTGCTTTTGCTTGTTTCTGCTGTGGTTCTGCCTTTGCTCTTTTCTTGCTGTGGTCTTGCTCTTGCCCTTTGCTGTTGTTGCTCTGGTTGCGCTTGTCCGTGCTGTGTGTGGTTGCGCTTGTCCGTGCTGTTTTCCCGTCTGTTGCTCGTCTGTGCTGTTCTCTGTCTGTCCTTTGTTTTATTTTGCTTCCGCTTGTTGTTTCCCGCTTGTGGGTTCCCGTCCTCCTCGTTCCCGCGTTCTGTTCCCTCGCTTCCTGTCTCTCCCTCTTCGCTCTTTCGCCCTTCGCTCCATCGCTTTCCGCTCTCTCGCTCCTTGCTCTTTCGCTCTTGGCCTCCCTTGCTCTTCGCTCTCTCGCTCTCCGCTCCCTTGCTCTCTCGCTCTCCGTTCCCTTGCTCCCTGCTCCCTCGCTCTCCGTTCCCTTGCTCCCTCTTTTGTGTTTTTGTGTTGTCAGTCGCTGCGGTCACCTTTCACTCGGTCGCTGCTCGCTGCGGTCACCGTTCGCTCAGTCGCTGCTCGCTTGGTCTCGTGCTCTTTCGTCCCTCATTGTGCCTTCAGTGGTTTGTGCTGTTGGTTGGTGGTTTGTGGTGTGTGCTTGCTTGCTTGTTGGTTGGTGGTTTGTGGTGTGTGCTTGCTTGCTTGCTTGGTGGTTTGTGGTGTGTACTTGCTTGCTTGCTTGGTGGTTTGTGGTGTGTGCTTGCTTGCTTGGTGGTTGGTGGTTTGTGGTGAATGCTTGCTTGCTTGTGGTGAGTGTTTGCTTGCTTGCTTGGTGGTTGGTTGTTTGTGGTGTGTGCTTGCTTGCTTGTTTGTTTTCTTTGCTTGCCTTCTGTTTCTGGTCCTTCTGAAAGGGGGGGACGGACCCCTTTGAGGGGGGTACTGTTACGAACCCCCCTGTTGCTGCGCTACAGGAGGCATCTCACCCTTCCTCTGGAGGCCGCTCCGAAGCCAGGGCCTCGCCTGTGTACCATCCAGGATTTGCTCCAGGGCCTGGGAGGCCTAGCTGTTCTTGAGGCCTGCCTGTGGCTTGCTTGGCTCCGCTTGGACTTCCTGTTTCGGCCACGCCCTTCTCCCTAGGGGCCGGCCCGCGGCACTCCACCTCAGTTATAGGGCCAGCGAGGGGCAGTCCAGGTGAACTCCTCCCAGGGAGTTGCCTGCATACAGCAGTATAAAAGGACTTTCTTTTCAGTTCCTGTGGGCCTTCGGATTGGGTTCCATAGTTGTCTGTGTCTTCAGACCAGCCCACGCCCTCCTTAGTCTTGCTTGTCTTGATGGCTCCCTGTCCTGTCTCTGCCTGTTGCCTTGATGTTTGTTCCGGATGTTCCTGATTGTTCGTTCCTGATCCAGTTCCTGATCCAGTTCCAGATGTTCCTACCTACTTTAGGCTGCCAGGAGTGCAGCAACCTGCTTTAGGCTGCCAGGAATGCAGCAACCCACCGCTTCCTCTTCCCTGTGCTCGTCCCGCTCCTGCGACTGTAGGACAGGGTGGTCCGTGACCAGTCCAGCCGTGCTGGCTGTGTAGGGCGCCCTGAGAGACAGTGCCAATGTCTTCCTTCCCAGTCCTCGTCTGTGATGTCTTCACTTCAGCCCTCGTCTATGATGTCTTCGCTTCAGCCCTCGTCTATGATGTCTTCAGTGTTCTAAGGCTCTGTCTGCCCTCGTCCTCTGTCCGACCTGCCGCCCAATGCCGTTACCATTGCCGTTAACATTGCGTTGTTGGTTGCTATGGGCGTGCAGTTCCGGCTGAGGGTCAGACTCTGTTCCTTATTTCTGCTTCAGTACCTGCCTGGCTCTCCTTGCTTGCATTGGGACTCCTCCCTGAGTCTTGCCATGGCCCAAGGGCTCACTCCACCTGCTCTAGAGGCGACTATGCTCCTCGCGCTCGTATCACTCTCACTTTCAGTCAATGCATTTTTGGGTTTCTGTGCACAAGAGCATGAGCACACTATTTATCAAAACCATGCTAACTCTTTTTGCATCACATGTTAAATGGCTTTTTAAAAAACCCCGTTAAATTCTTTTGTATGCCTATGCTAAAATTAGCTTTGCACAAGAATTTCATCAGCCAAATGCAATTGTCTTTTGGGGGTATAGTGTATATGCTCAGTCAAATAAAGGGGTGTTTTGCTATGCATGACCTTAAAGATTAATGACAACAGTTTATATTTCTTACAGTATTCGATCAGTAACTAATGGAGCGATTTTAGAAATGGAGATATATGATCATCGCTCACGGAACTGATCCGTTAAAAGCGCCAAGCCAGCAGGCGCCGCACGCCGAAGGGGCGCAACAAAGGGGCATTCCCTTTTGTGCACCCCTTCGTGCATCCCCTAGTTTTAAATATTCCCCTTGTTATCTTTTATCCCTTGTTAACAATTTCTTCTTTATAATTGTTTTACATTTCTGACAAAGGTAATGTATGCTTTTTAGTATAATTTGTTGATTGTTCTATGTAACGCTCACAGGCGAAGTTATGTTTTATTGGAAACCGGTGTGATCTGTATTTTATACAGGAATGTCAGTATATAAAAGTTAAAAATAAATAAATAAATAAATATTCCCAAACATCCAACAGAAGTCTAGCCAGGGCTGGATTTAAAATTATGGCACCCACAGACAGAAGATTCAAGGTAGGAGGATTTTCCTTTGGTAATCAGAGAGTAGTGAGTGAGTGGGGGGAATCCCATATTTTTCAGTGCCTTTGGAATTTGGTGCCTTAGGCACATGTCTGTTGCCTATTCCTAAATCTGGCCCTGAGTCTAGCTGTCTGATTTTGTATTTTCTAAGGCCAATATTCAGTAAGCTCATTAGCTTACTGAATATTGGCCTTAGAAAATACAAGCTATCCGGCTAAGCTTAGTTGGATAACATGTGCCAGATATTCAGCAGAATAAACACTCCATCAGATATCCCCAAATAAAGTTATCTGGCTACCTTTAGCTGGATTACTTTAAACCTAACTAGCCATCTTTTGAATATCATGCATAATTTTGAAAGTGGCCAGGCTTGCTAGAGCACAGTGATCCCAGTGATTTTTTAAAGTTACTGGTTGGTTGAGAGGGAGAGGGTGAGGTTGGGGATGGTGGAGGGAGATATCTGAAGGCTCACTGGCCTACAATAATGCTGATTGTTTTGGGGGGCTGGAGGAGCCAGCATCAATCTGTTGAGTTGTGGACCCTTGAGCCAGCTAGAGGGTGAAGTGGATCTGTTGATGGAAGGCCTGCAGCAAGACTCGTAGCCAGGAGGCAGAACAGGGCCAGGAAACCAACCCCTGTTCACCGCAGGTTGAGCCCTTGGGTACTGAGGGGGCCGGCAGGACTTAGGCGGTAGTCTCCTGGTGAAGAAGAATCTGAAGAACTGTCTGAGGCGAGGCAGGTGGAAATGAAGAGGATCCAGAAGATGTCCAGAGGTTGTGGCAAGCAGCAGTAGTGCAGTACGAGGAAACGGACCAGCAGTCAGGGCAGGCGGCAGGCAAGGGAAACTGGAGACAAGCCAGAGGTCAAGACTTGCAGCGAAGCAGGAATTCCAGAGAACGTACTGAGTCAGGAGCCAGAGAGACAAGCCAAGGGATACATTTTAAAAGACAGCGCGCATGCGTACTTTTGTTCGCTCATCAGGCGCAAACAAAAGTACGCTGGATTTTATAAGATACGTGGGAATGGAGGACACTGAAGTCAGCTGGAGCAGCCCCGAGGTAGGGAGAGGGACTGGCCGCAGACCTCCGTGGGCCAGGACCGCAACAGTATCCCCCCTCCTATGTCTCCTCCCCAGGGGTCTAGGTTTAGCAGGATGATCCAAGTGGAATCTCTGGAGAAGAGATTTGTCCAAAATGTTGGAAGCAGGTTCCCAAGTGTTCTCTTCAGGTCCACAACTCTCCCAAGAGAGGAGGCACTCCCATCTCTTATGACAGAACTGCACGTCTAAAACATCTCGCACTTGATAAATGGTCTCTTCCTCTGCCATGGTCTTAGAGTGTTCAGGAGGTTTTTTTGGAAGACTGACAAAACCAAAGGTTTGAGTAAGGACACATGGAATACACTGTAAATCCTTAAGGAGGACGGGAGGCGTAAGCGATAGGAAACCGTGCCCACTCGCTCCGTGACGACAAATAGACCTATGTATTTAGGAGCTAGGCACATGGATGGAATTCGCAAATGAATGTGTTTGGTGTTTAACCAGACTTTATCTCCAGGAGAGAACACAGGAGCAGGGCGCCGATGCTTATCTGCATACTTTTCAGCGGTAGCGGCCATCTGCTGCAACTTGGTCTGTGTAGATTCCCAAAGGTCTCGCAGCTGTTGGGCTGTAAGTTGTGCCGCCAGAGATGGTACTGTCAGAGACAGGGGCAAGGGAGGATTGAGTTGTTTCCTGTATACAAGCTGGAAAGGGGAAAGTCCAGTAGCCAAATGGCGATGGTGATTATACGAGAATTCTGCCCAGGGTAATAAGGCCACCCAATCATCTTGTTTATCTCCTACGAATGCTCGGAGAAAGGCCTTTAAAGACCGATTAGTGCATTCCGCTTGACCATTGCCCTGCAGATGAAAGGCAGAAGTAAAGTCCAATCAGACCCCGAACATTTTACATAGTGCTTTCCAATACTTTGCAGTAAACTGTGAGCCTCGGTCGGAGGCGATATGAAACGGAAGTCCATGTATACAAAATATATGGTGGGTAAAAAATTTTGCTAGTTCGGATGCAGTCAGCAGCTTGGGTAGAGGCACAAAGTGAGCCATTTTAGAAAATCTGTCAACTGTAACCCATACTACAGTTTTCCCATCAGACAGCAGTAGGTCTACTACAAAGGCAGTAGAGAGATGAGTCCATGGTTCGTTGGAATGGGTAAAGTTGTAGAAAACCCCATGGACGACCAGGCACGGGTTTCTGTTTAGCATAGGTGGGGCAGGAACTGACATACAGCTGAACGTCTCTCTTGACTTGAGGTCACCAGTAATACCTGGTTAACAGTTCCAAGGTTCGTGCCTTACCAGGATGTCCCGCAGTCAGAGAATCATGAGCCCACGATAGAACCTTTCTTTGTAGGCGGAGAGGGATCACAATTTTACCTATGGGGACCACATCCATGGCGGCAATGAGAACCTTGGCTGTATCTAGGATGTATTGAGGTGGGTTAGGCATGTCCTCTGTCTCTGTGGTACGGGATAGGGCGTCTGCCCGGATATTTTTAGAAGCGGGTCTGTAGCATAGTGAAAAATTGAAACTGAAGAATAAGGAACATCGGGCTTGTCTCGGATTGAGGCATTGAGCTCGACACAAGAATTCCAGATTCTTCTAATCCGTATAAACGATGATAGGATGTTGGGCCCCCTCCAGCCACTGGTGCCATTCTTCAAATGCCAGTTTAATGGCCAGCAGTTCCTTATCTCCTATGCTGTAATTCTTCTCGGCCGCCGAGAATTTTCGAGAAAAGTATGAGCACGGTAGTAATTTCATCTTTATTGGATATTTGACTGAGAACAGCCCCCATGGCTAGATCAGATGCATTAACCTCCACAATGAACTGGTGCTGAGGCTCTGGATGGTTTAGGCAAGTGTCCAGAAGGAAGGCCTCTTTAAGATTCTGAAAGGCATGTTGTGCTACCAGAGGCCAAAACTTGGTATTTGCTCCTTTCTTGGTGAGGGATGTGAGTGGAGTCACCTTTTGAGAGTAGTGCGGTATGAATTGCCGGTAAAAGTTGGAGAACCCAAGGAAGCATTGGAGAGCCTTGATGCCTACTGGTTGAGGCCAATCCTTAATCGCTGCCACTTTGTCAGGGTCCATGTGGAAGCCTACAGAAGTCACAATATATCCAAGGAACAGCAGGGATTCTTGCTCAAATTGGCATTCTCCAATTTGGCGAAGAGACGGTTGTCTCGAAGCTTCTGTAAGACTCTTAAGAACATAAAAACATAAGAAATTGCCATGCTGGGTCAGACCAAGGGTCCATCAAGCCCAGCATCCTGTTTCCAACAGATGCTAAACCAGGCCACAAGAACCTGGCAATTACCCAAACACCTAGAAGATCCCATGCTACTGATGCACTGATGCAATTAATAGCAGTGGCTATTCCCTAAGTAAACTTGATTAATAGCAGTTAATGGACTTCTCTTCCAAGAACTTATCCAAACCTTTTTTGAACCCAGCTACACTAACTGCACTAACCACATCCTCTGGCAACAAATTCAGAGATTTATTGTGCGTTGAGTGAAAAAGAATTTTCTCCAATTAGTCTTAAATGTGCTACTTGCTAACTTCATGGAATGCCCCCTAGTCCTTCTATTATTCGAAAGTGTAAATAACCGAGTCACATCTACTCATTCAAGGCCTCTCATGATCTTAAAGACCTCTATTATATCTCCCCTCAGCCGTCTCTTCTCCAAGCTGAAAAGCCCTAACCTCTTCAGCTTTTCCTCATAGGGGAGCTGTTCCATCCCCTTTATCATTTTGGTTGCCCTTCTCTGTACCTTCTCCATTGCAACTATATCTTTTTTGAGATACGGCGACCAGAATTGTACACAGTATTCAAGGTGTGGTCTCACCATGGAGCGATATAGAGGCATTATGACATTTTCCGTTTTATTAACCATTCCCTTCCTAATAATTCCTAACATTCTATTTGCTTTTTTGACTGCAGCAGCACACTGAGCCGACGATTTCAATGTATTATCTACTATGACGCCTAGATCTCTTTCTTGGGTGGTAGCTCCTAATATGGAACCTAACATCGTGTAACTACAGCAAGGGTTATTTTTCCCTATATGCAACACCTTGCACTTGTCCACATTAAATTTAATCTGCCATTTGGATGCCCAATCTTCCAGTCTTGCAAGGTCCTCCTTTAGTGTATCACAGTCTCCTTGTGATTTAACTACTCTGAATAATTTTGTATCATCTGCAAATTTGATAACGTCACTCGTCGTATTCCTTTCCAGATCATTTATATATATATTGAAAAGCACCGGTCCAAGTACAGATCCCTGAGGCACTCCACTGTTTACCCTTTTCCACTGAGAAAATTGACCATTTAGTCCTACTCTCTGTTTCCTGTCTTTTAACCAGTTTGTAATCCACGAAAGGACATCGCCTCCTATCCCATGACTTTTTAGTTTTCGTAGAAGCCTCTCATGAGGGACTTTGTCAAACGCCTTCAGAAAATCCAAATACACTACATCTACCGGTTCACCTTTATCCACATGTTTATTAACCCCTTCAAAAAAATGAAGCAGGTTTGTTAGGCAAGACTTCCCTTGGGTAAATCCATGTTGACTGTGTCCCATTAAATCATGTCTTTCTATATGCTCTACAATTTTGATCTTGAGGATAGTTTCCACTATTTTTCCCGGCACTGAAGTTAGGCTCACTGGTCTATAGTTACCCGGATCACCCATGGAGCCTTTTTTAAATATTGGGGTTACATTGGCCACCCTCCAGTCTTCACGTACAATGGTTGATTTTAATGATAGGTTACAAATTTTAACTAATAGGTCAGAAATTTCATTTTTGAGTTCCTTTAGTACTCTAGGATGCGTACCATCCGGTCCAGGTGACTTGCTACTCTTTAGTTTGTCAATCTGGCCTACTACATCTTCCAGGTTGACAGTGATTTCGTTCAGTTCGTCTGAACGAACGAACGTCTGACTCATCACCCCTGAAAACCAACTCCGGAACTGTTGGCGATGTGTGGCAAGATCGTTAGAATATATCAACACATCATCCAGATATACTATGACAAAGGTATGCAGCATATCTCATAGTACTTCATTCATTAGGTTTTGGAAATCCGCAGGAGCATTACATAAGCCGAATGGCATGACCAGGTACTCATTATGCCCGTCACGAGTGTTGAAAGCGGTTTTCCATTCATCTCCTTGTCATATCCTCACAAGGTTGTATGCTCCCTGGAGATCAAGCTTGGTGAAGAACTTAGCTCCTTGTAGCTGATCTAAGAGCTCCAGAATAAGTGGCAATGGATATCTGTCTTGTTGAGTGATGGCATTGAGACCACGGTAGTCTATACAAGGTCTGAGTGAACCATCCTTCTTTGCCACAAAAAAGAAACCGGCTCCAGCCAGTGAAGTGGAGATTCGGATAAAGCCACGGTCAAAATTCTCTTGGATATAGCTAGACATGGCTCGAGTTTCAGGAAGAGATAGAGGGTATACACTCCCTTTGGGAGGCATGGTGCCCGGCAGCAAGTTTATGGCACAATCAAAGGGTCAATGTTCTGGAAGGAGTTCAGCCTTTTCTTTAGAGAAGACATCCATGTATTCCAAATATTGGTCAGGCAAAGATAGAGGAATAGTCAGAAGCGAAATGCAGGGTCACGGAATTGTGGCCAAACATGGCGAAAAACAGTACGGACTCCAGGCTACTATTTGGAGGGTATCCCACTGGATGACTGGTGAGTGCTTCTATAGCCATGGCAAGCCGAACGCGATAGGATGAATGGCCCTTTCTAGCACCAGGAATGAAATCTCTTCAGCATGCAGGATTCCAGTACGGAGATTCAGGGGAATCATGCTGGTAGAAATACATCCAAGTAGGGGTGGAAGGGAAATAGAACCAAAAGGTTACTAAGAGCCAAGAGTAACAGATAAGTATGAGAAAAAACAAGTGCAGAACTTGCTGGGCAGACTGGATGGGCCGTTTGGTCTTCTTCTGCCATCATTTCTATGTAAGTGGAGTTCCATGAATAGATGAAATCCAAAGCAGAGGAGAGCGAGGCTGTACAGCAATCTGTAGCAGTTGAACGAGGTCAGCGAAGATGAAATTTCCTCCTGCTCCAGAGTCAATAAATGCCAAGGTAGAGAATGACCCCCCAGGGTATTCGAGAGTAACTGGTACAGTACATTGAGGAGTGGGATTGATGCAGCCTAGGGTCAGCTCCCCGATGACTCCTAGGCCATGACGTTTTCCAGCCGTTCACCGCATTGGGCCAGCAAGTGACCCTTTCCTCCACAGTACAAGCAGAGACTTAGGGAGCAGCGGTGCTTCCTCTCCTCAGGTGTCAATGGACTTCGTCCCAGCTGCATGGGTTCTTCACCACGAGTAGTTGCGCCTCAGTGGAAGGAAGCAGTGGACGAGAGAAGGAAGGAGCTAAAGAAACTGGTCTCTTGGTCGGCTTCATCTCTCGAGCTCGTTGTTGTATCAGACGATCAATCCGTCCAGTGAGCTCTATCAAAGTATCAAGGTTCTCAGGAAGATCCCGAGCAGCAAGCTCGTCCTTGATTCGAGGAGACAAGCCCTCTAAAAAGATGCTCCGCAAGCTCTCCTCGCGCCACCCTAGCTCTGTTGCAAATGTGCGGAACTGAACAGTGTAGTCCACAAGAGGGTGGCCCCCTTGATGAAGATGCAATAGTTCGGTAGCAGCAGTGGACTACTGAGCTGGCTCATCGAATACTGTCTTGTAACTAATAGATAACATTTGACTAATTAATTTTGTAAATAATTATATAGTTATCTTGTAAATATTATATATAGTCCTGCATGTTTCTAGTCATTATATGTTTTACATGTTTTATATATTTTTCATTTACCATGTAAATTTACCATGTTCTCTGTCAAGTGCCTCATAAGCGTATTTTGTGTTTAATGTACACCAATGTGATATATCACCAATCAATGTCGGTATATAAAACCTTTAAATAAATAAATAAATAAATAACATATGAATAAACAGCTGCAGGTCTGTTAGCAGGGAATCACTTTGTTCCCAGAGCAGAGAAGCCCAAACCAGAGCTCATCCATCCAAGAGGGACAGTATATAAGTCGTCTTGACTTGATCTGAAGGGAACTGTGTAGGCTGCAGATCGAACATCATGAAACAGTGGTTTAAAAAATCACGGCACTGCTTTGGATCCCCCGCATATCATGGTGGTGCTGGAAGATGAAGCGAAGCAGATGGTCCGGGACCTGGAGCTGGCATGGGAGGCATCGGTGCTGGCGGTGGTGTGGCATCCAGACGGTTAGCCAACCTCTCCACGGTAGCCGCCAGAACATCTAGGCAATGTTGCTGCTGCTATATTCGCTGGCAGGCAGCAGCGGTGCAGTACGAGGAAATGGACCAGCAGTCAGTGCAGGCGGCAGGCAAGGGAAACCATAGACAAGCCAGAGGTCAAGACGGGCAGTGAAGCAGGAGTTCCAGAGAACGTACCGAAGTCAGGAGCCAGAGAGACAAGCCAAGGGAATAGCAGGAACTAGGAACAGGCAAGGATGGAGCAGGAATCAGGAACAAGCTGGAGCGGAGCAGGAATCAGGAACAAGCTGGAACGGCAGGAACAGCAACTCACTCTCAATCGAGAAGACCCGTTGCAAGGCAAAGAGTGGGACTCACAGCATGCTTTAAGTATCTGAAGGCGTCTGACGTCATCACTGGGGGCGGAGCTAAGTTTCCCACGCTGGTCCCTTTAAATTTTGGGCTCCTGTGCGTATGCGCGCATGCCTAAGGGCAGGACCAGCAGCAGAGAGTCGGCGGCGTCTCCCTCGTGGAGGGAGCACCACGGGAAGGCCCCGACAAGGCCCGAACAGGAACAGAGGATGCCGTGGTCAGCTGGAGCAGCTCCGAGTTAGGGAGAGGGACTGGCCGCGGACCTCCACAGGCCGGGACCGCAACACAATCCTTCTAACTTGGATTTCTCAAGAATACTTCAAAGGGTCTGAGGGAGTGGGGACTTGGCCTGGCAGCCCATGGAATGTAAGGGGGTTTGGAAATAGGACCAGCAGGCCCACACTTCACTTTTTTAATAACATGGTGACACAACCAGCTATAGTCTTTTAATATAGCAGGTTAAATCTAAAGTATCCAGCCACACACAACCAAATAACTTTAGAACTGCTTCAGGGCACATTTAGAGTTTGCCGAATTATTGATTTGGCTAATTCCTAAAATCAGAGTTATCTGGACAAGTTTAAATTTAATTCAGCACCACAGAGCTGGTCCAGCTGCAAATCTCTCATTATATGCTCAGTATTGTCCAAATCATCACTGTGTGGTCTTCGGGACAGCTTCTGCTCAAGCTCTAAATCCCACTTTTGTTATTATAATTTATTTGTTGGCCTGGCCAAGTAGTTATTCACCACAGCTTCCTTTCCAGTCTTATATTGGCTGAACTGATGCCTCTCTCTGCCGGCTATCCCCAATATTATTTGGAGTCAGGAAAAATTTAGCCTTTTTTTTTTTATTTCCATATGAACTTTTATGGTTTTCAATGATTCTGAAAATTACAGTGCCTCTTAAGTTAATGGGCCAGATTCAAAGAATGAATCTTATGGTCTGTAAAGTTCACAAATATTATGGTCTTTGGGTAACTCATGTTGGTACAATGAAATGTATCATAGGTCATGAAAAATCTAGCTTTCTCCAGTACCAACATGACTACCAGAACTCTCCCACTACCACTGTGGATTTAATTCTTTAAAATCCCAAAAGTAAATCATGCTTTCTGCATGCATGCAACCCTATGTAAACAATAAAATCCTCTGTTCTGTCAGGAGCAGCGGGGATCAAACCTACAACCCCAGGTGTTTAAGTCCCTCAGTGGAGCCATAAGCAATCTAAATCACCAAGAATTCTATAGAAAATACTAAGGGAAGCAAAGATAGGGATATTTATTTTTAAAATTTTTTATTTATTTAAAATTGCTTGTATACTGCTTTTTCAATAAAAAATTGGTCAAAACAGTACACATACAAGTACATACAAAAACAATATAAAACAGATAAAAGTAAAACTAAAAACTAAGGGCCTCATTTTCCAAAGAGTTACCGCGCGCGATACGGCTGTACCGCCTGCGCTAAATTCGCGAACCGCGATAACAAGCATATATCGCGGTTCGCGAATGCAAATATGGAATAATGTATTCAGGGGGCGGAGTTGGGGCGGGGCAAATGTAAAGTAGGCAGGAGGTACCGCGTGGCGCGAAACCCGCGGCGGTGTTAGCGCGGCTCCTAACGCGGCCAATAACTACAACCCTTTCAAATGCGATACAGTCTATCGCGGCGCACAGCGCGCTACTAGCGCGTTGAACGAAAAATTGCCAAACCAATCCCCATAGACCTACAAATGTAGAGCTGGCCAATAAAAAGGCCTGTTCTTAGTAGGTGAATCTGCTCCACACATCCACAGTGTATGGGGCAGGTGCACGCCATGGCTGACCAGGCCCAACGCAGACGCAGACGCCAGGATGTTGGTCGACGTCGCCATCGTTACAGGCATAGGATCCATCTGCCACGAACCACATTGCTGGGAACGCCAGAGGATGTAGTCATCAGCAGATATCGCCTCAGCACTCGTGCCATCATGGAACTATATGGAGACATACGAGGTGCCCTTGAGGCCCGAACCCGAAGGAGCCGTGCCATCCCCGGCCTGACCAAACTCTTGGCCGCCCTGCATTTCACAGCAAGTGGCTCCTTCCAATCCACGGTAGCTGTTGTGGGTGGCATGTCACAGAGCACCTTTTCCCGGTGTCTGCACCAGGTCATTGCAGCTGTTATGGACCGCATGCCTCGCTACATAGCATTCCCACGCAACAGACAGGACCTGATGGACCTCAAGCGTGGTTTCTATGCCGTTGCCCACTTTCCGAATGTCATTGGAGCTATTGACTGCACCCATGTGGCCATCGTTCCACCCCGTGAGACGGAGGCAGCCTACCGCAACAGGAAGCAGTTCCACTCCCTCAACGTGCAAGTGGTGTGTGATGCTGGAATGCGGATCCTCTCGGTGATGTCCAGATTCCCGGGGTCAGCGCACGATGCCTTCGTACTCAGGCAATCAGCTCTGTATCGCAAATTCGAAGATGGCCTGTATGGCGATGGTTGGCTTGTAGGTAAGATCCACGTTAACATACATATAACATTTTTGCAAGGGTCATCTCTGTAATGGCACACAAAGGTGATGTAGACGCCTGTTGTGATGGAGTCACAGGTCCCCATCACAACAGACCTGAGTGGGACATTGTGTTACTGAAAGTGGCGTAATGGCTCAGGCACCCAACTATGTACCATTGGCTGCCAAGCACAAACTATGCAGTACGCCCTGTATGTGGCATGGCTTGCTCACCTCACCGCACAGGTGGACAGCCGACACATATTGGGTGGAGCCATGGCTACTGGCAGTGTGCAAGATGAATTGAGACCTGTCATGTGAGAGCAGCTCACATCCACAGGTGTTAGTGTGCCCCTGACGTTCCTGAGACCTTGCATGAACATCTCTACTCAGTTGTGCACATTGAGGGGTAGCCAGTTGACACCATGTATGTTGTTGGGTAGGCATACCGACAGAGAAGGTGTACCTGAGCACATATGTCAGTACACAATGACTGGAGTGCATACTGCATATGATTTCAACACAGGGACGTCAGGACAGTGGTGTAATGCACCAACCGCATACACAGAGCTGACATACATCTCACTGTTTAGGGGCCCTTCACGTGCTATAACGCCTAATAGCCACACACACCAGCTGTGTGCCAAAGCAATCCTGACACCACACACATAAGGTATAGGGAAACAGGAATGGGCTGCCTCGTGCCATCCGGTTCAACTGCATGTATTGAGCACATACATCCATGGGACAGAAACATAAGTATGTGTAATCTGTTCCCTATGTCATTGCTACAGGAGACGCAGCCTATGGATGCAGGCCCTGGCTGATGACCCCGATCCCCCAGCCTGCCACAGAACAACAGCTGGCCTATAATCGGTCCTTAACTGCTACCCGCATGGTCATCGAACGTACCATCGGCCTTTTGAAGAGCCGCTTCCGATGTTTGGACAAGAGTGGTGGAGCGCTACTGTATGCCCCCCACAAGGTTGCTCAAATAACCCTGCTTTGCTGTGTGTTCCATAATGTGGCTCTTCGCCATGGAATACCTGTGGCTATAGCTCCAGACCTCAGACCTGATCCCCCATGTGCGCGTGCACGACGGCATGACAACACACTCAGGGGCAGCCAGGTTCGGCAACACCTTATACAGACACACTTTTAAGGGTGGCATGGGGCAGACCCCTGCCCCAGACGGCCTGTTTGCCCACCGATGGGTTAGGAAATAGGTTAGTGTGCAGAGCTCCTTTCAGTCTGCTACGTGCTTCACCTGCTATGTGTGTCCACCCAACAACTGTGTGGGGTGCTGGCCTGCCACAGAGGATGTAGGCCTTAATAGGGTGGGGAAGCGCTGCCTCAAGCCGCTGCTGAGGTGCTGTATGTGTGATACCTATTCTGTGCCATTGGGCTGAGCACTTGCTACATACTCTGGGTTGCTGTGCAGTGCACCTCTGCCATCCAAGGTGTACCACACACCTGTGTCATTCCAGATATGGCACACATTATCTGATGGGGTTACTCAGCAACACAGTGCACCTCAGCAGCAAGGAAGAGCTACCTGGCCATGCATGCTCCTGGAAGCAGCACACACACACATGCTGTCAGACCCCCTCATGATATAGATGGCCCCTGTTGGGACACACAGCCACCATTTAATGCAGGCCGGACATACTCCCGTCATGACATCTCACCTGAAGAAAGTGTCAGCAGTGCTGGCTGCACGGAGCTGTGGACTGGGGCTACCCAGCCACCTTACGCATTCTTGCCTACAAAGGTGCTGGCCTGACTGTTGGCATGTGATGGGAAGGACAGCATGTCAGGCAGGGTGAGAAACTAATGGCTGACCCTATCATCTATGGGGACCCCAGACATGGCTGTTCATGCAGGCTTGGCCAGAACTCCACTATTATTTAACACCTAACAGTCAACACACCTCACCATAAATATGACTATTAGCTACCTCTTACAATGTGATTATATATACTTATCGTGTTTTCCTTTTCATATGTTGCCTTCTTACTCCAAATTCCATATTCTGCTGTTACATGTAACAGCTTTTTCTGCACTATTGTTCAGGTGTAAGCTTATTTTGCACTCCTGTGTCATGTGAACCAGCATGATGGGACTATTGTCAGGAATGTTGGGATCTAACAAACTGAAATAAATAATCACAATAAATAAAGGATTCCTCATACTGGAAGCATGTGTGGCTCATAAAGTATGTAGGGTACAGTGGCCTGTCGCCCTCATACTGTACGGTATAATGGTACACAGGGCAGGAAGGTGACCGATTGGGCTGAGGATTGGTCTGCGCTCTGACCATAACCATGCCTCCCCCCCCAGTCTGGCCACAAGATATGCCAACCCATCCCCCCAGCTTGTGTGACTGGGACAGGTTGCTGTGTTGCCACTATCTGACAATGATGGTGCTGCCCACTGCAGCACCCCATACCAGGATGGCATCTCGGGGTACAGGTGGTACCTCGGCTCTGCATTACACACACACACCCCCCTCACCACCATCCACTCTTGCTTTGGCCCTCAAGCATGAGCCCATGCAGATGTACACCTGGAGCCTACAGGTACTGTACCTTATGAGGGTGCACCCGTCTGGCAGCACGTGAGCTGGCTGCACCCAGCGATGTCTTCCACAAGGGGATATAAGGAGGGCCAATGGTGCCATCAGCCCCTGCCATGGCTGGTCACAGTGTTCATATACCGCACACTTGGCCAAGCAAATGTGCATCCGTAACAATTGTGCTACCTGCTGCACCACAGTTGTATGGTCCTGGTTTCCACTAGCTGGGTATGCAGACGTTAAACAGGCTGCACGGTACATGCTGTATGTTCTGACATGGCTACCTGTTGTTAATGAGGTGGAATGTGTCAGTGACACAAGATGTGCCTAAGGGTGTTGAAAAATACCATCACAGTGTTCAGTGTTGCACTTGGCCTCTGCCTCAGTGCATACACGGGCCACACAGTGCCATGGACATGGAGGCAACACCGTACACCATGTATGGCAAGCGTTCGACAGGTGACAGCTTCCTGATGTCCACGTACAGTGGAAAACCATCATTCATGGATTGTGTCCTCCATGGGTGCACCAACAGGGTCCTTAGTAATGCCATGAATACAGAACTGTGTGAGACCCAGTGATACAGATCTTCAGTATAATCTACTGAATTAGAACAGGACAACAATCATTCACATGCTGCAGAACCCCAGTGTACCTCCCTCCCTACAGGTGTGCTGGTCAGGCAGACGGTGACAGCTAACCAATGTGGCACACACATCATCATCAGTAGAACATTACTGTTTCCACATGCTGAATGACCTGTGGCACTGCCTGACAGGCCATATGTGTAGGAGACCCCCTTTACCTTGCTTCCCAAGTATGTGGTGCACAGGAGCTGGTGCACAGTGGTGGTACCAGTACTGCTAACTGCGCTGTGTGCAGGCATATAGGGAATAAGGGCCACACATGGACCTACATGTCCCTCCGCGTGACATAGCTGCACCCATATTGGTACGTTGGGAGGGTAGGCGTCCCATCCACATGATGTCCCTCAAAAAAGGCTTGCAGGTACAGGAGCTACACGACAGGGTTTGTGGCACAATGGGTGTGAGGTGCCTACATAACATGATGGTGACACAGGTCACACAGTCTGTGTAAAATGTCTGCTGAAAATGATGTGTGAGCAACATTGTTTACCTGTAACTGTCGCAACTGCACACCTGTAGGAAGGAAAGTCCACTGGGGTTCTGCAGCATGTGAATGATTGTTGCACTTTTGAGGGACAGTTATGTCTAACAAATATCTGTCACAACTGACCGATACCTGTGACTGCCCTGTACTGGTTAGCCAATCAACATGCCCTATCACCAAGGACAGTCCACCTTGGTGAGTGGCTGGCATATGTGTGTGTAGTGACCTAACATATGTGAGGACACAGTAGGACTCTGGACCACACAGTGTGGGCCATCAGATGGTGGGCCATGGGCACCATTGGAACAGGTAAGGGAGGAGCCATGCACACCCCACAGCTAGGAGATGGCACCAGAGGGATGTGTGCCACTATGGATGGGGACCCCTTGTTGCGATACCTGCACCTTTCAGAGCCACAAAATCCTACATGGGTGAGCAACAGTGACTGCACAACAGCAGTCACCACATCAGTGTGCACATGGACACCCGCTAAACACACTTAAGGGCTGTTAACCATACCTTACACCGCTTGCACCCTGTACACAGCTATGGCGATTGTGCATTAACATTGTTCCCCTCTCCGTACAACTGACAGCCCACTTAGCTGGCTGCTGACAGTCTGTGCAACTGCTGTCATACACAGCATGCAGATAGCAACATTACCCTTCCCCTGCCACACCTGTCAGGGGCCCACAACCTTAATGCTAAATGCGTGCCTAGACGATGGTGTTCCTGGAACACAACCATGCTGCCATGGTGGGGATGTACAACGATGTATGGGATTGCACAGAGTACAGCTGGAAAGGCCTACACAGTATTGTATGCCAATGGTGCCTGGAAATGGAAAGTGTGCCTGCGCTACCACTATCATGGATGTCGTGCATGCCAACCTCCCAGTCAGTCACCCAGCAGTGGTGAAAGCAATCGCCCACTTACCTGCAGAGGTGAGAGACTACCTAGGAGCCATCGTCGGCTAGTACCTTATCATCAGTTAACCTTACCTACGTGGTGTGTGTAATGCCGAGATAGGTACAATACTGCACCCTGGTCAGATATCCATGTCTGGACTCTTCACCGACATCAGTGCATGACATGAGCAGTCCTATTGCAATCCACAGCTGGCCACCCCTTCCCCTTTCCTCACAGATCAGGAGTGCTGCCATACATCAGCACACTCCATTACTGTGCATTCCCTGTACTGAGGAACAATACGTCTACTACTGTTAGGGACATGTCTGGTACTGCCCTATGTTTAACTCTGTAAGGTATGTGACAGAGAGATGCACAGGTAGCAATACTGAACGTCAGGCAGGGGCCAGTTTGAACACTCAGTATTGGTGCAATGTGGGATACAACATGCAAGGTGTGGCGGGGGTACACCAACAGCACATTAGGAACATGGCACGGACACAATAGGTGGCAGGTTAAATAGGATATTTATTCGTGACAACATTCAGCAGGGTATAGACAAGTATTATGGCAGCAGGAACAGCATACAATTTATGTTCCTAGATATTCATGATCTGCAAGTACTAGATAGCTAATGGATCCAAAGTGATCCAATTCCGGACTACATCACTCCACCATCAGCAGTATTTACACATATGCAGGCAGTGGGTGTTATCAGTACAGGCAAAGCATGATTACCTAGGAACAGGAAGTGGCACCCCAATAGCTTGGATACTGTAATACATTGATTACCGCTGGTCAGTATACAATGAGTAGACAGGCATAGGCCCCAGGCAGTCCAAGTTGAAAGAGTGCACTGAAAGAGGACAGCCTGCCAGGCCAGCCAGCAGAGTGAAAGTCCAGGCCCCAGGCAGTCCAAGTTGAAAGAGTGCACTGAAAGAGGACAGCCTGCCAGGCCAGCCAGCAGAGTGAAAGTCCAGGCCCCAGGCAGTCCAAGTTGAAAGAGTGCACTGAAAGAGGACAGCCTGCCAGGCCAGCCAGCAGAGTGAAAGTCCAGGCCCCAGGCAGTCCAAGTTGAAAGAGTGCACTGAAAGAGGACAGCCTGCCAGGCCAGCCAGCAGAGTGAAAGTCCAGGCCCCAGGCAGTCCAAGTTGAAAGAGTGCACTGAAAGAGGACAGCCTGCCAGGCCAGCCAGCAGAGTGAAAGTCCAGGCCCCAGGCAGTCCAAGTTGAAAGAGTGCACTGAAAGAGGACAGCCTGCCAGGCCAGCCAGCAGAGTGAAAGTCCAGGCCCCAGGCAGTCCAAGTTGAAAGAGTGCACTGAAAGAGGACAGCCTGCCAGGCCAGCCAGCAGAGTGAAAGTCCAGGCCCCAGGCAGTCCAAGTTGAAAGAGTGCACTGACAGAGGACAGCCTGACAGGCCAGCCAGCGGACAAGGTACCCAGCGGTTCAGCATGTAGGCAGCAGGCAAACACATGAAGGGTCTGGCTACAGCAGTGAAGGGTCAGGACCAGACAGCAGCAGGAGGCCCAGGAGGACACAGCAGCAGGAGGCCCAGGAGCAGCAGGAGGCCCAGGAGGACACAGCAGCAGGAGGCCCAGGAGGACACAGCAGCAGGAGGCCCAGGAGCAGCAGGAGGCCCAGGAGGACACAGCAGCAGGAGGCCCAGGAGGACACAGCAGCAGGAGGCCCAGGAGCAGCAGGAGGCCCAGGAGGACACAGCAGCAGGAGGCCCAGGAGGACACAGCAGCAGGAGGCCCAGGAGGACACAGCAGCACATGGCTTTTGGAGACATGAGGCACAGATCGCACCACACAACCAGCATTAACAGGCCTTCAGCAGACCGGTCATCCTTCAGCACACCGCCAGAATGTGCAGGCCTTGAAACAGAAGGTGGCAGACAGCAGAGTGGCACAGCGGATGGCGGTGGCAGACAGCAGAGTGGCACAGCGGATGGCGGTGGCAGACAGCAGAGTGGCACAGCGGATGGCGGTGAGCCAGGTGAGCAGGTGGGTGGGGGCATTGCATGGTGCCTCCACCTCCATCTCGACGGCACTGCCCCTCTGTGGGGAGCAGCCAGCGGGACATCCTCTTCCATCTCGACGGCACTGCCCCTCTGTGGGGAGCAGCCAGCGGGACATCCTCTTCCATCTCGACGGCACTGCCCCTCTGTGGGGAGCAGCCAGCGGGACATCCTCTTCCATCTCGACGGCACTGCCCCTCTGTGGGGAGCAGCCAGCGGGACATCCTCTTCCATCTCGACGGCACTGCCCCTCTGTGGGGAGCAGCCAGCGGGACATCCTCTTCCATCTCGACGGCACTGCCCCTCTGTGGGGAGCAGCCAGCGGGACATCCTCTTCCATCTCGACGGCACTGCCCCTCTGTGGGGGTGTGCATCACAGTGGTGGTTGGGTGTACCTGCCCATACCCCGTTTATGGGCCATGTTGGTCCCCTCAGGGCCCCTTGCCACGTCCCGATGGTCCGCTGGGTGGTGGCATTTTCTTCGGTGGACGGCCCCTGCGGCCTCGGGACACTGAGGGACTTGGCTGGGGCGTTGAGGTTGCCGAGGACGAGGCCTGCACATCTGGCAGCCGCTGCAGAATCTGCATCAGGATGTTGTTCTGTGTGGCTATCACTCCTGCGATGCTGTTGCCTGCACTCGCGATGTTGTTGGCTGCACTCGTGACTGCTGCACTCAATACCTGGTTGTCCCGCCTCTGCTGCCGCCATGCTCGCCTCAGGGCACGCATCTCCAGCACTATGCGTTCCAAGCCTCCATCAGCCACTGGTTCCAGTTGGACAGGTGGCACTGCTGGCGGTTCCTCCGGTCCGAGGGGATGTCCCATGGCCATTGGTGGCGCAGCTCCCGCTGCAGAGCTGCATGGGGACATTAGCGGTGTGGGTTGGATGGGCGGGGTAGCCAGTGAGGTCCCCAGGATGCCTGCCCGCGGAGGAGTGTGGGGGTGGCCCCACTCAAACTCCTCAAAGGCCTCAGTCAGGGTATAGGGGCTGCCTGGGGGTGGCATTGTAGCCTGCACCACCTCCTCCTCCTGCTCCTCCTCCTCCTCTGACCACTGTGTCTCCGCGTCCATGTAGAATGGCCTCGTCAGCATGGGCGGCCGCCTGAGCCCTGGTGGATCCCTGCTTGTGCCTGGGCCCTCCCAGCTGTCATCAGAGGGCTGCTGCCTGGGACCAGATGGCTCTGTAGGAAGATTGGGGAGAAAGAGGATACACTGCATCAGTAACACAGCTGTTCTGTTATAGTACTGTGATGTCACACAGGGGCAGCTAATGTACAACCAACATGTCATTCTGCATATACAGTACAGTTGGGTTCTTTGAGACATTCCTCATGGCATGGGTGGTGAGGTTGAGGCTTGAGGCCCAGCCCTCATGGAGACAGTGACCTGTTGCCAGCATGTCTTGCACCCTGCTGCCTGCCCCTTGCTAACTGGGGGAGGGGGGGCCACTACAGTTCTGCAGAGCACATGGGTAACAGAAACTGAAACCTGGCCTAAACATTGTGTTACGACCGTTCACAGGGGGGGGGGGGGAAGGGGGGGGGGAAGGGGCCCCAGAGGGCAGCTTACCCTCTTCGAGGTGGGATGTATCCAGGTGGGGATGCAATCCCTCGAAGACATCTGGTCCCAGACGCTCCATCAGTTGCTGCTCCATGGGTGTGAAGCGGATGGGGCATGGGGACCGTCCGCCTGTGGCCTTCAGGTACTGGTTCCTGTCAGCGATGCGGGTCTTCAGCTGGGCCTTAACGTCACGGTAGCGGTGGGCCACCTGCTCCCCGGTGCGAGGGATGCCGCTCTCCCGCTGTATGTGGCCAGCTATGCTGGCCCAGATCTCGGCCTTTGCTGCCTTGCTGGTCCTCACTGACAGGTTGCCAAACAGCCGCGGATAGTGGCGCAGGACCCCCTGGATGAGCATGTCATTGTCCTCCTGGCTGAACCTGACAGCATGCTGCCTGACCCTGGCCTGGCTGCCTGGTTGGGGTGCCACTTCCGGAGGGTTTTCCTCCCTGTCCTCTCTCTCCACCCCCCCAGGTTCCCCACTCCCTTCCTCCCCCCCCACCTGACCCTGCACTTCCCACTCCCTTCCCCTCTGCCCTGCCTGTCTAGCCCTACCTCTTCCCGCCATCCTATCCTGCCTCACCCCATCCCCCTCCCCCTCCCTCCTATCTCTTCCCTCCTGCCTATCTCTCCCACTACCCCTGTCCCGGTCCCTGCTCCTACTCCTCAGTCCCCTACGTCCCTCCTCCTCCTCCCTCCCTCCCCATCCCCCTCCCCCTCCCCCTCCTCTCAACACCCCTCTTCTCTCCTCTCCTGCCACTCCTCTCACGCTCCATCCTCCTCTCTCCTCCTCACCACCACCACCACCACCAACACACTCCTCTCTCTCCTCCTCCTCCTCACCACCACCACCACACACACTCCTCTCTCTCCTCCTCCTCACCACCACCACCACCACCAACACACTCCTCTCTCTCCTCCTCCTCACCACCACCACCACCACCACCACCACCACCAACACACTCCTCCTCCTCCTCCTCCTCCTCCTCCTCCCCCTCCTCCACACAGATGGACAAACAGTTGACTAACAAACTTGCACTCAAACACAGATTACAAAAGACACAAGGTAAAGGGAAACAAATTATAACAGAAACACAGGACAGCGCACTCAGTATTCAATTCTCTAAACCACTTCTCTATACCACCAACACCTACCTTCACTATCCAACACTCCTTCCAAACCCTCAAAGGAGGAGGGGCAGGAAGTCAGGTTTTATACCAGACACATTATCGCGTGACGCGGTATTTGGTTTCATTTTGTATCGCGTACCGCGGCAACGGCGCGGTACGCGATATTATTTTGACCTTTTCATCGCGTACTGCGATATTTGTTTCGCCGCACGCGAAACAGCTTCGCCGCACGCGCTAGTAGCGCGTGCGGCGAAACATTCGCGAACCACGAAAAACCACCTATTTGCATGGGCCACGCCCCCGATTTTTATCGCACGCGGTAACAATGCGTTACCACTGCGATAATGGAAAATGAGGCCCTAAGGACTAAGATAAAAATTAATATCCATTCAGAGTAACAATGCAAAAAACCAAAACAGGAATTGTGGAAATATAAGTGAAGATTAAGGTTAATGATAGAGGAAGATTAAATGTGTTCTGGTATGAGAGTATTGAAAGCCAGTTGAAAAAGAGAAAGAGTGGTAAGTTATTCCAAATTGATGGGCCCGCAACTGAAAAAGCTCTTTTTCTGGTAATATCTGGTAATATCTAATCTTGCAAAGCAAACCGAAGAGACATCTAATAGTTTCTTGTTTAAAGATCTTAAGTGTCTTGTGGGTTTATAAATTTGCAAGGTGGAACATAACCAAGTTGATGCAGGGTTATGTATAAGTGAGTGAATAATGGACAGGGTTTTATAGTGGATTCTGAATTTAATGGGGAGCAAATGTAAAGAAGAAAGTATAGGAGATGTATGATTTTTCACTGGAGTGCTGGATAATACACACGCAGCTGAATTTTGGATTAATTTGACAGGCCGGATAGCTGAATCAGGTAGACCCAGATAAAGTGCATTACAATAATCGAGTCTGAAGAAAATCAAAGTTTGAAAAACCGTACGGAAGTCTTGGTAGAAAAGCAGAGGGTGGAGGTGCTTCAACATATGTAATCTGAAAAATGACTTTTTAACTATTGTGGAAATATGTTGTGCTAGGGATAGATCGATGTTTATTAACACCCCTAGACTATGTGCATAAGTTGAAATTGGAATAAAGAAACCATTTAGTAGAAGATGAGACGGAGGTCCATTAGTAGGATTCGCAATTGATGTTAAATGAACGATTTCTGTTTTAGAAGGGTTTAATTTACGATGGTTATGTGATAACCAAGTATTGATAGTGTTTATGTATAATACGACAACTGAAAAAGTAGTTGACCAAGAGGAGTTGAATGGAACAAAAAACTGAATATTGTCAGCATAGATTTTAAACTGAATATTTAAGGCAGAAAGAATATGACAAAAGGGGAGTAAGAAAATATTAAAAAGTATGGGAGAGAGAGAAGAACCTTGTGGAACACCAGATGAAACCGTATAGGGGTTGGAAGAGTAAGCACCAATATTAATTTGTGCAATGCTATATCACCATAAACATAACTGTAAAATACAGAGAATAAGAATTTTACCAGTGATTAGTACCGTAAAGGCACACCTGGGCATGACCTACTTCACTTTTCAATTGATTGCTTATTCTTTTGATATATTTGTAACCGAACCTTTTGTGGCACCTGTTAGAATGTACTACAGTACGCACTCAATCACCTTAATTTATGAGCCAACATGTAAACCGTTGCGATGATATTTAACTTAGCGACGGTATAGAAAAGATTTTAAATAAAAAAAAAAAATAGAAGAATTTGAATTCTGCTTGTTTTTTTCCTAGCAATCCTGCTTTCGGCCAGCAAACGAAGGGCTAGAGAGCGTTTAGCCTCGGAAGCTCTCCCTTCTCTTCCTGTGGTGGGACCTATAGACACACACATCTGTTGCAATGCAGTTACTCCGGGAAGGAGCTCGCTGGCCACAGTTTGAGGGGAAGAAGAGCCCAAACACATCCCTGAGTTATTAACATCATTATCCCCGGAGGAGAGGTCTCCACCCGTTAACCCCGCTGAAAGAAGCACCTACCAGCTGCAACGAGACTCGGAGGTGCTGGAGATGAGTGCCCTTGGAGAGTCCCAGCCGGAGCTCGTGGTGTTGGAGGAGGGCGTTTCAGCCCTATAGCAGATCTATGGGGAAGCAGAGAGGTTTCTGCTGGAGCTGTCCTGCAGCAGACGGATGTGATCTCAGCTGAGCATATACCTTTTCGGTTGTTGGAACTGGTAAGACCTCAGTCATTTACTTTTGAATCGATTTGGGAAGCAATACATGTCCTGACTTCAAATATTTCTGTTCAAGTAAATATTATAACCAATACAGTTAAAGATTTGGACATTCGTCTAAAACTTGTTGAGCAAGAAGTTAGAGAATGCAAAGTGCAGCTTGAATCCCTCAAAATTAATCTAGAGAGTTCTACCATTACTTAGCATGTGTTGATAAAGAAAAATCAATTACTTCAGTTCAAATTAGAGAATATGGAGAATAAAATGCGTGCAAAAAATCTGCGCTGCATTAATTTTCCAAAAGTTCCATTTGTTTCACCTAAAGACATTTGGAGAAGATACTTAATGGAAGTATTAAAAATTCCAGAGGCTATGTTCCAATAATGTCTAAGATATACTATATACCTCCATTGAAGAAGAGTTCACTGGACACTAATAATATGCAGGTTTTATTACCTAGTGAAATGCCCAAGTTGGATATTTCAGCAGTTCTGGAACAGTCAGATGAAAACCTGGCAACACCCTCAACTTTGGTTGCCTTCCTACTTGAGACAGACAGGAAATGGATATTTAAAAAGTATTTTACACATTGAACAGAGTTATTTTTGAATCATAAAATTCAAATATTTCCTGATCTATCTAGACAAACCCAGAGGAGAAGATGGCAGTTTTTGTTATTAAAGCCCAAAGTGCTTGAATTAGGATCATTATTCTTGTTAAAATTTCCTTGTAAATGTTTGATTAAACATCAGGGGGCTTCTTATTTGTTCTATCAACCATCTCAACTAATAACTTTTCTTTCCAACAAAGCTGGAGTGTGGTTCAGCTCGTCTCTGACTTCTGGACAGGGAGATCTTTAAAGCAGTAACCAGACCTCTCATAGAATTATACTGTATCACTATCACTAATTTTTCTTATTATGATAGTGTGATTTCCTTATGATTTGTGTAAATTTTGGATCCCATATTGTCGGCTTGTTAGACACGTAATATTTGATTTTTTCTATTTCTTAAAAATTATTTTATTATTTGATTTTGTTGTAATACTACATGTATTGCCATTCAAGTTAATACTTGATAATATATTGTAAATGAATAAATTAAAACAAAAAAAAAAGAATTTGATGATCAAGAGTGTCAAAGGCGGCAGAAATGTCTAAGAAAACTAAAATGAAATCAGTATTAGAGTCAAAACTACGTAATAATGAATCAAAGGATGAAAGGAGTAATGTTTCAGTTGAATGACTTTTGCGAAACCTGTTTTGACTGGGGTGAAGACTATCATGGTCGGAAAGGAAATCTGAGAGCTGATATAGTACAATTGATTCTATGAGCTTAGCGAGGGAGGGAAGTGAAGCAATTGGTCTAAGATTGTTGAGATCCATGGGATCCATTTCAGATCAGCATTAGGTGTGATCCAAATTGAAAGCTGTACATAAGGAGTTCTAGCCTGACACACTTTGCTGGTCCAACAATCCACATAGAGTTCACTCCATGATATCCTGTTGCCTGGTTGATTTCCTGCGTTATCTTGGTTCCTACACTATCTGGATTCCTGCTCTGTTCCTAGTCATCAGCTCTAATTCTGGTTTCTGCTCCAGTGCTGATCTTCCTGCTTTCGCCTGGGAAGTCCTGGTGGCTGCCTGCACCCAAAGGCCCAGCCCGCAGGGAACAGCAACTGCTTCACGTAGAAGATCTCAGCTCCAGACCACCCAGTTTCTCTAAGGAATGTCCTGCCCAGGCATGGTATATTTTCTCCATCCTCTGTGGAGTGGTCATGACATGGTCAAGAAGTTCTTTTCTTGGATACAAGCCCAAAGCCCTTAAACATCTGTAAGAATATCACAAAAGTCTTGCAGCAATGGAACATTTCCTCAGTTTTCCAGTTAGGATCACAAAACGTCTGCACCACTTGTTACGCATGCCATCCGCGGCAGTCCCGCAGCACCTCTCCACAGTGACTCCAGCCTCTGGTTCCTCCTCGCTGACGGCGGTGGCCATCAGCTCCGTCCTCGGGCCACCCCCGGTGCCTCCTGTCCTGCTTCCAATTCTTGTCGGGCCTCTCTGCATGGCCAGTAGAGAGACGCTGCTACTCGCGCCGTGCCCCTCCCTAGGCGAGTGCGCACCATTGATTCTTAAGTAGGGACTGTAGCAGGAACCTAGCCGCAGCCCCGGATGATGAAGTCAACCTAACTATAGTATTTAAGCTCAGGCTCCGCTCCCTAGCATTGCCTTTGCAACAGATCTCCTCGCCTGGTCGAGTACTCATTGCTTCCTAGAAATTTGTCTCATCCCTGCGTTCCTGGTTCCTGTCTCTTTGTTCCTATCCTGCTTATGCATTGGACTGACTACATGGACTTTGACTTTGCTTCGCCTGACTACGCTACTGTCTATCTCCAGACCCAGACCTCTGCTTCATCCGACTATGTATTGCCTATCTCCAGACCCAGACCTCTGCTTCGTCCGACTATGCTTTTGACCATCTCCGTGATCAGACCTCAGCCTTGCTTGCCACTGCCTTCAGATTGCCACCAGCCCTTACTCAAGCCTATTTTTGGATGCCTCCTCAGCTTACCCCCCTGGACGTGGTTTCTTCAGGCTTCGGCCTACTTTTGATCGCGCGCCCTCTGTCTGCCTTTGTTCCATTGGTGCCCGAGTTTCCAGGACATTACCCAGTCCGGGGTAAGACTGTACCATCTCTCACCTGCTGCCTCTGGGCTGAACCAACTCCTACTGCAACTTCATACAGAGGCCCACCTGTTGGCACCGGCACCCAAAGGCTCAACCTGCGGGGAACGAGTGTTGGTATAGGTGAAGCTCCAACAGTCTTTGTCTATAAGAAAATTATTCCTTACCTGCTAATTTTCGTTCCTGTAGTACTAAGGATCAGTCCAGACCGTGGGTTATGTCCCCCGTCCAGCAGATGGAGTCAGAGCAAACTTCTGAGGGTGCTGGCATATAAGCTGGTGCAACCCTCCTATTCCTCAGTATCGAGAATATCAAAGCCAAGTCAGAAAAACTGGACAGACCGAGGAGGATGGATCAAGCATAACCACAAGGCAAACTGGAAAAAAAAAAAAAAAACTGTCAAAACTGTGAACCAGAACAACTTGCCAAGAGAACTGACAGCCGAATCAAAAAACACACAGACCAGTAGCCCCAAGAAGAAGGCTAAGCAATAGGACAGGAGAGAGAGCAAGAGCGGTGTCGAGCAGGTATAGCCCCAGATCCAATCACGACCAGGGCGGGCGTCTGGACTGATCCTTAGTACTACAGGAACGAAAATTAGCAGGTAAGGAATAATTTTCTTTTCCCTGTACGTACTAGGATCAGTCCAGACCGTGGGATGTACCAAAGCTTCCCTAAACCGGGTGGGTCCATGAGAACCCTGCTCGGATAGCCCTGTCCCCAAAGGAGCCTGATTCCGCTGCCGGCAAATGGAGCCGGAAGAGCCTGGAAAAACATGTGAAAAGATTTCCCGGTCGCTGCCCCACAGATTTCCTGAACGGAGACGTGCTGCGACTCCGCATAGGAAGTGGCCTGTGCTCTCAGAGAATGAGCCTTGATACTATCGGAGGATCCTTACCGGAGCCGATGTACGCCGAAGCCACCGCGCAGTGGCGGTCTTCGTCTCTTGTTGTCTCTTCCTGTTCCCGGACCAGAGAACAAAAAGATGATCGGAAACTCGAAACTCATTCGTCACTTCCAAATAGCGCAAGGGGACTCGCTTCACGTCTAGGCGCCTGAGAGATTGAGGGGCGTCCGGTGGGAAGGACGGAAGTTCTACCACCTGGTTCAAGTGAAACGCCGAGACCACCTTGGGCAGGAACGAGGGAACTGTCCGGATGAGGACTCCCGAATCTGAGAACCGAAGGAAAGGTTCCCTGCATGAGAGGGGCTTGGAGCTCTGAGATGCGCCTCGCCGAGGCTATGGCCACCAAGAAATCGTCTTCAACGTGAGATCCTTGAGAGAGAGGACCGAAGCAGAGGCTTGAAAGGAGATTCCGCTAGAGCCCGCAACACCAGATTAAGGTTCCAGGAAGGACAAAGCTGACGCACCGGCGGCCGCAGATGCTTGACTCCCTTCAGGAACCGTGAGATATCCGGATGAGACGAGGGATCGGGAAGTCCCGAGGAGCGAGCCAAGGAGGCCAGCGCAGACACCTGCACCCGCAGGGAATTGTGGGAGAGACCCTTCTCCAGCCCCTCTTGAAGGAACGCCAGGATCTGCTGCCGCGAGGCCGCTGTTGCGTGGGCCCCCCCCGTGCAGAACACCATACTCCGAAGACCTTCCACACCTGCACATAGGCGACCAAGGTCAAGGTCTTCCGCGCTCTGGGGAGAATGTCTACCACGGAGACTGCGTAGCCCTCACGCAGGAGGCTCCTCCTTGCAAAAGCCAGGCCGCAAGAAAGAAGTGTTCCGCCTGATCCGAAAAATACCGGACCCTGGTGAAGGAGACGAGGCAGGTGTGCGAGCCGAAGAGGACCGTCTACCGCAATGTTGAGTAGATCTGCGAACCACGGCCGAGGCGACCATTCCGGAGCAACTAGGATTACCGATCCGTGGTGCAACTCTACCCGTTTCAGCACCTTGCCCACCAGGGGCCAAGGGGGAAAGACATAGAGCAGAATTCGGGACGGCCAAGGAAGAACTAGGGCGTCCACCCCCTCCGCGCCGCGCTCCCTTCTGTGGCTGAAGAACCGTGGGGCTTTGGCGTTGGAGGCGGTTACCAGGAGATCCATGGAGGGCATCCCCCAGCGCCGCACGATGAGGGCCATCGCATCGTCGGAGAGAGCCCACTCTCCGGGGTCCAGGGCCTGACGGCTCAGGAAATCCGCTTGAATGTTGTCCACCCCGGCAGTGTGCGAAGCCGCCATACGAACGAGGAACCGTTCCGCCCACGGCATGAGACGAGCGGCTTCGAGGGCTACCTGACGACTCCTGGTGCCCCCTTGCCGATTGATGTAAGCCACCGTAGTCGCAGTGTCCGAGAGGGCGCGGACCGACTGACCCCTGACTAAGGGCAGGAAATGCATGAGCGCCAGGCGCACCGCTCTGAACTCCAGGCGGTAGATCGGCCATGTCTACTGTTCCTTTGTCCACTGACCCTGAGCCGAGCTCCTGAGGCAGACTGCCCCCCCAACCGGACAGGCTGGCATCGGTAGTGACTACTATCCAGTCCGGAGTCTCCAGCGGGCAACCCTGGGCCAAGTGTTTGAGATCCAACCACCACTTCAAGCTGTACCTGGCGGTGGGAGAGAGAGGGATGACCGCCTGATAATCCCAAGACACTGGCCTCCACCTTGATAGCAGAGACATTGGCAGAGGCCTCAGGTGTGCAAGGGACCAGGGCACGAGACTTATAGCAAAAGCCACTGAGCCCAGGAGTTGGAGGTAGTCCCGCGCTGTGTGCTCCGGAAGAGAGGCCAATTGAACGATCTGATCTCGCCAGGATTGCGCCCCGTCTGGACGAAGGGAGAGTGTGCCCTGTACAGTGTCGAAGCGTGCTCCCAGAAAAATCCAATTGCCGGGAGGGCAGTAGGCTGCTCTTGCTGAAGTTCACCACCCAGCCGAGAGACTGCAGGAAGGACACCACTCTGTCGACCGCCGACTGACCCTGCGGAAGAGTCTTCGCTCTGATGAGCCAATCGTCCAAGTAAGGATGGACCAGGATGCCTTCCCTCCTGAGTGCGGCTGCCACCACTACCATGACCTTGGTAAAAGTCCCGGGCGCGGTCGCCAACCCGAAGGGTAGGGCCTGGAACTGAAAATGTTGACCCAAAATCTTGAAGCGAAGAAACAGCCAATGGGCCGGCTGGATCGGAACATGCAGATAGGCCTCTGTTAGATCGAGAGAGGCCAGGAACTCTCCCTGATGCACCGCCGCGAAGACAGAGCGGAGTGCTTCCATGTGGAACGTGGAGACCCGAAGCACCTTGATGACTTCCTTGAGATCTAGGATGGGACGGAAGGCGCCGTCCTTCTTGGGGACCACGAAGCAAATGGAATAATGCCCCGAGCCCACCTCACCTGAGGGGACGGGCGCAAGGGCCCCCAAGTCCAGAAGCCTGCATAGCGTGCGCTGGATTCCCAGGCGCTTGGAGCTTGACCCGCAGGGAGAGAAGATGAACCTGTCCCTGGGAAGCCGGACAAATTCCAACGCGTAGCCGTGTCTTAGAATGTCCAGGACCCACTGGTCCGTTGTGATGGTAGTCCACTCCTCGTAGCCGAGGAGTCCCTGGCGGGTCTGCGACCCCGAAAGGACCGGGTCCAAGACTGAGACCTCCCGGATGGCGGCTTGGGTCCTTGTTGCCTAGCTCCCCTGTAACCCCGCCGAGGGCAGGCGCGGTTCCTGGAGCTCGATGATGATGGACGATAGGACCCCTGGCGATCTTCGGGCAACCGATGGACCGAATTCTCACCTAGAGATTTGATAATCCGATCGAGGTCCTTGCCGAAAGAAATCTACCCTTGACAGGTAGCGCCCCCAGGCTAGATTTGGAGGAAGGGTCCGCTGCCCAGTTTCGTAGCCACAGGAGTCGTCTGGCGGAAACTGCTGACACCATGGTCCTCGCCAGGACCCTCAACAAGTCGTGTAAAACGTCCGCTCCATAGGCTATGACCGCCTCCAGGCGGTCCGCCTGCGCCGCCTCCTCCGGCGGCAACTGCTGCGAGGCGAGGAGCTGTTGGACCCATCGAAGACCGGCTCCCTGAGTTAGGGAACCACAGATGGCTGCTCGGACCCCCAGTGCCGATACCTCAAAGATCTTCTTCTTCTTCTTCTTCTTCTGGGCGACCTCCGGCTTCCTGTCCTGTACGTCTCGAAGAGCTGTACCCCCAGTGACCGGGATCGTGGTTCTCTTCGTGACAGCGGACACCGCTGAGTCCACTTTAGGGACCTGAAGGAGACCCGGAAAGTCTCCAGGGAGAGGATAGAGCTTGTCCATAGCCCTGCCGACCCGGAGGGACGCCTCCGGGGTGTCCCATTCACGCACTAGCCGCTGGAGAAACGAATCAGGAATAGGGAAGGTCCTAGCCAGTGGACGCAGGCCTGCCAGCACTGGATCCCCTGTCATTAAGGCGGAAGCTACGGAGGGAGCCGGGGGCTCAACAGGGGGGTCGAGGTCCAACTCCTGAAGAACATGGGGGATAAGCTCCGCCAATTCCTCCATACGAAAGATACGGAGCACCCGAGGGTCATCACATTCCAGGTGGACTGCCGAAGTCGAGTAATCATCCCCCTGAGATGCCGGATCCCCCCCTGGGTCCGGCAGAGGAGACGTTCCTCCCAGGGACAACGGAAGGCCCAGTGGCACTCTGGGACACCCCCCCCCCCCCCGCACCGCAGCCGCAGTCCCCGAGATCCTTGGGGACTTGGCCGGCGGGGGGACTGCCGCTGACCCGCCCCCCGTAGGGTGCAGGCTCTGAAGATAGGCCTGGTGCATGAGCACCACAAAGTCAGCCGAAAAACCTGGAGGCCCCGGGGGAGGGGCAGATAGAGGGTCCCTAGGGAGTCCGCTGGCAGAGGGGAGCGGGCCCGGGTTCGGGACCAGCGGTACCAGTGACGAAAAATTCCTCCTGAGTCTCTTCAGGGTGGGATCCCACGCTGTTCTCCAGCTCCAAGATGGCCGCCGCTCCCGCCAAAGGCGGGGGCGGGGCACCTCCCCGAGGAGCGCGGCGCTCCGAGCGCGGCGCGAAATCATCGGGGGAGCAGCGCTTGTCTCCCCCCTGGGGAGACATCGGCTGCACGGACCTTCCCGCGAGCCGCCCCGTGCCGGGCCGCCGCAGGACGGGCAGCGGGCGCGCTGCATCGCGTCGGTCCCGGGCGGGAACGAGGTGCTGGAGTGACGTCGAGAGTCGGGCCGCGGGAGGAGCAGGCCTGCCTCGCCCTCGCTCTACTCGTTGTCCTCCCCCCAGGAGCGGCAGGGGAAAGAGACCTCCCTGCCGCTGCGGCCCCGGGGAATTGGCGCGTCACGGGGCCGCGAGAGGGGAGGGAAACCGCGACTCAGGGTAGGGGAGAGGCTGGCCCCACCAGCATCCACCTCCGTACGGCTTGCGATGCTGCAAAGTAAAAGTACAAAAAACTTACCAAACTTTCCCCCCAAAACGGCTGCGAAGTGAAGGGAAAGCAGAAGGAAGAGAGAGTGAGGGGAGAAATGAAGATATTACCGCAGAGGCAGTCCAGATAGCAAGAGTTAGGGCGGCAAGCCCAAGCCTCCTCACAATAAACTCTCCCAAAATTAAAGAACCCCTTTTTTTTTTTTTTTTCTACTGCTTGATCCAACCTAAGAAGGAAATATAAAAACAGAAAAGTGTGGAACAAAGCCACTAGCTAGGGGAAGCAACGGGTTCCCCTCCTCACATCTGCTGGAGTCAGAGAGATACTGAGGAATAGGAGGGTTGCACCAGCTTATATGCCAGCACCCTCAGAAGTTTGCTCTGACTCCATCTGCTGGACGGGGGACATAACCCACGGTCTGGACTGATCCTAGTACGTACAGGGAACAGCCCATTCTGACTGCCGACAGTGGGGACCCGTAGGTCCTTACCTACGGGTTGCGTCAACCCCACCTAGGCCCAAGGGTCTACCTCCGACGCAACACCACTTTGTTTAAATACTTTTCTTAAGTGTCACATTGCTGCACAACCATAGAATATTTTTTGAGCAAGGCCCTGGAGTGGCTAAGTAAAAGGTGTTTTTAAACACATTGTGCTATGAAAATTGCTCAGAAGTGGAATACAAATCAGGATGGGTTGGGGGTGGGGGTAGGACAAGGGGGGTCTGAAGTCTGCTGTATTTCTCAGCTGAATTAGATTCCTGCTTTGACAAAAGCAGCAGGCTTTTCCAGCATTTGTTTGTCCTTTCCCCAGAGAGCGTCGGCCTTTGCACTCTATGAAACTGGAAGCATTACATTATTATACTACTAGGCAGAAAAATGCCATTCAACTGATACAGAATAAAGCAGAATTGTTTTCTTTGTTTGGAATAGTTATAATGTCATTTGTTGATAAGTGCTCTTGGAAACCAAGGATTTCACTTTTAATAGGTTGCTCCACCAGGTTGCTTAGATATATGGAAATGAAGATCAGTAAATAGGGGTTGCAGGTGACATTGTTTTATTAGACTACTCGCCAAATACCTTTATGACTAACTTTTGAAAGTTAAGCTCCCAGCATCAGGTCTATGAAAAATGATGCTTTGCATGCAATTTGCACAGATTGATGAAGGGTGTACTACTTTGGCAAGCTGGACAACTTTATTAAGTTAATTCAATAAAAAGGTTTTTTTTGCCTGCAACATGTTTGTTGACAATTTTGTTCATTTTCTTTAGCAAAAGCATGTGTTCGTCTTTGTGTTTTTTTTAAATTAATCATTTATGAAATGTTCCAATACAACTTCAGAAAATGAGAAGAAAAAGAGTTACATGAAGAGAAATAAAACACAACCATGAGACAATGTGTACCCCCACATTAGAATATATATCAAAAAGAAAATAAAAAACTCATTACAAAAGGAAGTTTAAATTCAAGTTTACCAGTAAAGAGGAGTCCAACTGCAGAATCCTATAAAGCAATTATCAAGCAAAAGGCAAACAGGTAGCTGAGCAGCAAAAACTAAACACAAGTAGAAGAAATTGAGAAAGGTTCACGATGAGGATGAAATCTTTTTCCCCAAAAGACAACAGTTGCCCCTGTAGTACACATTTGTTGCTTGAGAAGAGCAAGTTTGCTTACCATAAAGGGTGTTTTCCATAGATAACAGATGAATTAGCCATGCTGTCTGGGGACGACCTCCGGTCCTGTAGGTGGCTGAGCTCTCAAAGTAAAGTTCTGAGTCCTGCTATAGTGTGTGCCTGCTTGGCATCTCCCCCCCCCCCCCCCCCCCCACCTTCCAGAGTCTCCTCAGTCACAGGTCTATACTGTAAAGTGCGGTTGAAGATTCTTCGTCTGCAACTCGCTGTGGGCGCACAATTGAGACGCGTAAAGCGATCCTGCGATACAGTCTCCAGTTTCACTCGTCCTTAGCGCTTCTTGAAACCAACGCATAACCCTTTCCGCACCCAGCATGTATATCATATGTAAATGAACGAATTAGCTATTTAGTGAAGGAATTAGCTATTCCCTCCCGATACTGTGACGCGCGCTCCGATTTTCTCCTTTGTAACCCGCTATTTTGCCGCGTCCTTAGCCTGTTAGTTTACCGCCTACCCCTCTACCTGGTGTTAGTCCTGCACCATGGACGACCTCCATATATACTAACCCGCTTTCAAACTGCATTCAGCCCTTCTTTTTGCATGAACGATGCTGCACGGAACTCCGATTGCATTAGTTATTTGCTTAAAAAAATTATTTCATCCCGCATGTTCCGTATGGGAGCTGACAGCGGCTTACAAAAAAAATTACAGTTCTCATAAAATGCTAAAGTTGTTATATATATATATAAATATATATATATATATAAATAAATACCTTGTCACTTTCCGAATCCCCCATCTCCACACGGGCGGGCAGGCGTGCGGTCATCGAAGCGGCGGCGGGAGCCGGCGGGCGGGTGGGCGTCCGTTCATCCAGGCGGCGGCAGGAGCCGGCGGGCGGGTGGGCGCCCGTTCATCCAGGCGGCGGCGGGAGCTGGCGGGCAGGAGGGCGCCCGTTCATCCAGGCGGCGGCAATGGCGGGAGCCGGCGGGCGGGCGCACGTTCGATCCAGGCGGCGGCGGGAGGGTGGGCGCGCGTTTATCCAGGAGCCGGCGGGCGGGTGGGCGTGCATTCATCCAGGCGGCGGCAAGAGCCGGCGGGCGGGTGGGCGCGCGTTCGATCCAGGCGGTGGCGGGAGGGTGGGCGCGTGTTTATCCAGGAGCCGGCGGGTGGGTGGGCGTGCATTCATCCAGGCGGCGGCGGGAGGCGGCGGGCGGGTGGGCGCGCGTTCGATCCAGGCGGAGGGAGCCAGCGGCAGCCCCCGCCGGCAGTGAATGAATGCGCGCCTGTGCGACCCGTGCGATTTCGGCGCCTCTCAGCTCTCAGGGATCAGGTACTCGCTCCTAGGGTAGGAACTCTTAAGGGGGAGGGGAGGAGAGGGAGGGAGTGTAGTTAGGGGGGTAGGAAAGTTCCCTCCCAGTCCGCTTCTTAATTGGAGCAGACTGGGAGGGAACTGGGAGAGCTCCGATCTTGTCGCCGTGCATAAATTGGCAAAATCTACCCCCTATGAGCAATGTGTGTGCGGCCCCCGGATTTTATAACATGCAACCCCATTGAACTCAGCGTCGGTTTTTGTGATGGGTCTGACTGTCAATTTTCTTTTCTGTTATTTCTTTTCTTTTTCTTCTTTTTTTGTTGCGCACATCTATTAACATTTGCTCCTGGCAGGCGTTAATAGATGACAGTTAAATGTGCATATGAAGAGTGCTATTACATTCACTCCGCATTGGACGCGTGTTGAATATGCGCTAATCCCCTTATTGCATTAGGGGATCGATTAGCGCCTATTCTACCCGCATCCAACTGCATGTTAACAGTACGCTCGGCTCAGCACACCATATTGCATCGGCCCCAAAGAATCTTGTCACACAGCTCCAGGATCTCCTCCAATTTGGGCCACAACAGTTTCCCTCTTCCATGCAGTAACATACTCAGTGACACAAATGGCAGCACCCCCATACAGTAACATATTCAGTGAAAGAAATACAAAAGCATGCCACATTCCAGCAATGCTTTCTTACAGCCTTAGGACTCAGGTCAGTAAAATAATTCTTTACCCCCTTATTTTCATATTTTAATCCCTGGAGTTACATTTCGATTCATCCCAATAACCTTCTGGCCTTAGCCTTAGCGACTGCCTTGTCACATTTTTTCACCACTTTCGGATCATCAGACACTATTACCCTGAGGTTTCTCTCCCAGTTCGTGCTCATCACTCTCTCGCCCCTCCCCCCCAACACATACAACTCTTTCGGATTGCCATACACCAAATGCATGTCGCTGCACTTCTTGCCATTGAATCCCAAATGCCAAACCTTCAACCACTTCTTAAGCTTTCCTAGGTCACTTCTCATTCTCTCTACTCTATCAGGTGTATCCCCTCTGTTGCAGATCCGCAAAAAGACAAATTTTACTTTCTAAACCCTCCGTAATATTGCTCTCAAAGATATTGAACAGAATCGGTCCAAGAACATATACTTGAGGAACTCCACTTACCAATCTTCTTTCTTCAGAACTGTTTCCATTTACCACTACTCACTGATGTCTGTCAGTCAGCCAATTTTTATTCCATTCCCCCACCTTGGGACCCACTCCCAGGCTTCTCATTATATTTATAAGGCTGCCATGTGAAACCATATCAAAAGCCTTGCTGAAATCCAAGTAAATCATATTGAGCATTTTTTCTTGAACCAATTCTCTAATTAACCAATCAAAAATCCAATCAGAACCTTTCTCTGGTAAACCTATGTTGTCTTGAATCCTGTAACCCACTGGATTACAGATGTTCATTATCCTTTCTTTGAGCAGTCTCTCCATTAATTTTCCCACCACCGAGGTAAGATGGTGGGAAAATTAATGTAATTTTGTGAAGTAGGCCCAAAACCGCCCTTCTCCAGTCCTGCAGTACTACTTCCATCTCTAAGGATCTATTGAACAGGTCCTTCAAAGGACCTGCCAGCACTTCTCAGAGCACCCTAGGTATTCTGGGTTATATCTCATCCAGCCCCATTGCCTCGCCCATGTTCAGTTTTCCTAGCTCTACCCAAACACTCTCTTCTGTAAATGGGAGATTTATTTACCCTACTCTCATTTGTATTCTTGCTAGAAAGCAAAGGTCCTTCACCAATGCTTTCCTTAGTGAAAACATGAACTGAAGTATTTAATATTACTGCTATTTCTTCATCTTTCTCCACACCTTGCTTCTTTTCTCCTTTCAATCTTACAGTGCCACCTCTGGTCTTCTTCCTTTCTCGGATATATCTGAAAAAATGTTTTGTCACTACCTCTCTGGCAATCTTTTCTTCCTCCTCTCGAGATTTCACAATCCTGATTTCTTTCCTTGTTTCCTTTAGCGTCACCAGATAGTCTTCCATGTATTCCTCTTTTTGAGTTCCTTTATGCTTTTTGAATGCTGATCTTTTTGCCTTTTATTTTTCAGCCACCACTCTCAGATAACTATCTCAATTTCCTTTTTGTCATACTTTTATTTTTTTTACATAATTGTTGGTCACCTTTGTTATAGCTCCTTTTAATTTGGCCCACTGTTGTTCCACTTTCCTTTCAGCCTTCTAGCTTCTCCTTGAAATACATTGTCATTTTACCAAAGTTTATGTATTTGAAATCTAGAACCTTGATCTTCTTGTGACTTCCCTCTCGGTTGGCTGTTATAGTCAATCATACTGTCTGATAATTATCACTAGTGTCCAAATGAGCAGCTACCAAACATTTGAGATACTATCTCCATTTGTGAGTACCAGATCCAATAGCACTCTTCCCCTCGGGGGCTGCATCACCATTTGTCTGAGCATCCACAATCTCTCTACTTCTTACATGCTCTGCAACAGGGCTACTTCAATCCACATCTGGCAGATTAAAATCTAGAAGGAGCAGCACTCCCACCTTTTGGATGTCTTCAGACAGATCTCTAGCCAGTTCTTCTCACTGGAGGCATGTAGACCACACCAGTATAAATGGAAGTACCATCATCTCTTTTTAAGGCAGCCCATAGTGCGTCTTCCTTTCCCTACGTCAATTGCTCGGATATTTTTTCACATATACAGCTACTCCGCCATGTCTCTCATCTCTGTCCTTTCTGAATGAGTTATAGTCCTATATATCTATATCCCATTCATGAAACTCCTTAAACCATTTTTCCTCAAATAGCAACAATATCTAAGTCTGTGTCCATATTGACCTAAGGGTCAAACTTCTGGGACTAGTATTGAAGGAGTTCAATTTTATGGACGATCGAAGGATGAGAAAACCTGAAACCCTGTGATTAACACTGCCAGCAGTGACACGCATTGAAACGCACGGCCATCTTGAATGTACTAACATTTGAAACGCAATGGCACGCACTACGCAATTACGTACTTACGCACTGACATTCGGTGAAGCACACCACCATTTTGTGATGATAATTTGTATTGTATTAATACAATTGCTGCTATAAAATGTCTAACCCGTCAATTAAATGACGAAATAATAAGTCTGATTATAAGCTACACCTACTTGAAAACCACGCTAGAAAATGCTTGTTCAGTAGTTTGTAGAACGCATGTGTAAAAGATAAGAAATGAAGAATGTATAAGAGCCAGCTCCTGAGGGGGTGTGGCATGCAGTTGTACTAAGCCTTTGCCTTAGCTGCATCTTGCTGGCAATAAAAGTCTATCTTTACGGATCAGTTGTCTGGGCCTCCTTTCTGACTAAAAATTAGACGGTTACAGTATCATGCTTGTGTCTACTTATAAATAGTATATTTTAAATTAAAAACAAAAGCATTGTCTTCCAGCTGTCATGTGTTACATATTTGATGAAGGTGCACTTTTTCACTTGGCCATAAGTGCCAAATTGCCTTGCTATGACTCTGCCTTCCTCTCAAGCCATTACAGCCTGAGGTGACAGGAAATCCGACATTCCGAGATATGGTTATTCGACCAACAACAGATACATTATAGTAGCGATTGTTGTAAGTAAGCCCAGCAATGTATCTCTTCCAATGCTAACATATTGGATTTTTTTTTTTATATGGTGTTGCGTGAATAAAAACACAGAACAAAAAAAAAAAGCACTAGCAGCAACCCATCCTCTACTAGTATACGAAACCATACGTCACCTACCCTCCGCCTTCCAGATCCGAACTGCGTCAGAGCGTCACCGCGTCTCCTTCCTGCAGATCAAATGGATTGTCGAGCGCTCGGCGTGCCACCTTTTCCCCTGTCAGCCTTCCTCATCGATCTCCGAGCGCTGGCAGCATGGCGGAATTAAACAGACTACAGAAAAGGTGCGGAGAGGGGGGACGGGGTCTACAGGAGAGGTGCGGGGGCACGCAAGCAGTCTGTATAGACTGGCCTAACTCTTTTCTCTCTCTGCATCTTGTCCGGCTTTGCTTCTTCCCGTTATTATGTGTATTTTCCCCAGCCCTGGGTGTGTCTCTCTATCCAGTGTCCTCAGGTTTCATTGGATGCATATCTCGGAAATAAGTGATTTTCTTTTTGTTTGTTTGTTCTACCGTGGGTGTACCCTTATGCTTAGCTTGGGTTAGTTAAGTTCCTGATGCAGTGGATATTTCAGTGCATGTCTGCTATGTTTTTTCGTGTCATTTAATGCAGCAGAAAAACGTCTTTCCGTGCTTCCATTGCTTTACCAGGAGAAGCACAGTGATTATAATAGTTGGCTCAGGAAGTGTTTAGCAGTTTGAGATAAGGTTTTAGTTAAGTTTCCAGCATAATATCATTCCTTTATGTAATATTGTGTTTGAGGAGAGGGAGCCTCAGATTTAAGCTGCCAATCAGGTTCATGGCTTTCTAGCACTCTCTCAAACTACCTTTAAATCTCTTCCTCTGACTAGTTTAATACTTAAGTCTCTCCATCAGTGTCATCCCGTTTGTACGCTGTACTTTCACTGTGCTGACAATGCGTGTCAGATAGATGGAGGGACATGGTCTTCCCTTAATGCGTTCTTTACTGCTATCACAAAGAATACATAACACATTCCCTCCCCCTTCAATCTTGTGCTTTCTTACAGTATTTAAAAAAAATATATATATTTAGCTCATGCCTTCTCATTGGTAACTTAGGATGAATTACATTCAGCTATACTACTAGGTATTTCCTTGTCCTTAAGAGTACTTACAATCTGAGGGACTGATATAAAATAAGCTTTGTGCTAAAACTGTGTACCAAAATTCAAGATACAGTTTAATTCAAAGAAAATATAATTTTGATTAGTAGGCTAATGATGTGCTAATGTGTTGGGAGTTTTAAAATAGCACACCAACCTGAAAATGTGTGGGGAAGACATGCTTAGAGTGCATAAGATATGATTTATACACATAAAATGTTTTCTGCATACACATAGTATCTTCTACGTATAAAGCATGATTTATGCACATCAAAGTTTATGTACATAAAAGAAATTGGTGCAGAAAGCATTTACTCTGCACATAAAGCACGATTTGTACACATATTCAGATTCATAACTCTCATACAGCAAAGAGTTCAGCCCTATAGACTAATTCAAGCTCTGACCAGGAATTAAATTTCCACCATTAAGAAACCATGAGTTAACCTACCTGCCTCAACTGCAACAGGGAGTAATAGCAAATGCCTTCATTAGCATGGGATTTAAATGGAGGGACACTAGTTTGTATATACAGTTTCATGCAGGATTTTCTACACACATTCAGGCCGATACAATGCAGTGCTCTCAGCGTTTTGGATGCTCATCCACAACCCCTTATACCAGAAGGGGTTTAGGTCGTCCAAAACGTGCATTCAACCCCCCCCTCCTTGAAACTAATAGCGCTCATCAAATGCATGTTGTTGAGGCTATTAGCTATTCGCCCCAGATTTTTTAAAAAAAATGCACTTGATCCGCACATTTTAATGCTCAGAAATTAACACCAGCCTAGAGCAGACATTAATTTCTGAGCAGTCCAAAAAAGTGTACAGAAAAGCAGAAAAATTCTGCTTTTCTGTACATCCTCTGACTTAATATTGTGGCAATATTAAGTCAGAGGAACCAAAAGGTTAAAAAAAAAAAAAGTGTGCCGATTTGGTTACTTTAGGAAAAGGGACGCTCAATTAACAAGCGTCCATTTTCCTAACCCATGGCTATGTACAGGTTAGGAAAACAGACGCTCGTAAAATTCAGTGTCCGTTTTCTTAACCAGCTGACAGCCACCTCTCCTTGGCATCTGCTGCCAAGGAGGCGCTAGGGGCACACAATTATTCCTAGTGCCTCATTTAAATATTGTATCGCGCGCACAGGAGAGGTGGCTGTGTGCACGTTAGAAAAGCAGGTGCTCAACACTGAGCTCCCATTTTCCGTGCATCTTTATTGTATTGGCCTGTTAGTGCATGCAAAACTCCTTACTGCATCAGCAGTAAAGCTAGCGCAGTACACATTATTATATCAGGCTCTAAGGGGCCGATGCAATAAATGAGCATAGAAAATGGGTGCTCGGGGTTGAGTGCCTGCTTTCCTAATGCACGCCCAGCACCTCTCCTGGGCCAGAGATTGAATATGTAAATTAGGTGTTGTGCTGCCAAGGAGGCGCTAGGGACAAATGTGTGCCCCTAGCACCTCCTTGGCAGCAGGCGCCCAGGAGAAGTGGCTGCCAGCGGTGCTCAATTTTACGAGTGTCTGTTTCCTAACCTGTGCACAGACAGGACCCTTTTCTTAACCTGACCACAGGCACCCTTTTTATTTTTATTTATTTTTTTACCTTTTTTGGTTCCTCCGATTTAATATCGCCATGATATTAAGTCAGAGATGGTACAGAACCACAATCTTTTCTGCTTTTCTCTACACATTTTTGGGCTTCTCAGAAATTAATGCTTACTCTAGGCTGGTGTTAATTTCTGAGTGTAAAAATGTGCAGGTTGGGTGCACATTTTTTTGGATCTGGGGAGAATAGCACCTCTTCAACATGCATTTGCATGTGAAGAGCGCTGTTAGTTTCGCGGAGGGTTGGATGTTCGTTTTGGATGCACTAATCCCTTTATAGCATAAGGGGTTGTGGACGTGCGTCCAACCACGGGTTAAACACTGTATTGCATCGGCCCCTAAGTTTGTATGTGAGGCAATAGAGGGTGAAATGATTTGCTTAAATTCTCAAGGAATGTTAGCAGGATTTGAATCCTGGCTTCCCTGGTTCTCAGCCTGCTGCTTTAACCACTAGTCCTCCACACCCTTTTCTGTTGTCTCTAAATGTTGTACAGTGTTGGCACCTGCAGAGGCACTGCTTCCTGGACTGCGTTATCTTTTTAGAGTAAAAGATAATTTATTATACAAATATAAAGCTTATGGTGCTTAATTATGTTAATGCAGATGCTGCTGTTGTGTTTTACTGTTTAAGACCAGCACTGCCACAACTTTTGACTCACTAAAGCCATCTCACGGAGATTCAGATTTGCTGTGACAATCTGTGGAATTAAGGGTCAACAATCATCAGTGATCTGATGAGGAGGATAACTCTTGAAAACTTGTCACAAATGTATTGTATTATATATTAGTCCAATAAAAAGGAACCGCCTATAACCCTTAGTCCAGAAATTCAAGTGGACTAACATAGCAGTCACAGTTCTGTGACAATCTTTATCTGGATGTGTGTCTGACGAAGATGTGGCAGGGTCTTGCTTTAATCTTGGAGGAGGGAATACTGTTGGTTCGAAGATCTGCTCATGCCATCTTTCGGCTTTTCTGCTGACTTTTCAGAAGCAGTCATACCTGGACTCTTTCTATTGTTTTTGTACAGTGTGAAGATTGCCCCTGGTGCAGTTGTCTGTGTGGAAAGTGAAATCAAAGGAGATGTGACTATAGGTGAGTCAAAATATACCATCTTTTGGGAGTGTTACCTCTGAGCACAGGCTAGTGCTGGAGTACTTTCTGATGAGAGAAAACTGAAGGGATAATGTAGTCTTGTATAATTTGGTTAAAACATGACTGGCATGTTATCTTTCATACAAAAGGATCCCACTGTGCTTTGTAGTAAAATATTCAAATTTTGTTCATCTGTTAGGGAGGGAGGAAAAGCAACAAATCAAACTTTTTTTTTTTTTGTTCCCAGAGTATTTTATCTGTAGATTTCACGAGTGCAGGGCTCTTGATTTTAACTCTTTATTTTAACTCCTGTTCATTTTCTGCAGTTTATGTATGTTTTATGCATATGTATAGAGAGGGAAATTTTCAAAAGCTGTTTACCCCAGTGAAAGGGCTATTTGAAAATTATCCAAATGGTTCAGTGTGCTTACTTGTACCTGTATTTTTGTGGCGGCATTCTCGGGGCAGGGTTAGGTTGAAGGATGCAATGATACATGTAGTTTTGGTCTGCAGAAAAAGCATGTGCAGATGTCCGCCGGTGCTTTCTGCCCTGGGCAGTTTTCAAAGAGAAAGTGTGCGCATACTTTCTCTTTAAAAACTGACACTCTTTCACTCACCCACACAATTGAGAAAATTGCCCCAATAATCTAATTTGTTAAACTGTTTTTCCTTCTTTTTAAAATGAAAAATAAACTTCTAGGAATTCTTGACACTTTTTTTATGGATGATAAAAAAAAAAGGTTTGGCCAGTTCCTGTGTAATCCAAGTCCAATAAAGGAGGAAGTCCTGTGACACACAATGGACAAAGGAAATAGCTTGTACAGTTATGCCTTCAAAACTGAAGTGCAGTTCTAGTAGCCGTATTGGTCATGAAAAAAAAAAATCATGTTAAGTTGTAATGCATTTTTTAAAGGATCCAAATGATGTTCAAAGCTCATGCACTATAACATCTTTTTTTGTTAGTTCTTGAAAAAATGTTGCAGCCTCCTAAGTCTCCATCAGACCTGCTATGGAGGGCAGACTAGATGGGTGTTTTTGGTCTTTGCCTGCTGTCATTTACTATGCTACTATGTTTCTATATTATACAGTACTTTAGCTGTGGCCTGCCCAGTTGTTTCTGCTTGCAGAACCTTTACTACCACTTTTCATCTGTATACATTTATATATTTTTATTTTTAAAAATGTATAGCCTGCATATCTCCTTCGTTCATAGCGGGTTACAAAAATAACATGCATAATCAATAAAAACAGTACAAAAATAAACAAAGCAAAAGCTGGGTAGTCTTCCAGTTAGTCCACTAAATGAACAAAATTGCCAAACATCACAGCACTGCAGAGGCTACCCACACAAAAGCATCGCATATTTCAAATCTATTAAGTAGTCAAAGATATCTTACAAAAAATGCAATTCATATGCTGTCATATACATAAGAAATTGCCATATTGGGTCAGACCAAGGATCCATCAAAAACCTGAGCCCTGCTAAGTAACTGGCTGAGTATCTTTACCTGCAGAGCTAAGAATTACCATAAGCAAGTTTAAACAACACATCCTATGCATGCGGCAGTTTTGTCATTGTTTTTGTTTAGTTTTGTGATTTCAGGCATCCACCACTTTCTCAGTAAACAAATTATTTCCTCAAAGTCCTTCTTGGTCCTGCTTTCCAACTTCATATGGTTACCTCTCTTTCCTTTACCTTTTTCTTGCGACTTCAAATCCTGCAAAGCGTTGGTTTATACATGATCTAGAAATCTGTCTGACAAGTGGTCCCATGATGAGCAGTGAGAACTTGCTTGTACACATCAGACAGCTGTATGCCATGGAGGGGTCAGAAGAGATTTGATACCCAGTTGTTTGTCATCTAATCCCTGTTGAAAGTTTCTGCATCAAATTGACGTTAAAAAAAAAAAATAAATAGCATAAGTCTTCTGCTGTGCCCCTCAATTTTTGGGACTTTAACTGCAAATGAGGATGGTTGTCATATATAGAAACATAGAAATGACGGCAGAAGAAGACCAAATGGCCCATCCAGTCTGCCCAGCAAGTTTCATACTTTTTTTTTTCTCATACTTATCTGTTACTCTTGGCTCTTAGTAACCTTTTGGTTCTATTTCCCTTCCACCCCCACCATTAATGTAGAGAGCAGTGTTGGAACTGCATCTAAGTGAAATATCTAGCTTAATTAGTTAGGGGTAGTAACCGCTGCAATAAGCAAGCTACGCCCATGCTTATTTGTTTACCCAGACTATGTAATTCAGTCCTTGTTGGTTGTTGTCTGTATATAGATCCACTTTTCTTCATTCCCCCTGCCATTGAAGCGGAGAGCTATGCTAAATATGCATTGAAAGTGAAGTATCAGGCTTATTTAGGAGGCTGGGATTTTGACAGTTACTGTCTGTTGTGGGACTTTGATAGTGGGAGTCTGGCTTCTCCTCTTACTTTTATGCATGAAATTTGTGCAGAGATGTAGGTTTGAACACTTTTGGTGTAAACTTTTCCAAAAAGGAAATTTTCCATTTCTGAAAATTGTTTTCTATTGTTCATTAGTAGTAATAACTGGATGCCAAGGCAATATTAGGCAAACTTGGCAATTTCAAGCTTTTGAATTTCAGTATAACATTTAAACCGCAAACATTTTAAACTGCATTAAGGGTTGAATTTTCAAAGCCATTGACACATACAAACATGTTTATGTGTGTAAATTGTTACAAAATAACCCAGGGCTCAGAGGGTGTAAAAAAGCATGAGCATAACCCAGTTTCATGTGTATTTTTACACAAACTGCAGAGAGGCATTCCGGGGGCAGTGTTGGAGCTTGTGTGCAAATAATGGGGCAGATATTAATAGGGTTACGCATGTAACCCTTTTAAACCCGCTCCTGCGCATGCCGAGGCTATTTTGCATAGGCCTGGCGACGTGCGCAAGCCCCGGGACTCGTGTACGTCCCGGGGCTTGAAAAAGGGGGCGGGGCGGGACCAGAGCCTCCAGGCACAGCGGCCATTTGCCACTGTGCATTGGATCGCAGGCCAGCCGTCAGCCGGTGCGTGCAACCTATGCCTGCCCGGAGGCAGGCGCAACTTCTAAGCTAAAGGTAAGGGGGAGGTTAGGTAGGGCTGGGGGGGCGGGTTAGGGAGGGGAAGGTGGGGGGGTGTAAGAGAAGTTTCCTCCGAGGCTGCTCTGATTTCGGAGCGGCCTTGGAGGGAACGTAGGAAGGCTGCGTGGCTCGGCGTGCGCAAGTTGCACAATTGTGCTCTCCATTGCGCGCGCCGACCCTGGATTTTATAACATGCACGCAGGTGCGCGCGCATGTTATAAAATCTGGCGTACATTTGTGCGCGCCGGGTTGCGTGCACAAATATATGTCCACGAGTACCTTAAAATCCGGCCCAATGAGTACATTTCTAAAGGGGTTAAGCATGGAAAAGTAGCGCATATGCATGTAAGTAGCATTTAATTGTGTATATACTGTTTTATAAACATCGTAAATATGATGCAGTTCTGATTTCACTGGAGCAAAAAAGAAGCAGTCTAGGGACATTTGGAAGCAGGGTCAAGAGATTTACATATGTCAGTTATCAAGATTATTTGGACACTCTTACACCTGTTAATTGACTGGTGCAAGTGAAATTGGACTTGTCTGCAGTTTTTGGGTTGGAGGCCTGGTTGAATTGGTAGGGGTTCAGGGTAAAGTGCTAGAGAGTGTAGGTAAACCGGAGATGGACTGGGCGAACTGGCAGAGGTTTTGGCAAACTGGTAATTCTAAGTACCTGCACAAGTATTTTCAAAACAGTATACATGCACACTTTAAATTATACCTACCTCCACATATAAATCAAGGTTTTTCACATACATGTTAGCTTTTTTTTTTCCACGTTATAATATATATATATATATATATATATATATATACATATGTTTATAACGTAGGTAAAGCAAGCAAGTGCTTTCATTGTATTGCAAGTGTTCGCGTGTTCTTTCAGAGCAGAACTATGTGGTATTTTCTAAACCTTGCAGCAACTTATTTTATTTGTTTATTTCAAGCTTTTTTTATACCGGTATTAGTAGTTACATCATACCGGTTTACATCAGAACTGAAGGTGGAAAATACATCAAACAGGTACCGGGGATGGGACTACAGAGAACAAGAGAGAAGTAGCCGGAAACTGGCAAACAAGAGCAACAGACTGTGTATAAAATAACAAGTAAACAATGTGACATAACTTTATACATGGGTTCAGATCACATACTGATGCAGCAATGTAACATAACTTTATACATGGGTTCAGATCACGTACTGATGCAGCAAAGGGTTAAAGGCGCAGGGGAACTAATCTGGGTAAGCCTGTTTGAAGAGCCAAGTCTTTAATTTGTTTATGAAGTTGATGGTACACGCCTCAAGTCGGAGGTTTGTGGGTAGTGAGTTCCAGCGAGTAGGACCAGCAATGGAGAGGGCTCGATCCCTCGTGGAGATGAGGTGTGCCTTCTTGAGGGATGGCACGTGGAGGGTTCCTTTATTGGTTGCTCTGGTGGGGCGGTTAGAGAGTGTGAGGCGGAATGGCTCATCGAGCCAGTTGGAGTTGTGTCTGTAGATGGACTTGTTAATAATAGTAAGGGTTTTATAGAGCAGTGGTTCTCAACCTTTTTTCGGCCGGGACACACCTGACAGATGGTTCTCAAGTGTGTGACACACTGAACATGTGACTGTCACGGGACAAAATGTAAATATACATTCTGCATCCTCAGGAACCACGTCGATCCCCAAAAATGGGTGCAGAGCCAGAACTAGGGCATTACCCGTACAGCTCATCATACAAAAAAAGATATTCTGGACCTAATGACATCTCAGTAAAAGCAAAACAAACTCTCTTTACTGGCAGGCAAAATACCCCTCCTTATGAAAAGACAGTAATTTACCACTACAAATATTTAACCAGGCCCTAAACACTAATACACCTCCTATTAGGAAAACAGAGCAAGCCAAGCTGCTATAGATACTCATTTAGAAATAATTGTAAAATTATACTAACAAATGTTACAAAACAGCTGATGAACAGAATAACATCCAACAATTAAAAACTCATAAAAATTAATAAAAATTGTCTAAATATCAAAATATTTCAAAACAGCAGACATCACATAATACCCAATAATTTAAATGGCAGTCAATCAAGAAAAATAAACTTAAAAAGCTGCCTTTACTTACCCTCTCCAGCAACTCTCCTCCTTTCCCTTGCAGGCCAATAGCACTCAGCAGAAGCAGCAGTGGCTGCTGAAGCTCTGTCCTCACAGTCCTCTTCCTTAAGGCCCACAACCAGTCACAACCAGTCTTTGTCTCTCACACAGACTAGCAACTTCCCTAACTAGTATCTCTTCCACACACACACACCAGTCACCTCCCTGACCAGTCTCTGTCTCTCTCACACACACACACCAGTCTCTTGTCTCTCTCACACACACACCAGTCACCTCCCTGACCAGTCTCTTGTCTCTCACACACACACCAGTCACCTCCCTGACCAGTCTCTTGTCTCTCACATACACACACACACACCAGTCACCTCCCTGACTAGTCTCTCTCAATCACACACATGCTCTGTCACTTACAACCACACACACTGCCACTCATGCACCCATTGTACCACACACACAAGCTCTCACTCATGCACCCATTCTACCACACACACACACACTGCCACTCATGCACCCATTGCACCACACACACAAGCTCTCACTCATGCACCCATTCTACCACAGGCACAGAAGCTCTCACTCATGCAACCAGGCATGCATTCCAACACACACACACACAAAGCTCCCACTCATGCACCCATTCTACCACTCACGCACCCAGGCATCCATTTTACCACACGCACACACACTGCCACTCGGGCACCCATTCCTACCACAGGCGCACAAGCTCTCACTCAGGCACCCATTCTACCACTCGCACACAAGCTCACATGGAGCCTCTTCTCATTGTTTGGGCCAATAAGCCTGGCCTCCACTTCTCAGCCGCCTCCGGCCTGACCTCCCGCTGTGCGCAACGTCTCTCCAGCCGCCTCCCGCGGTGCGCAGGGTCTCTCCAATCTTCAGCCGCTGGCGTCAGCGCGCAGGTCTCTCCGCTCTTCAGCCGCTGCTGGCGGCGCTCAGGTCTCTTCTTTCTTCGGCCCTGCCGGCCTGGCCTCCAGCGGTGGCACGCAGTCTCTCCATTCTTCAGCCCCGTCCCTGGGGAGAAGGGAAGCACACGTGGGGCAGTGGAACACTGGGAGCCGCGACACACCGGTTGAGAACCACTGTTATAGAGGATGCATGAAGGGATCGGGAGCCAACGAAGGTCTTTAGGAATGGGGGTGATATGGTCAGATTTACGGGCATTTGTGATGGTTCTCGCTACCGCATTCTGGAGCACTTGAATCAGTTTTATGGTGGAATAGGGGAGACCTAGGAGAAGGGAGTTGCAGTAGTCCATTTTAGATGAGAGGGTGGCCTGAATGACGGTACGGAAATGGAGTAAGGGTTTTAGTTTTTTCAGAACATTGAGCTTAAAGAAACCTTCCTTGAGGATAGTGTTGATGTATTTTTTCAGGTTCAATTGCTGGTCAATCAGGACTCCAAGGTCTCGTACAAAGGGCTGAGTGGAGATGGAACTATATGCCGGGTCGTTTGCAAGGGAAGGTTTGGCGATTTGGTGTTGGGATATGAAGAGCAGTTCAGTTTTGGTGGTGTTTAAGGCAAGGTGGAGATTTGTGAGTAGGGTGTTAATGGAAGCAAGGCATTTCTCCCAGAGTTTTAGAGATTCGGAGACAGAGTCATGAATTGGTATGATGATTTGGACGTCATCGGCATAGAGGTAGAATTTGAGGCCAAGGTCGGATAGGAACTGGCAGAGAGGTGTGAGGTAAATATTGAATAGGGTGGATGAGAGGGAGGAACCTTGTGGAACTCCTTGGGAGAGGGAGTAATGAGTGGATTCAGCATTGCCTATTTTGACTGAAAATTGTCTATTTCAGTGCTTCTCAACCATTGTGTCGCCAAGCACCGGCAGGTGTGTCACGTGCTCCCGGTCTCTCCCGCTGCTCTTCCTTCCCTGCTCCTGTTGCCACCGGGCTATCAGTACGTTCAAGCCCAGTGGGAACGGCAGCGGTGGTAGAAGAAGCAGTGGCACCTGCGGCTGGCCTTTCCTTCTTCCTGCTCCCCCCCCCCCCCCCCCCCGTGACCCGGAACAGGAAGTGATACGCGGTGCGCGGGAAGGAGAAAGGGCTGTGCCACAGGAAGTGATACGCGGTGCGCGGGAAGGAGAAAGAGCTGTGCCGTGTGGAAAAATGGTGGCGGCAGCAGCATCGGCCCCCGAGCAATCGGGAAAGGAGACAGCAGCGTGAGCCTCCCATGGCCCATGAGTTTCTTCTTTCTTGGCCTGCGGGGGCTGGAGGAGGAGGCTGCTGCAGCTACCATTTGTGCTCGGGGGGGGGGGGGGGGAGAGGAAGTGAGTGAGAGAGAAGCAGCCAGCCAGCCTGTGTGTGATTGAGGGAAACTGGTCAGAGAGCTGGTGTGTGTGTGTGTGTGTGAGACAATGAAAGTGACTGGTCAGGGAGATGACTGTGTATGTGAGAGTGTGAGACATTAGTCAGGGAGGTGACTGATGTGTGTGTGTGTGTGTGAGAGAGAGAGAAAAAGCATGGAAGTGAGAAATCTGGGTATGTGAGAAAGCATGGGCGTAACAAGCCTGGTGTTGTGGAGGGGTGGAGTGTGTGTTTGTGTGAGAGAGAGCATGGGAGTGGGAAGCCTGTGTGTGTATGTGCATGCATGAGAGAGACTGGTTGGTAAGGTGACGGTGAGTGTGAGAGAAAGAGACTGGTGTGTGTGAATGTGATTCAGGGAATGAGAAGCCTGTGCATGTGGAGAGAACAAGCATGGGAGTGAGAGACTGGTGAGTGTGCGTGTGTGTGTGACAGAGAGTGAGAAGCCCATATATGTCAGTAGAACACGGGAGTGAGAAGCCTGTGTGTGTGTGTGTGTGTGTGTGTGTGTGTGTGGCATGAGAGAAACTGTTCAGGAAGGTGACTGGTGTGTGTGTGTCAAAGACTGTTTGGGAGATGATTGGTGTGTGAGAGACAGAAACTGGTCATGGGGGCATGACTGGTATGGTGTGTGTGTGAGAGACATGGGCACTAAGGAAGAGGACCATGAGTATAGAGCTTAGCTTCTACTGCCGCTTCTGGTGTGTGCCACGGGCTGCATGGAAGGGGGAGTAGGAGAGCTGCTGGAGGGGGTAAGTAAAGGTGGCTTTTTAAGTTTATTTTTCTTGATTGACTGCCATTTAATTATTTAATATTATGTGATGTCTGCTTTTTTGAAATATTTTATTGGTGTTTGGAGAATGTTTAATAGTTTTTATGAGTTTTTAATTGTTGGATGTTATTCTGTTCATAGCTGTTTTGAAACATTTATTCTGCTTATTAGTATAGTTTTACAATTATTTCTGTGTGGGGATCTATAGCTGCTTGCTAGTTCTGTTTTCCTAATAAGAAGTGTATTGGTTTTTAGGACCGATGTAATATTTGTAGTGTTGCCTTTTCATAGATAGGGTTGCTCCTGTTTGTGTGTATTCCATAATACAGATGTAACTGTGTGCGGATTAGTTTATGTGCATTACTACAGATCCTGGGAGTATGTTAGGTCAGTTCTGTGTCTGTTACCGAGATGAGATATTTTACTAGTATGTAAGCGTTTGTATCAGTCTTATTTGTTGTGTTTTCTCAAGAGGACATGCATTGGTGGTAAACTGCTGTCTTTTCATAAGTAGGGCTATTGAGCCTGGAAGTAGAAGGAGTTTGAGTTGCTGTTACTGAGATGACACCAGAACCAGAATATCTTTTTTGTAGGGTGAGTTGTATGGGGAATGTCATAATTCTGCTTTACATCCATTATTGTGGGTCAGGGGGGTTCCCGTGGATGCAAACTGTACTTTTACATCTAGCCCCGTGACGATCATGGGTCAGTGTGTCATGCATGTGAGAACCATCTGTCAGGTGTGACCCGACAGAAAAAAGGTTGAGAACCACTGGTCTATTAGACAGGTAGGTTCAACCCTCCTGTGGTTTAAATCCTGAGATGCCTATGCTGCACAGTTTATAAAATACCAGGATAAATCTATGTGTGCCCACTTACACACGCAAATCCAGTACCATGAATAGATTTGACAGTTAGGCTTCCTGTGTGTAAGTTAACACTCAAAAGTTTCATCCTCCAAGTATCTTCAAAGCAAACTTACGCATATGTAGTTTATTTTGAAAATTCTGGCTAAAGTTGCATGCACAAGTTATATGCAGATTTTGGCTCTATTTGTATAGATATTAAATGATCCTCCCTTTTATCTTTATTGATTGTTTTTTTTTCTTGTAATCAAATATCTCAGTTCAGTTACTTGGAAAACCTTTTGAGGTTTGGTGGGGAAATTTAATGTAGTGTTTTCTTTTTGACTGAATATAGAGGACAAATAACATGCATCTATTTACAGAGAATTTTATGCAGAGAAAAAATATTAACCTAGGGAACTTTTCCAGAAAATGTTTTCCAATTCATACATTTCTGCCCCCCTCTTGCTGAGGACTGATGCTTAGGGGCCTTCTCTGTTGTTCCCACTCTGTGCATGCTCTCCGTAATGCACTTTTTCTGCTTGTGCAGGACCCAGGACTGTGATTCACCCTAAAGCCCGGATCATTGCGGAAGCCGGACCCATTGTGATCGGCGAGGGAAACCTGATAGAAGAGCAGGCACTCATTATTAATAGGTCAGTACAGCAGCAGACTTTCTGTATTTCTTCTTTTTTTGTTTGGTGTGGTTAAAATAATTTAAAAAAATAATAAAATAAATATTGCTGCCTAAAGCAACCAGCCTGAGTTCTCCACAAAAGCAGATTTTTTTTTGTCCCTTATTGCCCTGCAGAGTACAGAGTACATTGGCTCCCCATCCACTATAGAATACAGTACAAGTCACTGACCATCATCCATAAAACCATCTATCATAATACCTCAATCCAACTAACAATCCCACTCGAACCCCATTCTTCTAACAGGCCGATTAGAGCCGCACACAAAGGAACTCTCCAGGCACCCCCGCATAAATCAGTCATGCACAAGTCTATACAAAAATGAGCAATGTCCTCCGCGGGACCACAACTGTGGAACACACTTCCCGCAGATCTTCGACAGGAAAAATGTTTGCTCTCCTTTAGAAGGAAATTGAAAACCTGGCTATTCTCCCAAGCCTACCCCTAATAAATTGAATAGAACTGTTTATGCTTGAACCACTTAATACACCATTGATTAGCATAGATGGTTAACTATCTCGTTATACTCTTAGGAGAACTCTGTTCAAACTAATTCTTCCTCTTTCAATTGTCTTGTTTTGTAATCCCTGTTTATTGTAACTTTCTCTCTTCTGGTTATTGGTTTCCCTTGGTTATACTGTAAACCAGTACGATAAGACATTGTCTTGAGCATCGGTATAGTAAAAAGAATCTAAATAAATAAATTGTGCTCCCAGACATGTTTCCAGGAAGCTGCAAAGGCTCCTACCTGAGGAAGTCGCTGCCACCTATACAGCCTGTTCAGGTGTTCTGACCTGCAGCTGCCTTGAAGCCCACTTACTGGGTTCTTCTTTCACAGAGTCTGTGCTAGAAAACTGGCTCCAAGCTTTCCATCTGCTAAAGAGAGCACCCACTAACCTATGAGCTCCATAAAATCACATCATTTTACTTAGGCTGTTGAATTCCCTCTTCAACCAGAGCCCATTTTCTGGACCATCGAACCCCCCCCCCCCCCTTCCGTTACCATTAGTCTGTTCCCTCCTGCTTGCTAGGTAAAAGATTTAATACTAAAAATGCAGAGTAATGCAGTTAGGATGCAAAACCCAAAGGGAAAGGTACAGTACTGAAGGTAAAATTCTTCTAAGCACAAAGGAAGAGCAGGATCTGGGGGTAATTGTTTCTGATGATTTTTTTAAGGTGGCCAAACAGGTGTATAAAGCAACAGTAAAAGCCAGAAAGATACTTGACTGCATAGGGAGAGGAATGGTCAGCAGAAAAAGGGAGGTAATGTTGCCCCTGTATAGGTCCCTGTTGAGACCTCCCTTCAATACTGTGTACAGTTCTGGAGACTGCACCTTCAAAAGGATATAAACAGGATGGAGTCTGTTCAGAGGGTGGCTACTGAAATGGTCAGTGGTCCTTGTTCTAAAGCATATGGGGATAGACTTAAAACTCTAAATATGTATACCCTAGAGGAAAGGCGAGATAGGGGAGATAAACAGACATTCAAATAACTCAAGGGTTTTCATGCACACCAGGTGAGCCTTTTTCAATGGGAAGGAGGCTCTAGAACAAGGGGTCATGAGATGAGGTTGAAAGGGAGTAGACTCGGTAGTGGATGCAAGGAGCAGCCTCCCAGTGGAAGTGGTGGAGACAAAAGCAGTATCTGAATTCAAGAAAACATGGAATAAATACAGAGGATCTCTAAGGAAGTGATGAGAATTATAATGCTAAATTGATTGGATGGATGGGCAGACTGGATAGGCCATACGGTCTTGATCTGCTGTCATGTTTCTATGCTTCTGTGTACAATCTGGTGGCTCATGGTAGTTCTATGAAATTGGGGATAGGAAATAGTACAGTACAAAGAAAAGACAAATGGAGCTTTGTAGGAAGGAGCAAAAAGTAATAAAATTGTGATCAAGCTTAGATGCACAATCTTTATTTAGATTAACACTTTTTCTAAATAAGTGATAACATGGTCTTACACAATCTTAGATGGTATTTTTATATTTTTTTGGGGGGTGGGGGAAGGAGAAATTGGCTTACAAGGTGTCTTTCTGCTTCTATGGTCTTTCAGCTCAAAAGGGAACCAGCCACAATAGGCATTAAGGCCCTATGAACCATCATTCCCGACTCCCTGAGGTCCCGTAGCCCCCCTTCCATGTAGCTTACCCATCACAGCTCTGTAATTGAGAGGCATGGTGCATGCTTTCTTCCTTGAACCAGGCTGTTGCACGATGGATAGGGCTTCCCCTTTCCTGAGGGGGCTGTGAATGCTGCCTCTGCAATATCCTCCACACCGGCTGACTCAAGGAGCAGAATTCAGGCTAAGGAATGGAGCCCTGATCTCTCACATGGTGGCTGCTGTAGTAGAATTGTAGTGAATAAATTATTTTGTATTTTTACTTTCCTAAAGTTGTGTATCACATTGTTCTTCTTGCAGCTACCCAGAAAATATAATGCCAGATGCAGAAAAACCAGACCCAAAGCCAATGATCATAGGAACTAACAACGTGTTTGAAGTTGGCTGCTGTATCCTTTGAGACTGATTTAGTCAATTGGCACCTCACTGCTGGTGGTGTTATATTTTTTAGTAATGGACTGCTTCTGATTGCTTGTAGCAGTGGAAGATGAGATGTGAAAATGAAACAGATTAACCTTTTTTTGCTGAGTGATGGAGAGTTTCATGCTATGTAGCTGGAATTTGTTTTAGGACAAACTAAGTAGATTCCTTTGTAGCATATATTTCATATGTTTTATTATTCAAAGGCATAAAGTATATACTAGAAATTTATTCATTTTTTTCAGTAGTTGGGATGCATTCTGAAGACAGCGATAGTTCATTAGAGGATGGTCCTAGCTGGTATTGGAGTGTTGTGCAGTTCTCTCATGGTTTGGGTTGGGGGGGAGGAAAACGTGGCAGATGATGTTATACAGTGACGCTTTGATTACACCCTTAGGGCTGGTGCTGAGAGTTTGTAATGGATCCCCCCTAGATTGATTGCTGTGAGCAAGAGGGATTGCTTGTACTGTTTTGTGTGACCTGTAACTAATATTGTAAGGGGAGAGAGAAGGAGAGGACCCCTAGTGCCATGAATGATGGTTTTTGGGTTTACCCTTTCTTACTTCCATCTCAGTCATGTGAGATTGAGGTTATTTTGCCTGGTGAAGTTTAGATTTTGGATTTTTGTAATTTAACTTCATTGTGTTGTATTGATATCTTTGCCTCAGCTGACTCTTACAGTAGTGAGAGTAGGGAGTGAAAGTTAATTGAGTGTTAGGGTCATTATTTATGGTTTGGTATTGTGTTGTTTTTTTTTTTAATTGTTTATGTATTTATGAAATTTTATTTAAATGGAGAAATTACTTCCCTGATAATTTCATTTTCCTTAGTATAGACAGATGGACTCAGGAGCAGTGGGTTTATGCTCCCCTGCCAGTAGATAGAGATGGAGGAAGCTGACATCACAGTATACATAACCCTGCAGTGACCCCAGCCTGCCAGTATTCTCTTCAAAAGCAACTGTGGACAGTCTAGCAAAAAACTTGATTAAAAACAGATAACCAGAACTGTAGTCAACCAACTATAAACACTGAACTCACATAAGTTTCTAGATTCCCCAAGCTAGGGACTGGATGAACACTTACCAGTAATCCCTTGTGACCCAGAGCCCACAGGAGAACTATTGACACACTCGTGTGGTGGCCCAGGGCAGGAAGCTGAGTCCATCTGTCTACACTAAGGAAAATGAAATTATCAGGGAAGTAATTTCTCCATTTCCTAGCGTGTAGACAGATGGACTCAGGACCAGTGAGATGTACCAAAGCTGCTGCCCGGGGTTCAGTCAACACCACACGTGCAAAGGCTGCATCTTCCTGGGCCTGACATCCAGACAGTAAAACCTGGAAAAAGTGTATAAGGAGGACCACATCGCAGCTTGGTAGATATTGACGGGAGACAACAGATTAACCTCCACCCCTGACACTGCCTGAGCCCTAGTGGAATGGGCCCTAACCTAAGTAGGCAACGGCTTTCCAGAATCCAGATACTTGGCTGTGACCACCTCCTTAATCCAATGAGCTATGGTAGCCCGCAAAGCAGGAGCACTCTGCTTACTCCCGCCATGGAGAATAAACAGGTGATCCGTCTTTCGAAAAGACTCTGAGACCTCCAGATACCGCACAACAAGACTCTTAACATCCAAGGAGCGCAAAAGGCGAAACTCGTTCACATCCCTGATCTTATCCAGGGATGACAAAGAGATGGACTGATTCAAATGAAAGTCTGAGACTATCTTGGGCAAGAAAGTTGGAACAGTATGTTGCTGTAACGCCCCCGGAGTCACCTGAAGGAATGGCTTATGGCAAGACAAGGCCTGCAGTTCAGAACTCCGATGCATAGAACATATAGCCACCAGGAACACAGTCTTCAAAGTCAACAAACATAAGGAAGGCTACAAAGTGGTTGGAACGTAGGGCCCGCCAAATTAAGACTCCACAATGGAACCGGTAACCTCAAGGGAGGCCTAAGGTGCTTCACTCCCTTCAAAAATCAGGCCACATCAGGATGAGACTGCAAGGAAATGCCATTCACCAGGCGTCTGAAACAGGCAAGAGCCGCAACCTGCACCTTCAAGGAATTAATGGCCAAGTCTTTATTCAAACCATCCTGCAAAAACAAAACAGATTGAGAGGGATCGTAACTGAACGAGGAAGAACACCCCACTCCTCACACCAGGCCTCAAAACTTTCCAAACCTGCACATAAGTCAAGGAAGTGAAGAATTTGCAAGCGCGGAGTAAAATGGCAATCACCACAGAGGAATAACCACGCTTTAACAGGTGAATTCTCTCAAGGGCCAAACTGTGAGACAGAATAGAGTCTGAACCTCATGAAGAACCGGTCCCTGCTGAAGCAAATACATAAGTGGCAGAAGACAAAGGGGGGCCTCCACCATTCGTTGTCACAAATTTGCATACCAACGACGCCTGGGCCAGTCCAGTGCCACCAGGAGTACTAGCCTCCTGTGACCTTTGATCTTGCAAATTATCCTGCCCAGCAAGGGCCATGGAGGAAAGGCATAAAGCAATCTTTCTGGCCAAATCTATACGAGAGCTTCTATTCCCAGGGACCACGGATCTCTCCTGCGACTGTAGAAACGAGGAACCTTCGCATTTTGAGAAGTCGCCAGCAGGTTTAGGAATGGAAGGCCCCAGCGACCCACAATCAGCTGAAATGCCTCTGCTGACACTACCCACTCTCCTGAGTCCAGGCTCTCCCTGTTGAAAGAGTCTGATATTTTTGTTGTCATTTCCTGCAATGTGAGAAGCCGAGATCATCTGCAGATAAGTCTGCCCATTCCATCAGCTGGTCTATTTCCTGCAACACTTGCTGACTCTTGGTTCCTCACTGGCGATTGTTATAGGCCACTGTCGTCGTGTTGTCAGACATCATGCGAACCACTTGATGCCACAGCCTGTGGCTAAATGCAAGCATGCCAGCCATAACTTCTGGGCCTCCAGGCAATTGGTGTTCCAGCAGAACTCTTCAGCATTCCAGCACCCCTGGGCCGTTAACTCCAGAAAGTGATCCCCCAACCGTGGAGACTTGCATCTGTCGTGAGTACCAAACAGGCCAGAGAGGACAAGGGAACTCCCTTTCTCAGATGATTCTTCTGCAACCACCACTGGAGGTGGGAGCAGATTTCCATCGGCAACTGGAGCTGAACCTCGTAATCTTGACTGCGGTTTTGAACGAGATAGCAGAGAGCGCTGAAAAAGACTCATATGCACCCTTGCCCATGGCACCACTTCCAGGATAGCTGCCATCAAGCAGAGTACCTGTAGGTAGGATCACACTGTCTGTGTATGGTGTTCTTCAACTGATGCACTTGAGATATCACTCTGGATTCGAACTTCCAGTAGGAAAATGCTGTCCTGTCCCGTGTCAAACCGGACCCCCAGATACTCCAACAACTGGGATGGTTGCTCTTGGTTAGGTTCACCACCTAACCGAAGTCCTGCAATAAGGAGATCACCTTGTGTGTCACCAGGCAGCTCTTGTCCTGAGATTTGGCTCCAATCAGCCATTCATTCAAATACGGGTGCACGAGGATGCCTTCCTTTTGCAAGGCTGCCACTGTCACCATCATAATCTTAGAAAATGTTCTGGGAGTGGTGGCTAAACCAAAAGGCATCACCCGAAACTGATAATGGCGCCCCAACACTGCAAAGTGTAGAAAGCGTTGGTGTTCCAATCGGACGGGAATATGACAGTAAACCTCTGACAGATCCAAGGAGGTCAGAATTCCCCCAATTGCACTGCCATTATTACAAAGCGTAAGGTTTCCATTCAAAAATGAGTCACCTTCAAGTGACTGTTGAGCCTCTTGAGATCCAAGATGGGGATGAAAGAAGCCTTCCTTCTTGGGCACAACAAAATAATTGGAATATCGCCCCCATACTTTGAGACGTGGGCACCGGAACCACAGCCCTCAGTCTGAGGAGCCTTAGAAGCATGACCTCCACTGCCTGCTTCTTCTGCAGGGAGTGGCAAGGGGACATCATGAACATGTCCCGAGGAATACTGTGAAATTCCAGTGCATACTCTTTGTGTATCAATTCCAGGACCCACTGGTCGATGTGATCTTGACACACCTCCAATAAAAGAGAGAGAGAGAAATACCTCTATTTCCTGTTCTGGAAGGTGTGTCTGCAAACCTTCATTGGGAAGCTCAGGAAGGTCCACCACCTGAGCCCACTCCTCTTTTGGGCTGCTGAGGACGAAAGGGCTAAGACCTACTGAAACACCAAGTCCACTGAAAGGTCATCCCTCTGTAGGGACGAAAATGCCTGGAACCCGGAAACTACTCCTCATACCAAAGGGGTGCTGTAACTGTTTCTTATCCTTCGGCAATTGAGACACTGGAGACTCACCTCACTTACTGGCCAGTTTCTCCAACTCGCTCCTAAACAAAAGTGAGCCTTTAAAGGGCATCTTGGTAAGACTGGCTTTGTAAGCTGTGTCAGCTGACCAATTTTGCAACCAGATTTGACACCCAGCCACTGTCCCGAAGCCACTCCTCTGGCCGAGGTCTGGACCAAATCCCAGCCCATGTCTGCTAAAAAGGCAGCAGCAGGCTCCATAACCGCTCTGGAATTCCCTCCAGACTCATCAACCTCCCAAGATCGCCACTAGGGTGCAACAGGAGGCAATCTGTAATTTCATTGCCACTGCCTCGAAGGCTTGCTTAAGAATAGTCTCAATCCTTCTATCATGTACATTCTTCAAGGCTGTTCCTCTCTCTATGGGGATAGTTGTCCACTTAGACATGGCACATACCAGAGCATCTACTTTGGGAAAATGCACTCTCTCATAGCCAGATCCAGGGGGTTCCAAGGTCTGATACCCTTTAAAATTTGCCTCTGGGACATCCCATTCCAGATCAGTCAATTCCTGGATGGCATCCATTACCGGGAAAAAACAAGGCTTTACGTAAGGAAACCAAAATGGGATTCTTTCTCTGCTCTGACATTGCATCTGAACCTGGAACACTCAGCTGTTTCAAGGTCTGGGAAATCAGGGCCAGCAGTTCATCTTTATGAAAGAACCACAACATGGTTCGATACAGTTCCAGCCCTGGAGGAATTTCTCCATCTTCCAGAGAATCAGGATCAATATCATCAGCAGCTGGGTCCAGACCAAGCCCAGAAGGAACAGGAGATGGCCTCACAGAACTACCCTTGCCAGCGGAGGAGCCAGTCAAGGGAGAACCAGGATCTGGTGTGTGTGTGTCCGTCCGTCCCCCCCCCCCCCCCCAGTCAAGACCATGACCAACCCATCATCAGAATGAGAAGAATCAGGCTTAGCAAAATTCAAGGCAAACAACTCTCTCTGAGCGACTGAGCAGTGCTGACACAGGTTAGAAGCCAGGTCAGGCTGAAAAGCCCAAATATGTCAGTCAAAACAAATAGGCTTCTTGCTTACCGGCACCATTGCTGCGGTAAACATGCGTCTGAATGGCTTGCGCTTAAAAAAAAATGAAATGCGCCTAGAAGAAAGTGCACGCACAACCTGTGCATCAAGTTTAGCATGTAAAAAATGTTTGTGCGCGTAAAAGCGCATCCGGAAACCAAGCACACAACACGTGCGCAGAGCTGACACACTGCGCAAGTTGACGGCCTATGGAGGGCAGTAGAACACGCACAAGAGCACGTGAAAACGGCTGCCGTGGCCTACCGCATGGTGTGCAAGAAAAATCTTAAGTGCGGGGCCTAGCCCACTGGGGGCTGCTCAACTTGCCAGGCTGCCTAGTTCTCCAACCCCAACGGGAGCGAGTGAACACTGGCATGGTGCACTGAGACTGGAGGAAGTCCTGAAACCCCTCTAACTGTCTCTGATTCAGGTAAAACCTTCTCCTCTTTCTTTTTCAACCTTACCTGAGCGTAGCACTTACTGGCTGAGTTCAGAGATGGTCTCTGGCTGCGAGGGGAGAGCCACGCTCGGCCTCCTGTACCCACTGCCTTTCAGCTGAACTAGCAGCTAAGTCCACGCCGGGAAACCCAGCTACTGGACCAAGGCACACCTCTGAGGGACCATGGAAATCACCTCAGTGATTATCAGTTGGGGGGGGGGGTGCCTATAGGTATCACCGCAGGAGAGCGAGGCTTTCTTTTCCTGAATTTAAAATTTCAGATTTCTTCATTCAAACAGCTCAAAGTAATCCCCCAAAGGAAGATGCACGTCTACCATCTGCTGAAGACAGAGAATACTGGTAGGCTGGGGACACTGCAGGGTTATATATACTGTGACGTCAGTTTGCTCGGTCTCCATCTGCTGGTAGGGGAGCATAACCCACTAGTCCTGAGACCATCTGTCTACCTGCTAGGAAATGTGTAATTTTGTAATTTTATATTTACGAAATGTATATCCATATGCTGCAAGCTGCTTTGAGTAGTCGAATGAGACTAAATGTGTGGGATATACCGTATTTTTCGCTCCATAAGACGCACCTGACCATAAGACGCACCTAGGATTCAGAGGGGGAAAATTTAAAAAAAAAAAAAATTGTGCTAAACCGGCTCTGCGTCTGGGCGTCTTATGGAGCAAATTAGGGGAGTGCATAGTTTTTTTTTTTCTCCCCATTTTGTTTTCGGGTCTGGGGAGGGCCATTTCGGTCCACTCCCCAGATCAGAAAATTTTTCTTTCTGTGGGAACCCCCAAACCCCCCCCCCCCCCCCCATCCCAACCCTTTAAATTAACAACCTCCACCCCCCTGACCCCCCCAAGACCTGCCGAATTAATTTCCTGCAACCCCCCACCCTCCTGACCCCCCCAAGACCTGCCAAACGTCCCTGGTGGTCCAGCGGGGGTCCAGGAGCGGTCCGGGAACGATCTCCTGGGCGTGAGCCGTCGGCTGCCAGTAAACAAAATGGCGCCGACGGCCCTATGCCCTCACTATGTCACTGAGACCGACCAATAGCAGCGATCGGTCTCAGTGACATAGTGAGGGCATAGGGCCGTCGGCTGCCAGTAAACAAAATGGCGCCGACGGCCCTATGCCCTCACTATGTCACTGAGACCGACCAATAGCAGCGGTCGGTCTCAGTGACATAGTGAGGGCATAGGGCCGTCGGCGCCATTTTGTTTACTGGCAGCCGACGGCCCACGCCCAGGAGATCATTCCCGGACCCCCGCTGGACCACCAGGGACGTTTGGCAGGTCTTGGGGGGGTCAGGAGGGTGGGGGGTTGCAGGAAATTAATTTGTCAGGTCTTGGGGGGGGGGGGTTGTAGGAAATTAAGTCGGCAGGTCTTGGGGGAGTCGGGGGGGTGTTTGTTAGATTTTTGTTTGGTTTTTTTTTTATATTCGCTCCATAAGACGCACATACATTTTCCCCCCACCTTTGGGGGGAAAAAAGTGCGTCTTATGGAGCGAAAAATACGGTAGGTGTAAGAGAAAACAGGAATGGTGAATAAAATAGAGAATATCATAACTCCTTTGTATCGCTCCATGATGTGACCACATCTTGAGAATTGTGTGCAGTTCCTGGTCATCGCATTTCAAAAAAGATATAGCAGAATTAGAAAGGTACAGAGAAGGGTGACCAAGATGATAAAGGGGATGGAACAATTCACCTGTGAAGAAAGGCTAAAGAGGTTAGGACTCTTCAGCTTGGAGGAGAGACGGCTGGGAGAGATATGAAAGAGGTCTATAAAATAATGAGTGAAATGGAATGAGTAAATGTTAATCAGTGGACATACAATGAAGTTACTGGATAATACATTTAAAACTAATAAGAGAAAATATATTTTTACTCAACGCATAATTAAGCTCTGGACTTCATTTCCAGAGAATGTGGGAAAAGATATTAATATAGCTCCATTTAAAAAAAAGGTTTGGACAAGTTCCTGGAGGAAAAGTCCATTAACAATTATTAAGCTAGAGTTGTAGAGATCCCCTGCTTATTCTTGGGATAATCAGCTTAGAATTTATCTACACTTTGGGATCCTGCCAGAGACTTGTGACTTTGATTGGCCACTGTTGGAAACAGGATACTGTGCTTGTTGGACCTTTTGGTCTGACCCGGTATGGCAAATCTTATGTTCTTATGTAAGATGAGATCATAAGAAGTGGAGGGCATTCCCAGTAGAAGGATGGAATGTAACTAGCTATGTGTTTGTTGCTGAGAATCAACTTAAATCTCCAGTAGTATCTCTATCTTAAAATCATAGAACTTTATTTCTCTCAATATAAATAGCTATTTTTATTTTAGAGAAAAGACCTCAGTATTGGCAAGAGATCCGAAAATTCAGAAACTGCTTTAAAGCCAATTGTTTCAGTCACCGGTCTTATATAATCTTATTTTTATTTTAATAAAATTATTCAAAGAAACTCCTTCTTGTTTGGTTTTTATAATATATTCTTGTAACGGTGTCACTATGATTTGATGTTAACCTATTATTTGATGAATTACTGTTGACAATATTTATCTTGGTTGGAAAAATTACACTCCTTGTAACTCAATTCTTATTTGCTATTTTATCCACAGTCACAACTTGAGTGCCAATGTTTTTACTTTATATAGTCCTTATGGAGTTATCATATTTCTCCAAAGATCGTGGCCATTTGCCGCTGTGCCCGGGATCGCGGGCTGGCCGGCCGGTGTGCGTAACCTACGCCAGCCAGAGGCAGGCGCAACTTAGCAGATAACGGTAAGGGGAGGTTTTAGGTAGGGCTGTGGGGTGGGTTAGAGAGGGGAAGGTGGGGGGGTGGGATGGAAAGTTCCCTCCAAGGCCGCTCCGATTTTGGAGCTGCCTCTGAGGGAATGGAGGAAGGCTGCGCAGCTCGGCGCGCACAAGTGTGCACGCTGACCCCAGATTTTATAACATGCATGTGGCTGCGCGCACATGTTATAAAATCGAGCATAGATTTGTGAGCGCCGGGTTGCACGCACAAATCTACGCCCTCGCGTAGGTTTAAAAATCTTGCCCTTTATGTACATTAGACATGGGTTTATGCATGTAAATAGTTCATTATAAAATTGTATGGAATTGTAGGCATAAAAATATGCACATAACCCGATTTCATGCATACTTTTTTGCACTTACAAAGAAGAGGTATTTGCAGGAGGCGGAGCTTAGGTTACGCATACTTGTGATTTTTAAAAAGCGCACACAGATTAACCTGCACAAGTTACACCCTGCAAAGAGGAGGTGTCTCTTTGTGCATGTCTTTCACAGAATTTTCAAGGTGAATGTAGGTGCATGAGTTGGCTTTTTGAAAGTTGATTATAAATTATGTGCACAGCTGCTGTATAAGACAGGTGAGATGTTAGAAAATTGCCCCTGCCTGGCCGCAAGCCCATGAGGGATCATACAGCACACAGACTTTTATCCTAGGTGAAAAAGGCGCCTCCTCCCTGCCGCTATGTCTATTTTCTTTTTTTCCTCTTTCCATGGGTGCTAGTGTACTCTCGCTCAGCCACCCACACACAGAGCTGCCCAGAATCTGCGTGCGTTACGCCAGCTAATGTGAAAAAGGAGCCTGCCCCAGTAGTTTCCTTTTGAGAGTTAGTTACAAACGTGTGGCATGAACATGCCCATGTACTTTACAACTAACTCGCCTGACTGTGGCTGGGGCTACATTTTCACTTCTTTCCACTTCCAGAATGGATTTCTGTTAATATTTTATTTCCTGTTTCTCTTCCTTGTTCTTGTCAGACTAAACTTCAGGTTGGCTTTGGTTGTTTTTGGGGTTAATCTAGCCCCATTCACTTTGAAAAGGGGCATGTGGAGTATCTGTGTCATGCATTTGGCCGAGTCCAGGCTGTTAAGTTTGCCCTAGTGCTCAGATGAAACTTGACCCTCATATTTTTTCCTCCCTTGCTTGCTCAAGATGCTGGCCCCAGGTGATGCAGGTCCCCTGGCTACTTAATCGCTGAACCCTTCAGTGTACCCACCTGTGCCAGCTGAGGGTCACTCTGGGCCCTGAGCCCCTGGGCCTAAGCAGTCACCTGGAGGGAAATGATTTGACCTTGTCTCCTGAATGTGTTTTCTTATCCCAGGGTTTTGTTTTTCCAAATCAAGTGAGTGACCATGGCAGCTGGCCTTGTCATGAGATAACTGCCTGTGCCAGTAACTATCCTAAGCTAAAAGTGAGTGCCGTTATTTGGTCATGCCTTCTACCAAGGGCACTGTCACTATATGAGCACAGAATAAGGAGAAAATAGAGCTCTACCTCTAATACTTTTATTTTTCCATGTTTTGAATTGCCACATTGGGAGCAAAATTCTTCAGGTTTCTCTTGTTAGCTAATGCCTGTTGATGTTAGCCAGTACTGTCATTTTATGCTTGCGTTTGAATAATAACTGTCCCATGGGGTCAGTCTTGTTGCATCTCATATTTCCTAGACCTGGCCAGGAATTAAAAAAAAAAACAAAACCCCAACAAAACTCCCCTGAAAGGCCGTAACTTTGTATTTCCTTTAACTGTGAGTCACAGCTTCGGAAGCAATGAAGATGGGTGACAACAACGTTATTGAATCAAAAGGTAAGCCTCATCAGCTGAGAACAATGCACGAGTGTTTGTTTAAGCATTTAACCAGGATGTCTCATGTAAGTCCCAAAGAATGCTCTTTACCAAGGAGTCCTGGTACAAGGTGAGCTGCCCGTTCACAATTGCTGTACAGAATACTAGAAGCAGTTGCCAGCATTTGGGATCAGTTGTGCCCTTGAAGACTGGAATTCAGCCACTCCCTGGGATGCAGGAGTCCAAGCTGCAGAGTCTTCTCCAGTTTTAGGAGATATTCAGGAACGGTTTTGTCGAAGGTTAAGCACCAAATGCTGTGTTTGCTACCTAGCTGCTTCTGGGACTTGTATCAACCTCTGGCACTTCCATTCATCATTAAAGTCCAGTTGTCTGTGGTGCTGGCTGGAGGAGTGACAGCAAAAGAGTCTATCCTGCAGCCAGAGCCTTTCAGAGAAAAAAAAAGCAGTCAATAGCTCTTATATCCTAAAAGAAACATAGATATTTATGTTGTGGCTTATCTTGGGCTGTGAAGTGTTTTGTAAAATTTTAGATTCATTATTTTGTTTGTTACAGTTCAATAGGGCAAAACCAGGGTTCGCTCGGTGACCCAGAGCCATCTGGTAACGATATTGAGGAGGCTTAGCAGCATTTGTGTAGCTCCTCTTGAGTATTTCAGTATCTTTGCAGGATTGCAGACTATGTGCCTACCATACCTACACCCCAGACATTGGTGCCATCATCATCTAGCCTGCTTCTGATGGGTCATCTGACACACGATGAAACTCCACAGGCCGTATAAACTGCCGACTGACTTGGAATCTGCTTTCAGCTATGAGCCTGTATGTTTTTATGTTATGCGATTAAAAAAAAAAAAAAAAAAAGTGAAATCCACCAAAAATCTTGTAAATTTAGACTAAGAGCAGCAAAAATCTCCACAAATGAACTGTGTGACAAAACCGAGGCAGCTGCTGTTGCTCCGGGGTGGGGTTAATAAATCCTTCTCCCTGTTTATGCCCAGATCAAAGTTCCTGTATTTATAATCCTAAGCAGCTGGTTTGACCTGGAAATTAGTTTCTTTGTTGAAGGTCCATCCTGTTTTCACTCGGATACAAAAGCATTTGGTGAAATTGTACCCCTCCCCCCCCCCCCCCCCCCCCCCCCCAATTTGTTATGCAAGTGTGAACAAAACTGTCCTCTGAGCAAATGTTAAGCATCATGAAACAGAAAGTGTTTTCCTAGCATGTAGCAGATGGACTCAGGACCAATGGGTATAGTGTATTCCTGATAGCAGTTGGAGACGGATCAGATTTCAATCTGAAGTAGCCCTAGTACATTACCCCTGCAGAAAGTGCAGCGCTTCAGTATTTTCCGTCTCCATAGCAGTTAGGGACTCTTACTCTCACGCTGTGCAAGCGTGCATATTTTTCCAAAGAAAACCAAAATAAGACTACAGAAGGGATTGTCTCTCAACTCCATCAAGGTACAGGTGGCCGCATTGTCATGCTACGGAGCCAAGAGCGAGGGCGGCACCATAGCCTCTCACCCAGATGTCTCCCGCTTTCTGAAAGGAGTCAAGCAGATATGACCTCCCCTAAAGTGGCCGGTGCCTCTTTGGAACCTCAACCTGGTCCTAGATTTCCTAGCAGGAACCTCCTTCAGACCTCTCCGTGGCCTGTCTCTCCGACTATTAACATTGAAGACAGCCTTCCTGCTGGCAGTCTGTTCGGCCCATCATATATCCGAGCTACAAGCACTGTCCTGCCAAGAGCCGTTCCTCAGACTCACCCCAGGAACCATCCAGTTACTCACAGTTCCGTCGTTCCTCCCCAAAGTGGTGTCTCACTTCCATCTCAACCAAACCATCTCGCTACCATCGCCAGATGAGCATAAGAATGCGGAAGAGGCTCGACGTCTTCGCCATCTCAACGTCGGCAGGCTCCTAGTCCAATACCTGGAAAGGTCAGAATCCGTACGAAAGATGGACCATCTATTCCTCTTTCACAGCGGGAAGAAGCAAGGGGGAGCAACCATAGTCCGCTGGATCAAAGAAGTCATCAAGGTGGCCTACATAGAAGCAGGCAAGCCACCGCCTTTACAAGTCAAGGCCCATTCTACTAGAGCCCAGGAAGTGTCCTGGGCGGAAACCAAGATGCTGTCACCCGCCGAGATCTGCAGAGCGGTGACATGGTCCTCCATCCTCACCTTCTCCAGGTTTTATCGCCTGGATGTTCAGACTCGGGAGGAAACAGCATTTGCAAGGGCAGTACTAAGTGGGTCACGGGCAGCCTCCCACCCGGTTTGGGAGTAGCTTTTATACATCCCATTGGACCTGAGTTCATCTGCTACACGCTAGGAAATGGAGAAATTACTTACCTGATAATTTTGTTTTCCTTAGTGTAGACAGATGGACTCAGCATCCCACCCTTGGCTGCCGTTACTTATGGAATTTCGAATGATACAAGGATAAGCCATGCTTTCCTTCACTTTGGACACCCATCCTACCGGGTGTCGACATTTCTCGGTTGAGAGCTCTGGCGGTCTCCAGCTATAACCAAGATATAAAGTTGATCAAGTTATCCAAGTTATAAAGTTAATCAAGTTATTCAAATTATTCAGTCATACATATATCTACAATGCTTTTCGAGGAGAATACTGAAGGGCTGCACTTCCTGCAGGGGTATATGTACTAGGGCTGACGTCAGATTGAAATCTGATCCGTCTCCAACTGCTATCAGGAGTACACTATACCCATTGGTCCTGAGTCCATCTGTCTACACTAAGGAAAACGAAATTATCAGGTAAGTAATTTCTCCATTTGTGTTGGCAGTGACTCTGTTCAAGGACAATAGGCTCCAAAGGGCACTCTGAAAGCCACCACGATTGTGATAATATGAGGTCTTTGTCCCCAGCCCATCCTTCCCAGAAGATTATTCTGTAGTCGTTAGCTGCTGCTGCTCTAGAATCATTACTTGCTCTCTGCTCAGCTAGAACCTTTCCACCCCTAATTTGAACACAGCAGGATTGGTTCAGCGGCACCACGCTTGCCAGAAAGCAGTCAGTGGAACTAATCTGGGCAGTGCCCCATGACCTGATTTTTAACTCATTTTACATGGTAAGACAGCATTGCAATGTTCAGATGACCATAAGAACATATGAAATTGCCATGCTGGGTCCATCAAGCCCAGCATCCTGTTTCCAACAGAGGCCAAACCAGGCCACAAGAACCTAGCAATTACTCAAACACTAAGAAGATCCCATGCTACTGATGCAATTAATAGCAGTGGCTATTCCCTAAGTAAACTTGATTAATAGCAGTTAATGGACTTCTCCTCCAAGAACTTATCCAAACCTTTTTTGAACCCAGCTACACTAACTGCACTAAGCACATCCTCTGGCAACAAATTCCAGAGCTTTATTGTGCGTTGAGTGAAAAAGAATTTTCTCCGATTAGTCTTAAATGTGCTACTTGCAAACTTCATGGGATGCCCCCTAGTCCTTCTATTATTCGAAAGTGTAAATAACCGATTCACATCTACCCGTTCAAGACCTCTCATGATCTTAAAGACCTCTATCATATCTCCTCAGCCGTCTCTTCTCCAAGATGAACAGCCCTAACCTGTTCAGCCTTTCCTCATAGGGGAGCTGTTCCATCCCATTTATCATTTTGGTTGCCCTTCTCTGTACCTTCTCCATCGCAATTATATCTTTTTTTAGATGCGGCGACCAGAATTGTACACAGTATTCCAGGTGTGGTCTCACCATGGAGCGATATAGAGACATTATGACATTTTCCGTTTTATTAACCATTCCCTTCCTAATAATTCCTAACATTGTTTGCTTTTTTGACTGCTGCAGCACACTGAGCTGACAATTTAAAAGTATTATCCACTAAGATGCCTAGATCTTTTTCCTGGGTGGTAGCTCCTAATATGGAACCTAACATCGTGTAACTACTGCAAGGGTTATTTTTCCCTATATGCAACACCTTGCACTTGTCCACATTAAATTTCATCTTCCATTTGGATGCCAAATCTTTCAGTCTTGCAAGGTCCTCCTGTAATGTATCACAATCCGCTTGTGATTTAACTACTCTGAATAATTTTGTATCATCTGCAAATTTGATAACCTCACTCATCGTATTCTTTCCCAGATCATTTATATATATATATTGAAAAGCACCGGTCCAAGTACAGATCCCTGAGGCACTCCACTGTTTACCCTTTTCCACTGAGAAAATTGACCATTTAATCCTACTCTCTGTTTCCTGTCTTTTAACCAGTTTGTAATCCACGAAAGGACATCGCATCCTATACCATGACTTTTGAGAGTTTTCTTCGAAGCCTCTCATGAGGGACTTTGGCAAATGCCTTCTGAAAATCCAAATACACTCCATCTACTGGTTCACCTTTATCCACATGTTTATTAACTCCTTCAAAAAAATGTAGCAGATTTGTTAGGCAAGACTTCCCTTGGGTAAATCCATGTTGACTGTGTCCCATTAAATCATGTCTTTCTATATGCTCTACGATTTTGATCTTGAGAATAGTTTCCACTATTTTTCCCATATCGTGTGAGGCCAGAAGTGAAAAGCAGCCTAGTCCTGGGCTTCCCAAACCTGTCCTGGGGACCCCACAGCCAGTCAGATTTTCAGGATATCCCCAATGAATTCACATGTGATAAATTTGCATGTCATGGAGATTCAGTATATGCAAATTGATCTCATGTATATTTGTTGTGGATATCCTGAAAACCTGACTGGCTGTGGAGTCCCGAGGACAGGTTGGGGAAGCCATGCCCTAGTCAGAGCTTCTTTTCCACAGACTCGAGCACTGCTCAGCGAAACTACCTCCTGTAGAAGAGGCAATGTGTGGGGTGGGGAGGTATGATGGAGACATTCATATAACTCAGCAATATTAATGCAGAAGAAGCAAACTTTTTATCAGCGAAATCTTAAGTTGTAGAACAAGGGATCATGGCATGAGGCTGAAAGAGGGCAAACTGAGGAGTGATGCAATTAAATATTTCTTCACGGAAGAGGATGCATGGGACAACCTCCCAGTGGAGGTGGTGGAGGGAAGAACAGAATTTAAGAGCCTGGAAAGATATGAGGATAAATTCTCAAAATGTTTAAAAATATGAATCCAGTATAGACAAATATAAATAAATGGGATACATATAGGTCCATATTCAGACACAGCAAAGTTATCCAGGTAACCTTAGGATAATTTTGGAGGTATATTCAGTAGTGCAGATGCACTATTGAATATAGTCTGCTAACTTTAGGACAACTTTTTGGCCTGAGCAGACTTAGCCAGCTAACTCAACTCCTTCCAGTTATTCCCCTGAAATGCCCCCAACTTATTAGCTGGCTAGAATTTAGCCAGAGAAGTGCCCAAATATTCATTTAGCCAGCTAAATGCTTCTGAATATGACCTTCTAATTTTTAAAAGTAGACAGAATTAGATGAAATTCCTGTTATCTCAACAATGCACATTTTGAATTTATAGTCCTCATTTCTTTCTATGCTGGGAGGGAGCTGGATATGGGAACTATTCTTCCAGCTTCAGACTATAAAACAATTCTGTTATGTATTAACACCTTATATGCTTTTTTAAAAAGCACCTCATATAATAGAACAGGTTAGAAAGAGTGCTTGATTTCTCAAAAGCATAGGACAAGCATACAGGATCCTTCATTGTGAGGAAGTGAAAGGAAAGCCAGAGATCAGCTGGAGTCTATGGTACTGCAAAAGGAAGTAAGCTGAGAAGAATATGATGGCCGATAAGGGCCCTAAGACCCATGTTTAATGAGCCGAGCAGATGGAGAAGGAATTGTTTTCTCTCCACATGAGAAGCCTTTGTGTAGGGCAGCTTTCCAGCAGCCTTCATGAGGACTGTGAGAACCACCCAGAGAAAACAAACCTTCCCTTGGTCCATGGAAAATCCAAGATCACAGAGAACCAAGTTGTAATTTGAAAGCTATTGTTTCCCTTGCAGCATATGTACTGCTCTGGTTTAGCTCTGTTTGCTTACGAGTAATATTTCAAACTAGCTGACACTGTCAGCATCATTAAAATGCCTTTAGAATAAAATGCCCATATTTTGAAGTGCTTTTAAATGTGGTGTCTTCTAGCAATAGATGATAGTATATAGATATGTGTATGTACACATGGGTTTTTATTATTTATAATGAAGGAAGTGTAGCTGCTGTCAGAATGCATTTCTTCTTTCTTCCACATTTACCTCTCTTCCCTCACTTATATGTGCAAAGACTTCTATAATTAACGTAAGGAAGGGTGAAAGTGGTTACTTTCATGTGTTGGGGTAATTCTCAAAGCCATTTGCATACACAAAACCCAGTAAATGGCTATTCTAAAATTGACCTAGGCTTGAGCACGTATAAAGTACATGCATAACCTGTGTCGTGTACTTTTATGTGCATTTGGGGGGGAGTTAAGACTTAATGCCCACGCTTTTTGATAATAAAAAGTGTATACCTAAGTTACTCCCTATTGGGAGATGACATGACTTTGTGCAAGGTCATTTGGTGCATGTACTCTGCCAGTTACTCAGTGGGTTTCAAGGCAAACCTACGCATATGAGTTTGCCGAGTGGAAAAAATACTTTCTACAATTTATTTTAAATTTGCTGCTTGTTAGTTTAATGGAGTGTTCCCTAGACTTAGTACTATCTGAAAGGGTAAATAACCATTCCCTATTTACATGTTCCACTTCACTTATGATTTAATAAACCTCTGTCATGTCCCCTCTGTCGTCCCTTCTCCTAATCTGTTTAGCTTTTCTTCATAGGGGACCCTTTATCATTTTTGTTATTCTCTGCACCTATCTTTTAGATGGAGCAACCATCTTTTTTTTTACTACCACAGATTAAGGTGAATTTTCAAAAGTTGAGCACACACAAAACTTAGCAGATACTCATGTGAAATAGCATATATGCTATTTTAGAAACCTTAAGATACAGGTGTAAATCAAAGTCCACAAGTAAATTTGCATATGTAAAAAAAAAAAGGGGGGGGGTGATCCAGGGTAGGACCAAAATTTATGCGCGCAAGTTGCTATTTTATAAATAATTTATCCTTGTAGATTTGGCAGCTTGCATATATTTACACCTGCTCTATATCTGGAGTAAGTAATCGTAAATGTCTTAAAAGTGAAATAATGACAGGGTGGTGGGTGGGTGAACTCGGGAAGTTCGGGCTGAAGATCCAGGAGGGTCTTGATGACCTGCAGATGGAATGGGTGAACTGGTAGACTAATTGGCAAAACTGGTAATTTCATTGCCATACACAATGAAATCTCCCAATTTACATGGGTAAATGTGTGGGTAAATGTATCTAATGTATGTGTGTTAAATCTACTCGCATATATAACTTTAAAATTAGAAATAAAAATATGCAGTTACACCAGTTGCACACACTTACCTGGCTAAATTACCACTTATCTGGCAAGTAGTGCTTTGCTGCTACTTATCCAGATAAGTTTGAGTTATCTGGCTAAGTAGCATCATTTATCGAAATAAGTCTTGAAATGCTACTTATCTGGCTAAGTCAGCCAGATAATCTTAAAAGGCACCACTTATCTGGCTATCTGACTTAGCATATAAGTAGCTTTTTAAGACTTGTCCAGCCATATAGCTGGTTTGCTGCTATATAGCTGGATAAATTGGAACTTATCCAGATAAGTGCTATTATTTAGCCGGGCAACTCTGAACTTATCTGGATAAGTGCAAAAAATATATTTACACACATTTTATAACATGTATACATCATATATGCACAGGTTATAAACAGCAACGGTTTTGTGCCTGCCTATATATATGTGTATATTGGCGTGCGCGCACCTTTTAAAGTTATCTTCTTAGTCGACAATAACACCAAGATCTTTTCCCTGAGTGACAGAGCTCCTAACATGGAACCCAGCATTGTGTTCCTAGAGTTAGGATTATTTTTCCCTATCTGCATCACTTTTCGCTTGTCCATCTGCCATTTAGATGTCCAGTTCCCTAGTCTGGCAAAATCTTCTGCATTTCCTCACAATCTGTATTTTAACTGCTTTGAATATTTTTGTGTCCTCTGCAAATTTGTGAGCGCAAGGCCTCCCTGAACAACTTTCCTTAAAGGAAAAACAGCTTTTAAATATTGATTTGAAATACCGGCCAGTTTTTCTAGACAGCTAAATTTATTCACTTAAACTTTGGCAGTGCCAGGGATGGGGAAAGAAATTTAGGTGGATAGCTACCTAACTTGGCCAGCCAAACATAGGTGCAGAGATAGCTGACTTAAATGTAGCCATCGATTCCTGAGCCTGGAGGTAGCGATGTAGTCAAGAAAGCCCTTTAGTCTTAGTGCTGAAACTGCACCCCGATAAACCTCATTATGTCCAAGAATGTCTCCTCCCACTTCAGATCTTTGAAGAAAGTCCTGGGGCCCCAGTACTGAACCCTCCTCCCAGTTCTAGAACCTTCAATACATTTCCAGCTTGTACCCTTTTACCTTTTCCCTAGCCCAATGTTCCAGTGTAGGTAGGAGGGAGGTGTGCATCCCTTCCTCCTGCCCCTAGTTCACAGTAATGATAATAGCGGACAATACAGCGCTCAGGCTTTTTAATGCTTACCAGCATCGTCATGAACTTGTTGGGGGGGGGGGGTGTTTGGAGGTTCAGTGAGAGTTCCGGGGGTGGGAGGGGGATATGTCATCAGGACCACAGGACTTGCTTCAACAGATCCAGGGTAGCAGGGAGGATGCAGGAGAATTCTCATATAGTTCAGAGTTTGTCTGGGCTGGGAGGAGAGATATCGGGTCATTTAATATGGCCATTGGGGATCTGGGCGTGGAAACTGAGCTACATTTTCAAAGAGCCACTCACGTATTATAGCTGGCTAAGTTGACTTTTCCTAGCTTGTAGCCAGATGAACTCAGGACCAATGGGTACTTTGTGCTCTCTCACTACAAATCTTAACATTGAAGACTGTATTCTTGGTGGCAATATGTTCAGCTCATCACATCTCTGAAGAACTGACGGCCCAGGGACAATGGAATAAGAAAGAGACGGAATGGAACATAAAACGCCTGGAAGCTCAAACACTCAGACTAGCGTGCTTGCATTTCAGCCCCCTGCTCCAGGGCGAGTCAATCAGAATAATGTCAGACAACGCGACAACAGTTGCTTACATCAACTGCCAGAGAGGAACCAAGAGCCAGCAGGTGTCTCTGAAGATAGTCCCCCTCATGGCTTGAGCAGAGATAAACCTACAAGGGATCTCTGCCTCCCACATTGAGGGAAAAGACAACGTCTCAGTGAGAACCTAGATCCGGGGACATGGATGCTGTCGACCACAGCATCCCAACTGATAGTATATCACTGGGGCCTCCCAGCCATGGATCTACTGGCAACCCATCTCAATGCCCAAGTTCCCAGGTTCTTCAGACACAGATGAGAACCACAATACCGGGGAATCGACGCTCTCGTCCAGATCTGGCCACAGGAAGACTTACTGTACACCTTCCCACCATGACCACTACTGGGCAGGGTCATCCGCAAGATAGAGCATCAAAGGGGGGACTAGTTCTACTAGTTGCCCCGGACCGGCCAATACGACCATAATACTCAGACATGCGAAGACTACTGGCGGGGAACCCTTTGTGCCTGCCTCCACCCAGGGACCTTCTCCGGTAGGGCCTGATCCGCCACAAAGATCCATCTCGATTCTCTCTTACGTTCTGGCCCTTGAAAGGATTAGCCTGAAAAAGCACGGTTACTCAAAGGCAGTGATTGACACCCTACTCCACATCCCTGTTTTACATAGTTTATAGTTTATTGGGTTTTTATACTGCCGTATTAGCGTTAGCCTTCACAGCAGTTTACAATATACATATTAGAAATACAATAAATCAGTTCAATAAAAGATGACAGCTAAAATTAATTAAAAGCACGTAAAAGTAGTTTAGCGGAACAAGTAGAAATAAAGTTATTGATTGCTATTCCTCAGTGTGGTATTCAAGGGTAAAGTTAAAACAGATTAAAACAAAGTAATACAATCAACATACATAAAAATTATCTCTGCCTTTAAAATTGAGGTTTTGGAGCGATTGTTTTAATACCTATATCTAGCCATGTGGAGTTTGGTCGTTTTCCAAATATGCGCATTTAAAAAGCCAAGTTTTTAAGTCAGCCTTAAATTTTTTTTTATCAGTCGTTAGTCTCAGATCTGTTGGTAACTTGTTCCACAGTTTAGATCCTGCAATGGACAGTGCGTGCTCCCTCACCTGGCTTAATCTTGCCGAACGAATTGTTGGTATAGATAACAAAGCCTTGTTTGCCGATCTTAAATTTTTTTGCGGTACATGCAGTTTTAATGATAAATTCAGCCATTCAGTTTGTTCTCCATATAATAGGATCTGGAGAGTATTCGAGACCTGGTGTGAGGACCGCGGGACTCTCCCGCAGACAGCCAAAGTTCCCATGATCCTGGAGTTCCTGCAGGATGGTATGAAGGGGTTGTCACTCAATTCCCTCAAGGTCCAAGTTGCCACTCTGGCCTGCTTCAGAACCAAAGTGGACGGTATCAAGCTACTAACCCATCCAGATGTGTCCCGCTTCCTGAAAGGGGTTAATCAACTCCGACCACCCCTAAAGTAGCTGGTGCCTCTATGGAATCTGAATCTAGTATTAGATTTCCTATCGGGGGCTTCCTTCAGACCAATACGCAGTCTCTCACTACATCTCTTAACATTGAAGACGGTATTCATGTTCTGCTCAGCATGGCAATATGTTCAGCTCGTCACATCTCCGAACATCAGGCACTATCCTGTCTGGAACCGTTCCTTAGTGTCACACCTGGAACCATACAACTGCGCACTGTCCCCTCCTTCTTACTGAAAGTGGTTTCCCAGTTTCATTTGAACCAAACCATCTCATCACCATCTCCAGATGAACACAAGGACTCTGAAGACTTACGCCTTCTTCTCCAGCTAAACATCGGCAGACTCCTAGTCCGATACCTGGAAAGATCAGACCACCTGTTTGTTCTTCACAGTGGAAAGAAACAAGGGGAAGTGGCTTCGCCGGCGACCATAGTCCACCGGATCAAAGAAGTAATCAAGGCGGCCTACACAGAGGCAGGAAAGCCCTTACCACTACAGGTTAAGGCTCATTCTACAAGGGCCCAGGCAGTATCCTGGGCAGAAACCAAGCTGCTGTCGCCTGCCGAGATCTGTTGAGTGGCGACTGGGTCCTCCATACACACCTTTTCCAGGTTCTACCGCCTGGATGTTCAGGCCTGGGAGGACACAGCCTTTGCAAGGGCAGTACTAAGTGGGCCATGGGCAACCTCCCACCCTGTCAGGGAGTAGCTTTTGTACATCCCATTGGTCCTGAGTCCATCTGGCTACACGCTAGGAAATGGAGAATTTACCTACCTGATAATTTTGTTTTCCTTAGTGTAGACAGATGGACTCGGCATCCCGCCCATGGCTGCTCTAGAAAACAAGAACCTCGTTTAACAAACCTCGAGATTAAGCAAATACGGGTAAGCCATGGCCTACCCATAGTTTGGTGTCAGCATTAATTGGTTGAGTACACTGGCAGTCTCCAGTTTGGAAATCATTTGAACCAGTTCAAGTTTAATCAATTTATTTAAGAAAACATATATCCACAATGGCTATTCGAGGAGAATACTGAAGAGCTAAGCTTGCTGTACGGGTATATGTAAGAACATAAGAACATAAGAAAATGCCATACTGGGTCAGACCAAGGGTCCATTAAGCCCAGCATCCTGTTTCCAACAGTGGCCAATCCAGGCCATAAGAACCTGGCAAGTACCCAAAAACTAAGTCTATTCCATGTAACCATTGCTAATGGCAGTGGCTATTCTCTAAGTGAACTTAATAGCAGGTAATGGACTTCTCCTCCAAGAACTTATCCAATCCTTTTTTAAACACAGCTATACTAACTGCACGAACCACATTCTCTGGCAACAAATTCCAGAGTTTAATTGTGCGTTGAGTAAAAAAGAACTTTCTCCGATTAGTTTTAAATGTGCCCCATGCTAACTTCATGGAGTGTCCCCTAGTCCTTCTACTATCCGAAAGAGTAAATAACCGATTCACATCTACCCGTTCTAGACCTCTCATGATTTTAAACACCTCTATCATATCCCCCCTCAGTCGTCTCTTCTCCAAGCTGAAAAGTCCTAACCTCTTTAGTCTTTCCTCATAGGGGAGTTGTTCCATTCCCCTTATCATTTTGGTAGCCCTTCTCTGTACCTTCTCCATCGCAATTATATCTTTTTTGAGATGCGGCGACCAGAATTGTACACAGTATTCAAGGTGCGGTCTCACCATGGAGTGATACAGAGGCATTATGACATTTTCCGTTTTATTCATCATTCCTTTTCTAATAATTCCCAACATTCTGTTTGCTTTTTTGACTGCCGCAGCACACTGAACCGACGATTTCAATGTGTTATCCACTATGACACCTAGATCTCTTTCTTGGGTTGTAGCACCTAATATGGAACCCAACATCGTGTAATTATAGCATGGATTATTTTTCCCTATATGCATCACCTTGCACTTATCCACATTAAATTTCATCTGCCATTTGGATGCCCAATTTTCCAGTCTCACAAGGTCTTCCTGCAATTTCACAATCTGCTTGTGATTTAACTACTCTGCACAATTTTGTGTCATCTGCAAATTTGATTATCTCACTCGTCGTATTTCTTTCCAGATCATTTATAAATATATTGAACAGTAAGGGTCCCAACACAGAACCCTGAGGTACTCCACTGTCCACTCCCTTCCACTGAGAAAATTGCCCATTTAATCCTACTCTCTGTTTCCTGTCCTTCAGCCAGTCTGCAATCCACGAAAGGACATCGCCACCTATCCCACGACCCTTCACTTTTCCCAGAAGCCTCTCATGAGGAACCCCGTCAAACGCCTTCTGAAAATCCAAGTATACTATATCTACCGGTTCACCCCCATCCACATGTTCATCAACTCCCTCAAAAAAGTGAAGCAGATTTGTGAGGCAAGACCCGCCCCGGGTAAAGCCATGCTGACTTTGTTCCACCAAACCATGTCTTTCTATATGTTCTGTGATTTTGATGTTTATAACACTTTCCACTATTTTTCCTGGCACCGAAGTCAGGCCAACCGGTCTGTAGTTTCCCGGATCGCCCCTGGAGCCCCCCTTAAACATTGGGGTTACATTTGCTATCCTCCAGTCCTCAGGTACAATGGACGATTTTAATGATAAGCTACAAATTTCTACCAATAGGTCTGAAATTTCATTTTTTAGTTCCTTCAGAACTCTGGGGTGTATACCATCTGGTCCAGGTGATCTACTACTCCTCAGCTTGTCAATCAGGCCTACCACATCTTCTAGGTTCACCGTGATTTGACTCAGTCCATCCGAATCACCACCCATGAAAACCCTCTCCACTACGGGTACCTCCCCAACATCCTCTTCAGCAAACACCGAAGCAAAGAAATCATTTAATCTTTCCGCGATGGCCTTATCTTCTCTAAGTGCCCCTTTAACCCCTCGATCATCTAACGGTCCAACTGACTCCCTCACAGGCTTTCTGCTTCGGATATATTTAAAAAAGTTTTTACTGTGAGTTTTTGCTTCTACAGCCAACTTCTTTTCAAATTCTCTCTTAGCCTGTCTTATCAATGTCCTACATTTAACTTGCCAATGTTTATGCTTTATCCTATTTTCTTCTGCTGGATCCCTCTTCCAATTTTTGAATGAAGATCTTTTGGCTAAAATAGCTTCCCTCACCTCCCCTTTTAACCATGCCGGCAATCGTTCTGCCTTCCTTCCACCCCTCTCAATGTGTGGAATACATCTGGACCGCGCCTCTAGAATGGTATTCTCTAACAATGACCAATCTGATTCAGTCTCCCATCTGCTATCAGGAGAGCACAATACCCAATGGTCCTGAGTCCATCTCTCTACACTAAGGAAAACAAAATTATCAGGTAAGTAATTTCTCCATTAGGCTCATTTTCAGCCACAATCTTGCTAGCTAGCCTGAAGATAACTGGTGAAAAGAAAGTGTATCCCATTATTACTACTTAAGTGTAAATATATGATGATGCATAAATATCTTTTTGTAGTATATGGCTACAAAGAACCTGCATGGAATATGACGGCAGATAAAAGACAACAAGGCCAGACTGTTCTGCCCATTTACCTTGCCTGTGACAAAGCTACAGAGACTGCTTAATCTGATTTTACCTTTACTTCCCCACTGGTAACAATCCTTTGGGCTTATCCCACGCGTTCTTGAATGCTTATCCTGCTCTTGTCTCTTATCACCTCTACTAGGAGGTTCATTTAGCTACAACACTCTTTATCCCTGAATCTACCCCCTTTCAGCCTCCAATCATAACCTTTGTTTCTTTTGGCAGAGATTTGCTTCTTGTGTATTGTTGATACCTTTCAGCTATTTGAATGATTGTCATTTTCCTCTTTGCTTCTGTCAGAGCACAGGGAGATTGTGATTTGCCCAAGGTCACACAAAGCTGGGAAGGGGTTTCTGTGCTTGTAGGCAGGGCTGGTCGCCTATGGTGCCAACCCTTAAGGGGCGCTGAAGGTGGTACCACGAGCAGAGCCGCTGACGGCAAAGAGGAGTAGAGATTCATTGGACCACAAGCAGCACCTGCTGCTCATGGCCCTGAGAAGCATTAAGTGGTCAGCGCGAACAAAGCAGGAGGGGTCGGGCCCGAGACCTGCAGGGGGGGAGGGTGTGCGGCTTGATGCAAATGGGAGGGGGGGCGGGCACAAGGCAGAAGCCACCTAGGGCATCTACTACCCTTGCATGGGCCCTGCTTGTAGGTCAATGCTCTGATTCTTCCACTAACAGCCATATCATAACAGATATCATAAACTGCTCTCTAACTCAAGGTCTAGTCCCTGACCAACTCAAGCTAGCAATTCTAAAACCCTTACTAAAAAAACCTAATCTGTCACCAGCGGACCCAACAAACGTCCGCCCTATAGCGAACCTACCTCTGATTGCTAAACGTATGGAAAAGATAGTCAATAAGCAACTATCTGATTACCTGGAAGAAAATACCATTCTTGCACCTTCTCAGTTCGGCTTCCGTAAATCTTTAAGCACAGAATCCCTCCTCATATCGCTTACGGACACCATACTAACAAACTTGGATAAAAAACAACCCTACCTCCTGATTCTTTTAGATCTCTCCGCGGCCTTTGTTACAGTAAACCATTCAACTCTATTAGAGCGACTGGCAGACATTGGCATCAAGGGTACGGTCCTTAGCTGGTTCAAGTCCTTCTTATCTAACAGATATTTCAAGGTAAAGATAAACAACAAAGAATCACATCCGGTCCTTTCCGACAAGGGAGTCCCCCCAAGGTTCCTCCCTCTCACCGACCCTCTTCAACATTTACCTTCTTCCGCTCTGCCATCTACTCACCAATTTAAAACTAACCCATTACCTCTACGCGGACGATATACAAATTCTCATCCTGATCACAGAATCCTATTACAAAACTATGACACACTAGAACAACTGCTTGCAATTAATCAATCACCTGCTCTCCAGCCTCAACCTTGTTCTTAACAACAACAAGACTGAGATCCTAATCCTCTCACAAGATAACAACAACAGGTTTCTCAACCCAACAGGCACCCTTCTATCATCCATACCAAAATTTTTTATAATACTATATATATTTATTAATTGATACAGTTGGCTAAAATGTTAATATTCTTCCTTCAATTTCCTCCCCCTTTCAGATCCTAGTTATTTTTCCTTGTTTTTTGTAACTTTCTCACATCCTAAATATTGTTATTATATCTGTTAAGTTTCATTCTATATGTGACGTTGAATTGGGAAATGTTTTACTATGTTACTCTCTGCCTTTACTCACATTGTTAATTGTAAACCGGGTTGATGTGATTCCTATCATGAAACTCGGTATAATAAAAATAATAAATAAATAAAATTAAATCAATCTCCTTATGTGAGAGATCTAGGAGTCATGCTTGATAACCAGCTAAACCTAAAAAAAATTGTAAACACCACCACTAAGGACTGTTTCTACAAACTGCAAGTCCTTAGAAAGCTAAAACCTCTACTTCATTTCAACGATTTCCGTATGGTGTTACAATCCATCATCCTATCCAAAATAGACTATTGCAATTCTCTCCTTCTTGGGCTCTTGGCCAGCACCATCAAACCCTTCCAGATGGTTCAGAACTCCGCTGCCAGAATTCTTACCAACACCAACACATCACCCCCATCCTTAAGAACCTCCACTGGCTGCCCATTAAATACAGGATCCTCTTCAAAGTTCTCACAACTATCCATAAAGCCACGCACAACATCTCCCCGCTCCACCTAAGCTCCCAACTCCGTCCTCATACATCAATCAGACCTATCAGATGAGCTTACAAAGGCACACTCTATGCCCCCCCCCAGTAAAATCCTCACTTAGGAAATGCGCCTTATCTACAGCGGGCCCCACACATTGGAACGCGCTCCCTCCAGACATCAGACAAGAACCTTGCCACTCGATCTTCAGAAGGAAACTCAAAACTTGGCTCTTCTGCCAAGCTTTCCCAGGAACATAAGCCCTTTGTTAGCATCCAGCCTTCTACATCCAGCATCCAGCCTGCTAGTTCCTCTGCTTATTCTCATTTTCTGAACTAATTCAAGATTGTTTTCTAGGCTAGGTCGTTCTAGATACAATGTTCCCTACCAGCATTTCTTTGCCGTAGATTACTGATTGTTACTTTCACAAGCTGTATTTTTATCTATTTTTTTTTATCTATTCTCCATTATTGTTGTACAGACTACTTTATTCTTTAGACAGTTATCTGTTTGCTTGTTTTTATGGTCTTAGCCAGAACAGTTTCCCCTATCCAAGTTCATGTACCCCTTGTTTCATGTACCACCTCCGGGAATTCTTTCTCTGTTGCAATGTTTCAATGTAAACCGATGTGATTTGTATATCATACAGGAACACCAGTATATAAAAATTAAAAATAAATAGATAAATAGAGGAAAAGAAGCATGGGCAGGAAATGCACACAGCCAAGTTTATCCTTTCATCCCAGATCTGGAACTTAAGGGGAATTCCACTCTTACTGTAAAAGTAGCAATTGGTGAGATTAAAATACAAAGAGGGAACCAACAGGCAAGAGAAACCCCCCCCCCCCCCCCAAAACCTTCTGTGTACAGAGCAGTCTTCGTAATATGAAGTATTGTTCAGTATTGGCAAGTATGCTAATGTGGCAGTACTAGAATTCTTTTGTCTTTTTAATTTTTTTTGTTTTTCTTTTTGAGTGATGTTCCAGATACCTTGAAAAAAAAAGAGAACCTGTATGCATACCTCATTCTTTTTAGCGTGTTCTCCATTGAGCTGTGGATCACAGGCGACCTTGAGCTGTTCAGACGTGATGCAATAGGATAGCATTGTCACGATGAGAGAGTTCTCCTAGGGACAAGCAAGGATTGGTAGTTCTCACAGATGGGTGATATCATTAGATGGAGACCGGCATGGAAAACTTTTTGTCAAAGTTTTTAGAACTTTGACTGGCACATTGAGCATGCTCAGCATGCCATGTGTCCACACAGGGTCCCCCTTCAGTCTCTCTTTTTTTTTCCACAAAATAATTAATTGCCTCTTGGTTCTAGACCTCTGCTCTTCGTTTTTTTCTCAAAAAGTGTTCCCGGTCATTTTTTGATTTTTTTTTTTTTTTTCCCTGCGCAGAGTCCCTCTTCTCCGGTCGATGTCATCCAGCGGCGTGGTAGCTTCTGTTTTTCCTCATTGTTGCGGTCGATTCCCGACGTGTCACTCCTTGGCCGCTGGCCATTGACTGCTCACTGGCTGTTTTTTATGGCATTGTCCAATTTTCGACTGTTTCTCCAGTGCCCGCGGACCATATCTATTACTATCCACATGAGGTCTGTATCCTCTGCCTTGGGGCTTTGCATGATGTCCACGGGTACCATCTATGTGATCAGATGACTTCCAAGGGCCGTCATTCCTGGCTGGATAAGATGGAAAAGCTTTTTAGATCCAAAAATCCGATCCATCCACTCCGGCCTCAGGAATGTCAACTCCTAGAGGCCAAGGGGAGTTGTTGGATACACTGTCCCTTTCCACTCCCCTAGCAGGCCTGTCCTGAGAGAGGGGAGCTAGAGAGGCCATCTCCGATGTCATCAAATTCCAAGACTTTGGGACCTTCAGCTTCCTCGGTGCTGGGGAAAGACTGGGCCGATTACCACAGCAAACACTGTTACCAGTCACTGTCGACGCATGGTCCTGGATCTGATGTGGCATCAGACTTTCAGGAAGAGTTGGACCGCAGGGTTCAGATGGCAGTGCTCTTAGCCCTGTGGGGTATTGAACTGCCACTGGCATTGGTCCCCATGCCAGTGCCGGAGCCTGCGCCATCTCTTTTGGCACCCTTGCTAGAGCATCTGGACGTCCTTCTAGGTGTCCTTCCAATGCAGCCAGTGCTGGGAGGACCGTCAGTTCCTTAGTGGCCTCCAATGTCCCCCTCTGGAGCGATACCCATTATTGGGTCCTCCGAGGAGGAAGACTTGCAGCTATCGGCGCCTATGGGACCACTGAGCCCGTGGCTGGAATTTCCCGGTCCCATTACTTCGGTGCCTTTAATACCCTTGGGCCATTTGTGCCCTTGGTGCCCAAACCGAGAGGCCTGGGCAGGGACCATCCTCACCAGCTCCGAGGTGACCCTAGCGAGGAAGAAGTAAAAAGTCATGGGATAGGTGGTGATGTCCTTTCGTGGATTGCAAACTGGCTAAAAGACAGGAAACAGAGAGTAGGATTAAATGGACAATTTTCTCAGTGGAATGGAGTGGACAGTGGAGTGCCTCAGGGATCTGTTTTGGGACCCTTACTTTTCAATATATTTATAAATGATCTGGAAAGAAATACGACGAGTGAGATAATCAAATTTGCAGATGACACAAAATTGTTCAGAGTAGTTAAATCACAAGCAGATTGTGACAAATTGCAGGAAGTCCTTGTGAGACTGGAAAATTGGGCATCCAAATGGCAGATGAAATTTAATGTGGATAAGTGCAAGGTGATGCATATAGGGAAAAATAACCCATGCTATAATTACACAATGTTGGGTTCCATATTAGGTGCTACAACCCAAGAAAGAGATCTAGGTGTCATAGTGGATAACACATTGAAATCGTCGGTTCAGTGTGCTGCGGCAGTCAAAAAAGCAAACAGAATGTTGGGAATTATTAGAAAGGGAATGGTGAATAATATCACTAAAAGAATAGGGAAAAGAACCACAAAGACCCGAGTTTTACAGTTCAAAAACACAGACTTTGAGGAAATGGGGAAGTACCTGGAGGAAGAACTAAAAGGATGGGAGAATGAAAGAGATGTGGATCAGCAGTGGACCAATCTAAAAGGAGCAATCACCAAGGCAACTGCTCTATATGTTAGAAATGTAAAGAAAAGCAAAAGAAAATTGAAACCTATCTGGTTCTCAAAGGAGGTGGCTGACAAAATTAAAGCTAAAAGAACAGCATTCAAAAAATACAAAAGATCCCAAAGGGAGGAGCACAAAGAAGAATATTTGTTTCAACTGAGGGAGACGAAGAAATTAATCAAGTTGGCAAAAAGTCAAGCGGAAGAGAGGATTGCCAAGGAGATAAAAAATGGTGACAAAACATTTTTCAGATACATCAGCGAAAAGAGAAAGGTCCAAAGTGGTATAGTGAAATTGAAAGGTGGTAATGATCAATGTGTGGAGAGAGATGAAGAAATGGCAGAAATATTAAACGAATACTTCAGCTCTGTGTTCACTAAAGAAGACCCTGGAGAAGGACCATCTCTACACAACAAGAAACTGGAGGGAAGTGGAATAGATGAAAATCCTTTTACAGTAGAAAATGTATGGGAAGAGCTAAAGAATCTGAAAGTGGAGAAAGCTATGGGGCCTGATGGGATTCATCCAAGGATACTGAGGGAGCTCAGAGATGTTCTGGCGGGTCCGCTGTGTGACCTGTTCAATAGATCCCTAGAAACAGGAGTGGTACCAAGAGATTGGAGAAGAGCGGTGGTGGTCCCGCTTCACAAGAGTGGGAACAGGGAGGAGGCTGGCAACTACAGACCGGTTAGCCTCACTTCGGTGGTGGGAAAAGTAATGGAGTCACTGCTGAAAGAGAGAATAGTGAACTATCTACAGTCAGGAGAATTAATGGACCAGAGGCAACATGGATTCACCAGGGGAAGATCCTGTCAGACAAATCTGATTGACCTTTTTGACTGGGTAACCAAAGAATTGGATCAAGGAAGAGCGCTCGATGTCATCTACTTGGATTTCAGCAAAGCTTTTGATACGGTTCCGCACAGGAGACTGGTGAATAAAACGAGAAGCTTAGGAGTGAGGGCCGAGGTGGTGACCTGGATTGCAAATTGGTTGACGGACAGAAGACAATGTGTGATGGTAAACGGAACTTTCTCTGAAGAGAGAGCGGTTTTAAGTGGTGTACCACAAGGATCGGTTTTGGGACCGGTCCTGTTCAATATCTTTGTGAGCGACATTGCGGACGGGATAGAAGGTAAGGTTTGTCTTTTTGCGGATGACACTAAGATCTGCAACAGAGTGGACACGCCGGAAGGAGTGGAGAGAATGAGACGGGATTTAAGGAAACTGGAAGAGTGGTCGAAGATATGGCAGCTGAGATTCAATGCCAAGAAGTGCAAAGTCATGCATATGGGGAGTGGAAATCCAAATGAACTGTATTCGATGGGGGGGGAAAGGCTGATGTGCATGGAGCAGGAGAGGGACCTTGGGGTGATAGTGTCTAATGATATGAAGTCTGCGAAACAATGTGACAAGGCGATAGCAAAAGCCAGAAGAATGCTGGGCTGCATAGAGAGGAATATCGAGTAAGAAAAGGGAAGTGATTATTCCCTTGTACAGGTCCTTGGTGAGGCCTCACCTGGAGTACTGTGTTCAGTTCTGGAGACCGTATCTACAAAGAGACAAAGACAAGATGGAAGCGGTACAGAGAAGGGCAACCAAGAAGGTGGAGGATCTTCATCGGATGATGTACGAGGAGAGATTGAAGAATCTAAATATGTACACCCTGGAGGAAAGGAGGAGCAGGGGTGATATGATTCAGACTTTCAGATACTTGAAAAACTTTAATGATCCAAAGACAACGACAAACCTTTTCAGACGGAAAAAAATCAGCAGAACCAGAGGTCACGAGCTGAGGCTCCGGGGAGGAAGACTAAGAACCAATGTCAGGAAGTATTTCTTCACGGAAAGGGTGGTGGATGCCTGGAATGCCCTTCCGGAGGAAGTGGTGAAGTCTAAAACTGTGAAAGACTTCAAAGGGGCGTGGGATAAACACTGTGGATCCATCAAGTCTAGTGGGCATAAATATAGAGGAGGTGGTAAAACACTGCACGGAGCGGCAGTAGCCACAGAGGCATTCACGGAGCGGGATGCCAGTGGTTTGTGTTCCACCTTCACGGAGCGGAAGGTTGGAGGGCTGCCATCTCCAAAAAAACAAAAAACAAAAAAACCAAAACAAAAAAACAAAAAACAAACAAGCAAAACAGAGGTGGGTAAGAGTATGGGGCAGGGGTGTGGCCGTTTATTGTGGCAGTTGCTACCCCTGATTGAACTGGATGTTCATTGGGATGCGGATACGGCACTGCTCTCTGCATTGGTGGAGGGGTGGAAGGGAATTGGGGCCGGAGGGTGCTGGAAGCCAATAGTGACGGGGGAGGGGGAGAAAAAAAGGGGTGGGGGGGAAGATAAAAAAAAAAAAAATGGATAAACTGCGTAGCTTGCTGGGCAGACTGGATGGGCCGTTTGGTCTTCTTCTGCCGTCATTTCTATGTTTCTATGTTTCTATGAATAAAACGGAAAATGTCATAATGCCTCTGTATCGCTCCATAGTGAGACCTCACCTTGAATACTGTGTACAATTCTGGTTGCCGCATCTCAAAAAAGATATAATTGCGATGGAGAAGGTACACCCTGCATGGTTACTTATACCCCATAATCATATAGCCTAGCATTCTATTTTCTTTATTCTAAAATATTTTTAGCCTGGCTTTCTAGGAAATTTGTTCAAGATGGGTTTCAAATGTCAACACTAAATAATAATTCCAGACTTAAATAATAAATATCATAAATATAAGTAAACTCAATGCACGTCTCCAGCCTTCACCATTATGTTGCTAGAATGAAACGCTACTCTCTTTGATTTTGCTGGGCCAGGGCCTTCCCAGTGAAGTACATGGGGATGTGATATTCAAAGGAAAACGCCACATGACTGTGGTTATGCAGGCCCATGGATATAAGGTACTGCATTAAGCTGTAAATTGGCCTCTTTAATTTTTATACTTTTTCCCCCTGGGAGTGTAGAGACCATCTTTTCTGAATCTAGGTCAGTATCCAGGAAACTTGCCCTGGTGCACTCAGTCTTTCCCTTAGCTAGAAAAATGTTAACCTCCTGGGCTACTTTCTTAAGAGAACAATTTTGAAATGGATCTAGTTGTGTTAAAACTGATTAACATGGCTAGATGGGGCTGCTTGAAAACTTCCCCTCCCCAATGCAGCTAAAAGTATGAGTGCAAGGGTATGGAGAAGAGGTAAACGGACAGGTGTTATTGATAGAAATCCAGCCCTGGCATGACTCCCTCACTTTCATAGCCAGCGCCTTATATATAGGGTAGAGTATATATTTTTTTCAATATTTTAGGGCAAGTAGCATGTGAAACCTCCTTGAAAAGGAAGCATTAACAATAATGTAAAGAATGGATTAAAATCCAAGCACAGGCACACACAGGGGATGGTTTACTGGAAATAATTCATATAGTCAGTCCTGTTTAATCTCTTGAGGCCACACAGCTGCAATCCACTGGTTTTGATTTTTTTTTTGTTTGTTTGTTTTTTGCAGCTGGCCAAAAGAGATTCAGTCTGAAATAAATAGACCAGCATCCTGTTGATAAGATATTTGTGAAGGGAAATTGAAACCTCTGGTATAAAAGTGAAGCCAATGGATCATGTGCTGCTATATTGCTCCCACTGAAACTTCTTATTGCTGGAAATGAACTATATTTTTGGATTGCTATGTACTCTATTTTATTTCCCTTAGGATTAATGATCTTTTTATATCCCTGCACCCCAGAGTGTCCAACTTAGAGAGGTTCATATTGAGTTAGCCAGGCAGTGGGGTAACTTTACCTGGATACTCCGCAGAAGAACTCAAGTAAGCGTTCCATGGAACATACATGGCTAAACTTTCCCTGTAACTTCTTTAGAGCCATGATTTTCCTGAGCAGACTTACCTGGCTAAGTTTATCTGGTGAGTGCTAGCTGGATAAATTTTAGCCATGCCCCTGGAACCCCCCTTCCCCCTACAACTTTGCCTCTTTTTAGCCAGCTAAAATGTTAGGTAATGAATTACCTGTGTATAATTTTGCTATTGAGAAAGGCAGGTATGAAGGGTAGCGGGGGGATGTATAAGCCCTTAGTGCTGTGGGGTAGTTGCGTAGCTTCGAGGGCAACCCCCCAAGGCCTACAACGGCAGCTGGCAAATGTGCCCTGTAGCAGGACAGTCTGGAGCTTCACTTTCACTAGCTGCCTCCCCTACAGTTTGAGCCCTTGGGTTCTGATGGTTGGTAGGACTTAGGTGGGTCCCTGGGGGGTGGTGGTGATAACTAGAGTCCTGCGACACACCAGGGTCAGGGCAGGCAGCTAGGAAAATCTCAGGTCCAAGCAGCAGGCAAACTATAGTCTGGTCCAGGAAAGAGGTCGGATCCAGGCAGCAAGCAACCTTGGTCAGGTCCAGGAGAGGCAAGCCAAGGGTGGATGAAAACACACACACTGGATGAGATGAATAAGGAGGATGAGGCTGGAGGAGGCGAGGCAAGGCTGGATGCAGAAATCAGGAACACTGGCAGCATGCACTGCTAGGCAGGAGAACTGCTGTTGAGGTGAAGATGCTGAGGTCTGAGTGGTTTAAACAATGCGGGAGTCCTGACATCATGAGTCGCCAAAGGCTTTTTCCCACCGCTGGGCCTTTAAGAGAAGGAACAGTGCGTGCATGCGCGCCTTAGGAATCAGCATGGCATACATATTCTCCTAGGACAAGCAGGATGGTAGTCTTCACAAATGGGTGACATCATCAGATGGAGCCCAGCACGGAAAACGTCTGTCAAACCTTGACTGGCACACTGAGCATGCCCAGCATGCCATTGTCCATGTGGGTTCTCTCTTCAGACTCTTGTTTTCCATGGAGCTACTACCTTGTGGGGGGTGGAGCTCTTGCTCTCTTTTGTGGAAAAAGTTACATAAAGTGTGGTTTTTGTTCTACGCTGGGTCTCTCTCTAGTTCCCCGTCAGTTTTTCTCGTTGTTTGGTGAGTTGTTTTCCCTCTCCGGTGGCTGCCGATCGAAGTGCCATATTGGGCTTCCATCGGTGCCCACAGTGCCCCCGGACTGTATCCTTAACGAATCCTCACGAAGTGTGCATCCCATGCCTGGGGCCGCAATCTGTGCACGCAGATGACTCCAAAGGGCCGTTGGGCCAGGCTGGATAAGATGGAAAAGGTGTTTGGTTCGGGTAAGTCTAATCCCTCCACAATGGCAAGGAACTCAAAAATGAAATTTCTGATCTATTAGTTAAAATTTGTAACCTATCATTAAAATAATCCATTGTACCTGAAGACTGGAGCATGGCCAATGTAACCACAATATTTAAAAAGGGCTCCAGGGGCGATCCGGGTAACTATAGACCAGTGAGCCTGACTTCAGTGCCGGGAAAAATAGTGGAAACTATTCTAAAGATCAAAATCATAGCGCATATAGAAAGACAGTCAACATGGATTTACCCAAGGGAAGTCTTTGCCTAACAAATCTGCTTCATTTTTTTGAAGGGGTTAACAAACATGTGGATAAAGGTGAACCGGCAACGGTAGTATATTTGGATTTTCAGAAGACATTTGACAAAGTACCTCATGAGAGACTTCTAAGAAAACTAAAAAGTCATGAGATAGGAGGTGATGTCCTTTCGAGGATTACAAACTGGTTAAAAGACAGGAAACAGAGAGTAGGATTAAATGGTCAATTTTCTCAGTGGAGTGCCTCAGGGATCTGTACTTGGACCGAAGGTTTTCTATATATGGAAAGGAATATGACAAGTGAGGTTATCAAATTTGCGTACGATACAAAATTATTCAGAGTAGTTAAAAAAAAAAAAAAAACCGGATCGTGATACATTACAGGAGGACCTTGCAAGACTGGAAGATTGGGCATCCAAATGGCAGGTGAAATTTAATGTAGACAGGTGCAAGGTGTTGCATATAGGGAAAAATAACCCTTGCTGTAGTTTCACGATGTTAGGTTCCAAATTAGGAGCTACTACCCAGGAAAAAGATCTAGGCATCATAGTGGATAATACTTTAAAATCGTCGGTACAATGTGCTGCACAGTCAAAAAAGCAAACAATTTTGGGAATTATTGGGAAGGGAATGGTTAATAAAACGGAAAATGTCATAATGCCTCTGTATCACTCCATCATGAGACTGCACCTTGAATACTTTGTACAGTTCTGGTCGCTGCATCTCAAAAAAGATATAGTTGCGATGGAGAAGGTACAGAGAAGGGCAGCCAAAATGATAAAGGGGATGGAACAGCTCCCCTATGAGGAAAGGCTGAAGAAGTTAGGGCTGTTCAGCTTGGAGAGGAGATGGCTGAGGGGGGATATGATAGAGGTCTTTAAGATTATGAGAGGTCTTGAACAAGTAGATGTGAATCTGTTATTTACACATTTGGATAATAGAAGAACTAGGGAGCATTCCATGAAATTAGCAAGTAGTGCATTTAAGAGTAATTGGAGAAAATTCTTTTTCACTCAACGCACAATTAAGCTCTGGAATTTGTTGCCAGAGGATGTGATTAGTGCAGTTGGTGTAGCTAGGTTCAAAAACGTTTTGGATAAGTTCTTGGAGGAGAAGTCCATGAACTGCTATTAATCAGGTTTACTTAGGGAATAGCCACTGCTATTAATTGCATCGGTAGCATGGGATCTTCTAGGCCCTGTAGTGTTAGAAGGTGCCTGGGAACGAACAGTTCAAACATTCCTATTAATTACACCTTTTTTTTTGCAGCATTTGTCGGTAGAAATGTGATTCTCACCAGTGGCTGTATTATTGGGGCCTGCTGCAGTATAAATACTTGTGAGGTGATCCCTGAGAACACAGTTATATATGGAGCTGACTGCCTGCGCAGGGTCCAGACAGAGCGTCCACAGGTGAGCGGGCCTTTTAATGCAAGTAATTCCCAAATGAATCCACGAGGCATGTCAGCAAGCCAAGCAGGTTTTCAGGATTTCAACAGTCAATGTAAATGAGGGAGTTACTGCTGCAACTGTTGATCAGTGATGCCCAGATCTGTTCCCGAGGAACCCTCAACAGGTCTGGGTAACCAAACTATGCACGTTAACCTGATTCTTAAATAAAAATGTGGGTGTATGTACAGTATGTAAATGGAACGCTCATTATGGATATCCTGAAAACCAGACCTGTTGGGAGTTCTTGAGGACCCTATTTGGGAACCACTACATTACACATTAGTTCATAAAAGGCCATGCAAACTCTGGTGATCTGGGGTTGAATTGTTTTGTTTTTTTTCTTCCTCCATACACCTTTCTTGGGCATTCTACCTCAGATAGTGCAAACTGGCATTCATTTTCCTACCAGAAGAAGAGGACAGAATGAAAAACGGGTACAGTACCAGGAGAATGCCAGTTTCCAGCTCAGAGCAGCCTCCCTCCTCATACCCCCTTGTTTTTATGGTATAGTCTTTATTTTTGTCATGTTAGATTTTTATTGTTTGTTGTGTCAAATTATCAATTGTATTTAGTTAATATAATTTGATGCATGTTTTTAAGACCTCCAATCATATTGTTATAATTAGTTGGTTTTTTTAAATGCGTGTTAATTATTTATGTGCTGTTTTTGGTATGATACTGGGGTGCCATTTTTTTTGAATACTTGGTATTTGATATTTTGTGATCTGTGCAGTTTAAGCCAAGTTATTTTGTGCCTGTCATGTTGTGTTACATTTCTATACTGCCTTCCTTAAATGGATTTAACCCAAAATGGTTTACAATAGCGTAATACAATGCATCAAAAAAAATCATTTTTTTAATCTTAAATCTGTAAAATGCCGTATATCACTAGTGGTCTAGATGCCTGGATCAAACCAATCCTTGCTCTCACTAGAGCAAGGGCATGCCACTAATCTGGCCACTGAATAAATCACATACCAAAAACAATAATAGTAAAGAAACCACCTGCACATCTAAACTACTGCACTCCCATCCAACATCCCCATGAACTATACAAATCACCACTCCACCACCAACAAATCCAGGATCCAATGCTTGGTTCCGAAGTGACAGTAATCTGCCCCCCACTACAGGGGTGGGCAAAATAACACCCCTCCCCCCAACTCTGGATGATGACAGCAGGAAATGAAGGCAGGAATGGAGCAGGAGGAAACTACCAGGTTAAAAAAAAAAAAAAAAATATATATAAAAAATATATATATATATATATATATATATATATATATATATATTACAATTAAAAGAAAAAAAATCTTGGCACATCTAAGTTTAGCAACAGACTCCTGAAGGGATGAGATCCTTGGCCTCTTGCCACACAACACACCCCACTTCATGTCAAATTCTTTAGCACCCTGTCATTTAACGCTTATGTATGGAATGGTTAATAGTGATTTTAATAATAGAATATGACATCAGGCAGAAGGCCATCCAGACTGCTCATTTTCCCTTACTTATGCCATAGTGCAGACCTTTGCCCTTTCCTTCCAGTACCTGGCTTTGGGCATATCACAGATGTGGCTGACCCTTTCTTTTACTTTGATTTGGGGGGGGGGGGGGGGGTAGCAGTTTTCTCCTGTCCCTTTGGGCTTCTGGCTCAATCAGAACCAGGACTGGGATTGGACCCCATGACCCTTCATTCATAACTACCTGGAGATTCCCTTGTCACCCAACATTGCTTTTAGGAGATGATCCAATTTATTTTATCTAAATATATCAGTGGAGGCATTGCCCAGTGAAATATTCAGATCAGCAAGCTGAGACCCAGGGAAGCCAGGGTTCAAATCTTGATGATACTCCTTGTGACCTTAGACAAGTCACTTCCCCTCCATTTGTTAGCATTCAGTCAGATGAATTCAGAACAAGTGGGTTAAGCAGATGGAGTATGGAGCAAACTGATGTCACAGAATATATACCCCTGCAGGGACATCAGCCTGCCAGTATTCGCCGTCTCCAGCAGATGTGGACATGCATTTCCCCACTGGGGATTGCTTCATTTTAAAGAAAAGGAGAATTAAGGAAATAAATTCACCTGCTCTCCTGCGCTGATATCAAATGGTCTCTCCCACAGTTGAGAATTCCTGAGGTGATTTCTGTGGTCCCTCAGATGAGTGCCTAGGTCCGTTAGCTGATTTTTCAGCCAGCATGGACTTAACTGATTGAGTAGCTGAAAGGCAGTGGGTGCAGGAAACAGAGCACAGCGATGACAGCACATGCTCTCTCCCCTGCAGCCGGAGACCGTTTCTGTACTCGGCCAGGTAAGGCTGAGCTCTGGTAAGTTTAAAAAAAAAAAAAAAAAAAAAGGTTATTAACAGAATTAGAAGGATATTTTTTTTGTTGTGCAGGGCTTCCTCCTCCCCCAGTCTTCGTGCTCAGCGAGCTGGTCCAACATTTGTCCCGCTCTGTGGGAGGTCAAGGGACATGGGCAGCCTGGCGGGTTGAGCAGCTTCCTTAGGTTAGTCCCCACTGTGAGGCTTTTCACTGTGTACCTCATGGTAGGCCGCAATGGCATTTTTTGCGCTTTCTAAGGCTGCCCTCTCAGGATTGTTAGTTCGGTGTGTGCGTCTAGCTGTGCGTCCAGGTTGTACATCCAGTTAAACGACGCCTTATTGGCCACATGCTTACCTCTGCGCACGAGTGGTTCTGTGCACTTAAGCTTTTGGTGCGCTTATTTTTTTTAGGCCTAGATAGGCACCTAGGTATGTGCGCCTGTGTTGGATGCATAACTTTTGGGTGCCTAGGTTGAGCTTGCGTAATTTAAAAAAATTAATTAATTAATTAAATCTAGACGCATGCCTCCTGCCACCGCTCGGCCTTTGTCGGCCATAATGGCCCCTGTACCTAAGAAGCCTAAGTGTCTTTCTCTTTGCATTGCTTATCATATTCAGGTGTCTCAGCCAGAAGTGCCGGCTAATTTGTGCCAGCGCTGTTTGAAGATTCAGGGAGAATTTTCTTCCTCTGATTTCCCTTCTTCCCAACCGGATGTGGGTCTGGATAAAGATGGCTCAAGTGGGACACCTGATTTTGGAACTCCCCTAACTGGTTTCTCAGTAGGGGAAGGTAGCTCAGTGAGTATACCTCAGGTTTCTCCTGGTCTGGATTCTTCTACTTTTTCATGGGCAGAATTTTTCCAAGGGTTGCAATCCTTTCTTCAGGCTCAGTCCTCATCCCTGTCCAATGTTCCCAGAGCAGAGGTGCAGGTAGGATCCTTGCCTGGACCTTCTATTAAGCGCTGGAGTATTCCTAGAGCGGCAGCAGGACCTCCGTATAGAGATCTGTATGGCACGGATGCCGATGATGCCGATCCTGCCTCTCTTGAGGATGGTGAAATTCCCCCCAGATTAGAACCGTATAGAACTATGTTATGGTTCTTTCATAGAGATGAACTACCAGCTCTGATTTCCCAGACCTTGAAAATGCTTGGAGTTCCTGAGACAGATTCAGCGTCTGAGCCAAAGAGAAATCCCATCTTGGTTTCCTTGAGTAAAGCCTCTTATTTTTTCCCTGTGACGGAGGCCATTCAAGAATTGATTTATCTTGAGTGGGGCGCCCCAGAGGCTAATTTCAAAGGGGGTTGGGTTTTGGAAGGCCTGTACCCTCTGGATCCAATGGTAAGAGAGCACTTATGTTTTCCAAATGTAGATGGACTTGTGTTTGCAGTCTCCAAGCGGACCACTATTCCCATGGAAGGAGGAGCAGCCTTGAAGGATGCTTATGATAAAAAGATTGAGACTATCCTTAAGCAAACATTTGAAGTGGTGGCAGTGACCTTGCAGATCGCTTCTTGTTGTTCCTTGGTGGCTTGCTCATTTGCTTCTCTCTGAGGAGGTTGATGACTCTGGGGAAAACTCCAGGGCAGTTATGGAACCAGCAGCTGCCTTCTTGGCAGATGCAGGCTGCGATTTGGTCTGCACTTCAGCTAAAGGAGTGGCTTCGATAGTAGTGGCCAGGCGTCCATTATGGTTGAGAAATTGGTTGGCCAATGTGACCTCCAAGGCTAACCTCACCAAATTGCCTTTTATTGGTTTGCTTTTGCTTGGCAGCAAGTTGGAGAAACTGGCCATTAAGTGGGGCGAATCTATGGTTCCTTGTTTAACAGGGGATAACAAGTAGGCACAGCGCTCCTTTAACATGAAAGGACATGCTAGAGGATCCAAGCGTTTTCGACCCTATAGAGGAGTGACTTTTCAGAGGACTCGACCCTTCGGTAGCTCTCAGTCCTTTCATCCCCAACAACCCAGAAGAGGCGCAGGCTCGGATAATGGAACCTCCCAAGCCTCCCAATGAAGGTTTGCTGACCCACCCCTGGTAACCAGGGGATAGGGGGATGCCTCTCTCTTTTATCAGAGGTTGATCGAAATCACATAGGATCAGTGGGTCCTGGAGGTGATTCGAGGAGGATATGTGATGGAGTTTCACAGTGTTCCTTGGGACGTGTTCATGGAGTCTCCCTGCCACTCCATGCAGAAGAAGCAGGCAGTGGAGGGTACATTGGCAAGGTTTCTCAGACTGAGGGCTGTGGTCCCAGTGCCCAACTCTCAAGAAAATACAGGGTGATATTCCATTTATTTTATTGTGCCAAAGAAGGAGGGCTCTTTTCATCCCATCCTGGATCTCAAGGGCGTCAACAGTCATCTGCGAGTGAAGTATTTTCTCATGGAAACATTACGCTCAGTGATGATGGCCGTGCAGTTGGGGGAATTTCTGACCTCTCTGGATCTGTCCGAGGCGTATCTCCACATTCCCATCTGACTAGGAAATCAGTGTTTCCTGCAGTTTGAGTTCTGGGATGCCACTTTCAGTTTTGGGTGCTGCCCTTTGGTCTGGCCACCACTCCCAGAACTTTTTCCAAGATAATGGTGGTAGTTGTGGCAGAATTGAGAGAGAATGGAATCCTAGTACACCCGTATTTGGACAACTGGCTGATTCGTGTGAATTCGCTGGAAGAGAACCGCCTGGTGACTTGTAAGGTGATTTCCCTGTTGCAGGAGCTCGCCTAGGTGGTGAACCTTGCCAAGAGTAGTCTTCAGCCTACTCAGTTGCTGGAATACCTGGGGTTTCGGTACGATACGAAGCAGGGCAAGGTGTTCCTGCCAGAAGCTCAAATTAAGAAGTTGCTAGCTCAACTCTGTCTGTTGAACTCTCTGTGCCTGACTGTATGGTTTTTACCTGTGGGTCCTTGGCTTAATGGTGGCGACTGGAAGTGGTACCATGGGCGAGGGTACATATGTGTCTTCAGTGCTTCCTGCTTTCTCAGTGGAATCCGCAGTCTCAGGACTATTCGATTCGGTTCCACCTGCCAATGGACATCTTTTCCCAACTGCAATGGTGGCTGCAGATGGATCATCTACGGAAGGGAGTTTCCCTATCGCCACTGGACTCTGTACTGACAGTGGATGCGAGTCTCTTTGGTTGGGGAGCTCATTGTCAGGTGCTAACAGCGCAAGGGCACTGGAAGACAGAAGATTCTCTCTGGAACATCAATCGGCTGGAAGCCAGGGCAGTCTGGTTGGCATGTTTACAGTTCGGCAACAGGCTGCAAGGTCGATTGGTCCAAATGTCGGACAATGCAACGGCTGTGGCTTACATGAGTTGGCAGCTAGGTACCAAGAGCCAACAAGTGTTACAGGAAATAGATCAACTTATGAAATGGGCAGATGTGCATCTCCAGATGATCTCAGCCTCGCACATTGCAGGCAAAGACAATGTAAGAGCAGACTTTCTCAGCAGAGAGAGTCTAGGCCCAGGAGAGTGGGCATTGTCAGATGAGGTGTTTCAGCTGATTCAGACCTGTTGGTGACTTTGTGCAATGTGAAAGTTCCACTATTCTTCAGCAGAAGAAGAAATCCAAAGTCTTTGGGAATCAATGCCCTAGTGCAAGAGTGTCCAGAAGACAAGTTGCTGTATGCCTTTCCTCCATGGCCCATGTTGGGCAGATTGATTGGAAGAATTGGATACCACAGAGGGATGGTGCTCTTCGTTGCTTGAGATTGGCCCAGGAGACCGTGGTATGCGGATCTGCAGAGGCTACTGGTGGATTTACCTCTTCAACTTCCAGCACACAGGAATCTGTTGCAGCAAGGACCTGTTCTTCATGAAGATCCAACTTGATTTTGGCTTACAATATGGCCCTTGAAAGAGCTCGCTTGCTGAAACGTGGATACTCTGTGGCAGTGATTTCCACCTTGCTAAGAGCTAGAAAGTTCTCCACTTCCTTGGCCTATGTGTGAGTTTGGAGAGTGTTTGAGGATCAAGGTACTCTTCCTTCCTTGATCAAGATTCCGCTCATTTTGGAATTTTTGCAGGATGGCTTGAATAAAGGCTTGGCTCTCAGTTCCTTAAAGGTACAAGTAGTGGCTCTTGCCTGTTTCATGGGTCAGGCTCATCCTGATATGGTCCATCTTCTAAAAGGAGTGCAACATCTTCATCCTCCTTTACAATTAATGATGCCCTAATGCATTCTTAATTTGGTTTTGGATTTTTTGATAGGCCCTATGTTTAGACCGCCACATACTCTGTCCTTGCGGTTGCTGACCTTTAAAACTGTGTTCCTTGTGGCAATTTGTTCTGCGCATATGGTTTCTGAACTGCAGGCCTTGTCTTCATGGAAACCATTTCTCCAGGTGCCTCCAGGGGCAGTACAGCTCCATACTGTTGCTTCCTTTTTACCTAAGGTAGTCACTTGAGTTTCACTTGAATCAGGCCATCTTCCTGCTGTCTCTGGACAGAGAGAAAGATTTAGAAGAGTATCGTCTGTTGCAACCCTTTGATGTCATGAGACATATTGTCAGGTAGCTAGAGGTTACTGAGCCTTTGCAGAAGTCGGATTGCCTGTTTGTCCTTCAAGATGGTACTAAACAGGGAGAGCCAGCCTTGTGGGCTACAGTAGCTCGCTGGATTAAGGAAGTAGTTAAGACTACATACATGGATGCTGGGAAGCCATTACCTAATCAGGTAAGGTCTCATTTCACTTGGGCTCAGGCAGTGTTATGGGCAGAAGTTAGATTGTTGCCTCCCGTCAACATTTGCCAAGCTGCGACGTGCTCCTCCTTACACACCTTTTCCAGATATTATCATCTGGATGTTCAGGCTCGGTAGGATGCAGCCTTTGCGCGTGCGGTTTTGACTGGACTGCGGGAAGACTCCCGCCCTATTCGGGAGTAACTTGGGTACATCCCACTTGTTCTGGATTCATCTGACTGGATGCTAAGAAATGAGAAATTACTGCTTACCTGATAATTTCCTTTTCTTTAGGGCAGTCAGATGAATCCAGCTTCCCTCCCTTGGCTGCCGAATGATTGTACTATGGTCCTCTTGTGTGACTACATGTTACAGGGATTACTGGTAAGTGTTACTCCAGTCCCTAGACTTGTGTTATTACATTCTTGTCTGAGCTCAGTGTTGGCTGAGTATTGAAATGGTTATCTGTTTTTAATCAAGCTTTTTACTAGTCTGTCCACAGTTGCTTTTGCAGAAAATACTGGCAGGCTGATGTCACTGCAGGAGTATATATATACTGTGACATCAGTTTTCTCCGTCTCCATCTGCTGGTAGAAGTGCATAACCCACTTGTTCTGGATTAATCTGACTGTCCTAAAGAAAAGGAACTTATCAGGTAAGTAGTGATTTTTCATTACCCCAGTTTTATAAATGTAGATTGTGAGCCCTCTTAAACAGGGAAATATTTACAGTACCTGAATGTAACTCGCCTTGAGCTGACAGTGAAAAGGCTTGAGTTAAATATTAAATAAATAAAATACATTTTTACCTCTATTTTATCTAAATTCAACCAACTTCCAGTCATCGCAGCAACAGTCCTTGTCTAGGAGTCATGCACCAAAACCCTGCAAGCCTAGGCCCTAAATCCAACCACTAGGTATCAGCATTGCAGGATGACCATGGCTTTCTCCTTCTCCCAGCCCCTAGGCCTGTGAACACTGTCTCCACAGCATCCCCTGCTAACCCAAAAGCTTGAAGACCTGGAATCCCTTCCGATGGTAGGGCCTAGCCACCGGCCCACCCCTTCTTTGCTGATTTTGAATCTCTCCATGCCTACTCCCTATGCAAGAAAATGTGTCTTTAACATGGCATGTCCTTTTAAACCAGAAATTTCCTTCAGAAGATTACCATAACAAAAGAGACTCTGGCTCAGACTTTTCTTTAGGGAGCCAGAACATCATGCTATACTGACCAGGGTCATGAATGCAAACGAGAGCCTTGGGTAAAAGGCACCTTAGCCCACAGAGGTTGATAAACCTAATGAAGGTTTATCACGGCAGGCACATTTTGTTCGGTGCATTTTATGAAAAGAATGTTACGGACTTGTTGATTTGTTTGTCTGATGTGTAATGGTGGTGTAGGGTGACCAACTTGTAACATGAGCCTGCTATCTGATGCTGCGCCCAGTGTCTTGGCTATATAGAAGCCATAAGTTCATCTATCTGTCAGTTCTCTGCACCTAATCTTACCTCCAGATCAGCTTCAACATACTGGAAAGGAAAGCAGACAGTCTGCATTATTATAATAAGAAGCATTAGTCAGCTTTGTGCAATTGCCTGGTGGGAGGTAGCCAGAAAATGCCACAACTCCACAAACCTCATTCCATCTCCCACTTTCTTAATTATACCAGGAGAATTTCAGGGATCTGATGCTGCGATTTCCATGAAGGAAGAGGGAGAGCACAGATAGGGACTTGTCTTACCATAGGCACTTCAAGAGACCAGAGGGAGCCTGCTGGACTTTGCATGTATTGCTGCTGGAAGAGTGGAACTGGCAGTGGCACTGCCAGGTTTTGGGTACTCACAAGCTGTGCTGGATCTGCAGGAGACTTTGGACTACATAACACTGAAAAAAGGTCCATCGTTCAGCCACTACGAGCTTCACTATCCAAGGCTTCTGTTACCCATTGACGGATGCCAGCACTGCAGTTAACAGGGTAAAAATGCAGGCACTTCCATCCCATCCTCCTTAATTACTGCCTCCTGCAAAACCACCCTCGAACCAAGGGGGCAGTGTACCACCTACCTCCAGTACGGCCTAGCCTCCTCTTCTCATGATCCCTGATACGCTTTGCATTCACACTCCCTGTTACTGGCCCTGCACGGCAGAAGAAGCTGTCAAAGTATTAAGCCCCACTTTTTTTGCTGGCCAGAACATGGAGAGGATTGGGAGAGCAGGACAAGCTGTATTGGAAAATGAGGGGAGACCAGGCCAGACCATCCATCCAGAGGGATGGAAGGCAGAACATATGAGAGAGAGGAGCCAGGAGGAAATTTTGGGATGGTGGGTGAGACAGGACTATGGAGGAGAGATTTGGGAGAGATGGTGAGGGTGTAAAGAAGGGAGAAGAGAAGGAACTGGAGTGACACCTACTGGTGGTAAACTTCATTTCAATATGTCCTTATTTCCCAATTCTGCATTTAGGTGATGCTCCCAATTTGATTTGAATGTGGCAGGAGCTATAATCTATATATTCTTTATCATTACTTTTTAAATTTTTTTTTTAAATTATTAGAGTTTGCAGTGAGCTCTTCCACATGCTTCTCAAACTGTAAGCTGTGCAGCCCATGGGGAGAAGAGATGCAGCTTATGCAGGGGTTGATGGATCCTGAGAAGCAGCCTTGGAGTGGGGGTGTGTGGGGAGGTTGAGTGCATTTTGGGCTAGGGGTTTACCACTCTTTGCTTATACCAGCTTGTATCCCTTATCCTTATCCTTCTCTTTCTCTCTTCCTCTTTCTTTTCTTTGTCACACTTTGTTTCTTATTTTGATAAGCCACACACGTTGCAATATTAAAAAGCACCTCAGGATCTCACGTGCAGACTGTGGCTCATGTCTCCGCATTGCAGCCTAGGTAAATCAGTTAATCCAAGGTTTTCATACAGTGTTGTATATCAGACTCTGCATTAAAATACATTTACTGATCCTCCACCCATGAACTCAATATCTGCTCCACAACCACCTTTACTGAAAACTTCACTCTGGTCAGCCTCATCGTCTGTCAGTGAGACACCTCAGTTTGATTACCAGCTCTGGCTCTTGTTGTTCAGACTGGTCGAGACTGAGAAAACACCATTCAGTGGCCTGGGCAGGGAAGGAGGGGATGGGAGAGTACAAGAGGTGAGAATGAGCAGCACTGGTGGTGACTCTGGGCCACAAAGGGTCATTGCAGTACTTGTCCTACACATGGGAGGGGATGTGACGGAAAACAGGTGGAGGGAAGAGAAAAAGCTTTGAAGACAAGGGCAAACAGGAAAATAACACCCTCTCAGTCTTTTCAAGTAACTTTACATTTATCGTGCTGTTTATGATATTAGTGGACAATATTTTTCTTTGAAAACCTTCCATGCTTTTTGTTAGAGATTTGTAGAACCTCCTGTTTAAACTGTGCACTGATTCATTTTAGACATACAGGAGGAAGTGCAATCTGATGGCTGGAAAGGAAGTTGTAAACTGAATAGTTTCTTGTGTAGTCATTGCTTAGATTACTGTGCCAAAAGCAGGATAGGCTTTGCACAGATATGAAGACAGTAAATCCTTTTGAAAAAAAATGGCTTTGCTTGACACCTGCTTATGGAAAAAAATGACTGACGTGTTTGTAGCCAAGTTTTAGAGGTAAGTCTGATGGAAAATGTAGTATCTTTTTAATGAAGGTTTGAGGATCTGAGAATCAGTAAGGGTCCCTTCCACCCAGAGCCCACTGTACTAGGCTGAGCCTGAGGCCTCATTTGGAGTTTAGAGGGGCTTTGCTGGATGTGACTCGAGCTGCCATGTGGACCCTCAGAGTGTAGTGAACAATATTCTCTTTTGATGGGAAACTCCTAAATCTGTTCATAACAGCTAAGTGTCAGCATTCTGCTTCAGAAGTGAGCAGAAAGCAGACTAAATTTGAATGTTTTCTCCCTTCATTGTAAAAAAGATCTCCTGTATGTGTCCTCTAGTACCCCTAGTGGCAGAAAACCTTAATAAAACTTAGACACCAGAGGACTGATTGTTGTATCACTTTCTTGGCTAAGTCAGATTTGATTCAATCACATAGGATGTTTTTTCAACTTTAGAAATAAAGATCCAAGGAATGTGATTTTGAATCAATCTTCAGCTAAGGTTAAGTTACCAGAACCTGAAGCTAACTGATTGCATCAATCAAAGGCTTGAAGAATTCTTTATTCAGCCATATTAAAATCACGTTAAAAATCAGAAGGCTTCAAATAAAGCAAACCCTGAATAAATATTACAAATAAGGGTTGGTCAGAATTAGGTCTTCCTTCAACATCATGGTAGTATGCACCAATTGCTTAGGAAGTCCATTCAACTTTTTTTTTGTTTTGTTTTTTTTTTTCTTTTGCCGCAAGAAGCCTGGGAAAGCAGTGTCAAAAAGAACTTTGTGTAATTGGACAATTGATTGCATATCCTTCACTTATACCGAAGCAGGTTTGACCATAGAAGGGCATCTGTGGCCCATCTCAAGTTGACCTCTATAGCAAGAGAGCAAATGTTTTGAGCCATGCCCCCCCCCTTCCATTCATGCAACTGGTTGCCCCCACATCCAAGATGAGTTACTTCAAATTATACATAGATATATGGATAAATAGATACACACATCTATACACCACACTGCCAGCCAGTGGCTCAGAGCCCCTCTCTTCAAGTTGCTGAAAAGGAGTAAGCTCACATTCAATCAGGCAGATACCCCACACCCATACAGACAAAGAGAAACAGATACCTCATACCCCGCAGACAGAAAACACTCCACAACCATTTATTTATTTATTTATTTATTTAGTTAACCGCTTTTATATACCGACAACCGTTTGCACATCGTGTCGGTTTACAAGTAACTTAAAACCAGGGTATATATAGGCATAGCCTTTACATAGAACAAGGAACAAGTGAACACAGTAGTAAAACAAAAAACTAGATAAATTGGAGGAGGGAACAGACCAACAGACCATACCAACAGAGACACCCAGGCACAGAGAGACAGTTACCCCATACCTAGACAGATACAGAGAAACAGACGCCCCACACTCACAGACAGACACAGGCAGTCACAGCACACCCAGACACAGAGAGATACACAAATAGACCACATACACACAGCCACAGCACACCAGACAAACACAGCGACACTCACTCCACACCTTGACAGACCCAGACCCTGCACACGACATCCAAACACACAGGCCACACATCACATTGGTAAGGGCTGAAAAAGTTTTCAAAAAACTTAGGCGCCGGCCAAAACTTTTTAGGAGTTGAGAAGAACTAAATCCCATCCTGACCATCTTTTTTGTTTTTACTGTTTTCACTAATTTTTCTTATTTTCTCTCTAGTTTTGTATTTTTCTTTGTTTTCTTGTCTGTTTTCTCATGTTTTGATTTACTTATTTACTTAATTTTTTTTTTACACTTTTTGCCTTTATTCTCTCTTCTCCATCTCCTCATTCCCTCTGGCCTCTTAGCTTTTTCACCTCCCCTCCCCCTCCACTTCTTTTCCCCTGGAGAACAACAGCTGCGATCTCTCTTCCTGGGTAAGGACCCTCTTGGGCTGAAGCCTGGGGGTGATAGGTTTTCCTGGGTTGTGGCTCTTCTTCATGTCCAACTCTGCCACAGAGTAAGCAGCTCCTCTCCCTGGCCACTGAAAGAAACGCCTGGCTAAGTTGTGGCATGCTTACAATGATGTCGTCATGTTTTGGCAGCTCCCTCCCTCCTGAGCTTGCAGTGCCTCCATGGCACCGAGCTTGACAGCACAGCCATTTTTTCATCCTTGGTTGGGCAGCCAGTGTTTCTTCTCCCCCCCCCCCCCCCCCCCCCCCCGATTATTCATGCTCCTCAGTTTGCTCACCCCTGCTTTGTAGAAAAGATCTGTAAAGCTGTACATGGAGTTTAGTCCACTTATTCATATTCCATTACTGCATAGACACTGACTCCTGACGCCACAGCAGATTTAAGTGATCCATTCTCTAGCATCTTTCTGAGAGTTGGGGCCCATTTTCATGATTTAGGATTGTTTAAAAAAAAAAATAAAAAAAAATAAGAGGAAAATGGAGTTCTCCCAAGCAAAAATAGTAAATAGTTTGCCACCATTGTTGATGGAATTGTTTTTGTATCTCTTCCCCCCTCCTCTTTTTTAAATATGAAAACCATTAGCTAGGGATTCCCACATGAGTGATGGGTAATTGTTGTCTTCAGAGAAATCAAAGTTTCTTACCTGTAACAGATGTTCTCTGAAGACAGTGAATCAGTAACCACAGATATACCCTCCTTCCTCCCCTTCTAGAGTTGTTTATTAACTTGATAACAGACCTGAGGCATGTTGTTGAAGCATGGAAACTGCCACGCATGCTCAAGATGCTTTTTGAGAATTCCTGGAAAGCTCTGGAAATGTCCAGTGATGGCACCAGCATGTATAACTGATGAGTCACTGACTTCGGAGAACATCTGTTTACAAACATTATAAGGCCAAGGACAGTAACATATCAGTTTTTTACTACAGGCAAAAGTATGTTCCATAATTGTCAGAGATTTCCGAATAATTTAAAATGAAAGCTCACGTTGATTGATGGCCTCAATCGTTCTTCATACTTCTGTCCAAAATATATGAAAATTTGGTTCTTACCTGCTAAATTTCATTCCTGTAGTACCACAGATCAGTCCAGACTCCTGGATTTTGTATCCCTGCCAGCTGTATAACCAAGTGTGCCACCTGCAGTACCTCAGTATTGACCTGTATCCAAGCCAAGATGTAACACCTACAAAATTTAACAGCCACCCCCCCCCCCCCAACAATGAATAGGAGGATAGTGATGCTATAACGTACTAGAAAAACTCTGACTCAGAATATAAGTAGAACAGCGTAAAGAACATCTCTGCATTACAGACAAACCACCAAAACGAGCAACTGACTCTCCCTCCCTTTCCATGGGTGGGTCTCTGGACTGATCTGTGGTACTATAGGAATGAAAATTACAGATAAGAACCAATTTTCCTTTCCAGTACATACCCAGATCGGTCCAGACTCCTGGGATGTACCTAAGCCCACTAAACCAGGTGAGACCTGGCGATTCCCACTTGCAGAACGCTTTCACCAAAGCACAAAGAAGCCAGAGCCCCAACATCCAAGTGATAGATCCTGGTGAAACTGTGCAGCAACTTCCAAGTTGCTGCCCTGCAAATCTCCTGCATGCAAACGTGTTGAATGAGCCCTCAAACCATCCGGCACTGACAAACTCTTAGAGATATAAGCCAGCCCGATCGCCTGTTTAAGCCAACGCGCAGTCGTAGCTTTGGAAGCCTGATGCCCTCTCTTTGGCCTATTCCAGAGAACGAAAAGGTGATCCAACAAGCGCAAATAATTTGTGGTCCTCAAGTATCATAGCAACGCCCACCGAACATCCAAGAGCCTCCCTTGCATGAGGAGCAGAGGAATCAAAGTCTGGAAATGCCAGAAGTTCCACAGTTTTATTAACATGAAACCCTGATACTACTTTTGAGAGACAAGAGGGCACTATGCGTAAAGCCACCCCCATCTCTGAAATCTGCAGAAAAGGATCCCGGCATGACAAAGCCTGGAGTTCCAAAATTCTCCTTGCCGAACAAATAGCCACCAGAAACACCACCTTTTCAGCACTTCAAAGTGGATTACATGCAGGAACTGTAGTTATTTCTTTGTCCCTAGAGAGCTCACAATTTAAGTTTGTACCTGAGGCAATGGAGGGTAAAGTGACTTACCCAAGGTCATAAGGAGCAGCAGTGGGATTTGAACTCTGATCTCCCTGGTTCAAAGAGTCAAATCCTTCAAGGTTGTTCTCCTCAAAGGTTTAAATGGAGCCTCACAATGCTGTAAGCACCCAGGTTAAGATTCCGTGATGAACAAGCCTTCCTCATCGGCAGAAGCAAATTCTTTGATCCCCAAAGGGAAACGTATGAAATCCGGATGTGCAGACATGGTATAACCGTGCACCTTACCATGGAGACAGCCCAGCGCCGCTAGTTGGACCCTTACAAAGGTAAAGGCCAGACCCTTGACCAACCCCTTCTGGTCTGTGGTAACATGGCATAGGGATTGTAACTGATGTGGCACTGTAGTACAGTGAGCTCGCTTAAAATGGTTGCTAGCCAAGACCTCTCCTACTAATTACAAGCTTCTCCTTTAAGCAATCTATCTAATCGTGCAGGGTTTTGTTTTGTTTGGGGGGTTTTTTTTTTTGTTTTTTTTTTGCCTGAAGCGAGCTCAATAGAGTTCTTTAGCTCTGAACCCCAAGTGAAATTCTACTGATATTATGCCACCTAACTTGTCTCTGTGACTTGCCATTTGCCAGTGATTTTCTAACTCCATATTTTTTCTAACAGCCACAAACACTGCAGCTGGATTTCCTGATGAAAATTCTGCCGAATTACCACCATCTGAAGAAGACAACCAAGGGAAACTCTGCTCCCATGAAAAGCTGAGGTCTGCAGCTGATGATCCATACGGGGACTGTCGCTCATCTTGGCAACTCTGGTCTAGCACAGCTTTTGCACTTGAATGTTTTTTTTTCTGACATTTGCCATCTGTTAAAGCCAGTGAGTAACTGCTTCACCATCCTTTCCATGTCTGTGTTATTTATAAATTTGTCAGTTTTCACTATTGCTCTCATGTATTCGTCAAGGTTCGTCAACAGTTTTCAGTTCAGTTTTGGAGCAGAAGGTAATTAATTTCTATTTTTGATGGAAATGCATCTCTAACACTGATTAAAGTGGTAAGAATTTGAGTGTTGCCCCTCACCACCACTGTGCAAACACTCATTAAATATGTGCATGTTCCAGTGTGGTGTGGGTTGGTTTTTGTTTTGTTTTGGTTTTTTTTACAAGTAGACTGAAGTTGAGAATTGAGTATCTTAACACTGTTTTAGTCAATGTACTTTACATTATAAAAAATAAATGTACTAACTTTGAACAAATAAAAATAGCTGCATAGCCCTGCTTTAATTCTGTTCTCAATTTCATTTTCAAGTAGAAAAACAAGACTTTACACAAGCTTCCTCCCTTCACATTAACTGAATTTTAGGCTTTCTCTCAATAGAAATCCTACTGCATTTTATTTTCTTTCATTAGCTTTTGTGGCTGGTGACTTTTGTACTGATGAAAACCAGCAGACTGACAGGGCTGAAAAACTGAAAGATCCCCTCTGCTCCCAGTTTTTCATTAAAACTGTTACAGCTCAGGCTGAGGCGATTGCAGTTTCCACATACTGCATTACCAATATGCGGAACCCTATCTGTCTCCATTGTATGCACATCTATCTCATTCATAATCCTGAAAACCTGATTGGCTAGGTGTCTCATGTCTAGGGGTGTGTCAAGGATGGGATTGAGAACCCCTGCTCTAGTGAGATCACCTGTAAGAGCTAGCTCAGGGGTATGCAACTCTGGTCTTCGAGTGACACAAACAGGTCTGTTTTTTCAGGGTATTTGCAATGAATATGAAATATATATGCATGCACTGCCTCCAGCATATGCAAATACATTTTGTGCATATTCATTGTGGATGTCCTGAAAACCAGACCTGTTTGTGGCACTCCAGGACAAGAGTTCCCTACCCTGGGCTAGAACAGGGATGGACAATTCTGGTCCTTGAGGACCACAGTCAGGTTTTCATGATATCTCTAATGAGTATATATGAGAGAGATTTGCATGCACACTGCCTCAATTGTATATAAATATCTCATCCCAACCAGTTGGTGGCCCCCAATAACTGGAATTCCTCATCCCTAGGCTAGAAGGTAATTTAGCCTCCATTTACCTTTATTTCTTGACCTCTGACTTTAGGAGAGGAGAAGGATGTCTTTAAAATGGCCATTGTTATATTAAGAAGGATCTAGCTTTGATTTTAAGGAGGAGAGGGGAGGAATAGATTCCAAGATTTGTTATAGTAAGGAAATTACATAGTGTGGTGCTGCTGGTTTATCACAATAATATGGAAACATCTGGTACTACAACTGACCACAGCAAGAACTTGACAGAACACCAGCATGGGAAGGAAAAATAAGTCAGAAAAATTAACAATAAAATAATCTAACTTCTGTAAAGCAGTGGCTGAAGAAGGTCCATTTGTCTTTGGTTTTCTTTTGTGATTTTGAAGGCTTTCTTTATTGTTTCCATGTTTTACTGATACAGAAAGGAGAGCATGTACCAACATCTGCACAAATGGTCTTGTACAGTAATATCCCCTTGTACAACAAATAAAACAGTGAATGCCTGGAAAGAAAGGAAGTTGTCTGCTTTTCTTGATTATTTCCTATTTGTTCTTGTTGTTTTGAAAGACAGTAGTAGTGCTAATATAGGGTAAAGGAAGCTAAGTCCTTGGGTTTATGTATAATATCTAGGTTTCCCTCTGAACTGGAGGAAGGCCTATCAAATTGGGCTAAAGTCTGCATAATTGTGCCTGTTCAAATGAATGAGCTTCTCTGTGGTCAGTGTGTGTTCCAAATTGACTGATATCATGACTCAGTCGTTGGCTTGAAAGGAGAACTAATATTCATCCACAACTGAGAAAAATGAGATACAGGAGTTGGGAGGGAAACAAAGTGGGGATCTTATACGTACAAGTACCTACGATGGTGGAGTATGAAGGAAAAAGACAAGACTGTCCTGGGTAAGGAGAGAGAGCTTGCAGGCTGTCCACTGTGTGGCTGACAGCTGGGATGTATCCTTGCCAGTTTGGACATGAGTAACTGGGCAGACTGGATAGGGCATTTGGTCTTTTCCTGCTGTCGTCTACAATGTTACTTGCCTATCTTGCAAATTTAAGAAAGTGCGTTAGACATAAGATTCTTTATCCAAGCACATATTTCTTAGGGATCAAACATCCCAATAAAATGACCAGTGGGTCTCACAGGAGACTAATAATAGAAATTTTGTGTATCCAAGAGAGAACCTCTTTCCAATAAGTCTGGATAGCTAGACATGCCCACCAAATGAGAGAGAACATTTGCTTCTCTTCAGTTTCACTAACATTCTGGTACATTGTAGATGGAGGGTTCGATACCATCTAAATAATTCAAATCTATTCTGTAGTGTTCACTTGTTAAATTATCTTTGGTCCTCCTAGCCCATTTTTCTTTCCAGGTTTATTGGGATTAGTTTGCATCTTTCTCTGTCTTCATGTATTTATGTACTGCTTAATCCAGATCCTCAAGCAGTGTGATATGAAATTTCGAAACTGGACTTTTCATCTTTGTATCCCCTAAAATCAACTTTCAAATTCTGCTTTTACATTAATCTCCTTTTCTGTCAATTAAAGAGGCTGAATTAGCCATGATATGTGGATGATGTCATCTGGCAGCACCGAATGGACTCTCCTCGCCAAGCTAGTAGAATTTTGAGCCTTACTGAGCATGTGCAAGGAGTTCCCATGAGGTCATTGCCTCAGAGCCTCCTCATTCTTTTTTTTTTCTCTGAGCTTGAGCGTGGATGGTTCTCCCTCTCTTCTCATATTTGTCAAAAACAAAACAAAACCCTGTTTGTTTTGTTCCCTTGCTGCCTCCACAGGACTCCCCAACAGCATTTTTAAGTGCTATCTAAAAAAAAAAAAAAGCAGGAATCACTTCTTCAGAATCCTCTGGTGCACCATTGTTGAAGAAGAAACCAACCATGAGTGGGGAAACTGTGGACAAATAATGTCAATTACAGATGGCCTCCTCCTCTATTATTTTTGCTTAGTACTGGACCATGAGCAGCCAAATTGCTCAAACTGTGGCCAAATATCCTCACAGTCTCCGCATTCAAGAGCTGCGAAAATCGAGATCCTGCATTGGTCCTGCAGAGACAGTAAGTTCTCCTCCAGAAGTGCTGCTTTCTCTCTTGCTGGTAAACATCTCAAGCGACTGTTCTCTGTTCTTCTAAAATGCCCCCCTCAACACAGACTACTACCTCAGGATAAGAGGACCAGAGTGCATCAAAGGTGAAGAGAAAGAAGCTGATAGACTAGCCTCTGGCCATGAAGAAACACCAAAGAAGCACAGTTATCTTTGGTGTCTGTGGGTCAGGCTAAAAAGCTGCTGAAACACAGCCCTGATGTGTCAAAGCAGTCAAATCATGACGCATCAAAGCGCCTGATGCATGGCCCATCAGAATGGCTAGCACATTGGAGTAGCTGATGCATCAAAGCAGCTGACACAGTGCCTGATGTATAGTGCATTGAAGTGTTTGACACACAAAAGCCATCACTTGATGCATTCAATAAAATCAGGACATTCAACTCACAATGCCTTAACACATGCCCATTTTTGACGTGTCTGCATCCTCTTCACCTCATTCCAAAAATGGGTCACCACATTCCAGGCAGAAATTGCTGACTGAGTCATCAATGCACAAGCAAAGCCATCAACCCTCCTCGACGCATTCTTCTACTACTTTGCATTATAGTTCAAAAACCTCAGGAAAACAAAAACATATAATGCAACAGTCTGCTTCACAAGTGCAAAGCCAGCTGATATCAGTGACAAGGAACCTACACATTTTAGAAGCAACTCTGCCTCTACATCTTCTGTCAAGATGACCCTTATATCCAGAAGAAGCTCTCCATCTTCCCCCTCCAGGGCATTACCATTATCACAGCTTTTGTCTCATGGTCTTTGCCTCAAGACCCCTGACCCATTATGCTCAGTACTTCCCTTGGCATCAGCCAGGCCATCTGTTCTCCAGCAGGAGCCCATCCTAGTACCAGATGAGGATGTTCCACCCCACCCCACCCCTTCAACTCCTGCTCAAAGAAGTCCATCTTCTCTGGAGCATTTCATGAAAACAGTGAGGGTTTTCTGTTACCTTACCAGATCCATCAACTCTGTATCCTTTCCTGCCTTTGCACTCGATTTGGCAACAACCATTACTGCCTTAATCACAATGAAATGTAGTATCTGGAGCTCCTCTGTTCCTTTCCTTTTCAGCTTCCTCCCAGGTGGCAGAGTCTTCCCAATCAGGGCACAGATCTGAGCCTCGGTCATCTCCAAAATAGCCATGCTATTCACCCCCTTGCCTACATCACCCTCCACTTCTACTTCAGGATGGCCATCCCCAGGCAACTCTATGGGCATACCTTCTGACCCACCACCTGCATTGCCTGATCAGTGTCCCCTTTTTGAAGTACAGAAACAATTAACTGAATACCTTAAACAATAACATTTTATATCCATCCCAATTTGGCTTCAGAAAGCATTTCAGTATTGAAACATTACTATTGGCATTGACTGATACTGTCTTCAGAGGATTCGATAGTGGACAAAGCTATTTACTAATTTTGTTAGATTTATTGGCAGCATTCGACACCGTGAATCATACAATTCTCCTTGACAGATTATCAGAAATCAGATTAACAAACACTATACTACAATGGGTCTCTTCATATCTCACAAACCACCTTTTCCAAGTCAGAATCAAGAACTCTACCTTGGTCAAAATAAACCTTGACACTGGAGTCCCGCAAGGCTCCTCGTTATCTGCTACTTTGTTTAACATTTGCATGCTCCCACTCTGTCACTTACTTGCTGGACTTGGTCTTACTCATTACATATATGCGGATGACATACAAATTCTAATCCCAATCAAAAACTCAGTTGAAACAGCTTGTAAAATGACAGCCATGTACCTCTCAATCATAAAACAATTAACAAACATGAAACTAATTTTGAATGTTGATAAAATGGAAGTCATATTTTTGGATGTTCCAAATTGCCCATCCTTTCACTAAAGGATCAAACAACAAAAATAGTTAGTTAACAATTCTTGGGCTTTAGGAGTAGTCATTGACTCTGAACTCAATCTAAAAAAAGCATATCTCTAATAAACTGAGAGATGGGTATAACAAACTCCTAACCCTTAGACGATTAAAACCTCTTTTAAGTCAACATGATTTTAGAACAGTACTCATCAATCCTTCTCCCTCGCCCCTGACAGATGTCTCCTTTCCTCTCCGTACCTGAAGAACTGTTTCTGTTTGAATTACTTATTAGGTCATTGGCCTTGTTACCATTTTTACGTTGCTTGTTATGTAACCTACTATATGCTTTACTAGCACTATGTTAAGCTAATTCTTACTCTTAATTGTCTTGAATTCTTCACCCTGTTTATTGTAACTTTCTTCTACTTAATTGGTTATCCCTGGTTTCGCTGTAAACTGGTACGATAAGATATTTGTCTTGAGCATCGGTATATTAAAAGAGCTTAAATAAATAAATACATACTGCAATCATTAATATTGTCCTGGACAGACTATTGTAATTCTCTCCTACTTGGTCTCCCACTTGCTATAATACACCCATTACAGATTTTACAAAATGCAGCAGCTAGGATTTTAACAAGCACTAAAAAATGTGACCACATAACACCCGTACTAACTAATATCTTTACATTGGCTCCCAATTAAACATTGCATAGAATACAAATCCTTATGCATCTTTCATAAAATCATCTATGGGGAACAAATTGATTGGCTGAATGCTGCTATCCGACTTCACACACCACAACGAAATCTGAGATCTGCAAACAAAGGCCTACTAACTATTCCTACAATACATTCAGCACATTTAAGTCAAGTCAGAGCCAGGGCTTTATCGCTTGCAGGTCCAAAAATCTGGAATTCCTTACCAACAGAACTGAGCTTGCAACAGAACTTAAAAGCATTTTAAAAAGACCTTAAAAGATGGCTGTTTAGCAAGGCCTATCAAGAACAAGAGTAGTTTAAGACCCAGCAATCTTTTTCCTGTTTTTGCTCCTTACCCTGTATATTCTGAATGTCATCTTAATGTGATATTGAATTTTATTCTTTTTCTATTCTAATTGTATATTTTATTTAAGCTTGATCTTGTATTAATTCTATTGCATGTTTCAAACTATTTTATATCTATTAATTTTAATTTAATTATACTTTTATTGTATTACAAATTTATTTATGTAAACCGTTGTGATGGCTCCCCCAAATGATGGTATATAAAATCAATAAATAAATAAACCTACTCAAAATTTGTTGAAAAGATGGGCTGGATCCTTGGTGTCCTTGTCCGGAAAGACCCAGATCCATGAACAGAAATTATGGGATCAAAGATAATGGATATATGCTCTGAGCCAACTGCTCTGCTGACTAATGCCATTCTTGGCATGCTTCAGGTGGGAAATGCCGCACTCTGGCACTATTGCAACCAGGAAGTTGGATCTTAATTTTCAAATGCAGAAGTCTCCCGGCTATGGAGTAGTCCAACTGCCTTGCCAATTGGTAGTCATAGAATCGATGCTCTAGAGCTAAAAAAAACAAAAACAAAAAAAAACCAGGTTGCATTCAAACTCCCTGCTATGCAAAGATCATCAGCTGTTGGATGCTTTTGGGAAGAAAGTTTATCAAGGCACTATGTTGGCCTACTGAATTGCTCACCACCAGTTCTATATGATCCAGTACATTGATGCCTTTATTCAAAGACTGAAGCTCTTTATCTCCTTGGAAGATGGACAAATTTTGACACCTCAACCTCTCCTGGACTTTGAGGAGGTGGTAAGACACCTGCTCAGAGCAGTTTGAGTCTTTTGACAGCCTATCTCATAAAACTATTAATTCTTCCATTCATTCCATTAGGATCCAGACCCCTCTTTCCTAATGCAGGAAAATGGCAATCTTTCTATCCATCACTTCCATCCCTCAACCTGATGGTATGGATGTTGTGTGCTTGATAATTGCTGATTATGGTTTGCTGAGGGAAGTGGAACACATCATTCTCTCTGCATGGAAGCCTTCCAATCAGTGTAACTGCACCTTTTATTGGCAAAGATATTCACATTGATGCATACAGCATTCTCTTGATTCTTTCTTGTGTGAACCTCACTATATCCTGTCTTACCTCAATCACTTAGCAAAGATGGATCTGGCAACTGCCTTCAGAGTACGTTTGAGTGGCATTGCAGCATATCATGGTCCAGTTGATCACACTCCTGTCTCACAGTACCTGTTTGTATCCAAATTCAAGAAAGGTTTATTGCACATTAAACCACCTATTCTGAAAACAGCAGTTCCTTGGGATCTCAATTTGGTGCTCACGTTTCTCATGAAGCCACCTTTTGAACCATTAGACATGGCCTCTCAAATATTGCACATGTAAAGTGTCAGTTTTAGTCGCTGTCACTTTGGCTCAATGAGTAAGTGAGCTACAAGCTCTAGTCCTTTACCCACCTTTTATCTGCAGTTCTTCTGTGTTTAAGTGGTTCTACATCTGCACTCTAAATTCTTACCAAAGTTTGTCTCAGCGTTTCCTCTTAACCAGATCAACAACTAATGTTTTTTCCTCAACATCATGATCATAAGAGGGAACAAACTCTTCATACCTTGGACTTCAAGAGAGCTCTTGCCTACTACAGATGCAGAACACAATCTCATCGTCAATCATCACAACTATTTGCATCCTACAACCCAAACTAGAAGTTGCAGTAGCAAAATGTACTTTATCAAATTGCGTTACCGATTACATCCAACATTGTTACTCTGCTACAGGATTAGATCTTGCCAATCCAGCGAAAGCTCAGGATCAAGCTATGGCTTCCTCTCACTCATCTGTGAGAGGTACCATTTGAAGACACATGCAAAGTAGTCACATGGTACTCGCTGCATCCCTTCGCTTTCCACCATTGCCTGGACAGTCTAGCAGTTTCAGATAGCTTAATGGGTGTATTAGTGGGTAAAGAGACGCTTTTCAGAAATCATTTTGGTGTGATATGAAGGGTTAATTTTGCTCCTTATGAGAGAGAGATAGTTATGATATATTCATAGCTATAGCTTGCAGCTTTGTGCATGTTTGAGTTCATTGAAAAACATACCTTGTCAAGATTCAATGCCAAGAAGTGCAGAGTCATGCATATGGGATGTGGAAATCCGAAAGAACTATATTTGATGGGGGGTGAAGGGTTGATGTGTACGGAGCAGGAGAGATACCTTGGGGTGATAGTGTCTAACAATCTGAAGTCGGCGAAACAATGTGACAAGGCAATAGCTAAAGCCAGAAGAATGCTGGGCTGCATAGAGAGAGAGGAATATCTAGTAAGAGAAAGAAAATGATGATCCCCTTGTACAGGGCCTTGGTGAGACCATATTTCCAAAGGGACAGAGACAGGTTGGAGGCAGTCCAGAGAAGGGCAACCAAAAAGGTGGATGGTCTTCATAAAATAACTTATGAGGAGAGATTGAAGAACCTAAATATGTATACCCTGGAAGAGAGGAGGAGCAAGGGTGATATAATACAGACTTTCAGATACTTGTAAGGTTTTAATGATCCATGGTCAACAACAAACCTTTTCTGTTGGGAAAAAAATCAGTAGAACTAGGGGTCATGATTTGAAACTCCAGGGAGGAAGACTCAGAACCAATGTCAGAAGTATTTCTTCACAGAGAGGATAGTGGATGCCTGGAATACCCTTCCAGAGGGAAGTGGTGAAGACTAAAACTGTGAAGGATTTCAAAGGGGCATGGGATAAACACTGTGGATCCATTAAAGGCTAGAGGATGGTAATGAAGAGAAGAGCCATGGGGGTGGCTTGCTGGAATAGTGGCTACTACCTGGTGATTACTACCCTTACTCAATAAGCCTTCACACAGTTAATGCAACTCCAACATTGTTCTCTGCTTCAAAGGCAAGGGGAAATGTGGAAAAGAGGATTTACATTCAGACAACAACCAATAAGGACTGAACTTCACAGTCTGGGTAAATAAATAAGCATGGGGTAGCTTGCTTATTGCAGCGGTTACTACCCTAAACCAATTAAGCCTGATACTTCACTTTGAATGCATATATAGCATGGCTCTCTGCTTCAACGGCAGGGGGAAATGTGGAAAAGAGGATTTACATTCAGACAGCATCCAACAAGGCATTGATCTGTGCAGTCTGGGGTAACTTGCTTGATGTAGTGGTTACTACCCTTAACCATTAAACCTTTTGTTTCAGCTTTGATGCACCTCCAACATTACTCTCTGCATCAATGGCAGGGGGTGGCAGGAAATTTGAATCAGTTACCAACAAGGGCCCTGAACTTGGTGGTCGGTGAAACAGATAAGTGTATGGGAAAATAAGTGTGGGAGCTTGCTGGGCAGACTGGATGGGCCGTCTGGTCTTTTTCTATCGTCATTTCTATATTTCACAGTCCATAGCCCTCTCTTCATAGCCCACAGCTCTCCCTTTGCAGCCCTCTTCCCCTCCCTTCTGATAAGTAGGCTAGGAAATGTTAAGGTCACACAGTAAAAAGTACAAATTACAAGGTAGAGACAAGGCTTAATTAAAGAATAAGAATAGCATTTAAAGCTAACTGGTAGTTAGGGAGTTAAATATTGTTCTGGTGTTCAAAGAAAAATAGAACCAAGTAGCTCTGCTAGTGCTGAGAACTGAAAACATCTGGCATCTGCCCATATTTAGTTTATAGTAGAACTTCTTTATTAAGAAATGGATTATAGACACAAAATAAACTGCACACAGTATTGACAGACCCTTATATATTGGTTTCTCAGTAGCATTTCCTTGCTATCCAAAATAAATTATATGATTGCTTTATTTACATTTATTTTATTTTATTTATTTATTTTTATATACCAGTGTTCAATTTTACATATCACATCGGTTTACATTTAAACAAAATTTGCAGGAACTCATGTATTACCTTTGTCAAATACATTAAACATTTAAATATGGGGATTGTTAACATGGGGAATGGCTAACACTACGGGATGCATGAAGGGGTGCACAAAGGGGAGTGCCCCTTTGTCGCGCCCCTTCGGTGCACGGCGCGCGTCGCCTGGTGTTCTGGCGCCGTTTAAAGTCCGTCAAAGTACTCAGTGATGTCAGAGGGGGGCGGGTCTCTCGATCGAGGAATACTCACCGCCTCTCCCCTCTCAGTTCCAGATGGATTCTTTCACCTTTTTTTCTTTCTTTCTGTTTTTCTCATCACTGTTAGTTATTTCAGGGAGCCCGGTGGCGATGGTGTGTGGCATCCCAGTGCGCAAGCACCCGCTATTCTGGTGCCGTTTAACGTCCGTCACAGTCCTCGGTGACGTCAGAGGGGGTGGGTCTCCCGATCGAGGATCACTCACCGTCCCTCCCCTCTCAGTTCCTGATGGATTCTTTCACCTTTTTTTCTTTCTTTCTGTTTTTCTCATCACTGTTAGTTATTTCAGGGAGCCCGATGGTGATGGTGTGTGGCATCCCAGTGCGCAGGCATGACACTGATGATGCAGATATAAGAACAAGAACATGCCATACTGGGTCAGACCAAGGGTCCATCAAGCCCAGAATCCTGTTTCCAACAGTGGCCAATCCAGGCCATAAGAACCTGGTAAGTACCCAAAAACTAAGTATATTCCATGTTACTGTTGCTAGTAATAGCAGTGGCTATTTTCTAAGTCAACTTAATTAATAGCAGGTAATGGACTTCTCCTCCAAGAACTTATCCAATCCTTTTTTAAACACAGCTACACTAACTGCACTAACCACATCCTCTGGCAACAAATTCCAGAGTTTAATTGTGCGTTGAGTGAAAAAGAACTTTCTCCAATTAGTTTTAAATATGCCACATGCTAACTTCATGGAGTGCCCCCTAGTCTTTCTATTTTCTGAAAGAGTAAATAACCAATTCACATCTACCTGTTCTAGACCTCTCATGATTTTAAACACCTCTATCATATCCCCCCTCAGCCGTCTCTTCTCCAAGATGAAAAGTCCTAACCTCTTTAGTCTTTTCTCATAGGGGAGCTGTTCCATTCCCCTTATCATTTTGGTTGCCCTTCTCTGTACCTTCTCAATCGCAACTATATCTTTTTTGAGATGCGGCGACCAGAATTGTATACAGTGTTCAAGGTGCGGTCTCACCATGGAGCAATACAGAGGCATTATGACATTTTATATTTTATTCACCATTCCCTTTCTAATAATTCCCAACATTCTGTTTGCTGTTGTAACTGCTGCAGCACACTGAATCGACTATTTCAATGTGTTATCCACTATAACGCCTAGTTCTCTTTCTTGGGTGGTAGCACCTAATATGGAACCTAACATTGTGTAACTATAGCATGGGTTATTTTTCCCTATATGCATCACCTTGTACTTATCCACATTAAATTTCATCTGCCATTTGGATGCCCAATTTTCCAGTCTCAGAAGGTCTTCCTGCAATTTATCACAATCTGCTTGTGATTTAACTACTATGAACAATTTTGTATCATCTGCAAATTTGATTACCTCACTCGTATTTGTTTCCAGATCATTTATAAATATATTGAAAAGTAAGGATCCCAATACAGATCCCTGAGGCACTCCACTGCCCACTCCCTTCCACTGAGAAAATTGTCCATTTAATCCTACTCTCTGTTTCCTGTCTTTTAGCCAGTTTGTAATCCATGAAAGGACATCACCACCTATCCCATGACTTTTTACTTTTCCTAGAAGCCTCTCATGAGGAACTTTGTCAAACGCCTTCTGAAAATCCACTACATCTACCGGTTCACCTTTATCCACATGTTTATTAACTCCTTCAAAAAAGTGAAGCAGATTTGTGAGGCAAGACTTGCCTTGGGTAAACCATGCTGAATTTGTTCCATTAAACCATGTCTTTCTATATGTTCTGTGATTTTGATGTTTAGAACACTTTCCACTATTTTTCCTGGCACTGAAATCAGGCTAACCGGTCTGTAGTTTCCCAGATTGCCCTTGGAGCCCTTTTTAAATATTGGGGTTACATTAGCTATCCTCCAGTCTTCAGGTACAATGGATGATTTTAATGATTGGTTACCAATTTTTACTAATAGGTCTGAAATTTCATTTTTTAGTTCCTTCAGAACTCTGGGGTATATACCATCCGGTCCAGGTGATTTAGTACTCTTCAGTTTGTCAGTCAGGCCTACCACATCTTCTAGATTCACCGTGATTTGGTTCAGTCCATCTGAATCATTACCCATGAAAACCTTCTCTGGTACGGGTACCTCACCAACATCCTCTTCAGTAAACACCAAAGAAATCATTTAATCTTTCCGCAATGGCCTTATCTTCTCAATTGCCACTTTAACCCTTCGATCATCTAACGGTCCAACTGACTCCCTCACAGGATTTCTGCTTCGGATATATTTTTAAAAGTTTTTACTGTTTTTACCTCTATGGCCAACTTCTTTTCAAATGCTGTCTTAGCCTGTCTTATCAATGTCTTACATTTAACTTGCCAACACTTATGCATTATCCTATTTTCTTCTGTTGGATACTTCTTCCAATTTTTGAATGAAGATCGTTTGGCTAAAATAGCTTCTTTCACCTCCCCTTTTAACCATGCCGGTAATTGTTTTGCCTTCTTTCCACCTTTATTAATGTGTGGAATACATCTGGACTGTTCTTCTTGGATGGTATTTTTTAACAATGACCATGCCTCTTGCACACTTTTTACCTTTCTAGCTGCTCCTTTCAGTTTTTTTTCCAACTATTTTTCTCATTTTATCAGTTTCCCTTTTGAAAGCTTAGCACTAGAGCCATGGATTTTCTTACTGTCCCCCTTCCAGTAATTAATTCAAATTTGATCATATTATGGTCACTATTGCCTAGCGGCCCCACCACCGTTACCTCTCTCACCAAATCCTGTGCTCCACTGAGAATTAGATCTAAAATTGCTCCCTCTCTTGACGGTTCCTGAACCAATTGCTCCATAAAAATGTCATTTATTCCATCCAGGAAGTTTATATCTCTAGCATGTACTGATGATACATTTACCCAGTCAATATTGGGGTAATTGAAATCTCCCATTGTTACCGCACTACCAATTTGGTTAGCTTCCCTAATTTCTCTTAGCATTTCACTGTCCGTCTCACCATCTTGACCAGGTGGACGGTAGTATACCCCTATCACTATAGTCTTCCCCGACATACAAGGGATTTCTACCCATAAAGATTCAATTGTGGATTTAATCTCATGCAGGATGTTTATCCTGTTGGACTCTATGCCATCCTGGACATAAAGTGCTACATCGCCTCCTGGGTGCTCCTCTCTGTCATTGCGATATAATTTGTACCCCGGTATAGCATTGTCCCATTGGTTGTCCTCCTTCCACCATGTCTCTGAGATGGCAATTAAGTGTATGTCATCATTCACTGCTATACATTCTAATTCTCCCATCTTACTTCTTAGACTTCTGGCATTAGCATACAAACATTTCAAAGTTTGTTTTTTGTTTGTATTTTCATTCTGCTTTTTAATTGATAGGGATAAGTTGGAATTTTTTAGCTCAGGTGAGTTTTTAGTTACAGGCACTTGGACTACTTTTCTAATTATTGGAACCTCACTGTCGGGATGCCCTAATTCTAATGCATCATTAGTATCCTTTGAAGATACCTCTTTCCGAACCATGCGCTGCTGAGCGACTGTCGGCTTTCTCCTTTGTTCTAGTTTAAAAGCTGCTCTATCTCCTTTTTAAAGGTTAGCACCAGCAGTCTGGATCCACCCTGGTTAAGGTGGAGCCCATCCCTTCGGAAGAGACTCCCCCTTCCCCAAAAGGTTCCCCAGTTCCTTACAAAACGGAATCCCTCTTCCTTGCACCATCGTCTCATCCACGCATTGAGACTCCGGAGCTCTGCCTGCCTCTGGGGACCTGTGCATGGAACAGGGAGCATTTCAGAAAATGCTACCCTGGAGATTCTGGATTTAAGCTTTCTACCTAAGAGCCTAAATTTGGCTTCCAGAACCTCCCTCCCACATTTTCCTATGTCATTGATTTCCACATGTACCATGACAGCCAGCTCCTCCCCAGCACTGTCTAAAATCCTATCTAGGTGACACGTGAGGTCCGCCACCTTTGCACCAGGTAGGCATGTTACCAGGTGATCCTCACGCCCACCAGCCACCCAGCTGTCTACATTCCTAATAATCGAATCACCAACTATGACGGCCAACCTAACCTTTCCCTCCTGGGAAGTAGGCCTTGGGGAGATATCCTCAGTGCGAAAGGACAATGCACCACCTGGAGAGCAGGTCCTTGCTACAGGATCCTTTCCTGCTGCACCAGGTTCATGCTTTCCAATCATGAAACCTTCTTCCTCCAAGGCAGCACCAGGGCTGCCAGTCTGACGTTGGGACTTGGCTACTATGTCCCTGAAGGTCTCATCTATATACCTCTCTGTCTGCCTCAGCTCCTCCAGGTCTGCCACTCTAGCCTCCAGAGATCAGACTCATTCTCTGAGAGCCAGGAGCTCTTTGCATCGCATGCACATGTACAATTTCTCACCGGCGGGTAAAAAATCATACATGTGACACTCGATGCAAAAGACTGGGAAGCTCTCCTCTTGCTGCTGGACTGCTGCATTCATCTCAAATTTGTTCAGTTCCTACTTAAGTTTTAGGTTGCTATGGGAACAGGAATGTGTCTAATTAATGTCCTTTAAATGTATTAGTGAATTCACTATATGTCTGGTAGTGGCCTACAGGGGAATGATCAAACTCTCAATAAGGTTTTTGTTTTTTTTGAAAGTGGCACCTGCCTATAAATTAAAGGATGAGCTAGGAGTGGGTGAGGGGTGGGAGGGTTGGGAAATACAGTCTAACTTCAGTTAGTCAGCCAGAATGACTCACTGCTCTCTTGATTAACAAATGTTGGTACCTAGTCAAACCAAATCACACTACCTTAACACCTTTCCAAGGTGAGTAACTGAACTGAACTTTTCAAACTTTTTATTTAGGTATACACTGCTCCTAGCTTATTTCTAGCTTCTGGCTACTTTTTTCTTTTTGTTTGTTTTTAATATACAAACACTCTAACTTCTGCTTACTAGCTACCTTACTGACTGACTGTGTAAAAATACAGTCCAACTTCTGTTCATTCGCTGCCTTACTGACTATTAAAAACACAAACACACTAAATAATATTCCCAAATAGTTAACTTCGCCCTAATACTTTTAAAAAAGAAAATGTCCCAAACAAATACTTACTGATTCCTTTCAGCCACCAGCAAGGTGATCCTCCCCTCTTAGTGCTCCCACTGGATATTTATTATTATGATTACAGAATGTGTTTAGATTTATAAAAGTGCAGAGTGAATTGTCTCTTATGAAAGAGAGAATATTTCTGCACAAAATGGAGATTACAAGTAGTGAGTACAAAAGACAAGAACCCACCATTTCAGAGTTTTCTTGACACCTGCAGTAGTTTTTTCTTATCAGTTAGTTTGGCAGTATTTCAAGGAGGGCTAGTAGACAAAGCAACCTGTTCAGTGCATGTGCTATTCAAAAGACATAAAACCCTGACACACAGTAGGAAGGATGAACTCCTGCGATGAGCTGAACCAAGAGAGGTTAGCATAACAAACTGCAATGATCCAGAGTTCCCAGCACTGCTTAAACTCCAAAAGAGAATCTGCTTTGCTGATTTATTGTCTGGTGAGGCTGGAGACAATTGACCAGGAAAAGGACAACTTTTGTTAGGCCCTTGTACTTATATATTTCCCTGTTAGCTGAGGGAAGATTATTTACATTGCTTATTGTACTATATATATATATATATAACTTGTTTTTTGTTATTGTCAGACATTCTTATAAGCATGTCATATTTTCATATAAACTATAGTCGGGTGTCATTATTTTCTTAGTATGTTTGTGTAATCCAGACTAGAAGGCAAAAATGCCCACCCTTCTAGCCACTACAGTAGGGAAGACAGTACTAGATAGTGCACTCGAGGTAATCTCTTCTCCTTAGTGAGGATGGGTTGGTTACACAGTAAATACTCTTCTGCATCCCTTAGCTTGGGACTCCCCACACATCATGGCTAATTCAGCCTACTTATGGACAGAAAAAGTAGGTTTGCTTACTATAAACGATGTTTGCTTTAGGTAGCAGGATGAATTAACAATGAGATTCCTGCCCCTCTCCCTGGAGAGTCAACTACAGGTATAGTTAGCTCTGAAACAGACTGAGGAGGCTCTGAGACAACGCCCATGGGAATTCCTGCACATGCTCAGTAGGGCTCAAAGCTCTATTAGCTTGGAGAGAAAAATACGTTTGGCGCTGCCAGATGACATCAACCATGTATTGTAACCAATTCATGCTGTTATCTATAGAAAGCACCGTTTACAGTAAGAAAACTTGCTTTTCCAGTTAGGAGATGAGCTGACGCTATTAAAGTAGAAGAAGAGCTTTTAATTGATGCTGTTTTTTTAATTCCTTAGGCCCTAGAAATTTCTCTTTATCAAATGATTATCTGGTCATAATTATATTTTTAGCATTCCATATCTTAAATATGTTAGAGACCAGTGTTGAACAAGAGATTATGATATGAGACTTTAAGGAGTAAACACAGGAAATTACAAAGAAGGGGTGGGGATGCATGGATTGCCCTCATGAAATGGGGTGTGGAAGTTAACGGACTTCAAGAAGGCATGACCTACGCAAAGACAATCCTCAGCTGCAGAAAAAGTAGAGAGTGCAAAAATTAATTAGCAACTGCGACTGCCTGGAAGACTGTAAGTACATTAATAACTACATGTTCCTAGCAGAAATGCTGTTGCTTACATAGTGGAGTCTATCTGGCAAGCTGCAAGTAAAACTAGAAGTCCTAGCAGAAATACAGGTGCTCATATAGCTGGGACTGCTGGCAACTGACGCATTCCTTGACTTCACTGGATTGGTGCAATGGATAGGTGGTGGCAGAGCACTGTCCAGCTACGTTGCCTATATGCTAGAGATATCAGCTGTGCTGGTGTTGGTGGCTGTTTGGGTTATTATGGGATCGTGTGGTTAGAAATGGAAAGAAACATAGAGATGCTGGGTGTAAACTAAAAAGGGGGTTTTCTGTAACATGTCGCTTGTATTTACGTTGAACTCAGCTGAGATCTTGTTATGGATTGACAGAATATAAATGATGTTGAATAAATAAATCTTGAACCTCAGTTTCTCAGGAGATGGCATACCATGGAGAAAGATTACCACAACTGATTTAGGTACGGAGTGGTAATGCTTCATGGTTGGTAGCTTGGATATATCCTTGGCAGTGTGGACAAGCATAGCTGGGCAGACTGGATGAATCAGTTTTTCTTTTTCTGCCATCTACTTTGATGATATGTAAATATCTATTCTATAAAAGAGACAGGAATGCTGGAATTTTCTCCATAATGGGGTGAAAGGAGATGGGCAAGTAGTGAGATTAAATCTGTAACTCTGCCACTGCCTTATCATATGTTGGATCTCTGAAGGGGTTATTGTTTTTCCTGAATGCATCAGTAACCTAGTTAGATTAGTAAATTCTATTTCTCCAATCAGTATGTTTTCTATAAGTACTTAATGCTTCTCCTCTCTGGATTAATGCCAGTCTACAATAGCTGTCAGGTGTGTGTCACAGTAAAAATAAGTCCAAGACAACTTTTGGTCTCCCCCCATTCCATATGAAATGAAAGAGAATTTTGCAAAGATGCTTAAAGGCTACTGCAACTGGTAAAAATTCAAACAGAAAATCAGCCTTAGCAGTTTGTTTTCACAGTAGTTGTTCTTCCCAGCTAGAATATTTGTAAGACTGCCATCTAATATCCTCTTTAATTTGCAACATCAGGAGAGCAATGTTGATTGTACATAATCTTTCTAAATTTTTCAGTAGCTGCACCGATCAGTATTTTATGTCCTGAGAGCCACAACTGACAGGAATAATAAGTAACACAGATTCTTTTCATTTGCGGAGTTTAACAGGAAACTCAACTCTTCCATCTGGTCGGTCTGCTTTTAATAATTCTTTAAACCTTGCAGCGGTAGGGTGAATCACCACTAATGACTTGCACCAGCGTTTCCCAGCCTTATCCTGGAGGCACACTTAACCGGTCAGGTTTTCAAGATTGCCACAATGAATATGCATGAGATTGATTTGTATGCACTGGGTCTCCAATGTGTGCAAATCTCTCAAGTAGATTAACTTCAGCGATCCTGAAAATCCGACTGTCTCCCAGCCCTCCAGTAGAGGGTTGGGGAAACACTGATTTACCCTTCAGCTGGTGCAAAAATGGGATCCCAAAAACATTTTTAAAACCCTCTCCAGATTTGGTCCTTACTTTCAGGACTGTATCTTCAAGTGTAGTAGCTCTGTTTCGATAAAGTCGGAGGAGGGAATATATAGATAGATAAAGATATATATAAATAGGGAGGGAGGGAGAGAGAGATACACACACTTTATTAGAATAAAATTGTTGCTATGTGGATGTAATTTATTTATCTTCAGTAGTTCTTGAGACTTTTCCATACAGAAATACATCAAAACCCCAAGAGCTAAAACTCAATAAAAGGAAGTCAGAGTTTTATGTTCTTGTAAAACCACAACTCCTCAGGCTTTTTGGGGCCCCTGTAACCCTCGTGCACAGGGCTAGTGCAAGAGTGTGTGGTGCCCTAGGCAGACCAATGAAACATCGCTTCCCAACTCACTCTGAGTTGAAAATGCCCCTCTTTCAGTGCTCTCTCTTTCTTTCTCTCATATGCTGGAGAGGTTCTAGGTTTGTATATACTTGCACTTTTCTGGAGAGGTGGCTTATAAATTGAAATAAGTAAAACTAAAATAAGCACCTACCACCTTCCATTTCTTAATAAGTGTATTTTACATCTAGAGTTAGTGCAGCACTTAACAATCAGTCTGACATGGAGTCTGATGTAGGGAAAAGAGCTCCTCCCTAGTGCTTCCTGAGGTGACTTCCTGAGGCTTCAGTGGAATATGATTCCATGTTGCAGTGAAGGATTTCTGTTCCTTCCGTCAGAGCTGCACATCAGATTGGAAAGCATGGCATGAGAACATCAAAAGCATAGAATAAAAAAGAAACTTAAAAAAAAAAAGAAACAGAAACAAGCAGGTGATCTTTCACTTATTCTTGGCAGAAAAAGGGAAACCAACCTCCTTTTAAGCTATTTTTACACACACATACAGTATATATATGTATTCATATATATTACATATGCATTATATTTTACTTTATTTACCTGGTGTTATACATCACTTTGGTGGGCCTTTGATCTGATCTAGTGGTCTCAGTCACATAAGCACACGTACAGGAAGATATTTTGCTGCTTGCATAAAACCCAATTCAACTCAAATTTTTCTGCTCGTAAGCACTTTATTTTAAAAAGCTGTTATCCTGACATGTTCTCTGTAGTGTTCACCCTTTTTTTAACACAAGTCATCAAGAAAATGAAAACCCTGAAAAAATAGATTGAATGTTAATGGGACGCATGCTGTGCGTCTCTCAGAGGTCTGCCACAGAAGTAACTGTCAAGATTTAATAGGAAAAACACTGCTGTCACTGTACAAAATCACAGCCCTCACTTTAAAGCAACCAAGTGGTGCATACTGTGTTCTGCACAACTATCTTAAATGCCGACATGATCTTGGTGTAGTTATTTCTTAAGATGAGATATAATGAAAACATTTTCAATAGTTAACGATAGGAAAAATAAACTGTTTTCATTTGTTCATAATAATAAAAAAAAAAACACATCTTAAAATAGTCCTTGTTGTTCTAGACTTATTAAATCCTCGTCACTTTCTGCCAAAATAAATGGAAATTGACAGGCAGTATGCTTGGCCCTCACACAGAGATCTTATCATTCAAACTGTGATCACAGTTGGCTTTTTTGATTTGTTTCAAGCACAGCCAACATTTAGCCTATCTAGGGAACAGCACCATTTCACTTATAGCTGGCCTTGTGGATTACATGAAGCATGCCTATCAATATCATATCTCTCATATTGTAAATGTGAGCATACCATTCCTTTTTAGGCCTCAGATCCCAAGAAGAATTCTGACTCATCCTGAACTGTCCTCTTTCAAAGAATTCATGGTACCGAGCAAGTGAAAGGCACTTTTTCATAGAAACTCACTTGGAAAATGTGCAGCATGGGAAAGAGAGTTACTGTGTTCTTCACTTTGTGGACTGGGTGTCTCTACTTCAGTAACTTTGCATCATTGAGCTTATTGCATATTTATTAAAAAACCACAGTTGGTTAAAACCAGCCTCAGAAAAACATGAAGTAAATGTTCAAACATTTGTTCCTTAAAGTGTATTACAGGTATAAGGAAAGCAAGTAGTGTTAAGAAGTGGAATTGTTGCATTTCTGGTGAAGGTGGTCAAAGATAGGCAGATGTACTGCATGCGATAAGACACAGTTCTTTTATAGAAAAATGATTAAAAGCCCAGATATTATGAGTGTCATTCTTAGCCAGAATGGCCTGAGAACTTCTCTAGTGCTGTCCATGATTAATCTAGGTATTGCTGATGTGATAGAGAGACTGGCAAGTCAGGATGAAGAACAGCACATAGGCTTTGATAAGGTAAATCAGACACATCATAGACAAAATAAAGGTAACAACCTGGTCTCCTGGCTCCCTCCTCTCCCAGGTGCCCTGTCCTTATGATCCCTGGGCTTTTCTAGGATCTAGGGCAGGGGGTAGTGAACTCAGGTCCCAGAGTGCCACAAACAAATCTGATTTTCAAGACATCCACAATGAATATGCATGAATTGCATACAATGGAGGCAGTGCATGCAAACATACCTCATGCATATTCATTATGGATATCTTGAAAAAGAGACCTGCTTGTGTCACTCCAGGACCGGAGTTGCCTACCCATGCTCTAGTCTGGGTGAAGTTTGGTCCTTCCCTTCCCCAAAGTTCTGTCCAGGGACACCTTTGTCTTTCTTGATTATCTTTTCTTTCTCTTTGACAAACTTTATTTGTATCTGCCTGAGTTACTGTAATCTTTGTTACTGTGAGCTGTTTGTAGAGTTTCTATCTTCCATTTTAATAAGCCTAAAACACATCAAGGTCCCAGGAGCTGAGAGACTTGTATTGTGTCTACAGCTCCACCCCTTCCTATCCCCATGGCAACAAGCAGTCCATGCAGGAACAATAAGAGAGGGGATGCTGCAGAGAGCAGTTCCACCCCCTCTGTCCCCATGGTAACAGAGAGCAGTGCAGGGACAGAGGAGGAGGAGCTGCAGAGAGCAGCCCCACCTCTCCTGCTCCTGAGGAAATAGAGAGCAGGGAGGGGAGGGGAGAGCAAGCTGCAGAGAAGAAGCAGCTTTTGCTTTCTCTTTCTCCAGTCGGAGCTGCTGTGGTCCTGCTACCCACCAGCTTTCTGCTCTTTAACAGTGGGTGGTAAAAGGGACAGTTTAAAACTGGTTTTAATGTTGCCAGTTCTTAAGTGCTTCTTGCAGTTCGTCTGGACTGATAAAAAAAAAAAAATACAGCCAAAGCGGCTCAATAATGCTCCATTGGCAACCCTAGTTGTCAGCATGTTACAACAAACCCTACACTTCCTTTTCAGCAGGGGCAGCGGAATGCGTTTTTTTGTTGGTGGGGGGCAATCAGACTCTGCCCCCAGCCCTAACCCCAGCTCCACTCTCAGTTCCCACTTCCAATTTCTTACTTTACATTTACAGTTAATGTAATTTTTTTTGCTTACATATATTCTTTGTGTCTATCAGAAAATAATTACTAATTCCCAGACAAACTGATAAAAAGCTTGATCCTAGAAAAATGAACATAGTGGTAAAAGAGAAAATGCCAAAGCCAGCATTACTTATAGAAGTGTAAGTACTAAGTGATTATTCTGTATTATGTATGGAGAGAGAGAAATCATCAAGAACCAAGAGATTTAATCAAAGAGCTTGAAAATGTGTCCTAAAGGTATAGAAACAGACCTAATTCTTTGGGCACCAGTCACCTGACTAAAAAAAAACTTCCAAGCTCACCTCGATATGTTGCCTGTATATATTACACTGTACACATTTCAGAAAGAAGCTGTTTGGAACAATCAAGTATTAAGAAGAGCACTGGAAGTAAATTTAAGAGATAGAAAGGGTGGATGGGTCTTGCACCCGTCCAACCAGGGTAATATAGGTGCCAGGCATGCTTCGGTAGCTGGAGTGGAGGTGGGGGGTGGTTACCTAATGGCAGTCAGTTAGTGTAGGGAGTTTGAATGGTTTGCATGCAAACTGTGGCAAGGATGGGAGCTGATTGGCTCCTGGGCGCTAGGGCTGTAGGGAATTGGGTGGAGCATGGTGTTTTGAAGGGGCGCATAGGCAGAGTTTTCCTCACTTGCCTGCTGTTTCTGCTGGTGCTGAATCAGGGGTTTTTCACGGTGCGTGTTGTCTTCGTGGTCGGTAGTCCATTTTGGTTGCCAAGGAATCAGAGGAGGCAGGTGAGGACATCTGAGCAGAGGAGAGTGGAGCAGATCATTCTCTGGTGCTGGCAGTGACTTGTGTTGGTGCTGGCAGTCCGGCAGGATTGGCGATCCATTCTGGATCCTCCCTGGTGAGTTTGGGCAACAACGGCAGGCTTGCTTCAGTTGCCGGTGGTAAAGGGGAGGCTGTGCCTGTTGATTTGCCAGTTGAGAGCATTGGTCACAGGGGCACATCGGGGATCTGAGGTGCGTGCGTCTGCGCGCGAGGTTACAACACTCCTGCCTCCTCATGCGGCATTACAACACTCCTGCCTCCTCATCAGGCATGCGGCGCAGTCATGCCATTTTCCGGGGCCATCAGAAGCCTTCCAATCTGTGTTGCAGCTACAATGCATCTGCCCACCATTGCTCTGTCTGCTTACAATAAGACAGTGCAGGCCTTCGCCGATGGCCTGGGCAGGATTTGGCCAGGGCATTCCTTTGAGCACACGGCTGTTGGGGGGTAACAGGACCTGGCAATTTGGGTTTGGCCTGGGCTGGCTCAGGTTTTGTTGGAGCTCCGCAATCTGGGGCAGCAAATGTAGCTTGGGATAGCAGAGATTCCATTTTGCTTAATGCTGGATTTCCTGCTGATTTGGGATGGCAGTTGGAGGTCAGCCTGCAAATTTCCAGACTTCCTGGGAGATCTTGGGCCTCTATTTCTCTCCAGGGGGTGAGGGATCTTCATTTTCTTGGCTGGGGGCTTGCTTCCAGGAGAGGTTCCCTTCTCTGGGTGGGGTCGGCTGGGGTAGTTCTCCTTATGGCTGGTTGTCAAGCATGGATTTTTTGGGGGGTTCCATCTGGTAACTCGGGCCAGGGGTTTTGGCAGCCAGCAACTGGGTATTTTTCGGGCTGGGGACCTTGGCTGGAGGCATCAAGGGCTGCTGACGGGGGTTGGGATTTGCGGGGCTTGGTGGTTCTGCTGTTTTGGTTCCTCTTGTTCCTTCTCAGGTTCTGGTTGAGCATGAGTCAGCGGATGATCCAGGTCCCTCACATTGGGAAGGTTGGCGGAATGATCCAGAGTCTACAGTGGCCATTTCTCCATGTCCTTCCACTCAGCTGGCTGTTGAGGTGGAACCAGATTTGGTGCAGCATGGTGAGCTGGTGACTGTCGGTGCATCTGGGGTGTGGGAAGTAGTAGTTCAGCCTGACTTTTTTTTTTCTTTATTGAATTTTCAAAATATATAATATACAAAATTCAAGAAAAACAGTATATGCAGTAAGTAAATACAAATTCAAAGTAAAAATCATTGCAACAAATAGAACGCTGCATTACTGAACCCAATAATTTGGGGGAGAAAAGAAAGATTAAACATCCATAGAAAAAAACAAATCATAGTGAGGTAGAGAGGAGATTAAATACTTATTTGCCTTTTTAACCTAAGTTTAGCTAAGAAGGACCGTCCCTCAAGTTTATTTTATCTACTAGAAATGTTTCCAAATGAGAAGGGTCAGTAAAAATAAATCTCTTAGCCTGGTATGAAACAAAACACTTGCAAGGAAACTTAAAAAAAAACATTGCACCAATAGCTAAGATCCTATTGTTTTAGTGATAGGAAATGTCTCCTACGAGCTTGGGTGGCTCTGGAGACATCTGGAAATAAAAGAAATCCTCTCCTGACCCCCACAAGACTTGCCAAAAGTCCAGCGGGGGTCCAGGAGCGACCTTCTGCACTCGGGCCGTATTGCCAATATTCAAAATGGCGCCTGCACTACCTTTGCCCTCACTATGTCAACATAGTGAGGGCAAAGGTAGCGCTGGCACCATTTTGTCCTCACTATGTCGACATAGTGAGGGCAAAGGTAGCACCGGCGTCATTTTGAATATTGGCATATCGGCCCGAGTGCAGAAGGTCGCTCCCGGACCCCTGCTGGACTTTTGGCAAGTCTTGTGGGGGTCAGGAGGCCCCCCCAAGCTGGCCAAAAGTCCCTGGGGGTCCAGCGGGGGTTTGGGAGCGATCTCCTGCACTCGTGACGTCGGGTCACAGGAACCAAAATGGCGCCGGCGCTACCTTTGCCCTGTCATATGGTAAGGGTAAAGGGCCACCGGCGCCATTTCTCTTAATGCAGCCATGGCCCGAGAGTGGGAAATCGCGCCGGGACCCCCCCCCCCCACTGGACCCCAGGTAATTTAAAACATTTTGGGGGGGTTCGAGAGGGTGGGGGATTTCTTTTAAAGGGTTGGGGTGGGTTTTAGGGTTGGTTTGGTGTGCCGGTTTTCCTGCCCTCCCCCGATTTACGATTTTTTACGATAAATCGGGGGAATTGTTATTGTATCGCGGCTCTAACAATTTTTTACGATTTAAAATATATCTGACGATTGTTTTAAATCGTCAAAAAATGATTCACATCCCTAGCCGCGGATGTTGATTATCCATTTGGGCGGTAATGGCTAGGGTAAGATGTCTGGGCACAAGTTCATCAGGAAGGATTTAATGTCAATTTCCCTGCTGTTGCCTGCTGCTGTGATTTGCTGGTTAGACATTATCGCAAAGCCTTCTGAAATGGATAAAGTGATATGGCCAATCAGCAGATTGGCTCTTGACTGGGTTTGTTAGGTGGGCGGCACATTAAGCACGAGTGTTCATGGGATGTCTCATCTCGAAGGGAAGGCTCTGGCTTGGGCTTCTTCCTTGTGGGAGCAATCGGACTACCTTCTACAGAAACTGTCTCTGTTCATGGCTGTGTTCCGGTGGACCTTCGATGATCCTGGGTGGCAAGTCGTGGCAAGCACTAGTTTGCTATATCTTCGTCAAGGCCAAAGAAGCTTATTTGACTACACAATTGAATTTCGGATTTTAGCTTCTGAACTCGCTTGGCAGGAAGACTGCCTACAAGCTATCTACCTGGATGGACTTTCCCCGCAGCTGAAGGATGAGTTGGCAGCGCGGGAGCTCCTCTCCTCTTTGGAGGACCTTATCAACCTGACAGGCCGAATTGATCATCGTCTCCAAGAGTGTCACCGGGAGAATTGGATGCCCAAGAAGCATTCTCGGGGTCGATCCCGTTCGCCACCAGCCACCAACCCTGCCTCCGGTAGGGCCTCTATCGTGGCCAAGATGGAAGAACCCATGCAACTGGGCCATGGGCGGCTGTCCCCGGAGACAAACGCCTGTGTCTGTATTGTGGAGCACCCGGCCATCATCTACAAGTCTGCCCAGTCCGTCCGGGAAACCTCCCGGCCTAAGTTCAGTTGGGGTCCTGAACTTGGGTGCAACGTCACCGACCCCTCAATTATCTGTACCTGTCACTTTGATCTGGAACTGCCGGTCCTTTCCAGTTCTTGATCTGGTGGATTCCGGAGCTGGAGGCAATTTTATCCTCAAGGATCTAGTTCAAGTTCTGGGTATAAAAACCCATCCTCTGGAGACCTCCTTGTACATTGCTTCCATCTATGGAGAACCGCTACCCAGTCGAATATTCCGGACCACCAAGCCAGTTCAACTTTGTACTGGCGCCCTACATACTGAAGAAATTAAATTACTGGTATTGGAGAAATCCATTCACCTGGTAGTTTTAGGACTCCCCTAGCTCCAACATTACTCCCCTCAATTTGATTGGGGGTCGCTCCAGCTGGTGGAATGGGGTTCCACCTGTCATCAGTTTTGTCTATGTAAAGTGGTGCCACTACCCATGGTTTCTTTGGCGGCTACCTCTTCTGGTATACCTGCTCCCTATGCAGATTTTGAAGATGTGTTTTCTAAGCAAAACGTGGACCTTCTTCCACCTCTTTGGAGGTTTGATTGCCCTATTGAACTCCTACCTGGGACCACGCCTCCCTGAGGGTGTACTTATGCTCTGTCTCTTCCCGAGACTAAGGCCACGATGGAGTATATTCAAGAAAACCTTGTGAAGGGGTTCATCCGTCCCTCCACATCTCCTGCCGGTGCAGGATTCTTCTTCATGACGAAGAAGGATGGGTCTCTCAGGCCGTGTATTGACTACCACAGCTTGAATGCGATTACCCGCAAAGACAAGTACCCTCTGCCTTTGATCTCGGAACTATTTGACTGTCTGTACAGGGCCTCTATATTCACCAGTTGGACTTACACAGGGCGTACCACTTGGTGTGGATTCGCCCTGATGATATCTGGAAGATCACTTTGAAACCAGAGACGGGCATTATGAATATTTGGTGATGCCCTTCGGCCTCTGTAACGCGCCTGCAGTATTACAGCGAATGAAGAATGAAATTTTCAGAGATCTACTATACACCAAGTTTGTGGCATACCTTGATGACATCCTTGTCTTTTCCAAAGATCTAGCTATGCACCGCATCGATGTTCGTATCATCCTTCAACATCTCCATGAGAATCACTTATTCGCAAAATTAGATAAATGTTTGTTTGAGAAGTCCAGCCTGCCCTTTCTTGGGTACATCATTTCACAACAAGGATTCGCGATCGATCCTGCCAAACTCAAAGGAATCCAAGACTGGCCTCAACCTGTGGGTCTTAAAGGACTTCAATGATTCTTAGTATTCTCAAATTATTACCGTCATTTTATCCCACATTATTCAACCCTGGCAGCTCCCCTTACGGAGTTGACTCGTAAGGGCCAAGATACTCAAAATTGGACTCCGGAAGCAATTACAGCCTTTCATCTTCTCAAAGAAGCCTTCCTAGCTAGTTCCTGTCTCCATCATCCAGACCCAAACCGCCCCTTCCTGGTTGAGGTGGATGCTTCCACGATTGGGGCTGGGGCAGTCCTGAGTCAACGCTCCACTTCTGGACCTGTAGTCCCGTGCTCATTCTATTCTCACAAGTTCTCTTCAGCCGAACAAAATTATAGTATCGGAGATCGCGAGTTACTTGCTATTAAATTGGCTCTAGAAGAATGGCGCCCATGGTTAGAGGGTGCTCAACACAAGTTTGTTGTATTCACAGATCACAAGAATCTGAAACATTTGAGCAATGCCCAACATTTCAATGCCCGTCAGGCCCGATGGGCCTTATTCTTTTCTAGGTTCAACTTTGAACTTCGCTATCATCCAGGTGGAAAAAACCTCCGGGCGGACGCACTATCACGTTCTTTTGAGCCAGAAGATACTCCGGAAGAACCCGGTCATATAATAGACCCAGCTTGAATTTGCCTGTCTGCGACTCACCCAGTCCCCACTGGGAAGACTGTTGTGCTCCCTCAACTCCGTGAAAGAGTCCTCTGGTGGGCACAACACTCTAAGTTTGCCAGACACGCAGGATGAGTGCGAACGCTGGTGCTGTTTCATCAGTTCTTCTGGTGGCCCACTATAGTCTCTGACACTAAAGCATACGTCGATTCCTGCAACACTTGAACTCAACAAAAGCCCCTGGTTGGTCGACCCTAGGGTCTGCTTCAGCCACTTCCACCTCCCGAAGAACCATGGACACACCTTTCCATGGATTTCATCGTGGACTTGTCACCATCCAAGGGCCACACGGTACTATGGGTTACGATAGATCGATTCTCTAAAATGGCCCATTTTGTCCTTCTACCGGGCCTACCATCTGCTCCCGAGTTGGCATAGCTGTTCTTTTGTCACATTTTCTGTTTGCACGGCTTACCCAAGGACATTGTCTCTGACAGGGGTCCACAATTTGTTGCCTGATATTGGCACGCCCTTTGTCGTAAATTTGGCATCAACATCAGTCTAACAACAGCCTACCACCCTCAAGCTAATGGACAAGCTGAGCATATGAATCGCTCCTTGAAGTTTCGGAGCGGCCTTGGAGGGAACAGGGAAAGCCATCGGGGCTCCCTTTGTGCTCGGCATGCAAGGTGCACAAGTGTGCAACCCCTTGCACACACTGACCCCGGATTTTATAACATGCGCGCAACTTTTACACTTTTCTAATTGAGTTCCCAATTCTGATATGAAATATAAGCCAAACTTATTTATTTATTTATATGTTGCCTATACTGAAGCCCTAGGCAGCCTACAATTAAACATGCATACAATAAATACAAGAAAAACATTACAAAAAAAAATTACAAACAAAAGTAAAAAAATGACTCAGAATAAAACAAAAAGTACAGCTCAGCAACCATTAAACTGAAAGTAAAGCTTTGCCATAGTCATATAAGATTTGGTGTACTCTACCAGCCATAATTCCTGAAGCTAAATATAGCTAGTAGGGGGGCGTTCCAAGATGGCCGACGGGTCCGGACGTGAGTAACCAGGGCTCTGAAGAGCAACGAAAGATTTTGTGGAAAAATGCCTCATACCGGCAGGAAAAGACGCGCTAAAGAAAAAGAAAACGAACATTTTGAGGGCCGGACTCAAGGACTCATGGATGCTCACGTAATACGGGAGCAGAAACCGGAGGACAGCTCGCAGCGAGGAGAGCGGGTGGAAGAGGAAACCGCCTCCTCACAAGAGCTCCATATCACCTTATCCCCGGTACCACGGATGCCCCCAGGAAATCCTGCAGCTCTGAGAGGAGCGAATGGGGACGATTCCAACCGCGGAAGTGAAAATGAAACCGCCAGAGAATCGTGGCTGAGCGAGGAAGGCGGAAGGGTGGAACAACAGAGGCCACAACCCGCGGAAGTGATCGGCCTGGGAGACGCTGCAGGCAGTACGATACAGCCTCCAACAGAAAGGAAAGATGTGGAAAGGTTGAGAATGAAGTAAAAGAAATGAGAAATCTTCAAAACAACATTATAAAAGGAAATGCTATGTCAATGAACCGTTTAGAAAACATGGAGAATCAAATCAAAGGGAGAAACTTGCGTTTAATAAATTTTCCTAGAGATCCTATGGTGACTCCACGAGATATGTGGAGGCAATATTTGACTCAGATATTAAAGATATCAGAGGATTTAATACCACCAACATCGAAGTTATATTATATACCAGCTTATAAAATAATAGAGAAGGAAGGAGAAAAAGATTTTCAATTGTTAACACCTGTGAATACATCAGAAATTCCAGCATTAGATGTAACAAATATGCTTGAGACGACACAGAGAGAACAAGTGAAGCCTGCTACTCTCATAGTGACTTTTTTGCTCGAATCAGACCGTGAATGGATTCTGAGATTATATTTTCGTAACAGGACTGAGTCTTTTCTTGGTCTAAAAGTTGGAATATTCCCAGATTTGGCAAGAAGTACCCAGCTAAGAAGAAAACTATTTCTAAAATTAAGACCTCAAGTACAAAAATTGGGTGCTATGTACATTCTTAAATATCCATGTAAATGTTACATAAAATACAAAAATGTTTCTTATATATTCTTCCAACCTGAGCAATTGGAGAATTTTCTAAAAAAGTATTCTTTAGATATAATAACGTCCTCTCCTGTTTTGGAAGGCTAAGTACTATTGGTCTGTAGCTGGATCCGAATTATTATAAGCTCCCGTATAGGGCCTGAATTTTCTTTGATGTTAAATTTTATTCCTGAGGTAGAGTAATGGTTCACCCCCAGGTAACGAGGACTTTAAAGCAGACGGAAAAGGGAAAGATATTATTGTGATAGGCGTATATATTGTTTTGTGGATACTGCTTATTATACAAGATTGTTTTCTTGATGTATTTTTGAAAATGAAAAAAAAAAATAAAAAAAAAATATATATAGCTAGTAGCAAGCTGAATAAAAGAGTAGCCAATTCAACATTTTAGCTATGGTGGTTATGAAATGCAAGAAATTTACCTGCAGAGAATGCAAGCAAACATTAATTTGCCTTTAGAGGCTACAAAAAAGGAAGGGACTAATGAGAAAAATGTTCCAATTAAAGCAAAAACTTGAATATATTTCTTCTTTGGCCATTAACTACACACTTAAAAGTTCAGACTAGAATAACTGCCAGTGATATTTGAAGGTATAATTAAACTTTGAAAAGAAAGGAATTAGGAAATGGTGAAATTCACATGCATTACCAAGTGTATGTTACATTTGTACATCAGAAGAACCTCTGAAAAATGTTTATTCACTTATCCCAAATACATTCTGTGGTCTACAGAGAAAATATCAGAAGTCTTTTAGTGTGTAAAATCTGAACATACCATTGATCTTATATTATCTCCTATGACAGGATTATGTGTTATGCTCAGGCTTGTGAACCCTTGGGCCGACAAGAGGATGGTATACATTAGGAGGAGGATCCTTAGGTTCTCCCGATGGGTGGCGAGGTAGAGCAGAAGATGTGACCAACTGACCCTCGGCACTGGAGACTGAGGAGACAGTGGAGGCAGAGGAAGAATCGTGACGTTGAGGAAGCCAAGTGTGTCTTCGCCACTGGAAGCCCGCGGTCCCCCCGGGAGGAGCCCGTAGGGACCCGGACCACTGGGACTTAGGTGGACCTTTGAGAGGTCAAGGACTCATGAGGTCGGTGCAAGGACCAACTGGAGCTTCACCCCTGGAAGCCCGTGGTCCACCCAGGAGGAGCCCATAGGGACCCGGGCCGCTGGGACTTAGGTGGGCCTTGGAGACGGTGGTACAGAAGAAGTCCAAGGTTAAGTGCCAGAGGGTCATTGCTTACCAGTCCGAGTTCACACACCAAGGGATCGTCACTTGCCAGTCCGAAGTCAGATACCAGGAATCACCGCTAGCCAATCCGAAGTCAGGAACCAAGAATCACTGAGACGAGACATGAACCAGGGAGCAAGGATCCGAAGCACAAGAAGACTCACCGAAGCAAGCAGACTCGAACAACACTGGAAGCTGTTGCCAAGTCAAGGAATGAGTAGAAAAAGACTCCTTATATACTTCCTCTGCTCTGGCTCATTGGAAACAAGTGCAGGCAATTAAAGGGACGAGGTCCCTTTAAATACTGTGAGGAGGCGCGGCCTTGCGCCTAAGATGGCGGCAGCCATCTTAGATTCCCGGCCGCAAAGGAAGGCTGCCTGACGCCGCAAGGGAGGAGCAGGGACGGCTCCCAACCTGGCAGCCACCCCGGAGACCCACGCCGACGCGTGGGACCGATGGGCACCAGATTCCCGCGGCTTCCCCTGATGCTGCCACTGCGGCCCCCTAACAGGGCTCAGGTAGGGGGCTGCGACCGCGTGTGTTTGCGGCCGTGGAACACAACAGTACCCCCCTCTTTAGGCCGCCGCCCCGGAGGCTTGGGTTTAGACGGTTGGTCTCTGTGGAACTGATCAAGCAAGCCTCGGTCTAGGATGTTGGCCAACAGCTCCCAGGTGTTTTCTTCGAGGCCGAACCCCTCCCAGGCTAGCAGATACTCCCATTTCTTTCTATGCTTTTGCACGTCCAACACCTCATGGACCTGATAGGTGAGATCATCTTTAAAGGCGATAGGTTGGGGAGTCGGAGGTGTACTAGAAGGCCAAGATAGCACCAGAGGCTTCAAAAGGGAGGCATGAAACGTGTTATGGATCTTGAGCGAAGGCGGTAATGAAGCTGATACGATACTGCACCAATCCGACGAAGGATGGGAAATGGACCAATAAATCGAGGGGCCAGTCTCGCTAATGGCAGCTTCAGGTGAATAAACTGGGTGCTCAGCCATACCTTTTGACCAGGTCTCAGAGGAGGGTACGGTCTCCGTCACTGATCGGCATACCTTTTGGCCACCTGACTGGCTTTAATCAGCGCGCGCTGTGTGGAGACCCAAAGGCGATGCAGTTCGTCCGCTGAGAGTTGGGCTACCGGAGGCGTGACGGAAATGGGAACTGGCAGCGGCAGGCGTGACTGCTTCCCATAGACTATTTGGAACGGAGAGGATCCAGTAGCCGTATAAAGATGAGAATTGAGTGCAAATTCCGCCCATGGAAGCAGACTTGCCCAGTCGTCCTGTTTCTCGTTCACATAGATACGGAGAAACTGCTTTAGGGTTTGGTTCGTTCTCTCTGCTAGAACGTTGGTCCTGAGGGTGGTAAGCAGACGTATAGTCCAGAGTGACGTCGAACTTCTGGCAGAGGGCCCTCCAGAATCTGGCAGTGAATTGGGGGCCTCGTTCCGAGAGAATGCTTCTTGGTAGACCATGTAGTCTAAAAATGTGCTGGATGCACAGCTGGGCCAACTGTGGTGCGGACAGCAACCCTGGGAGGGGCACGAAGTGTGCCATTTTGCTAAACCGATCGATGACCACCCATATGACAGTGTTCCCACTGGATGACGGTAGATCAACCATGAAGTCCGTCGCAAGATGGGTCTATGGTTCCGAGGGAGCTGGTAATGGCTGAAGCAAGCCTGGGGTCGAACCTGGAATTCTCTTATGACGGGCACATGACTGGCAGGATTCTACATAGGACCAGACATCCTTGTTGACCTTGGGCCACCAATAGTAACGGCGAAGGGTCTGTAAGGTCCGATGTTGTCCCAGATGACCGGAGCAACGAGAGTCATGAGCCCACGCTAGAACTTGTTTCCTCAGATGCGCCAGAACAAGGGTTTTCCCAGGAGGGATGGTCGTGGTGGCGGACAGCAGGACCCGTGATGGCTCGATAATAAACTGGGGATCATCAGGCATCTCCGCAGTCTCGAAAACACGAGTAAGGCGTTGGCCTTGAGATTCTTCCCAGGCGGTCTATAGCGTAGGACAAAGTTGAAGTGGGTGAAGAATAAAGCCCAATGTGCCTGTTGAGGGTTGAACGCTGTGCCCGATGCAGGTACTCAAGATTTTTATGGTCCGTGTAGACCGTAAACTGATGTTGTGCCCCCTCCAACCAGGGACGTCATTCTTCTAAGGCCACCTTAATGGCTAGGAGCTCTTTATCGCCAATGGCATAGTTCCACTCTGCCAGGGAGAACTGGCGAGAGAAAAAGGCACACGGGTGTAGCTTGTGGTGTTTCGAAGTCTGGCTCAGAAAGGCCCCCATGCCTTCTGAGGATGCGTCCACTTCAATGACGAATGGCCGTTGTGGATCCGGATGGTGAAGGCATGGCTGTTGCAGGAATGCCTCTTTGAGTCGGAAGAAGGCAGCCTCCACTCCCGGAGGCCAGTTCTTGGGGTCCGCGCCTTTCCGGGTCAAGGCTGTCATAATGGGGACTCATAATGGGGAATAAAGGACCGATAATAAATGGCGAAACCCAAAAACCATTGGAGTGCCTTCAGTCCGGATGGTTGCAGCCATTCCCAAATGGCTTTTAGTTTCTGGGGGTCCATATGGAATCCCTCACTGGAGACTATATATCCCAGGAAGGGAAGGGACTCCCGTTCAAAAAGGCACTTTTCTAGTTTCGCATACAGTCTGTTTTCTCTTAAACGTTGTAGTACCTGGATGACGTGCTGACGGTGAGTGGTCAGGGAATCCGAGAAAACTAAAATGTCGTCAAGGTACACGACTACACACCGATACAAGAGATCACGGAGTATCTCGTTCATGGTGTTCTGAAACACTGCTGGAGCATTACAGAGCCCGAACGGCATCACTAGGTACTCATAGTGGCCGTCTCGGGTGTTGAAGGCTGTTTTCCATCCGTTTCCCTCCTTGATGCGAATCAGATTATAGGCCCCTCAGAGATCTAACTTGGTGAAGACCCTCGCACCTTGCAGACGATCGAAGAGCTCGGAGATGAGGGGCAAGGGGTAGCGGTCCTTGACAGTTATTGCATTCAGGTCCCGGTAGTCGATGCAAGGGCGAAGGGTCCCGTCCTTCTTCCCAACGAAAAAGAATCCAGCCCCCGCTGGGGATGTTGACTTGTGAATGAAGCCCCTTCCCAGATTCTCTTTGATGTACTGAGTCATGGATTGCGTCTCCGCAGGCGAAAGGGCATAGGTGCACCCCCAAGGAGGCTCAGTGCCAGGGAGGAGGTTGATGGCGTAGTCGAATGGCCGGTGAGGCAGAAATATCTCGGCCTTTTACTTGGAGAAGACATCCTCGTACGAGGCATAGGAGGCTGGCAGGCCCTGAAGACTGGTGAGGGCAGTGGAGCATGAGACTGGAGTCACCGGTTGGAGGCAATTGTCATGACAATTCGGCCCCCAGTGGGATAATTGCAAGGTCTTCCAGTCGAACTGGGGACCATGTTCCTGAAGCCAGGGAAGACCCAGGATGACAGGGTGTATGGAATGCTCCAAGATATGGAAGGGTATCCGCTCACGATGAAGGAGTCCAACCCTCAACTGGACAGGTTCCGTGATGTGTGTCACACGTCCCGGGAGGGGTTTACCTTGGATCAATGAGATGACTAATGGAGCTGGAACACGGACCTGTGGAATCTTCAAGTGCTCCACCAGACTCTTCATAATGAAATTGCCACCGGCACCGGAGTCTACCAGAGCTAACGTGTGGAACTCACCGTCCGCAGATGTTAGCGCCACTGGTAGGGTTAGTGGAGGTGCAGGTGAGGTTAGGCCCAGGAAGAGACCTCCTTCAGGTCCTAGGCCCGGGAGTTTCCCGGTCACGCCAGGCATGCAGCTATTTGATGGCTCGCCGCGCCGCAGTAGAAACAGAGTCTTTCCTTCATTCGCCGCCGGCACTTTTGTGTGGAAAGTCTCCCACGGCCCAATTCCATGGGCTCTTCGGCCGGTGTTTGGGAGGCTCCCGATCCACCCTTGGGAGAAGGTGAGCATTGAGGGTGTCTTGAAGGGGGTCGAGGCTTTTGTGGTGTTTTGGGCCTCTTGGCGGCGTTCTTGATGGCGCCTATCTATACACCCTGCCAGGTCGATAAGCGCGTTGAAGGACCTAGGTAGTTCCCAGCCCGCGAGCTCATCCTTGATTCTGGGGCTAAGCCCTGAAGGAAGATGGTTCATAGGCAGTCGGGGCCCCAGCCGAGCTCCGAAGAAAGGGTCCGGAAATCAATGGCGAATTTGGCCAATGTCCTTGAACCTTGGCGTAGTTGAAGCAGTTTGGGCCCAGCGGAAACCTCCTGCATGGGATCACCGAAGCTCATCCGGAAGAGCTCCCAGAACTCTCTCAAATTGTTCAGAATGGAGTCATCCTGTTCCCACAGGGGGGGAAGCCCACTCTAGGGCCTTCCCTTCGAGGAGAGAGAGAATGAAGGTGGTCTTGGTAGCGTCGTCGGGAAAAAGGGCCGACTGCAGGTGGAAGTGCATGTTGCACTGGTTAATGAAACCCCTGCAGGCCCGGGGTTCCCCAGAGAAACGTAGCGGTGTTGGCAGGCGGATTATAGAGCGGCCCCAGGAAGCCACAGGCGGGGATGGCAGAGTGGGGTTCATGGGCCCTAACGCCTCGAAGCGTTGGTTCACTGCAGAGACAAGGGCATCCAGGGTCTTTTGCTGGTCCATCAAATGCTGGGCCATTCCTGTGAGGTCAAGGAGTCGTGAGGTCGGTGCAAGGGCCAACTGGAGCTTCACCCCTGGAAGCCCGCAGTCCCCCCGGGAGGAGCCAGTAGGGACCCGGGCCGCTGGGACTTAGGTGGGCCCTTGGAGACGATGGTCCAGAAGAAGTCCAAGGTCAAGTGCCAGAGGGTCATTGCTTACCAGTCCGAGGTCACACACCAAGGGATCGCCGCTTGCCAGTCCAAAGTCAGATACCAGGAATCACCGCTAGCCAATCCGAAGTCAGGAACCAAGAATCATTGAGACGAGACAGGAACCAGGGAGCAAGGATCCGAAGCACAAGAAGACTCACCGAAGCAAGCAGACTCGAACAACGCTGGAAGCTTTTGCCAAGTCAAGGAATGAGCAGAGGAAGTCTCCTTATATACTTCCTCTGCTCTGGCTCATTGGAAACAGGTGCAGGCAATTAAAGGGATGAGGTCCCTTTAAATCCTGTGAGGAGGCGCGGCCTCACGCCTAGGATGGCGGCAGCCATCTTGGATTCCTGGCCACGGAGGAAGGCTGCCTGACGCCGCAAGGGAGGAGCAGGGATGGCTTCCAACCCGGCAGCCACCCCGGAGACCCACGCCGACGCGTGGGAACGATGGGCACCAGATTCCCGCAGCTTCCCCCAACGCTGCTGCGGTGGCCCGCCAACAGGGCTCAGGTAGGGGGCCGCGACTACAGGCGTCCGCGGCCGCAGAACACAACATTATGGGGCGGATTTTAAAAGGCGCGCAAATAGCCTACTTTTGTTTGCGCTCCAGGCGCAAACAAAAGTACGCTGGATTTTAGTAGATACGCACGGAGCCGCGCGTATCTGCTAAAAACCTGGATCGGCACGCGCAAGGCTATGGATTTTGTATAGCCGGCGCGCGCCGAGCCGCACAGCCTACCCCCGTTCCCTCCAAGGCCGCTCCGAAATCGGAGCGGCCTTGGAGGGAACTTTCCTTTGCCCTCCCCTCACCTTCCCCTCCCTTCCCCTACCTAACCCACCCACCCGGCCCTGTCTAAAACCCCCCCTTACCTTTGTCGGGGGATTTACGCCTCCCGGAGGGAGACGTAAATCCCCGCGCGCGAGCGGGCCTCCTGCGCGCCGGGCCGCGACCTGGGGGCGGGTACGGAGGGCGCGGCCATGCCCCCAGACCGCCCCGGGCCGTAGCCATGCCCCCGTACCCGCCCCCAAAACGCTGCCGACACGCCCCCGACACGCCGCGACGACCGGGCCCGCCCCCGACACGCCCCCGACACGCCCCCCTCGGAGAACCCCGGGACTTACGCGAGTCCCGGGGCTCTGCGCGCGCCGGGAGGCCTATGTAAAATAGGCTTCCCGGCGCGCAGGGCCCTGCTCGCGTAAATCCGCCCAGTTTTGGGCGGATTTACGCGAGCAGGGCTCTGAAAATCCGCCCCTATGTGTATAGACTGCCAACTCATTTAGTAGCTGCAAAATTTAAAGCTGTAGTATGCATGACAGTAAAGACCTCATCAAAAATTAAGAAAATCATAGTCAACTATGTGATATAAAATTTCCACTTAAACTTAATAGAAAAATCTCACATTTAAAAAGTAACAAACATGCTTTTGACTTTAACAATGATAAAACAGGAAGTGTTTTCAGAATGTTGTATAAATTGGCTGAAAATAAAGTATGTTCAAATTTTCATACATTTATTTTTTATTATAATTTCATACAATTTTTATATTTTTTAACGGTTGCACATTAATTAGCATGTAGTGTGCAGAATCTTGCTACAACAAACTTTGCAGAACATTTTATGAGGCCAATATTAAAACACTGCTTAGCTGGATAAATAGGACAAATCCGGCTAAGTAGTGGCCACTGAATATCTGGCTATGTTCAGCGGCTGCGACTTAGCTGAATAAGTCACTTATTGGCTAAGTAAATAGCCTTCAGTCAATGAGAGGGGAATGGGCAGATTGGGATGGCGCTACTTATTCGGATAACTTAGACGATATAACATATCCAGCTAAGTTTTGATTTATACATGGATATCCAGCAGCATAGCCGTGCTGCCAAATATTTTACTTAAGTTCACCGGATAAGTCTTATGGGGCTGATTTTCAAAGCCCTACGTGCGCTGGGCCTATTTTATAAAGGCCTGGCAACACGTGTAAAGCTCCAGGATGCGTCTAAGTCCCGGGGCTTTACAAAAGGGGTGGCCCAGGGGCGGGGCTGGAGGATCGTGTGCCGGCAGGCTGCCGGCACGCACAACCTGCACCTGCCTCCAGGCAGGTGCAAAAGGTATAATAACAATTTGGAGGGAGGTTAGTGTAGGGCTAGGAGGGGGGAAAGATTAGGGGAAGGGGTGGGAAGGTTAGTTTAGGGGGGGAGGGAACAGGGGATGCCCTTGGACGTCGGCACACGCAAGGTGCACTAGTGTGCACCCCCTTGCGCGCACTGACCCCTGATTTTATAATATGCGCACGCGTGTTATAAAATCGGGCATTCATGTGTGTGCGCCGGGTAGCATGCGCACATGTATGCTCGTGTGTAGGTATGAAAATCTACCCCATCTGTTTAACTTAAACATTTAATTTTAAATATTGGGCCCTATGTCGCCTTGCTTGTAATGTTTAAGATATTAATAAGGGACTAAGTTTTACTAGGAAAATAATTTACCATGCTGTAAACAAACAATTCATGGAGAATGCTTACATTAATACAATTTTCAAGAAAATATAATTTCAATAGCATTTCACTCAAATGATAGACACATACAAAGGAAATCATATCTGTAAAATGTTGTGGCATATGACTATGATTTGCTTTATCATATTACACTTCATAGAGAATTGCTCTAAGCCATGGAAGTGAATACAAATTTTAAATTAGTTTTCTGATGTACAAATGTAATGTTCATATGGTAACACACGTGGTTTTCACTTTTTCCTAGTTTTTTTCTTTTCAGAGCTCAAGTACACCTTCAACAAATATCACTGGCATTTTTGCAAGTCTAAATATTTTAATTGTTTAGTTAAATAGCCGAGGATTCAAATATATTCAATTTTTATGCTCTAATGAGAACATTTTTCTCACTAGTAGCTATATCTATATATAAAAATATCCTTTGTTGCAGATTCTGTCTTTGCTCTTTTCCCTGTGGCCACCAGGGTGTGCTGTGGCACCTGTAAACCACGCTGTTTGGCTGGTACATGGGTTCTACTGCCACTTAAGATGCTCGGCCACTATTAACATAATGGCCTCTAAAAAGGATGCTTGGCCCGACACAGTAAAGCCGCATGGACACATGAACACTGCAGCTGCGGTTTTGCAGAGTCACACAAGACTGAAGAACAGGTACTGGGGGGACAAGAAGCAGCATCCCTGGTCAATATGCAGTCCTATGTTGAGACTGGATAGGGGGGAGAGAGAGAGTGCTGGCATTGGGATGAAGGGATAGCGCAGACATACATCCTCTGTTGAATTTTCAATAAGTCGCAGCCAGTAATAATAATACATTGGATTTTTATCCTGCCTTTCCACATCACCTTGTGTTTAAGGATATATTTCTAACTATGTCTAAAGTTTTGAACCAGCTGTCAATATAGATTTTGTCTTTTATTTCTTGTTACTATTTCCTAATTTCTCCATCAGAATGTTTACTGTTCCTTGTATATTGTATACTGTAACACCAATTTATTTCTTATTGGTTCTATCTCTATTAAACTTTCTACAGATGTTAAAATATCTTGCGGTGTTGTAAAATTATCCTGAATCATTGCTTGCAGTGGTAGGGACTGTACAAGAGCATGTATTCCTCTACTCTTGAGGCCTTTTCAAGGTACAAAATAACTTAAAGGATCTTTTATCATACAAATCACCTAGAAGTTTGTCTTATTTCCACCCCTCTTGGGTAGATTTTGAAGAAAATTCTTTATCAGTGTTCTAGGCAATAATTTTTATGTCAAAACAAATTTGCCCTACCTTTTCCATTGCTGATTATTAAATTCTCTTATCGCTCCATAACTTTTGGCTTCTTTCTTTGAATAGTACAGAATCTCCTTTAACAGTACACTCCCTGCTATTTCCTGTTCAGTTTTGGCTGCACTTCTGTATTTTGTCTTCTTTAAAACACTCCACAGCATATTATAGTTGGTGGATAATATTTCTGAATCCGAGGGGGCCAAATCCCCTTCATCATGTGGCTGCTTAAGCACTTTTAAATTAATCCTGGAGTTTTTAACAATCCATATAAATTCAGTGCTAACAGTATCAGGAAAATCTACTGGTATTATTTTTTGTATATATAAAGAGTGGAGGAGGTAATCAAAGTTTACATTACCATTAAGGATAGTGGAAAAGTTTTCCATCTATCCAATTCTTTAGTTACCATACATAGAAGGACATGTTATGCTCCTGTCATACGTTTTTTGACATGGTATTTACAATTTTAATCCCCAAATATTTCCAAATATTATTTTTTTACTATAATGCATAATTGAATTCAAACTCTTTCAGCCTCTTTCCCAAATAGGTACAAATATATGTTATATTGTATTTATTCTCTGCTCTATCAAACCAAAGGTTCATCCAGAGTGGCTTACAATAGGGTTATGCAAACCTTTTTGTGCTGGAGCCTCATTACAAGTTATTGAGCGCAATGAGGGCTGGAGGGTAGGGCAGGTACAGCAGGGCAGGTTGCGGCAGGTCCTGGACAGCAGTCAGACCTCCACCATTTGCTTCAGGCATTTCAGTATCCAGCAGGCTTAAGAGCCATCATTTTTAGCACTAGGGATGTGAATCATTTTTTGACGATTTAAAATATCGACCGATATTTTTTAAATTGTCAAAAATCGTTAAAGAGTGCGATACAATAGAAATTCCCCCGATTTATCATGAAAAATCGTTAATCGGGTTTGTGTCCACCATGGCCCGTGCCATTTTTAAAGATGGTGCCATCCATCCAGTGCTCCTACCATGTGACAGGGGCCGGCCAATGGCATGGATACCCTGTCACATGGTAAGGGCAAAGGTCCATCGGCGCCATTTTTATTAGCGCAGCCGACGGCCCGAGAGCGGGAGATTGCTCCCCGCACCCCCACTGGACCACCAGGTAATTTTAAAATGTTTTTGGGGTGGTCGAGAGGCTAAGGGGTCAGTTTTAAAGGGTCAGGGTGGGTTTTTTCGTTTATCGGATCGGGCGCAGCCGATTAACAAAAAACCAATCGGGCCGGACGATAAAAATTATAAGATTTGTATTGGAACCGAACCGATTCCGGTTCCGATTCACATCTCTATTTAGCACCCAATGAGCCCCTTCAATTATGGGCCCCAGCTTCTACCAAAATCAGAAAAACCTTCAATCCAACTGGTACAAGGTTTTTTCCCAGCTTGCAGACTACCTCATCTCAGTTACATATTCAGCCATAAAGAATAAATAATAAGGTGCAGACAAAAAACTGGACTGGAGAACATGAAAAGCCAGGCTCATATATGCAGTGCAATAAATCAAAAACAGAAATATTACCATTCCTCATAAAACAAAGTCAAGAAATATAAATCAAACAGTGAGGAAACCATACTAAAAAAAAGCATATTTCAAAACAGATGACAAATAATAATACAAACTTAATAATAATAATACAAACTTAATAATTAAGAAGAATAAGGATAAAAAGAACTTTAAACATTTTCCCCAAATCAATCAAATATTTCAAAATAGCAGACATATCAATATCAAACACCTAATAATTAAAATTAATAAGGATAAAAAAAATTAATCCCCCCATTCCTGGAAACTTTTCATTTCCAGTCACCCTTAGATTCTAGACTCTCTTACAGGCAGGGCCGGGGGAAGCACTAGGCGAACTAGGCGGTCGCCTAGGGCGCCAGCTTCCCGGGGGCGGCACTTCCCCGGTAAAATTAAGAGAGCCGTAGCCTGCCCCGGTAAAAATAAAAGAGCTGCATTAAGCCGCCGCCCCCCCCGATAAAAATAAAAGAGCCGCTGCCGGCAGCCCGCCCCTGCCCCGCGGTGCAAAAAAAAAAAAAAGCTGTTGCATCCGCGGCTGCCCTTTTCTTCTTCCCGCCCCCCCTGACCCGGAACAGGAAGTGATGCGCGGGAAGCAGTGGCGTAGCCACGGGTGGGCCTGGGTGGGCAGGTGCCCACCCAACTTAGACCCAGGCCCACCCAACTGGCACCGGAACTGCAAGGCTGTCGCGGGATCCCATCCCCGCGACAGCGAACAAGAGAACCCACGCCTCGCGCGCCATCACGGCACACATGGGGAAGCGCTGCTGCGGCCGTATGGCCAACCGGTCTTCCTGTTCGGGGGGGGGGGAGCGGAAGCGTTGCGCGCAGCTTCCGCTTCCTCCCCCCAATGCAGGAAGATCAGCTGCCTCTCTGCCACCCGTTCTCCTGCTATCTTCGGACCAAACGGCCTGCCGAACTTCCTGTTTGGGGAGCGGAAGCGCCGCGCACAGCTTCCGCTTTCTCCCCCAAAGCAGGAAGATCAGCTGCCTCTCCTGCTGCCACCAGCCTCCTGCTATCTTCGGGCGTCGGGCCGTACTGCCCGCCGATCTTCCTGCTTGGGGGGGGGGGGAGGGAGGAAGCGGACGTTGTGCGCTGCGCTTCCGCGCCCCCCCCCCCCCCGACAGGAAGTTCGGCGGGCAGTACGGCCCGACGCCCGAAGATAGCAGGAGGCCGGTGGCAGCAGGAGAGGCAGCTGATCTTCCTGCTCTGGGGAAGAAAGCGGAAGCTGTGCACGTGCTTGAATGTGTATGTGTGGATGAGAATGGGAGTGTGTGTGGGTGAAAACTGGAGCCTGGGTGTGTATGTGGGTGAGAATGGAAGCTTGAATATGTGGGTGAATGGGAGCTCGAATGTGTGTATGTGTGGTTGAGTATGGGAGCCTGGGTTTGTGGGTGGGTGAGAATGGGAGCTTGAATGTGTGTATATATGGGTGAGAATGAGAGCCTGGGTTTGTGTGGGTGGGTGAGAATGGAAGCTTGAATATGTGGATAAGAATGGGTGCTTGAATGTGTGTATGTGTGGGTGAGAATAGTACCTTAAATGTGTATATGTATGGATGAGAATGGGAGCTTGAATATGTGTGGGTGAGAATGGGAGCATGGGTTTGTGGGTGAGAATGGGAGTCTGGGTTTATGTGTGTGGGTGAGAATGGGTGCCTGGATGTGCGTCTGTGTGTGCATAAGAATATAAGTCTGGGGAGGGGTGAGAAAGTGAAAACTTGAATGTGAGCTTGTGGGGGGGGGGGGGGGGGAGAGCATATGAGAGTGACAGCTTGAGTGTGTGAGAGGGAGTCTGTGAGAGAAAGCGTGTATGTGTGTGTGTGTGTGTGTGTGTGTGTGTGTGTGTCTGTGTGGAAGGGAAGAAGACAGTAATAGAAGAAAGACACTGAAAAGGAATTAGGAAATGAGCTATAAGGGAAAAAATGGGAAAAAGAGACCAGGACCAACTGATTAGAAAAATACAAAGATCAGACAACAAAGGTAAAAATATATATCTATATTTTGAGATGTTAGCAATGTAAATATAAGCAACACAACCGCTCTCTCAAAATTTATGGACAGGTAGGAGCCGTGTATAAAATCGTAATAATAAGAAGGCTAAAGTACCACAAATCACCGTGAATTATGTTTGTATCATTAAGTAAACCTCATACTTAGGCGTAGATGTGAATGCTATGCTGCATAATTTGGCATTATTTATCAGTAAAAAAACAACTAGTAGACCTGCATGCCTACAGTCCACCCATGTTAACCTTGTGCCCACCCAAAAAATCAATTCTGGCTACGCCACTGGTGGGAAGGAGAAAGAGCCGTGCCGCATGAAAAAAATAGCGGCGACAGCAGCATCGGCCCCTGAGCAATTGAAGCAGCCGGTAATCGGGAAAGGAGTCAGCAGCACGAGCCTCCTGCGGCCGATGGGATTCTTCCTTCTTGGCCTGTGGGGGCTGGAGGAGGCTGCGGCAGCTACCATTTGTTCTCGGGGGGGGGGGGGGGGGGGGGGAGTGAGTGAGAGAAAGAGAGAGAAGCAGCCAGCTAGCCTGTGTGTGATTGAGAGCCTGTGTGTAAGTGAGAGAATGTATTTGATCGAGAGCATGTGTGTGTGATTGAGAGAAACTGGTCAGAGAGCTGATGTATGTGTATATGTGAGAGACAATGAAAGTGACTGTTCAGAGAGATGACTGATATGTGAGAGTGTGAGACAGTCAGGGATGTGACTGATGTGTCTGTGTGTGTGTGAAAGAGAGAAAAAGCATGGAAGTGAGAACTCTGGGTATGTGTGTGAGAAAGAGAAAGTGATTATGGGAATGAGAAGCCTGTGCATGTGGAGAGAACAAGCATGGGAGTGAGAGACTGGTGAGTGTGTGTGAGAAAGAGAAAGTGATTATGAGAGTGAGAAGCCCATATATGTAAGTGGAACACGGGCACGGGAAGCCTGTGTGTGTATGGCATGAGAGAAATTGTTCAGGAAGGTGACTGGTGTGTTTGTCAAAGACTGTTTGGGAGGTGATTGGTGTGTGAGAGACAGAAACTGGTCATGGGGGCATGACTGATATGGTGTGTGTGTGAGAGACATGGGCCTTAAGGAAGAGGACCATGAGTATAGAGCTTAGCCACTACTGCTGCTTCTGGTGTGTACTACAGCCTGCATGGAAGAGCAGTAAGAGAGCTGCTGGAGGGGGTAAGTAAAGATGGCTTTTTAAGTTTATTTTTCTTGATTGACTGCCATTTTAATTATTTAATATTATGTGATGTGTCTGCTTTTTTTGTTTGAGCAACAAGTATAGCTTTGGTTTATGTTTATTTTATTTATTTTTATTTATTTATTTATAAAAGAGTTTCTATACCGTCGATAAGACAAATCATCTCAATGGTTTACATGGCATAAAAATGTCAAATAAGTGTTCTGTTATAAATACAGACCGTTATTTTCATTAATGCACAATGTAAGTTAATTGTGTGTGGAGGCGGGGGGGGGGGGGGGGGGGGGAGGAGGCATAGCTGACGTTTCGCCTAGGGCGCCTAATACCCTTGAACCGGCCCTGCTTACAGGCACACTCACACAAGCAGACTCACAGTCTCTCTCACACAGGTGCACACATGAGCAGGCTCCCAATCTCTCTCTCTCTCTCTCATACTGGCACAGATACAAGCAGGATCCCAATCCCTCTCTCTCACCGGCAATTACATGAGCAGGCTCCCAATCCCTCTCCCTCTCTCTCTCTCTCTCATATGCACACACACAAGCAGGCTCCCAATCTCTTCTTTCTCTCTCTGTCTCTCTCACAGTCACACACACACAAGCAGGATCGCAATCCCTCTTTCTCACCAGCACATACATGAGCAGGCTCCCAATCCCTCTCTCTCTCTCTCTCTCTCTCTCTCATAGGCACACACACAAGCAGGCTCCAAATCTCTTCTTTCTCTCTCTGTCTCTCTCACAGTCACACACACTCAAGCAGGCTCCCAATCCCTCTCTCTCAGAGGCACACACAAGCTGTCTCACAGACACACACACAAACACGCTCCTAAACATAATTCCTCAGCCTCGCTGGTCTGGGTTGAAGTGGCAGCCCACCACCCAGTCTCTCTTCTTCTCCACCAGCGGGCGCTACTGCTGCGTCTCCCTTCTCCTCCTTCAGCCCCACCGGCTTGGGCTTGAAACTGCCTTGTGTCTTCTTTTTCTGGCCCACTGGCCTGGGCTTTCTCTGTCTCTCCTCACTGGTGTGGGTGGGAGCCCTGGCAGTGCTGACAAATAGGGTTTCTCTTCGCTGGCGGGGGCAGGAATCCTGTCATTGCACCAACGAACAGGTCTTCTCCTTGCCATTCACTGATGTTCTGACCTCCCTGCTCAAGAGTTGAGCATCATCAAGGGAGATAACTTGGCCGTCGATGATAACATCAGGCAGGCAGATCAGAGCATTGGTGGGCCCCCATAATGGAGAGTGTCCAAGTGATAGGTGGGCCAGATTAAAAAGCTTTACATGACAGATTTGGCCCGCAGGGTGTAGTTTGCCCACCTCTGGCTTACAATAGAGAATTAACTGAGAAACTCTTTCACAAATGTACTGTCTTTTTCACTTGAACATACAGGAAGGTATCCATATGTAATCTAGTCTACTTAATGTATGGCTAAAGTATAGGAATATCCTTGGCTATTTCCATTATGCTTTCTCCACATTTTTTGTTAATTGAAATAAATTTCACATAAGCAATTATGGCCATTTTCTTACATTCCTTCCAGAATGTAGTGTTGAGATAAGGGTTTAACAAACAGTTGAAATCTCCTCTTAAAATAAGAACATGTAGAAAATAAATTAAACCCAGTGTCCATCTATTTAACCCTTTCACTGGATTCAGCAGGAAGAAATTCAGGAGTCTAGTACTGGTGTTCAACATAAATAAAAGTATCCAAGCCAAGAATGAGAAAATAAAAAACAGCATCAAAACAATCAAAATAAGAAAAGCAGTAGTGTTCTTGTCCATTTTAGATTTGTTCACTTCTCTCCTACCTCTTGCACCTTCATCCTCAGCCAATATATCCTCACAAACAGGCCAATACAGTAAAGTACGGCCGCGGTTACCCTGCTTCTAACCCGCTTTCTACTCACAATTTGGCCGCGTTAGTCCAACCTGCGATTCACTATCCCTTTTAACCCATCCTTACCGCTTATTTAAATCAACAGGTAACCCTTTCCGCCCACGGCATGTATATGAGATGTAAACGATCGGATTAGCTATTCCCTCCCATACAGTAACGCGCGCCCCGATTATCGCATTTTAAACCTGCAGTTTTGCCGCGCGTTTAACCTGCTAATTTACCGCCTACCCTTACCCCTGCGTTAGAGGCAGGGGTAAGGGTAGGCGGCAAACTTTACCCCAGCCCCCGCTCACCTGCCCTGGCCGCGTCCATGGGTGCCAGTCTCCGGGGCAGCCCTAGTCCTCTCTCCCCTCCTCCTGAAGCATCTTTAACCAAAAGAAAACCTAAAATCCCCTCCTCCCGAAGCAAGGCAGGCGAAAAGCGACTCGACACGTAAAGTATTGTGAATAAGTGTATCCAAAGTAAACTTACTTTCTCTTTCTTTCAGCCCTCTCTGCCCTCCTCCGGAGGCGCGCACCGCGGCTCCCCTGCCTCCCGGGTGCAGCCGGCGGCGAAAGCGGCTTCCAGCGACCCCCGCCAGCGAAGATGGACGAACGCATGCCCATAGTGCACGGGCGCTCAAGCCAGCGAAAGCACATGAATGGGCGTGCGTGACATCATGGCGTACGTTCATACGCTTCGCTGTCTTGAGCGCCCAAATTGACGGGCCCCCAAGTCAGCGAAAGCGTATGAACGTATGCCGTGACGTCACGCATGCCCGTTCATACGCTTTAGCTGACTTGGGGGCCCATGCACAACGGGCGTGCGTTCGTCCATCTTCACCGGTGGGGGTCACTGGAAGCCGCTTTCGCCGCCGGCTGCCCCCGGGAGGCAGGGGAGCCGCGGTGCGCGCCTCCGGAGGAGGGCAGAGAGGGCTGAAAGAGAAAGTAAGTTTACTTTGGTTACACTTATTCACAATACTTTACGTGTCGAGTCGCTTTTCACCTGCCTTGCTTCGGGAGGGGAGGGGATTTTAGGTTTTTAGGTTTTCTTTTGGTTAAAGTTGGGATCCACTTCCTGGTACCTGTCATTTCAAATGTCATTTGAAATGACATTTGAAATGACAGGTACCAGTGCACCCAGGATACTGTATAGGCACTGTATAGCACCTATACAGTAAAATGGATTGCGCTTCATGGACGCGCATTGGACGCGGCTTGCATTTGCATGCCATTTAAATAGATTATCGAGCGGTTTGTGATCCGAACTGTGCATGTGGCAAACGCGGGTGCGCCCGGCCCTAACGCACCTCTTTCTACCGCACCTTACTGTTTCAGCCCCTGGGGGGGGTGTGGGGGGGGGGGGGGGTGTTGCAGTTTGTAACAACTAGAGTGTGGCTTCCAGCATCAACCAATGTGTTGGAAAAATATCCCCAATCTAAAAATATCAAAAATGGGTTCCAAATTTCCCAAAACCTTAAATTGTAATCCAAGTATCTAACTGGAGGTTCTTGATTATTTTCTCAAAAGCCTCTCATTCTCTCTCCACCCTCACTTGTCTGGTCCTTGGGCAAAAAGATTTCCAATCCCAATCCTTGGGGAGACAGGGTGCTCACCCTTACTTTCAGACCAGAAGTAACCAATCTTCAAGAATCAAACACTTCTCAGATGAGATTCTGGATGAATCTCAACAACTACTCTCCTTCTCTGTCTCCTCTCTGCTCCAAGATCAAGGGGTGATATCCAACTCCTTGCCCTCTCTGTTGATATCCTGTGAGGGACCTCTAGCTCCTTCCTCCTGGCTTCTTCAGCCACGCTTGATCCTCTGACTATACCCTGTGAAACCTATTCCCAAAATGGTGGAATTTTGTCAAGGGGAGGATTCAAAAATGCAAACTCACTCCCACTGCCCATAGCTGGAAAAATCTGGGAATTATATTTAATGATGGGCATAACCCCCATCACATAAGCGAGGAGCAAATCGAGTGGAGGGTAACCTCAGTCTAAGGTGCTTAGTGGATAGCCAGACGTTGTCACCAGATTGAAAGATAGGCGCTTTGGAATGGTGAGCATCATAAAACCTTTTGGCTCGATCACTTGCTTTGAGTAGCATTTTTTTGTCTGAGTCCATAATTGATGGATATCATCAGCAGTGGATTGAGCTGCTGGGAACGTCACTGAGAGCTTCAGAGGAAGTGGCGGTGGTGCTGAATGTCCATATACCACTTCAAAAGGTGTTGATCCAGTGGATGACGCTGGATGAGAATTAATGGCAAATTCAGTCCATGGTAACAGTTTGGCCCAGTTATTCTGACAGCAACTGACATAGGCCCGAATGAACTGTTTCAGGGTCCTATTCATCCGTTCTGTTTGGTCATTTGATTGAGAATGATAGGCAGATGTATAATCTAGAGAGATGTCGAAGAGCTTGCACAAAGCCTTCCAGAATTTTGCCATTAACTGTGATCCTCGATCCGAGACTATGTACTTAAGTAGACCGTGAAGGCGAAAGATGTGGGTTATGAAGAGCTTCGCAAGCTCCAAGGCTGAGGGTAAGCCAGGCAGCGCCACGAAGTGGGCCATCTTGCTGAAGCGGTCGAATGTGATCCAAATGGTATTCATACCTCCAGAGAGGGTCAGTACAAAGTCAGTAGCGATATGCATCCAGGACTATTCCGGAGCTGGAAGCGGTTGCAGCAATCCCCATGGTTGGCCAGAAGTAGGTTTGTGCTTGGCACAGTTGGTATAAGATGCTACGTAGGAGAGTGTATCCTCCTTGATAGTTGACCACCAATAATACTTCTGTAGCTTCAGCAGGGTATGGCATTGACCAGGATGGCCAGCCAACTTGGAATCGTGAGCCCAAAAGAGAACTTTCTTCCTGAGGTGTTTAGGCACGATGGTTTTACCAGCGGGCACAGTATGAGTAGCCGCCAAGGACATCCTCCGAGAAAAAGAAGCATGACAGGGCATCAGCTCTGGTATTCTTGTCTCCGGGTCGATATTTGAGCACGAAGTCAAAACGGTTAAAAAAATAAGGACCATCTGGCTTGTCTATGGTTAAGATGTTGCGCATGGCAGAGATCCTCTAGATTTTATGGTCCGTAAACACGGTAATTTGATGTTGAGTGCCTTTGAGCCAAGGCCGCTATTCCTTGAATGCTAACTTAATAGCCAGGAGCTCTTTATCTCCGATCCCATAGTTCTTCTCTGCTGGAGAGAAACATCGTAAGAAGAAAGAGCAGGGACGTAAGGATTTGGAGTCTCTGGTTTGGCTCAATACAGCTCCCACACCGACATCAGAAGCATCGACCTCCACGTTGAAAGTCGGGGTCTGGATGACGCAGGCATGGTTCAGTGGAAAAGGCAGTCTTTAAATCCTCGAATGTGGATATGGCCTCCGCAGACCTTTCCGGGTCATTGCAGTTAAGGGCACAGTTAAAGAAGAGTACTTCTTTTTGAAGCTTCTATAGTAATTAGTGAACCCCAAAAATCATCTCAGGGCCTTCAATTTGGTAGGCTGGGACCAATTTTTAATACTATCTAATTTTTGGGGATCCATCTGGAAGCCATCTTTAGACACAATGTAGCCAAGAAAAGGCACAGAGTCCTTATCGAATTCGCACTGGGATAGCTTGGCGTAGAGCCGATGTTCTCGAAGTGTTGACGTCCTCTAGATGAGTAGACAAGTCCTGAGAAAATATCAGGATATCATCTAGGTACACTACGCCACTCTTTACAACAGGTCCCGCAAGATGTCGTTCATCATGTTCTGGAACACAGCGGGTGCATTGCACAGGCTGAAGGGCATTACTAAGTACTCGAAATGACCATCTCGAGTGTTGAAGGCTGTTTTCCATTCATCGCCACTGCGAATGCGAACTAAGTTATAGGCCCCCTTCAGGTCGTTTCGAGAATATCTTGGCAGCTTGAAGCCGGTCGAACAGCTCTGAGATTAAGGGCAGGGGATATCTATCTTTGATCGTGATCTCGTTCAGACCTCGATAGTCGATACAAGGACGTATGGTACCGTCCTTCTTCCCCACAAAGAAGAAGCCTGCGCTGGCTGGAGACTTTGATGATCTAATGAATTCTTTCTGTAAATTCTCCTCGATGTACTCAGACATAGCCTTATTCTCTATTGCAGAGAGTGGATAGACATGTCCTTTAGGAGGTTCAGTGTTTGGTTTCAGCCTTATGGCACAGTCGAAAGATCTGAGTGGAGGAAGGATGTCAGCAGCTTCTTTGGAGAACACATCAGCGAATGATGCATATTGAGGTGGTAGTCCTAGCATCCCTGGAGTTGTAGGCATGCAGAGGACAGGAGAAACCTCCTTAAGGCACTTGCCATGACAACCTGGGCCCCAGCAGGAGAGTTCCAAGGTGGCCCAGTCGAATTGAGGCTGATGCGATTGCAACCAGGGTAACCCCAGAACTATAGGGTACATGGCTTTCTCTAACACAAAGAAGGAAATTGACTCAGTATGGAGGGCTCCGGTGCGGAGGGTTACTGGTTCGGTGCGACGGGTCATGTCACCCGGCAAAGACTCTCCATGGATAGATGATAAGAGCAGTGGAATCTTCAAAGTGACGAGGGGAATCCTCAAATGTTCCACTAGGCGTCGAAGTATAAAGTTGCCGCCTGCCCCTGAATCCACCAGGACAAGAGTTTGAATTTCGGACGGTCCACAGATCAGGGAGACTGGGAGAGAGAGCAGAGGAGAGGGCGTAATAAAGCCTAAGAACAGTCCTCCCACAGGACTTAGGCCCGTCCGTTTCCCGGACGAATTGGGCATGTTGGGACATCGTGACCAGCTTGTCCACAGTACATACACAGGCCATGCCTCTTCCGAAGTCTTCTCTTTTGTGAAGTCAGGTGACTGCGACCAAGTTGCATCGGTTCCTCTCCACTGGCGACAGGTATTGCTGGAATCATCTGAAGTGCAGGTTTAGCATGAACTTCCTTCTGAACCGGTCCTTTACTAGATTTGAGTTCTTTCACCTTATCACGAAGCCGGTGGTCAATTCTAGTGGCCAAATCCACAAGTTCATCCAGCGAGTCAGGTGTCTCACGAGCGGCCAGCTCGTCTTTCAAGCGAGTATCCAGTCCTCTGAAGAAAAGGGTTTCAGACATTTAGAATCCCAGCATAATTCAGTAGCAAGAGTCTTGAACTCTATTGCAAAATCAGCCAGTGGTCGGTTGCCTTGCTTCAGGTCTACCAGAGGTGGACCTGAAGCAAGGCAACCGTGGCCTTTTCTTGGCTACATTGTGCCTTGGCTATGTGCCTTTTCTTGGCTACATTGTGTCTAAAGATGGCTTCTTTCCTCCACAGAGGGGTGAGGAAGATTATCACAGACTGTTTCTGTATAGATTCACACACCTATACTACAAGCAATGTCCTGTGCATTTCGGTGGCCTTCCATATTACCTGTGTGTGGTCTCTCAATAGATTTTCTATGCAAGACAGAGTACACATCTGCCAGGACATTTGCATTCACACCATGAGGTATGGAATTTGCAGGTAGCACTGGTGTGGCACCTCTTATATATGTCCTCAAGGTTGGCAGGCCGCTACACACCAGTAGCTTTTGCTACATTGTGAGGGCATGACACCCAATAGTTACAATACACACATGTGATGTCATTGTTCTGACCAGCTGACCTCCTTAACACTACATCAGGGCACTACATATTATGGCCTACAACAATGTGATAGGCACTTAGGCTACACAAATCATGCTTAAAGGCTCAGCAAAGGTACAGGTTACCTTGCACAGTCTTACTGGATGCTGTGACTTTCCATTCACATCTGCAAGTTACAGTGCTCTCACTGATGCCTGTAATCTCTCATTGCCACAAAAGATTCTGGGTATGGTTGCAAGACCTGGCTTCTCAACGGCATTGCCATTCCCAACATGCTGGTAGAGAGGAGGTATAACGATGTCTTATGTGCTTGCCGATGTGTAATCGAAAGCACCTTCGGCCTTCTCAAACGTCGCTTTCGCTATTTGGACATGGCGGGTGGAGCTTTAATGTATGCTCCACCCAAACTGGCAAAGATAGTGCTGCTCTGCTTTATATCCCATAATCTTGCTGTACAACATGGAGTACCAATGGAGATACGTCCAGATCTTCCCCCAGATCCACCATGACAACATGCATGACGCCAGGAGAGCATGCTGAGGGGCAGCCAGCTTCGGCAAAACCTTATAGAATGCTACTTTGACTGATAGGCCTCACATACAACTTCCCCTTCTATGGGAGGTACTTCAGAAGCTTGTTTGCTGTTCCGCTCCACGCTACTTTCTCACACTGGAATCATGTGTATGTCACTGTGTAACAGAAAACAAGCATGCCTACTCACCATTTGTCTTCACAATGCAACAGTACATTGTACTGGAAAAACTGTGGTGCAAGTAAAGATTACATCAAAGACATGTCAGTGCCACCAAGTGTTCTTCCTGATAGTGACACCAAAAGAGGCACTTATTGTTAGAGGCACTTTGTGTGCTAGCTAACATGGTGTGCCTTGCCAGCCCTCCCCAGCAGACCCCCATCCTACTGCTCACAAGTGTATGACATTGGCCCACCAATGTGCTGCCACCGCAGCTCCTCCTGGAGCACTGAGAGCTCCAGCTGTGGAAATGCTATAAATGGTAAATAACTGTAAACCTTAAGAATGCAGATGTGAAAGGTACAGGTACACAGTTAAAGGTTTCAGTGTCTGAATAGGCTGGTAATAGCCTTATTCCAAGGTGCTGACACGTGTGTATGTGAAGTGCTACACCTGTATTGGGTCTGCGTACTACACAGAGGTCACAACACAGCTTCGGCACTTAAAGAGACAGGAATTGCAACTGCATCCACATTGACAGCATATGTAGATCCAGTCCAGGTCTTACAGCCATGCATGCAGGTATTAAGTCTTGCTTAGGCAAGTCACACCTATAGGCTAATCACATGAAATGCCTGCATGTTATGGTTTCCAAGCCAGCACAGGATTTACCATAGAAAAAAAACTGAACATACTTAGCAAGAGTTATGCACAATTGATAGTGCTGTAGTTGTAACCCTTACATTTCAGCCTTGCTGAAAGCACCATTGGTACTTGGTGCTGTAGACACTATGGGGTGAATTTTCATACCTGCGTGTGGGCGTATATGTGCATGCGCTACCCGGCGAGCACACATGTATGCCTGATTTTATAACATGCGCGCTCAGGCACAGGCATGTTATAAAATCGGGGGTCGGCGCACAAGGGGGCGCAGAATTGTACACCCTGCATGCACCGACGCCCACAGGCTTCCCTCATTCCCTTCCCCCTAAACTAACCTTCCCACCCCTTCCCCTAACCTTTTCCCCCCCTAGCCCTACTCTAACCCCCCAAAAAATTTTTATTCTACCTTTTACGCTTGCCTGGAGGCAGGCGCAGGTTGCCGGCACGCGATCCTCTGGCCCCGCCCCCTCCCCGCCCCTTTTGTAAAGCCCTGGGACTTAGATGTGTCCCAGGGCTTTATGCGCATCGCTGGGCCTTTATAAAATAGGCCTGGCGTGCGTAGAGCTTTTAAAATCCAGCCCTATGTGCACAGCTCCTTACCAGCTAGCCTTCTTCTTGTGATTTGTATGCACACCAACACACATGCACCTGACTACACCTAGCTATGCAATTTCTAAAATATACTGTGAAAAAGGTGAGGCCCTTGTCCGTCTTGATATCATTTATGTTGGGTTAGCTTCTTGGTGAGCCTCCAGCAGGATGCACATCACGCTCAGTGAAGACAGGGTTAGGGATCAGTTAGTGTCCAGCCTTAACGTGTCATTTGCACTGACCAATGACATGTCACTGTCACAGTTTATTTTCTTACCACTTTTACAGCATCCACTTCGATCAAGAACAAAGGTATACGTCATAAAGGCCAACGGTAAAGTTTGAACCTCCTGCCTTCAACTCTCCCCTCACACGTATCATTATTCAGATAGAAAGAAGTCAAGGACATTGTGCCTTATGATCAATGACATTAATGTGGTGCAGGTGTCTGCACATATGTATGACCAGTTAACAAATGCTGATTATTGCCCTTTTACATATACCAACAGTCTTTAACAGTGCAACTACAGAATATGAGCACTGGGAAAGCACATAGGCTGAGCTGTCCTGCCCCAAATTGTTTGCTGAGAGTTCCTTTGCCAAAACCGCACCCATTTCCATGCTTTCATGGTTGCATGCCCTTGCTGATGCACATGCGTGTCACCACTGTTGGGGAATTAGGAAGTGATGGTATCCTCTAGGGATGTGAATCGGGCTTCAGACGATAGAAAATATCGGACGATATTTTCAAAATTGTCAGAAATCGGAGGCTCCCGATAAGAGAACCCCACGATTTTGTTCCTGGGATTCTCTTATCGTTTTGGGGGAGGGCGGGAAAAACTGCACACCAAAACAATCCCTAAACCCACCCCGACCCTTTAAAACTGTTCCCTTAGCTTCCCCCACCCTCCCGAACCCCCCCCCAAACTTTTTACAAGTACCTGGTGGTCCAGTGGGGGTCCCGGGAGCCATCTCCCGCTCTCGGGCCGTCGGCTGCCACTAATCAAAATGGCGCCGATGGCCCTTTGCCCTTACCATGTGACAGGGTATCCGTGCCATTGGCCAGCCCCTGTCATATGGTAGGAGCACTGGATGGCCCGTGCCATTTTTAAAGATTGTGCTGGCCGGCCATTACTTCTACCATGTGACAGGGTCTGGCCAATGGCACGGATACCCTGTCACATGGTAAGTGTTTCGGCACTGTGTGCCTGCTTCAGGGGCTACAGGAGGGGTGGCTACTGTGTCCTCACTGGGTACACAGTGGCTATTATATCTCCAACTAGATAAAGTTAAAAATAAGCAAATCAAATCTGATTCTTACTTAAACGGTATATTCTTAGTCACTCACCATTATCAAGTCAAAAAAGCTTACGTTTGTAGTTACCATACTTCTATACGTGGACAACGCCTCACTTCCATGTCTGAGGCGTTCCTGCCTACTCTGTGCTTTTATACTTACCGCAGTTACCTACCCATTCACTTCACCAAAACGAGGCTGACTCCCGTGTTCTAAATTAGGATAATCATTAGCCTGTGAAAAATCTCTGTTAGAAACTGCAAATCCAAGATTGTACAAGCTCCTTGTAACCTTTTCTCATAATGTTTTAAATTTCTAAACGCTGTGTGCCTAAAGCGCCCTTTTCTCTACATTTTTGACGTGTCAAAAACCTTAATTGCCCGTTGTGTCGTCTTGCGGACCTGATGGGAGACTGAGCACTCCCACGTCCGCTTGCAGTCTTAAAAAAGGGGTGTGTCAACTAGCTTGAAGGCGTGACCCGGGTTGGATTAATACTGCCGGGGTGTGTTCGGCGATTTTATGCCGTTTATTCTAAGAAATAACTATTCTCTCTCTTATACTAGTTGACTATTTTGCATCAGGATCTGCTATAGGACTGAACATTTCCCCGTTTCTGTTCGTGGTCCTAAATATGGGGTCAACTTCCTTACCAACATTGCCCAGCTTCGGTTAAGACAGCTAATCTAAATTGTTTCCTTCTTTGCTTTATAATCCGGACCTGATAATTTCTTATTAGCCTCTTAACATTGTTGATGCAGGTCAAGTAGAGATCTGAATTTTACCCCCTCTGTCTACTGTGTAAAAATATATAGTGAACGAAATCCCGTGTGTTGTCACGGTGTTTCCTTTACATATTGTGATGTGGACTGGGGATCATCCTGTCTCATTTTTCTTTCTAGTAGAATTATCTCAGTCTTATTAATTGTTTAGGCTTAGCCTCAAATGTATAAGCAGTTGCTTAATAATGTTTAAGTACATGGTTGCCAATTTATATGCCTTTTCCAAAGTTTCATTTATGGGAATTAAAATCTGAATGTCATCTGCATAGATAAAATATGTTAGGCCTAATCCAGACAGTAGGTGGCACTTCCTATGCTCTGTTATGTCTGTAGAACATCATTTCTGATTTGCTTTAATGCTTTTCAGCTCACCATAACATGCTGGGTCATTGGTGCCAGAACTAAGCAGATAAAGGACCAGTGATCTTAGAAGAGAAAAAGAAGAACCTACCCCCAACCTCCCAAGGAACTGCAGAGATGGATATTTCAGCTCTCACACATATTTCACAGCCCTGGAAGGGGCACAACTAAAGAAAAAAATTGTAATCTTGTTTTTTCCAAGACTAACACTATTAATCATACATATCTCACATACAACTAGATATACCAGAAAGAACACCACACCATATATTTATATTTATTTTGTAAAATTTATAACCCGCTCTCTAGAATTTTAGCATGATAAAAACTTTTATAACAACAATGTACATACATACACTAAAACAGCAGTTATTAAATGTTTTAACATTTAAGTAATTAGATTGTGCCATACAGTAGTGTATTACAATTGTTGTCCTGAACATAGGAACATAAGATATGCCATACTGGGTCAGACCAAGGGTCCATTAAGCCACAGTGGCCAACCAAGTCAGAAATACCTGGCAAGTATCCAAACAATCAGGGTGATCCAGTACCGAGCGGTAGGAAGAGCTGCGTTAGTGCCTACGGCACCCGCGGTTACCGCCCGCACAGTGCAGCTCACCTACCGCTCGATCCTGAAGTCTAATTATATGTAAATGTAAGCCGCGTCCGAAAAGCCTTAGTCCCGCGCAACCCAGGATACTGGATAGAGCGCCTATACAGGATCCTGGGTGCGCGGGCCTAAGGCTTCACGCCACGCTGGTATCTGTCATTTCAAATGTCATTTGAAATGACAGATACCAGGAAGTCTGGTCCGATCGGATGCAAAAATAAGTTGCTTCGCCGCTGTCATCTCTCTCCTCTCCTCCCGAAGCAGGCCTTGCTCCGGGAGGTGGAGAGAGAGATGACAGTGGCGAAGCAACTTACTTTTCCTTCTGATCTGACCCGACAGCGCTTCTCCCCCCCTCCCGGAGCAAGGCCTGCTTCAGGAGGAGGGGAGAGAGATGACAGCGGCGAAGCTTTCCCCCAGCCCGGACCCGACCCGAACCCCCAACCCGGACCCAACCGCTGTCAGTCTGTTCTCCCTCCTCCCGGAGCAAGGCTGCTTTCGCGCCCTGCTCCGGGAGGGGGGAGAAGAGGTGACAGCGGCGAAGCAAAAAAAAAAAGGGGAGCAAATTTTGTTTTTTTTCAAAAGCGACTTACTTTTGGGATCTGTCAAGATCCCAAAAGTAAGTCGCTTTTGGACGCCGGCAAAACTTATCTTTTTTGCAGCCATCAGCAGGAACACGATCTGGCTCCCGTAGCTCCTCCCAACAAGATGGCCGCCTGCACGGGGAAAGCGTACAATTGGCCGCTGAAGACGTGACATCACGACATCATGTCTTGAGCGGCCAATTGCACGCTTTCCCCGTGCAGGCGGCCATCTTTGTCTTCATCGGGAGGAGCTACGATCGCATGTGTTCCTGATGATGGCTTCAGAAAAGTAAGTTGCTTCATCGTTGCTAGTGTCCCCCCTCCTCCCGGAGCAAGGCGGCTTTTCGCGCCCTGCTCCGAGAGGAGGGGGGACACTGAAAAGTCGCTTCGCCGCTGTCTTCGTCGTTGCTTCGCCGCTGTCAGTGTCCCCTCTCCTCTCGGAGCAAGGCGGCTTTTCGTGCCCTGCTTCGAGAGGAGGGGGGACACTGAAAAGTCGCTTCGCCGCTTTCTTCGTCGTTGCTTCGCCGCTGTCAGTGTCCCCCCTCCTCTCGGAGCAAGGCGGCTTTTCGCGCCCTGCTCCGAGAGGAGGGGGGACACTTGAAATGTCGCTTCGCCGCTTTCTTCGTCGTTGCTTTGCCGCTGTCAGTGTCCCCCCTCCTCCCGGAGCAAGGCGGCTTTTCGCGCCCTGCTCCGAGAGGAGGGGGGACACTGAAAAGTCGCTTTGCCGTTGCAGTCTCCGTGGCAGCCCCAGTCCGGACATCGGAGGGGGGCTGCAACGTTTTTTACGCTTTTTTTTTTTTTTTTTTTTTGGCTTCGGGAGCAGGGGAGAGGACTGGGGCTGCCACGGAGACCGGCACCCATGATCGCGGCTGGGGCAGGCGAGCGGGGGCTGGGGGAAAGCTTTCCACCTACCCTTACCCATGCCTCTACCGCCTGGGTCAGGGTAGGCGGTAAGTTTGCAGGTTAAACGCGCGACAAAACGGCAGGGAAAGGTAGCGTTAGTCGGGGCGCGGGTTACGGGATGCTAGGTGAATAGCTAATTCGCTCGTTTGCATGCAACATCGCGCTAATTCGCTCGTTTGCATGCAATATGCATGCCGCGGGCGGAAGGGGTTGCCCAGGGAATTTAGGACGCGGTAGGAGTAGGTTAAAGGGGATTCGGGATCGCAGGAAGGGCTAACGCGGCCGAAAACGAAGTTAAAAACGGCTTAGGAGCAGGGTAAACGCGGCCGCACTTTACAGGATAGGCCTGATTAGGGGCTAGATTTAATAAAAATACGCGTGCGCGTCCATGTGCGCGTGCTTCCCAGCACGCGCACATGGACGCATGATTTTATAACATGCGTGCTCTGGCGTGCGCATGTTATAAAATCCCAGGTGGTGTGCGCAAGGGGGGTTGGAATTTTGCAAAATCACACAGCAACGAAATTGGGGCCTTTCCCAGCTCCCTCCCAGTCCACTCCAATTAAGGATTGTAACTGGGTTTAAAATTTTTTAAACCCAGTTACACTAACTGCCGTAACCACATCCTCTGGCAATGAATTCCAGAACTTAATTATGCATTGAGTGAAAAAGAATTTTTCTCCGATTTGTTTTAAATGAGTTGCTTGTATTATCCGAAAGAGTAAATAACTGATTCACATTTAACTGTTCAAGTCCTTTCATAATTTTGAGACCTCTGTCATATCCCCCCTCAGCTGTCTCTTCTACAAGCTGGTCAGCCCTAACTTCTTTAGCATTTCCTCATAGGGGAGCAGTTCCATCCCCTTTATCATTTTGGTCTCCCTTCTTTGTACTTTCTCCAGTGCAACTATATCTTTTTTGAGATGTGGCAACCAGAACTACACACAGTCTCACCATAGAGCGATACCGAGGGCATTATGACATCCTCCATTTTATTCGCCATTCCTTTCCTAATAATTCCTAACATTCTGTTTGCTTTTTTGATCGCCACAGCACAATGGGCCAACGATTTCAATATATTATCCACTATGACGCCTAGATCTCTTTCCTGGGTGGTAACTCCTAAGATAGAACCTAACACTGTGTAACTACAGCATGGGTTATTTTTCCCTCTATGTATCATTTTGCACTTGTCCACATTAAATTTCATCTGCCATTTGAATGCCCAGTCTTCCAGTCTCACAAGGTCCTCTTGCAATTTAACACATTGCACTTGAGATTTAACTACTCTGGAGTTATATAAGGAATGTCAAAAATCTTTAGTAAAAAGGAATCTATTTAAGACCTTTTTGAACATTTTGTAGCAGGAGATGTTGCATAGATAATCTGGGATGGAATTCCATAGTTGCGGACCAGCTACTGAGAAGGCTCTTTTTCAAGTAATATTCAATTGAGCCAATTTAGGTACAAGAAATTCAAGGAGATTTTTAGAGGATGAACTTGATGGTCTGCTGGATCTGTATGTGGTATTTTTTCTGGCATGTCTAGCTATATGTGAGCCATGTATGGTTAGTGAGAGTGTTAGACTAGTTGTGCATATCCTTATCAGTTTTATTGATGGTATTGCTATCAATGACTGTTTGGAAAACTGTCCGTTTAGTCCTACCCTCTGTTTCCTGTCTTTTAACCAGTTACCAATCCAAAATAGGACATTGCCTCCTATCCTATGACTTTTTAATTTCTTGGGGAATCTTTTAAAGGGGACTTTGTCAGATGCCTTCTGAAAATCCAAATACACTATATCAACTGGCTCACATATTTATCTATACCTTCAAAAATCTAACAGATTTGTTAGGCAATCTTCATTTTGATAAAACCATGTTGACTCTTTCCCATTAAGCCTTGTCTATCTATATGGCCAGTAATTTTGTTTTTAAGAATAGCTTATACCATTTTGCCCAGCACCCATAGCAAACTCACCAGTATATAGTTTTCTGGATTGTCCCTGGAACCCTTTTAAAAAATTGGCTTTACATTGGCCACCCTCTAGTCTCCAGATAGTGTAGCTATTTTAAATGATAGGTTAAAGATTACTGTCGCCTGCATGTTATAAAATTGGCGTGTCCATGTGTGCGTGCCAGATTTTATAATCCATGCATGCATATGCACATGGTGGGGCGGATTTTAAAAGGAGCGCGAATAGCCTACTTTTGTTTGCGCTCCAGGCGCAAACAAAAGTACGCTGGATTTTAGTAGATACGCGCGGAGCCGCGCGTATCTGCTAAAAACCTGGATCGGCGCGTGCAAGGCTATGGATTTTGTATAGCCGGCGCGCGCCAAGCCGCGCAGCCTACCCCCGTTCCCTCCAAGGCCGCTCCGAAATCGGAGCGGCCTTGGAGGGAATCCTCTAACGCCCTCCCCTCACCTTCCCCTCCCTTCCTCTACCTAACCCACCTGCCCGGCCCTGTCTACACCTCCCCCTTACCTTTCTCCGGGGATTTACGCCTCCCGGAGGGAGGAGTAAATCCCCGCGCGCCGGGCAGCGACCTGGGGGCGGGTACGAAGGGCGCGGCCACGCCCCCGTACCGCCCTGGGCCGTAGCCACGCCCCCGTACCCGCCCCCGAAACGCCGCGATGACCGGGCCCGCCCCCCGGCACGCCCCCGACACGCCCCCCTCGGAGAACCCCGGGACTTACGCGAGTCCCGAGGCTCTGCGCGCGCCGGTAGGCCTATGTAAAATAGGCTTCCCGGCGAGCAGGGCTCTTAAAATCCGCCCCGGTGCGCGCAAGGGGTTAAAATTAGAGATGTGAACCGGAATTGGTTCGGATTCCGGTTCGGATTCACATCGTGTTTTTTTTTTCGTCCGGCCCAATCGCGGTTTTGTTTATCGGCTGCACACTGGATGGCCCGTGCCATTTTTAAAGATGGCGCCGGCCATCCAGTGCTCCCTCCATGTGACAGGGGCCGGCCAATGGCACGGATACCCTGTCACATGGTAAGGGCAAAGGCCATCTGCGCCATTTTTATTAGTGGCAGCCGACGGCCCGAGAGCGGGAGATCGCTCCCGGGACCCCCACTGGACCACCAGGTACCTGTAAAATGTTTTTGGGGGGGTCGGGAGGGTGGGGGAAGCTAATGGATTAGTTTTAAAGGGTCGGGGTGGGTTTAGGGGTTATTTTTGTGAGCCGTTTTTCCCACCCTCCCCCAAAAGGATAAGAAACCCCCACAAACAATATCGTGGGGTTTTCCTATTGTTTTGGGGGAGCCCCCAATTTCTGACGATTTTGAAAATATCGTCCGATATTTTCAATTGTCCGAAGCCCGATTCACATCCCTAGTTAAAATTGTGCAAATTCATGTGGCAACACATCGCGGGCTTTCCCAGTTCCTTCCACTCCAATTAAGGCGCTGTCCCGGCCCACTCCCTCGCCGAAAACACGCCCTCTGGCCTTCCCCTTCCAAGAGGTCCAGCAATTGAGCATGTAAATTCAGGTCTTTAGAAAATCTACCTGATAGGGAATAACAATGCCTTACTGGTCAGATCGACCACTCAGCGTTTAGCAGGTTTCACAAAATGGAGGCAGGCTTCTCTAGCGATATATGTATATATTACATAACATTACACAAGAAAAATAATATTCAATTCACAGTTCGATATATCAGAAGCGAATTTACTCATACCCAACATTAAAATGATAATGAGAGCTCTTTGGTACCTGGAATGAAACAAATAAAGGGAATAAAAATCCTTGGTGGTCAGATCAGCCTCTCAGCAGGCTGCATAAAATAGAGGAGGGACATAGATAGGAACCAACATGAATTGTAAATTTCCTTAAGCTCAAGGCATCATAGAGAAATTACCAATTTTGATGAAATTGCTAAACATTAATATAACTTACAAGGACCTTTTTTCTTTTTTTTTTGCTGTTACACAAGTTAGTAAATGTTGGCAGATAAAAAACAAAATGGTCCATCCAGTCTGCCAAGCAAGGTGATTGATAGTTTGTATCTTATTCTTTGCTGTTAAAGTACTTTTAGTATTAGTTTCAGTTTCCTACAGTATTCTTTCTAATCTTTTCGCGCAGTATTTTAGGCTGGATGGGTTACACACTCTTCTACTCCTAGACATTTATATACACCTTGCTGTTCAAGTTCTTTCTTCTTACAGTCTTCAGTGAAGGAGATGTTTTTCATTTTGGTTAATTTTCCTATGTAGAAGGTCACCTTGGCACATTTGTCAAGACCAAATGTAATCCTGATGTCATGAGAAGTTCTTCAGTTCTTAAAATTATTCCACTAAATGACGATGACAGGAGTTATCAAGCTTGACATCATCATCAAATAGTAGGGATGATGTTATCTGTGGATCATTTATATTTATTTATTTATTTATTTATAGATTTTTATATACCGCGGCACGTAATGCACATCACCTCGGTTTACAGCAAACAGTAATTCAGCCATAGGCTTTACAATGAACATAAGTGGAAAAAGCAAGATGCTTATTTAACAGAAAAACTAGAAGTATACGTATCAAATACATATGTGTAACAATGTTAACTAAAGTCTGTCTTGAAGGGAGATATTTCTAGTGAATAAAGTAGGTATGGAAAGGGGGAAACATAGGGGTGGAAAGGGAGCAAGACCCACCCCGCTGGTCTGAATCCCTTACCCCCCTCCCCCCAATGTCAGAGGGGGAAGGGAGTTCGGGGGGGAAGGGAAAGGCAAGGTAGATTGGAGGAATCAGGAGTAGGTTGAGCAGCGAAGTATGTAATTTGCATGAGTTCCATCCTTCAATGGAAGGCTTTTCTAAACAGCCATGTTTTTAGGTTATGCTTAAATTTTCAGTGGCAGGGTTCTTGGCGCAGTTCCGCGGGCATACTGTTCCACATTTTGGTTCCTGCAATGATCAGCGAAAGTTCTTTAGTAGATGTAAGTTTAGTTAGTTTAGGAGAAGGGATCGGCAGTCTGGCCTGATGTTGGGATCTGATTGGACGGTTTGTTTTTTTGAAAGACAGGTGCTCAGAGAACCATTGCATGTTTTGGTTATAGATAGCCTTATGTATCAGCGTAATCAATTTGTATATGATCCTTGATGCTATGGGTAGCCAGTGAAGCACAGGAGTGATGTGATGTGAGTGATTATATTGCTTAGAGTAAAGCTGAAATCCTGATGTCTTCTATTTGGCAGCATCCATGGACATCATGGTGTTAGTAGTTAGTCCTGGCATAATTTGCGCATAATTCCCCCCCCAATGCAGAATTGCCAAACTATGTGCAGAAAATGACATAGAAGTTGAAGACCCCGGTGTACTGCGAACGGAATGCGCCATTCGTGGCAAAGATGAAGCCCCAGCGCACTATGTGTGACAAAGATGAAGGCCCTGGCATGCCATGAACGGAGCATGTGCCTTTTGTGGTGAAGATGAAGGCCCCGGCTTGCTGCAAATGGAGCGTGCACGTTCACAGCGAAGATGAAGGCCCCTGCGGGACGCACTCTGCTCTTGGCATAAATGAAGGGCCTGGTGAGAGTGAATGTGTGTAGAGAGGTGTGTGTGTGAGAGGGGAGGGGGAAGGGGTGTGAGAGAGGGGAGGGGGTATGGGGAGAGCAGGGGTAGTGGGTATGGGGGATAGGAGAGTGAAAGAGCAGAGAGGGGGAGGGGTGTGAGGGAGAGGGGAGGGTGAGAGAGGAGGTGGAGGGGGTGTGAGTGAGAGAGCAGGGGGGGAGAGAGCAGGGGTGTGTGAGAGAGAGACCAGGGAGGGTAAGCAGGGGGGGTGTGAGAGAGAGAGAGCAGGGGGGTACTTGAGTGTGAGTGCCAGAGAGAGGGAGCCTATATGAGGAGATTATGAAGGAGTATGTATGTGTGTGAGAGATTGGGAGCTGGTGTGTATGAAAAAGGGATCATGTGTATGTGAGGGTGCTAGCCTGTGTGAAGGGATTGTGTATGTGTGAGAGAGAACCTGTGTGAAAGAGTGCATGAGAGAGAGACGTAGGTAGCCTATGTGAGAGTGTATGCATGAGAGAGAAAGGGAGCTTGTGTGAGTATAATGCAAGAGAGGGGAAGTGTGTGTGCGAGAGAGTGAGGGAGCCTGTATGAGAGTGTGTGTATCTGCACTAGAGAGAGGGAGCATGTGTGAGAGAGAGAGGGACAGAGGGAGCCTGTGTGAGGGGCAGTACTGAGAATGGGGTCAAACTCTGGGAGTGGCGATAGAGTGGAAGGGATTGAGCCTAGAGGTAGAGGGGAGAGAAACTGGTAGGTGAAGGAGTTGGGCCTGAGAGGGCAAAGTGGCCAGGGGAGTAGGTAGAGCGAGTGGAAGACACTCTTACAGTGAATTTCTAGGGGAATTCTGCTCAAAATATTTAAAATTCTGCATCTTTAAGTAATAACTTTTTCTGTTTTAATTTAAAATGTAATTACTTAAAGACTGTCATGTAAATTGTGTTATTCTGACCAATATAAATTATGCAGAATTTTGCAGAATTTTAAGTTTTTGTGTGCAGAATTTTAAATTTTTTTGCGCAGAATTCCCCCAGGAGTAAGTAGTGCAGGATGTTAGGTATTTGCCCAGTCCTTAAACATAATCTTAATTGTTTTGGTGCAGCAATTGACACCAGCAAAACTAAAAGGAAACAATCTTTGTAGTTGAAAAATAATGTAATACTTTAAAAGATATCCCTATATTTCTGCAGGTGACAGGAAGGACGGCTTCTATTTGCCCTTAAAAACTATGAATTGTGCCTAAGGACTTCATCAAATGAATTGAATTGCTATCAGCACCCTAAAAAACAACAGGAGATGTAGCAGAAATTGAGGTAAGCAAGAATTAGGAGGCAGTCAAAACAGACAAACCAGAAATAGAAAAATTAATTTTTTTTTCTGAGGCCCCTTTAAAGACAAATGAACAAGTGGTTGTTGTATTAGTATAGTGTAGTACAGTGATTATAACAAATATTGTAAGAGGATTATCCAACAAGCATAAGAATTGTAAAGGATAAGGTTGGTAACCACAAAGGAAAGCCTAAATAAAAGGATATGCAAGAATATTAACTGGGCCTTTAGATCTAAGGAAGGAAATTGTATATTAGGATGTGGTGAAAAAACAAATATTCTACATTATTTCTTTATATGAGTATTCATTAGCAAAATCTCTGAAATGCAGTTAATCAGGGGAGGCATTCACCAATACTATTATATAGAAGATCTGCCTCACAGAAGAATTATTACTAAAACATGTTCAAAATTAATATAAACAAAGCACCAACTCCAGAAAGGACGCATTCATGGGCCCTTGAAGGGTGTGGGAGGTCATGATTAAGTAATTACATTTCATTATTTGGGGGATATGAAATTGAATAATTTACACAGGACAGATAAATTACCCATGTCTGAACAAGAGGCTATATTACAATCCTGTAATTACAGGCCAACAATATAGTTTACTATCTGTCACAGGAAAGACTAAGCAGCGACAATTATCAGGTTCTTGGGTTGCCAATGTCACTCGGAGCTTCGTTATTTTCTATTGGCTGCTTCTGCCTCTTGAGTGTCAGTAGAACTAATCCATTTTGGGCATTCATGCCATGGGTTCACCATCACTGCCCTAATATTGATTATAGACAGATTATTAGTTGTCTAGCTGGTAAACAACTCAGTCTCTGGATAAGCAGATCTTGTGAAATCAACCTTAATGGTTTCTTTGAAGAAAGAAGTAAAAATGTAGACACAAGATAATATTTTCCAACCTTTTCATGCCGAAGGCTCGCCTACATTAACAAAAATGTGTGGTATGCTTGCCTCCACAGAGCAGGCAGTGCAGACATGGAGAGGAGAGGATAGGATTCAAATGACGAAAAAAAGACCAGTGAAAGCCTCACTAGTCTCTTCCAAATCTTAAAATATAAGAAGAGAAGGGGGTGAAGACTAGGGATGTGCATATGTTAGAAACATAGACAATATCAACATCATCTATGTTGTTTCATTTCATTTATGAGATGAAACTATAAAAAAAGCATGACATTTTGTTTTCTTTTCTATTTTATGTGCACTACTTGCAAATAGTGTGCACAGGTACCCCTGAAAAATGGCTCAACCCAGGGATCCCCAGAGACCCCTGTCCCACCCTCCTTTTAACACCGGAGACAGCAATTTCCCAAGAAAATGTAATTTTTTTTTCTTTTTAAATAAAACCCTGTCACAGGTCCTGCAACCACTCCTCAAAACCTCCTCTTTGTTAAAAAAAAATACCCTCCTGGGAGCCAGCCCCACCCCCTACAGCCCCCACTTTTCCACCCCCCTGATTCCCCCAGACTCACCAAATTGTGCCTTTTGGTCTAATGGGGACTGGGAGCGACCCCTCGGCTCCTGGACCTGATGGCTGCCATTTTGAAAAATGGCACTGGCCACTCCTATCATGTGACAAGGGCTACTGGTGCTATTAGGTAGCCCCTGTAACATGATAGGGGCAAAGAACAGCCAGCGCCATTTTTCAAAATTGCGACCAGCCAGCGGAGGTGTCTCTCCTGGCCTCCACTAGACCACCAGGCCCAATTTGGTGACTCCTGGGGGGTGGGATTAGGAGAGTAGGAGGATAGATTAGTGTGGGCTTTGAGGGAATGACTCCTGGTGAAGGTATTTTTTAACAAAGGGAAGTTGCTGCGGTGGAGGTGAGGCTTGTGATGGTTTTATTTTTTTAAATATTACTTTTTCTCAGGAAACAGTTGCCTCAGGAGTGATGGGGAGTGGGATAAGAGGTTTATAGAGACCTCTGGGGTCTGAGATTTCTGTTTTATGGCTTTGGAAATTAATGCATGCTATTTGCAAAAAGTGCACACTATTTTCATATAGGACATGCTATTTTCTGAAACCAAAACCTCAATGAAAAAAAGAACTTAAAAAAAAAAGAAAAAGTATTCAAAGGAAATGACATAAGTTTTTGCTGTGCACATCCCTAGCAAAGATACACATGAACATGTCACAATGGACCAGTTCCTTCTATATACTAGTGCAGGAAAAGGGAGATATCGCTGTGCTACAGGAAGCCGGCTCCATTAGTTACCTTGGCTGCTGCATGCAACTGCTAGAGCTTCTCCTCTGCTGTTGCTCTCATCGTGCAGAGTGAGTCTCATGCGGTGCTTATTGCAAGCTCTATCCCATCTCACTCAGCCTGGGGCAAATACAGAGGCTGGAAGGGCTACTATGTGCAATGTGTCTGCTACACTAAGCGGGGCCTGGCTATCCATGCTCTGCATGCTGTCCATTAATCCCCACACTCTATGATTCATGTTGAAGCTAGGAAGAGCAGGACTGCATGATTACACATGTTCTCAGGAAGGAGTTCCTACAAGTTTAAGAGCCAGCATTGTGGTGTCTCATTGTTGCCAAGTGGTGAGAGTAGAGCCCAGGTGCTAGCCTGGATTTACACAGCAGGCAGTGGTGACTTTTCCATGGTACACCTGATCAGATCTGAAAGCATGCCCGAGTGCCATGGCACACTGGTTGGAAAACACCGACATAGGAAATGAATATGAATGTTGCGAAGGCATTTGATACAGCGCCAAATGAAAGACTGGTATGTGCTTGCATGCATTAAACAATGAACTGTGTGAAGAGGAAGAAATAATGTAAGCACTGTCCAACATGCTCATTACGCCATACTTCAGCTGCATTCTTTAAGACAGGCACAGGGAATTAGAAAAATAACAGAAGGCAATCTAATAAATAAAGGAATAGAGAATTTTGAAAGAAGAAGCCATCTCACCTGTGGGTAAAAACCTATTTAAAATCAATTTGGATAAGTTCCAAGAGTAAGGAAGCAAACTGCAATCCTTGGATGCTACAAATAGGTCTAGCTTTTAGGATAGCAAAACTAGATATTTCTGAGATATAGTTGCATAAAATGGCCTCAGTTTATGCTTCACCATCCTAAATGACAGGATTTGACAGTTCACATATTTCATAGTGTAGTATATGTTTCACCCTTCCCTACCCCTACTGCTCCTCCATCTCACCACCTTCACCCTCTAGTAGAATTACTCATTCTTTGCATGGGTGTCTGTGTGCGTGTTTGAGTGTTTTGTGCTGTGTGTTTTTTATGTTTGTGTGAGCGAAGAGGGGAGATCTGTGTCTGTGTGTGTGAAGGAAAATGCCTCTATGTGGGGGTAAGAGAGAATGTATGTTTGTTTGTGTATGTGTGTGTGTGTACATGTGAGTGAGAGAGATAGTGTATGTGTTTGTGTGTATGTAATGACCTTTTTAGATTTATTACAAATATGGTCCTAGCTGTAAGGCCTTTTGAGCTCGGATAAAGTCCGATCAATCGTGTGGTTGGTTAGTTGCAGCAGCCCCATGCTTGGGGAGCCACTGTGACCTGCACCAGGCCCGGCAGGAAGTCTTTTGCTTAGCTCACTCCTTTAAATTTTGCACGCAGCAGCAGCAATCTGAGCCTGTTCTCTCAGGCCCTCCCCCCACCCACCATTACCGCGAAAGTGGGAAATACTCAAGCCGCCTCCACTCACATCTGCCTAGAAGCTCCCATAGTGGGAGGCAGCTAGCACACATCTTGCTGCTGTCTTATGGCCGACTCACTGCCTCGCTTCACTTCAGCCCTGGCTCTCCCAGTAGCTGGAGGGAACCATCAGAACACCCACAGCTCCCATGGCCAGCTCAAGCCTCCCGCTGCTCTCTGCTGGCTCCTCTCATGCTCCGCCTGCAAAAAATAGTAATAAACAAAAAATAAACAAACCCACAGCATTGGGGTTTTCCAGCCTGCTTTGTCCCACACTGAAGGACCTCCCAGATCATCAACAGGCAGCCCTGCCTGTAATCGCCCCTGACCACCAATATAAGTAAAAACTAATTTTCTTATTGCAGGTGAATGAGAGAGCGTGAGACCGAGTCAATGAGAATGTGTGTGAGTATGAGCAGAGGCGTAACTAAAGTCTTTGGCACCTGGGGCGGATACTTCCTTTGGCACTCCCCCAAATGTATAATTTAAAAATTTACACACACAGAAAAATGTTTGGCAGTAAAATTTTTTTAACTGTGAAAATTCTGAACACTTGGATGCGCAGAGTAACATTTTCACCTTTGTCCTTCCACATGACTGTTTTAAAAAAAAAAACCCCTTCTACTACTTGCCTTATTACTAGAAAACTGTGCACAAAGTGAGGTGCAACCAAATGATCCCAAATATAAATATACCAACAACATTCCATTAGAACAGTCAAGAAGATTATAATTACTTAATAACTGCCACCCCCATCATTAGGAAAACTTGACTTTTTTAAAATCTTATATCCCACCCCTTTACCCACCAATGCCACCCCAGGCCTGGTACAAAAAATAGGCAAAGTTACAACCTTGTGTGATCCCTTCCTGCCAGCCCTCCCCACACACACAATTTAAAAAATAATGCCGTTATTGTAACAGATTTTACATGCAAAGGGCATTCAAAGTACAGTCTTCTGAGGTAAAAATATCACTCACATGAATATTATATTTCCATACACTGCTGTGGTACCACAACCAGAAAACCCTGGAAAAAGACATTTGGAACTCATATTATAAAGTGTATTGGGTTTGGGCATGGCCACTAGAAAGCCATAAATAAACTGAATTACAATTACAATGTAGTACATCTCCCAAGCCAAAACCACACTAACTGCTAGCATTCAAATAATAAAAACCCTACCTAAGAAAAGGCAACGCTGAAAATATTATACTGTGCCTAAAACACCAATACACCTATTAAGAGAGCAGAACAAGCCAAGCTGCTATAGATCTGTACCCACATTACCTCACCTCGGTCACACATGCAGAACATAGATAACCCTCATCAAATGAAGAATAAAGAGACCATAGAATATAAACAGAAACATGCAGAAAAAAACCTGAAGTGAAAACTGCAACAAGCCAGAGTCTGTATATCTTGCAAAAATGGAAAAAGCAAACATCTTCATTCCTCATAAAACATCAACCAATAAAATTAAGAAATATAAAAATCATAATAGTGAAACCATATAAATAAAAAGAATACATATTTCAAAACAGTTGACTAACATCCAATAATTAATAACTCAAAAATTAAAAAAATGTACCGAGAGATGAGTTGGGGAGAGGAGACAAGATGGCGGCAAGAGAGGATGTGCGGCGTTTGCTGTTCTGAGTTTCTGCTGAAGCTTAGAGCGGTTGCTCGCAATCCCTTCAAAGCGCAAGGGGAAGGTCAGCATTTTTCCTTCGGAGTCCTTCCCCTCTTCTGCACAGCAATTAGAAATAACCCACATCATGTCCTCACCAGCGTTGTCGGGAACCGAGGAGCCTGATGTGCGGGGCAGCTTGGGAGAGCCATGAGTGCCAGCAGAGGAGGCGTCCCTGAGTCCAGACCACCGGCCACCACCAGCGCATAGACCTTGCTCCAAGAGCCCCTCCGTGGTGCCTGGTGATGATGTCATTTCGGCACCTGCAGTGGAGGGGGTTTCTCTCCATGATTCACCGCCTGGACTGAGCTCCTCTTCCGTGCTCAATATCGCCGGGAATTCTGATGTGCATTCTTCTGAACCTATTTTAACAACTGGAGAGATAGTTTTGGAGTCTAGCTTGGTTCCTAGGATGGGTCTGATACCATCTCTACTGGGGAATATCGACGGCAGTGAGTTCTTTTGGCTTCCAGCTCACCCAACGGTGGAAACTTTGGAAGCAAATGCCAGCAGAAGTTATCAGATATATAGACCCAGGTTAATTCAATGTCTTCCAGAGACTCTGCAGTTGAAAATTATGTAAAGAAAGTCCAGGAAATCAACATAACCACAGTGAAAGATCATGTGGCCCTTTCTATTGAATACCTGGAGACCAATGTTAGACACCTTAACTTGCAGTTTCTTAATTTCCCTAGAATTGTTGGAGAAATTCCTTATATTACATTGAAGAAATTTCTTCAAAAGGTTTTGGGATTTACATCTCAGAATTTACCATCTGTTAATACATGTTTTTTTCTCCCTAAACCTAGATCACTTAGATCAGTAGTTAATATTTCCTTTCAAAATGATTTGTCTAATTTTCTTGAAAATTCTTCTCTGGAGGTTATCGATCGACAAACTTTATTAGTCTCCTTTATTTCCTCTTTAGATTTAAATACCATAATGAGAAATTACTTTAAGAAGTATCCTGTTACTTTTTTTCCTTCAGCTGTAAAACTTTTTCCTGATTTAGCCTCTCCTACTCAAATGTGGTGAAAAGGTTTCTTATCTTTTCACCACGATGTTGTTTCTTTAGGCTTTTCCTTTGTTCTTCGCTTCGCTTGTAAATGCATAATTAAAAAAGGAGACAAATGATTTATTTTTTTCCTTCCACAACAGTTAAAAACTTTTGTTGAGTCCTATAGGCCATTTACTTCCTCTCCTGTGCTTCCATGATTTGTTAGTTAATTAACGCTAGATGTATTATGTTAAGCCTTTATTCCTGGCTTATTCTCTCTTAAAATTTTCTTTCTCCTCTTCTCTCCTTCTTTATTGTACTTCTGCTTGGAATGGTTTTTTTTTTTTACTCTATTTAAATTTATCTTGGAAATTTTTTTTCTTTATAATTTGTGATTTTCCACATATTTCTGTTACAAACTATTGTTAAAAATTATGGGGTAGATTTTCAAACCGCGCGATTTGGCGTACTTTTGCTGGCGCATCAGGCGCAAGCAAAAGTACGCGGGATTTTAGTAGATACGCGCGTAGCCGCTAAAATCCTGGATCGGCGCGCGCAAGGCTATCAATTCCGTATAGCCGGCGTGCGCCGAGCCGCGCAGCCTACCCCCATTCCCTCCGAGGCCGCTCCGAAATCGGAGCGGCCTCTGAGGGAACTTTCTTTTGCCCTCCCCTCACCTTCCCCTCACCTTCCCCTCCCTTCCCCTACCTAACCCACCCGCCCGGCCCTGTCTAAACCCCCCCCTTACCTTTGTCGGGGGATTTACGCCTCCCGGAGGAAGACGTAAATCCCCGCGCGCCAGCAGGCCGCTAGCGCGCCGGGACGCGATCTGGGGGCGGGTCCGGAGGGCGCGGCCATGCCCCTGGACCGCCCTGGGCCGTAGCCACGCCCCCGGGCCCGCCCTCGGAACGCTCCCGACACGCCCCGAAAACGCTGCGTGGTTCGGGCCCGCCCCCTGACACCCCCCCCTCAGAAAACCCCGGGACTTACGCGAGTCCCGGGGCTCTGCGCGCGCCGGTAGGCCTATGTAAAATAGGCTCACCGGCGCGCAGGGCCCTGCTCGCCTAAATCCGCCCGGATTTGGGCGGATTTAGGCGAGCAGGGCTCTTAAAATCCGCCCCAATATAAATAAAGAATAAAAAAATGTACCAAACATCAATAAAATATGTTAAAACAGCAGACATCAAATAAAGTCTAATAGTTAAATCAAATGGGATACAAAAATAACCCCAGCTCTCCATACCTGGGAACTTTTGATTTCCAGTCATGCTGAGATTGTCATAGAATAGTGGAATAGAGGGAGGGTGCACACTTTATCCGCTCTCTCTCATTCACAAACTCACAACATGTATTTTTTCTCTCTCACAGACGTTGACTCTCATGCACACTCCTCCTCTCTCACACATACACAGGCTCGTTTCCCCCTCTCCACCCTCACGCGCCCGTGCGCACACGCACACACACACGCTCTCTTACCCTCCCCCACCCATAAACAGGCTCTTTCACACCCACTGGCGGTCTCCCCCACTCCCCCTCCCCCACAAGTTCTCTCCCCCCACACACACACTCACTCATTGGCTTTCCCTCACATATACACCCGCAGACTCTCACACACTTGGATTCTCTCTCCCTCACACATAGCTTTCTCACACTCACTGATTATCCCTCCCTCACATATACACACACACAAGCTCTCACACTCACTGGCTTTCTCTTCCTCACACACCCCCAACCCATTCAACAAGCTCTCTCAAACTCTAGGGCTTCTCTTGTTGGGCACTCTGGAGGCCTGGTTAGGCCTCTTGCTCCTCCCTTTTCTGCTCATACATTGGCTGACAGGGCTTGGATTCCCTGCCAGCTCTCTAGGTGCAGGATGCATCGTCTTCACCCAGCAGGGCTTGGGCTCCCTGCCAGCCTGCTGCTCCTGCCTGGATTGTGTCCTCTTCGGGCAGCAAAGTTTGGGTTCCCTGCCGGCCTATTGCTCCTAAGAACATAAGAACATAAGAAAATGCCATACTGGGTCAGACCAAGGGTCCATCAAGCCCAGCATCCTGTTTCCAACAGTGGCCAATCCAGGCCATAAGAACCTGGCAAGTACCCAAAAACTTAGTCTATTCCATGTTACCATTGCTAATGGCAGTGGCTATTCCCTAAGGGGCGGATTTTAAGAGCCCTGCTCGCGTAAATCCGCCCGGATTTACGCGAGCAGGGCCTTGCAGAGCCCCGGGACTCGCGTAAGTCCCGGGGTTTTTCGAGGGGGGCATGTCGGGAGCGTGTTGGGGGCGTGTCGGATCGGCGTGGCGTTTTGGGGGCGGGACGCGTCGTTTCAGGGGCGGGCCCGGGGGCGTGGTTTCGGCCCGGGGTGGTCCGGAGGCGAGGCCGCGCCCTCCGGAACCGAACCCAGGTTGCGTCTCGGTGCGCTAGCGGCCCGCTGGCGCGCGGGGATTTACTTCTCTCTCCGGGAGGCGTAAATCCCCCGACAAAGGTAGGGGGGGGTCTAGATAGGGCCGGGGGGGTGGGTTAGATAGAGGAAGGGAGGGGAAGGTGAGGGGAGGGCGAAAGCGAGTTCCCTCCGAGGCCGCTCCGATTTCGGAGTGGCCTTCGCGGGAGTGGCGGCAGGCTGCTCGGCGCGCGCTGGCTACACGAAATCGGCAGCCTTGCGCGCGCCAATCCAGGATTTTAGCGGATACGCGCGGCTACACGCGTATCTACTAAAATCCAGCGTACATTTGTTTGCGCCTGATGCTCCAACAAAAGTACGCGAAGGCGTGCTTTTTGAAAATCTACCCCTAAGTGAACTTAATAGCAGGTAATGGACCTCTCCTCCAAGAACTTATCCAATCCTTTTTTAAACACCGCTATACTAACTGCACTGACCACATCCTCTGGCAACAAATTCCACAGTTTAATTATGCATTGAGTAAAAAAGAACTCTCTCCGATTAGTTTTAAATGTGCCCCATGCTAACTTCAAGGAGTGCCCCCTAGTCTTTCTACTATCTGAAAGAGTAAATAACCGATTCATATCTACCCGTTCTAGACCTCTCATAATTTTAAACACCTCTATCATATCCCCCCTCTGCTGTCTCTTCTCCAAGCTGAAAAGTCCTAACCTCTTTAGTCTTTCCTCATAGGGGAGCTGTTCCATTCCCCTTATCATTTTGGTAGCCCTTCTCTGTACCTTCTCCATCACAATTATATCTTTTTTGAGATGCGGTGACCAGAATTGTACACAGTATTCAAGGTGGGGTCTCACCATGGAGCGATACAGAGGCATTATGACCTTTTCCGTTTTATTCACCATTCCCTTTCTAATAATTCCCAACATTCTGTTTGCTTTTTTGACTGCCACAGCACACTGAACCGACAATTTCAATGTCTGATTCCTAGATCTCTTTCTTGGCTTGTAGCACCTAATGTGGAACCCAACATTGTGTAATTATAGCATGGGTTATTTTTCCCTATATGCATCACCTTGCACTTATCCACATTAAATTTCATCTGCCATTTGGATGCCCAATTTTCCAGTCTCACAAGGTCTTCCTGCAATTTATTACAATCTGCTTGTGATTTAACTACTCTGAACAATTTTGTGTCATCTGCAAATTTGATTACCTCACTCGTCGTATTTCTTTCCAGATCATTTATAAATATATTGAAAAGTAAGGGTCCCAATACAGATCCCTGAGGCACTCCCCTGTCCACTCCCCTCCACTGAGAAAATTGTCCATTTAATCCTACTCTCTGTTTCCTGTCTTTTAGCCAGTTTGCAATCCATGAAAGGACATCGCCACCTATCCTGAGGTACTTTTCTTCACCACCCGCCAAACACCCATCTGTCTCACCTGGAACCAAAGCTCTGCCAGCCAGCACAGCACAGCTGAGAAGCATGCTTTTTTTTTCCTCTCTGTGGCTGCACCACAGTCTTCGGCACCCCCCTCCTTTTTCTCACCCAGGGTGGACCGCCCTCCTCACCCCCCTTAGCACAGCTCTGAGTGTACGTGAGAGAGAGTGTGAGCGAGTCAGTGAGCCAGTGTGTGCGCATGAGATGCACAATCAAGCTAGGTAGAGAGTAAATGGTACAAATCTGCTCTTCTTTCAACTTTCATCACTCCAAATCACATTAAATCTTTACTGATGGTAACTGTGCAGTTTGTACATATGACTGTGCATATAAAACTGCTCCCCAAAACCCACCTCACCCCAAAAACCTCACCCAGAGTTACTAGTGCCCCCTCTTTCACTGGTATAAATAGTTAAATTTTTGATGAGCCTGTAGGATGGGATGGGTTTTGGGGGCATAATGCACAGAAAAAAAAGGTGTAGTTAAATCCTACAATAGTGTGTGATTACTTTATCACACACCAAGTTAACCAACCCGCATTTCCATTTACTCCTCCCACTCAAATACTAATTTTAAATCTGCATACGCATTTCACGATGTTTATCGCGTGCATTATGGCATTATTGTAGGCATTAGGGCCCTAACATGCGAGATAATGCCCTAATGCATTTTGATAAATGACCCTGTTAGCCAGCTAAATTCTAGCCACCTAACTTATTAGGTGGCTAGAATTCAGCCAGATATGTGCCCAAATATTCATTTAGCTAGCTAACTTCTGAGTTAGCCGGCTAAAAACATTTGAACATGTACCTCTTAATAAATTGTATCCAAGTCACAGTACCAGAGGCCAACACAAACAGGGATAGTCCTAAAAGTTTTTAAACTCCTTTACTGCAACTTGTTGCCACCAGTGCTCGCTTGCCAGTATTATCCCATTTTAACTATGCTCCCAAAATTTCACATCTTGATGTGGAACAACATTAGTGACACTATCAATTTCACCTAAAAAAAAAAAAAGCAAATGACTACGCTGAAAATAAAACATCCTTTTTAAATTTCCAAAATGAGGGAATAATTGAAATAACAGTGTTACATTTGTATACCGATCCCATTGATAATCTGATATATCATAGTTATGACACATCCAGGCATCATATTTCACATAAATAATGTCTGATATGATGAACTATCCATTGCTTCTTTAATAATGGATTGCCCAAATGTTTGATTATCAGTTAGATATCAGTAACCTAAACAGAACGGCAGCTACTACCCTTAACAGAATGAATGGGGGTAACCTGCACGGTGTAGCAGTTACTACTTTTAACACAATACATGGGGGTAACCTGCACAGTGCAGTAGCTACTACGTTTAACAGAATGCATGGGTTAACCTGCAAGGCGCTGCAGTTGCTACTTTTAACAGAATGCATGAGGGTAATCTAAATCTGCAATGGTGCTGCAGTTACTACCATAAGCAGCTTGCTGGATAGATTGTATGGACCATTTGTTATTTTATCTGCCATCATTATTATGTTACTAGGTTAGATTTTGTGCACATTATACCCAGTCTTTTAACATGTATTACTGCCTATTTTATTCTGAACTTTTATAAACGCAAAAGATAAAAATTATTTGTACAGTGCCACTGGACAGGATTAAACAAGACAGTATGTAAATTCCAGATGTATCTCCCCTACTACTTCCCAACTCTTTGTTATAGGGACCACACAGACAAAATGTTTAGAGCAAAGTTTGGTCCTAGATGAGTTCTGTCCTGTTAAACAAAGATCTTATTTTAACGAATTCTAAGTTAAATGCCTACAGATTCCAAGGACACCTTGATGTCTGCTTTGTTCATTTTAAAATCCTGTTTGAGGCTTGGAATGGATCTCAAATTTAATGAAAATATTTTTTTATAGAAGGAATGGGAGACTCTCCAGCTACTAAAGAAAGCCAAGTCATGTAATTTTCTGTTAGGCCATGCTTTAAAGACCCTTAGTGTCTCACTGGAAAAGTAAAGTTTACAAAAAGTGTGAGAAAAAGCATGAATTAGAAAAATGGAGAGGGGGTGGCACTCTCTGAATTTATATATCCCTGAAATTTAAAACATCTTGGTTTTATCTAATTCTAAATAGCCCATTCAAATATATGCTAATGTCTCTCCTTCTTCCCCCCCCCCTTTCTAATCATAACCCGCAGCCACTAATTGATTGAGTTGGGCATTGTCTCAAACGCATCCAGTTGGTAGGTGCATGGGGAGGAAGGGTGAATATGAAAAGTTTAAGAAGAAGAAGAGGCAAATGCCATTGTTCAGTCTCTTTTTAAATTAGGAGAAGTAACTTTTTTTTTCATTTTTGGGACTGTGTGAGTTTGAATGGATTCAGTAAGTAAGTAGTTCCTTTTTCAAGCTTTACAGGAGTAGAAGGGTTGCCAAGTTAAGCCACTTGGATACATAGAAATAAATGTCAGCAAACAAGCTGTAGGTGATACCTTTACATCGAATTAGTAACTTAGTGAGAGCTAGTCAGAGCCATCTTTAGACTGGAACAAGTCCTGGTGCATTAATGAAATGCTGGGCCTTTCATATATATGTGCATGTGTACATTATATTATATATGTACAGAATATTTTACAAATACAGCAGCACCTCCTCTCTTAATAATCACTCAATATACAAGCAAAACAGAGAGGGAAATAGAATATAATCTTATTGCCAATAATTAATTCCAACCAAGAGACAATATCATATGCTTATGCTCAAGAGTTTATAATCTGCTGTCTCTCGCCCACAATTGGCCGCAGGCAGTATTCAGCCTTCTGAGCGAATTTCATATACGGTAATCATTTATTGTCTCTTGTTCTGAACATTCCACAAAACCGTTTCTCTTTTATTGAACTACTTAATTAATTTGATTGTTGTATCTATTGCTGCATAGTGTATATCAGCCTAATAAATTTGATTAAAAAGAATACTTAGCCGCACTGTAAATCATTCAAAACCCGACATGGGCCATGTTTCGACTAAAAAGTCTTCTTCAGGGGAAATCTTTTTTTCAACGGCACAATATTCTCAGATCCTAGAATACAAGAATAAAAATAAAAACAAGCACAATCACTCTGCACACACATTTTACAGGAATACACCCTCACCTCCGATTTTCCATGGTGGACCATCTTTACTTTCACGTTCCATCGTTGTATACCCTACTCGTCAACAAAATCATACATTCCAAAACTTCATAAATCAGAAAAATACAAAATCGCGAACTCACCCGGACAACTTAATACGTCTCTAAACGGATCACAACATGGCGTCTCAGCGTCTAAGTTACCTTCCTAGATTCAAAGCTCTGGTTTAAATCTCCCTCATGGTACACATGACCGGAAGTGAGCAAACTTGTCACCTTGCCAAAAAACGACATCATCCTTCATGCATTGCAGCTTTCTTTAAAGTCCCCATCCAAATAAATCGATTCAATTACTGCATTTCTACCATAATGTTGTTCCTGCCTTACTATACAATATCTTAACCCATCAATATAAACATCATTAAATGTTTTACCACCTTCTGTGTTGTTAATAATATAGACTCAACATGCCCGCTATTACTCAAAACACTGACCAATCAATCTCTTTGTTCAACCCTTTAGGGAACACTGTGTCAAAAAAATATATATCCACTTTTGTTCCCTCTGTATGAGAAAGTTATCAAAGTTCAAAGTCCCCCCCCCCCCCCCCTCCCGATTGCAAGGGCTAGGCTTTTCAATTACCACGAACGTCAAATTGGCAAATGTATGATTTTTATCTAGGCAATGCTGCCTAGATAAATATTTTACAGCAATTTGTATAGTAGTCACTGCTATACAGGAACAATTTTATGTACCAGTTAACCAATATGTTAAATGCAAGAGAATGGTTAAATCCTCCTCCTCCTCTTTGTCTATTTTGTTGCCTTTTTATTTATCCTTTTTTTTTTTTTTTCAAACTCCTGGGTTGGTCCTTCTTTTGAGATTTTGCTCTTATCTTGCCTACTTTCTTTTCTCTCCTTTCCCAAACCTCCTTGTTTTTCTCTCCCTTTCATAATTAATTTCTTTCTCTCATTCACATTCCAGCCTTCTCCATCCTTGCCTCTGTAAGAGTCCATTTGCCATACTTAGGACAAAGTCATTCCCTAAAAAATAGAGTGGTGCATTCTACTACTCCCAGCAGAGGTCTAGAAAGTCTCTTCTAGCATAGAAAAGAGAGAGGATGTAGAAGGGTGCCTTCTGTAGAATAGAGGTGAGCGAGAAGCTTGAGAGGGGATTTCCCAGGATAAAGGAATGTAAGAAGCAGCAGAGTCCCCCTGGTTGCAGTGTGATAAACGAAGCTCCCTGTGAGATCTACAAGACATGGGATCTATGAGTGTATCATACTATGAGACTGATCACTGTCTCAAGGGATAAGTAATTTATTTATTTATTTATCATGTTTTATATACGTTGTTTAGAAAACATTCTGTCACAATGGTTTACAATATACTAAAAATGTAATAAAATTGATAGTAATAAAAAGAATAAAATGATCACATATAATTAGTAACAATAATTCATAAGTCATTAAAATAATAGAAGCTTCTAGTATAAAAGAGGAAAAACCATAAAATAATAAAAAATACAATAATAAGGAACTTAATACAATGAAAGGAATAGAAACAACTTAAAAATTAGTTGGCTGCCTGATCAAGTATTCTGGCCTTATTATGGGGCAAAATTGATGTAATGAGTTATTAGAAAATCTGTGTGACCTGATAAATGACAAGTAGTTGATTCTTCTTCAAATTACATGCATGTATTCCTAATGGTGGGGATGCAGTTGTTAAATAATTGTAGTTTTCCTGACTGCTCTAATGTAATGATATTAATATTTTTATATTTGGGATCATTTGGTTGTACCTCACTTTGTGCACAGTTTTCTAATAATAAGGCAAATAATAAAAGTTTAAAATAATTAGCCATGTGGAAGGACAAAGCTGAAAATTTTACTTTATGCATCCAAATGTTCGGAATTTTCACAGTTGAAAGTTGGGCAACCCTAGCATTGGAGCACTACCGTGGCTTGATGCATCTCCCAGTTAGTCTGTGGATCCTTTAGTTTACCTTCCTAGATGTATCATGCCTCTTTGTTGCTCCAGTATGGTTTATTTTTCTAGGGATTGAGACCTGGATGAAGTACAGAAGACAGGATGCCTCTCCCTATTTTGGCCATGTCTGTTGGAAACCCTGTGTTAGGAGGAGAAGGAAGTACTTTCTACCCTTCATTCTTCTATTTTAGTTTTCCTGTTTTCTTACAAGTTTCTTTTGTTAACTGCCTGATTACCCTTGGGCCCAGGGACTCAGTTTCTGTACAATACAAAGGAATTGGTGTCTCTCACAGGGAGAGAACCTATAGACCATCTATGTCCTTTTGGAGGAATGATGTTTCATTCATTCCCAGGAAGGAGAGGAAGAGTTGTTCAAATATCCACGGCACCTATCCAATACATCCACTATCATCTCATTGAGAACATAAGACTTGCATACTGGCCAGACCAAGGTTCATCAAGCCCAGTATCTTGTTTCCAACAGTAGCCAATCCAGGTCATAAGTGCCTGGCAGGATCCCAAGGGGTAGATAGATTCCAAGCTGCTTATCCTAAGAATAAGCAGTGGATTTCTGCAACTCAACCTTAATAGTGGTTAATGGACTTTTCCTGCAGGAACTTGTCCAAATCTTTTCTAAACGCAGTTACACTAATAGCTTTCACCACATCCTCTGGCAACGAATTCAAGAGCTTAATTATGCATTAAGTATAAAAGTATTTTCTCTTATTAGTTTTAAATATATTACCTAGTAACTTCATAGTGTGTCCCCAGTCTTTGTACTTTTTGAAAGAGTAAACAACTGATTAACATTTACTTGTTACATTTCACTCATTATTTTACAGACCTCTATCATATCCCCCCTCAGCTGTCTCTTCTCTAAACTGAAGAGTCCTAACTTCAGCTGTTCTTCATAGGGAAATTGTTCCATCCCCTTTATCATTTTGGTCACCCTTCTCTGTATCTTTTCTAATTCTGCTATATTTTTTTGAGATGTGGTGACCAGAACTGCACACAGTACTCAAGTTGAGGTCGCACCAGGGAGCGATACAGAGGCATTATGATATTCTCTGTTTTATTCTTCATTCCATTCCTAATAATCCCTAGCATTCTATTTGTTTTCTTGGCTGCTGCTCCTCACTGAGCAGAAAATTTCAACGTATTTTCAACGATGACATGTAGATCCTTTTCCTGACTCCTAATGTGGAACCTTGCATGGTGTAGCCAAAATGTGGGTTACTCTTTCCTAAGTGCATTACTTTCTACTTGTCCACATTAAATTTCATTTGCCATTTGCATGCCCCGTCTCCCAGTCTCCCAGTTTTGCAAGGTCCTCTTGCAATTTCTCAAAAACCTCTTGAAATGTAACAACTTTGAATAATTTTGTGCCATCTGTAAATATGATCACCTCACTCATAGTTCCCATTTTCAGGTTGTTTACAAATATATAAAAAAGCTGTGGTCCCAGAACAGATCAAGAAGAGGATCTGGAGGTACCCTTCAGGTACAACACAAAGAAGAGAGGAGAATATAGAGTAACTGGACAAAAGGTATGAAAAATGGGACTTCATACTAACACATCTAAATTGGGTAAAAATCCTATCCATCAGCTATTGGGAGGATGTTTAACTAATCCAGTGATTAAACAGAAAACGGAACAAAAATAATCATTTGGCTTTAACCAGAGAATAAATTGACTGGAGAAGTAAGACCACAAATTTATTGGAGATCTGAAGCTGTAAAAATGAATTTGTAAATATCAAAAACTGTGAGGAAACTATTCATTAGATTTTCCATCTTTAAATCAATAAAAGTTTGCATTAGAAACCACATCAGCTTCCAGTGTGCTTATCAGTGCAGTTTACAATAGATTATTTATTTATTCCATTTATATTCTGCCTTTCAGTGGATCACATTAGTAATGATTGGTTTAGACTTGAACAACTCACTTGGCCTAGAAGTGAATCTAGCTGTTATACAGGAGGTGGATCCTTTGGCTGAGGTGGGATTGACGCTACCAGTAGGGGAGGCTCTACGTGTCCCCACCATCAGTAGGCGGAGCTGGCTGACTGATGGAGGTTGGCTGGAGCTTCACCAATACCAGCCCTTGGTCCCCGCAGGTTGAGCCCTTGGGTGCCGGGGCCGGCTGGAGTTATATGGGCCTCTTTCTGAAGTCTTCTGGTAGATGAGGAGGGGGTCAACCAGGAGCCAGCAACGGTAGTAATGGAGAGTCTGTACTGGGCAAGGTCGAGTCCCAGAGACCCAGGCACCAATAGGAACGAAAGTCAGACAGGGGGCGCCCGGGTAAGAGCAGCCCGGAGCCTGAAAAACCAAGTCCAGAGTGAAAACTGTACAAGCGTCGTACAACAGACTCAAGTCAAGGCAGGCGGCAGGCAAGGTAGAATGGTAAGACACGGAAGTGGTCAGGTCCAGGAGATGATCTGTAGAGTGGTCAGGCAAAGCAGAGGCCAGGTCCAGGAGAAGATCCATAGCGTGGTCAGGTGAAGCAGAGGTCAGGTCCAAGAAATTCAGACAGAAGGCGCAAGTAGGGTAACACAGGACACCGGGGCAGGCAACTATCACACACCTAGTGTTAGTACCTGACTGTTGCCAAGGTAAAGAAATGTTGACTGGGCCTGGCCTTATATACCGGGACCCAGTGACCTCATTGGGGAAGAACTGGCTGCCTAGTGCGCCGCGGCTGTTGTGATCCCAGTCGCGGAAGCCGCGGCTAGGCCCTTACCTCCTTGGTCCCGGCCTGTCTCCGAGGGTCTGCGGTCTGTTTTGCGGCATCCCCGCGGGGGGGACGCCGCCAAGAAGCCCTGCCTGGACGCCTTCTCCCTAGGCGCTCGCGCACGCAATCCGCGCTTATGAAGGCCGTTTCCCGCCACTGGAAGCTCCGCCCTATCCACGATGTCAGACACCGCGGCCTATGTAAGGCCACCGCGGAGCGCAGGACTTGGCCTTGCAACGGGGTTCCTTGCGGTCCTCTGTTGCGCCGTGCCCCGGAGTGTGCTATTGGGTTAGCGACTCCGTTCCTGCCTGAGACTTGTTTCGCTCTGTGCCCAAGTGGGCTCAGTACTTCTAATCCACTCCTCCTGCTGCTGCATCTTCTTGCTCTAGTATGGTTCAAAGAGATGATCTGAACCATGGAGGAGAGAAGAGAAGCTGGTTAGATCGTCCACGTTCCAGTCCTCCTCTCCTGTCAGCCTGGACTGTGATGTGGCAGGAGGCAGGGAAGATGAGACAATTTGAGCAGAACAGTGCTCAGTTCTTGAGCTTGGGGGTGGGAGTGGGGATGGGCTGGGGGGGTGGGCGGGAGGTCAGTTCTTTCTTCCTCGGCCTGCTACCTCAGGAGAAAGACATGCAATGACTCCAGGCTGGCCAGGCTGTATCGGAAGGGGGGCAGGTGGTGACTCCAGGCAAGCCCTGCTACAGGCTGCATGGGGAAGGAGGTGGGCAGTGATGTCACTCTGGCCCCACTATAGGCCACATAGGGAGGGGCAGGTAGTGACTCCTTTGACATCAGACTGACAGCGTACTAACAGGGCTGCTGGCTCTCCTCTGACCCTGTTGTCAGCCACATTGGTTGTAGAGTGTGAGCTCTCTTTTTCTGCTCTGGGCCACTTCAGAGGAGAAGCAGGGGATCGTTTCTTTTTTTTCAGCTGCCAAGGACACAACATATTTTGCTGTCTGCTCACCCCCCCACCCCACCTTGAGATTTGCTGCCCTATTGACAAATGCAGGTCTGCCTGCAACTCCTATATCCCAGACTCTAAAAACCCCAGTGGGGGCAGGGGGAATGAAGATAAGAGGATTTACAGTCAAACAACTACCAACTAGGATTGAATTGCATAGTCTGGGTAAACAAATAAGCGTGGGAGTAGCTTGCTTGTTGCGGCAGCTAATACCCCGAACCAATTAAGCCTGATACTTCACTTTGAATACATATACAGCGCAGCTCACTGCTTCGATGGCAGGGGGAATGAAGATAAGAGGATTTACATTCAGACAACTACCAACTAGGATTGAATTGCATAGTCTGGGAAAACAAATAAGCGTGGGAGTTGCTTGCTTGTTGCGGCGGTTACTACCCCGAACCAATAGTTCACTTTGAATATATATACAGCACAGCTCACTGCTTTTCAATGGCAGGGGAGAATGAAGAAAAGAAGATTTATATTAAGACAACCAACAAGGACTAAATTGCACAGGCTGGGTAAACAAATAAGTGTGGGAGTATCTTGCTTATTGCGGCGGTTACTACCCCTAACCAATTAGGCTTGATACTTCACTTTTATGCAGCTCCAGCACTGCTCTCTACATCAATGGCAGGGGTGGAAGGAAAATTAGAACCAAAAAGTTACCAATAAGGGCCCTGACCTCAGCGGTCAGAGTAACAGATAAGTATGAGAAAAATAAGTGTGAAAGCTTGCTGGACAGACTGGATGGCCCATATGGTCTTCTTTTGCCGTCACTTCTATGTTTCTATGTTTCTATATAAGATATTCATTTACCCACTCCGGGGGCTTCTAGCTCTGCAGCAATGGAAGCATTGGGAGTGGGAAAGTGAATACCTCTCTCCTGGATGGGGTTTTTAGGGTCTGGAGAGGGGTCAGCCCAGGACATAAGAGTTGCCAGATAGATGAAGGGGTTCGGGGACAAGCAATAGCCTGATTTAGATTTTTAAAAAGAACCAGGGAAGGAGGAGGGAGGGTCTTGACCCGCAAACCTTGCAACATTTCTTTTTATATTTAGTAGGGGTTTCGGGGTGGGGGATGGTACACGGCTCTGCAGGGCCATTTATGAAATTTGGGGGCGGAGGAGGGAATCGGGCAGAAAGACTGCTCTGCATCTTTTTTTGTTTTCTTAAACAGTTCTACTTAACTGGATATCTTTGAAGAAATCTGGTTAAGTAGCAAGTTATCTGACCACACAAGGCTAGATAACTTTAGCCCAGCTCTGAAGCAGGTCTAAAATTATCCGTCTAATTTAAGTTGAATAGAACTGAGAACTGACTAAGTTAGCCAGATAACTTAGGCCCAGCTAGAATGCCCAGGAAACACCTATTTCTTTATCTAGCTAGATTTTAGCTGGATAATGGCTTATCTAGCTAAAATCTAGCCAGATAAGTGGCTCAATATTTGAAAACTTGCCATTTAGCTGGATAACTCGGGAGTTATTTGACTAAATGCCTTTGAATATTGGCCTCTTAGGGGTAGATATTCAAAGCGGGCCGTGTAAGTAAATTAGTCAGTTAGAACTAATAAATTTACTATGCATATTCAACAGCACAGTGAAGCCGCTGATTATACGTGTATATAGACACACTTAGCCGAATAAGTCTACCTGGCTAAGTTTAGATCTGCTATATGGCGCGTCTAAACTTACACGTATACTTATGCGGCTAATTCCGAGTATCAGTAGTTAGCTATATAGTTATATGGCTAACTTGCTCCACCATGATCCACTCAGTTCATGCCTACTTTTTGTGCATGTAACTTTTAGGCCACTAAACGTAAGCACATGTTCAGTGACTGCTACTTAAGCGCACAAGTCCCACTTTTCTGGTTAAATATTGCTGAACGCACTTTGAATATCAGGCCCTTAGTGTTTAAAGAGCCCTACTCAATCAATTCAACAAGTGTCAAAGCTGACGGAATGAATGGCAAAGTGGCTAATATGAAATGTTAGAAGTCCTAGCAGAAACTCAAATAACCATGAAGCAGATTTGTTTGGTAGGCTGCAAGTATGTTAAAAACTAGGGGGTCAATATACAGCAGCATAGTGTTGCGCCAGTCGGTAGCAGGCGGCTGCGACCTCTGCTGCTCACCTCCTTTCTAGATGCAGCTCAGAGTCTGGGGAGAATGGCGGCCTCCACTTCCACACGCCGACCCTCATGGCGTGCCCAGGATGGCGCGGGCGCTCCCAGCAGCCATCTTACATCTGGGGTTACCTAAGGCACGTGTGCACGTGCCTTCCCCCTTCTTGAACGCGTCATGGTGGGAACCTCGGGGGCGTTCCCACCGCATGACATCATCAACTTACCATACTTAAGCTCAGCTGACTTCTCGCAGTACGAGTTAGCAAAGAATCTCGTCCTGCTAGTTCCGCCTGTCTGGGACTTCGCCTCACTGACTTCTGGATGACCTAGGTACCTGCTCCTCGGGGGCCTTGCCGCACTCAAGGCTATCCGCTCTTCGGAGAGCTATTCTTTGTCTCTGTGTTTCAGAGAGTTCCTGCGTCGTCCTCAGACGACTCCAGCTGTTCCTGTTCCAGTCATCCTTGGTGCCTGATCTCCATCTGCTTCTACAGTACCAGTGTGAGTACACTACCTTCATGGCACGGATTCACGGGTTACCCCACTTGCAGGCCACTACTGGATCCCTCTTGTCTTGTGCAACTTTACCAGCAGTTTCCAGCCTACCCCGCGCTGCAGACCACTACTGGGATTGCCAGCAAAAGCTAAGCCTAGAGAAGGTATTCACCGGACCACTCCGTGCAGCAGATTACTATTGGACTGACCAGCTACAGTACTGACTCTTTTTCTTCGCTCTTCGGATCTACATTGCTGTATAATAAAGTTATTTCCTCTGTTGTCCATCACTGCTGAGACCACACCTGTTGTGGTGAGTAGAGATGTGCATTTGTTTATCACGAATTAGGCAATTTCAACGAAATTGACGGGATGGTGGGGGGGTTGTAAGAAAGTAAAATTGAAGGAGGTCAGGAGTCCCCCCCAAGACTTGCCAAAAGTCCCTGGTGGTCCAGCTGGGGTCCTGGAGCGATCTCCTGCACTCGGGCCGTCGGCTGACAGTATTCAAAATGGCGCCAATAGCCTTTGCCCTTACTATGTCATAGGGGCTACCGGTGCCATTGGTCGGCCCCTGTCACATGGTAGGAGCACAAGATGGCGCTGGCCATCCATTGCTCCTACCATGTGACAGGGGCCGACCAATGGCACCGGTAGCCCCTGTGACATCGTAAGGGCAAAGGGCCATTGGCGCCATTTTGATTCGTAGCAGGCCCGACAGCCCGATGGCCCGGAAGGAGAGATCTCTTGCAGGACCCCACTGGACCACCAGGGCTTTTAATAAGTCTTGGGGAGGGATCGGGATGGTGGGGGGTTTGTAAGAAAGTAAAATTGAAGGGTTGGGATGGTTTTTTTACGATTCTTTTTTTTTTTCCCCATTCTTTTTTTTTCGATTCGTTTTCTGACTCATTTTCCCGATCCGCACCGACAAAAAATGACCCACCGAAAAATGAAATTTTTGACAAAGCGCCCCAACCGAAATACGTCCTGATACGAAAAAACGAAGCTCATCTCTAGTGGTGAGTGCCCACAGGGCTCCTCCCTGTGGGTGGAGTCTTCACTCCCCATGACCCAAGGGCCAACTACTAGTTCAAGACACACAGAACATAACACATGGATATATGATAATTTATCCATCTAAACTTAGCTGAATAAATTGTCAAGATATTGAGTGAAGAGCTGCCAATTAGGTGCTCTGATGAATATAACTTGATGAAGTCCTATTTACCTGAATATTCTTATCCAGCTAACTTCAGGATTTTCAGCTAATTTTTGGTACTACTTAGCCAAATAAGTTATCTGACTAATTATGACTCTGGGAGTTAGCCGAATAAGTTATCCAGCTATTTTAACCATCATAGAACACCCCCTAGAACTCCTCCAACTTATCCAGCTAAATTTGTCCAGCTAAACAGGTAGCTGAATAAATCTGAGCCATTCAGAGTGGCAGGTAAGTTAAATCCCATGGTTTGTCTGATTAAGTCCCAAACAGAGACAAAGCAGCTGACCTCTAGTCCTAGAGGAAATGCAGGCAGTCATGTAGCCAGGTCGGTCTGATAGGTTACTCTAGAGACCTAGGAGGCTGGATGTTTGAACAATACTATTGGTAGCTATTTAGATTATTATGAAGCTTTTTTGTTAGACATGTGAAAGGAAGGGTCTGGATGTGAACTAAGTAGGGTATCTTGTATGCTCATTTACCCAAGGTGGAGAGTGCAAAGAAGGAAGGCAAGAAGAACCATCCTGGATAGGGGGAGATACCTTAGAAGAAGCAGGCCTGGCATAGTGTGAGTAGGGGCAGAGACCAGGCAAGGCGGTATGGTGTAGCTCCTTTGCCGTGGCTGGGAGGTGGTCCATACGGAGGTCAAGGAGGCGGCATCCCTCCGCTGCGGAGGAGCTGAGGGGCAGCCTGGAGCCAAGCCGGGGAGCTGGGAAGTGGCAGGGCTGCAACGGGATCCAGCGGACGCCGCTGGAGTGAGAAGGGCCTCAGCCCGGACCTGGCGCCGAGAGGTGAGAACAGGCCTCTTATGACCAGAAATTGTAACAGTATCCCCCCTTATGACCGATCCCGGGGGATCTGGGCTTCCCAGGGTGAAGTGCGTGGAATTGTCTCAAAAGTTCTTTGTCTAGAATGTTGGAAACTGGCTCCCACGAATTCTCTTACTATAACCCTCCCAGGAGAGAAGGTATTCCCACCTTCGTCCTCTCTTCCAGATGACGAGGACTTCTCGCACCTGGTAGATAGGATCCGGTTCTGAGGAGAGTGGAGGAGATTCGAGAGGTTTGTGAGATGGCCACGAAAGGATCAGCAGTTTGAGTAGAGAAACGTGGCATGTATTGTGGATGCGCAAGGAGTATGGAAGACGGAGCTAGTAGGTGACTGGTCCCATGCGTCTGGTGACCGAGAATAGTCCAATGTACTTGGGAGCCAGGCGTCGCAAAGGCAATTTCAGGCATATGTGGCATGTGCTCAGCCACACTTTATCTCCCGGGTGGAAGACGGGTGCTTGTCTGCGGTGAGCATTTGTAGTCCTTTTGGTGCAGATGGCGGCCTCCTGGAACATTTTGGTTGTACAAACCCAGACTGCTTGTAGAGCTTGGATGGTGGCCTGGGCCGCAGGAGAGGAGATGGATAGTCGTACGGGCAGTGGAGGTTGTGGCTAGCAGCCGTAAACAATGAAGAACGGAGAGGCTCCGGTAGATTCGCAGACGTGGGAATTATATGAAAATTCCATCCAGGGTAGCAGTTGCGCCCAATTGTCCTGTCGCTCATTGGAGTAGACCCTCAGGAAAGTCTTCAGGGAGTGATTGGTGTGCTCCGCCTGCTCATTTGCTTGAGGATGGTCAGTGGTGGTGAGACATAACTTGATCCCAAACTTTTGGCAGAGGGTTCACCAGTACCGGGCTGCGAACTGGGGCCCGTGGTCGGAGGTGATGTATTTGGTCAAACCATGTGGCCGGAAAACGTGGAAGAAGAAGAGGCGAGCCAGTTCGGGAGCAGATGGCAGGGTAGGCAGAGGAACGAAGTTAGCCATTTTGAGAAATGGTCCATGATTAGCCAGATCGTGGTGTGGCCGTTAGACTTCAGGAGATCCACCACGAAGTCCATGGAAACATGAACCCATGGAGCTTTTGGAGCCGGTAAGGGTTGAAGGAGCCCCCATGGATGTTCTGTTCGGAGTTACCAGTCTGCTTGAGAGTTAGCAATCTGTTGTTATTTAGGAGAGTTGTGGGTGGATCCTTGGGCCGGTGGCAGATGACCACGCCCCCGGGGGAAGATCCCGAGAGGGACCACCGGTCAGGCTCAGAGTATGAAGACAGACACACACTAGTTCTTTTATTAGACAGTATACTGAACCACCAGAGGTGGCAGTAGTGAGCTGGAATGCCCGGCTGGGCTGTAGTCCCTCAGATACTGGAACAGCGATCCCTGGAGGCTGAGCTATAGAGAAACTGAATTATAGTGAGTAGGCAGGGTATGCAGAGTTCATGAACTGAACTAGATGATAATACTCACACAATGTCTCATAGAAGCCCAGGAGCTGGAATGTATAAGCCCTCGAGGAACGAGTACTTGGTTCCAGGGAAAGCTCTGAGAGTGCTATGGTAACTCACTGATGTAGTTGGCAGTGATGACTTCCAGGCAGAAGAGAGTACCAAGTAAATCGGGGAATGAGGGCCCTCGAGGAGTGAGTACTGGTTCTAGACTGTCACCTGAAAAGCAAAGGAGAGAGCGAGGCCCCCGAGGAGCGGGTACCCCTAGTAAGTCCGAGCAGGCAGAGTAGCTTGGAAAGTCGAAGCGAGTCCATAATCAATCCTTGCTAACTCAATCTGTTAGCAAATTCTAAGACCTTATATATCCGTCGCTGGTGACATCATCTTCGGGGGACGCCCCCGAGGTTCGCGCCATCGCCAGTACTTCAGTCGGGGCCGTGCCGCGTGCGCACCCCTAGGCCTCCAGGAAACATGGCGGGTTGCAGTGTCTAGCCGGTCCAGGGATGCCGGAGGACCTCGGCAGAAGGACACCGCAGCAGCCAATCTTCCCGCAGACGAAGAGGGAGGCGCCAAAGAGGTAAGGAGGGCGGAGAGAGGGCGTCGGGAACTGACGGACGCAACAATGGATGGCCCACGAGCACCTTCTGTTGGGCGCACGTGGCGCAGGAGTCCACGTAGGCACAGGCATCCTGGATCATGTTGGGCCACCAATAATACCACTGAAGCAGAGTTAAGATGCGGGCCCGCCCGGGGTTCGATGGCACAGTTAAATTTCCGCAGGGATGGTAAAATGTCGGCCTTCTGTTTGGAGAAGACATCGGTGTGGTCTGAGTAAGGTGCAGGTATCCCAGGGGTTGCAGTGGCAAGGGAGAGATACCGAGAACCTTCTGCTGGTGCGACAGGCTGCAGACAGGAATCCCGGCAGTGAGGACCCCACTCTGAAAGCAGCAAGTTGGCCCAGTCGAACTGTGGACCACCGGGTGGATGGACTTTTCCAGAACATAAAGCTCAATCTCTTCGTGGTGGAGGATGCCGATCTGCAGTTGAACGGGTACAGTGACCCGGGTTATCCTCCCTGGCAGAGGATCCCCGTGTATGGAGGAGATGGACAGGGGTAGCTCAAGCATCTTGATGAGGATTTACAGGTGATGCGCCAGGTTTTCCCACAGGAAGTTCCTGCCAGTTCCAGAGTCGACCAGGGTTAGCATGGGAGAGAAGCTGGAACTGCAAGAGAGCTTGGCCGAAAGTGACAGTTGAAGGGCCGGATTAACTGCGCCTAGGGTCAGGGCCCTGCTGGCCCTAGGCCGGGGAATTTCCTGGATGGACTGGGCATTTGGTCAGACGATGCCCCTCGGCCCTGTAATATAGACAGAGCCCTGCGAAGGCGCTCTTTGGGGGATAATTTGCCTCGGCCCAGCTGCATGGGCTCTTTGGAAGTCTGAAGTTTAGAAGCTCCCAACAGGGACCCTTCTCTGGTGGAGCCCAGTGGGGATGCTTCAGAAGGAGGCCGACGGGTGGGCCACAGCTCACAGTTGCATTCTTGGGCACGATGATCAATACAACCAGCTAGATCGATCAGCCCCTCCAGGGAGCTGGGCAACTCGTGGGCAACGAGTTTGTCTTTTAGTGGGGTGAAGGCAGTCCTCTTGCTCGGAGGCCAATGTACAGAACTCTATCACATAGTCGTGGAGAGGTCGTCGACCCTGGCGGAGATGCAGAAGATAGTAGCTGGCATTCACAGTCCTCCCCGGATCATCGAAGGTTTTCCTGAATTCGGCGATGAAGCGAGGCAGATCCTGGAGGAGGGCATCAGAGCATTCCCAGAGCGGTGAGGCCCAAGATAGGGCCCTGCCCTCGAGTCGAGAGAGGATAAAGGTAGTCTTTGTCATGGCATCTGGGAAAGTGGCGGCTTTGAGCGTGAAGTCCAAATAGCATTGGTTAATGAACCCTCGGCACTGTGCGGGGTTGCTGTTGAAGCGAGGTGGGGCTTGGAGCGAAAGGTGAGATCTCGAAGGAGATGGCTGCATCGGGAGGCTGAGAGCCGAGGGTGGCGCAGCAGGACCATGACCGGCGTCGAGACGAGCATTGAGCCACTCAATGGAGGATGCCAGAGCCTCAAGGTACTGCTGTTGCTGGATCTTGAGTGCCAGGCCTGGAATGCCACAGCCGAGTCCATGACCTTGCCAACCTGTTGCGTTTGTGGACCCTTGCCCCGAGGCCAGATGGGAAGCAGAGGCCAGCTGGAGTTTTGCCACTACCAGCCCGTGTTCCCCACAGGTTGAGCCCTTGGGTACCAGGGCCAGCTGGTCTTAGGTGGGCCTCTGCGTGGAAGATCCCAGGAAGTAGATGAGAGAGCACGGTGGCAAACAAGAGAGAGGCCGGAGGCCTGAAGACAAGGGGGGCACTGATCCAGTCCAATAGGCCAGGCTAGGCGGAGAGCGGTGGGATGAGGCCCGATGTGAGCAGCGGCAAGTGTGGTCAGGTCCGGTCCAGAGATCAGAAGCAGGCAGCAGTAAGCGAGGTCAGGTCCAGTCCAAAGGTCAGAGGCAGGCAGTGATAAGCAAGGTCAGGTCAGATGAGGTCCAAAGGTCAGAAACAGGCAGCAGGAACAGGAGAACTGGAACAGCAACTTCAGGAAGTCAAGCAAGTGAGAATGAGGAGACCCATTGCCAAGACAAGCTCTGAATGTCAGGGCAAGGTGGCATGTTGTCGCTCCCTTGCCGTGGCTGGGAGGCGGCCCACGTGGAGGTTGAGGCGATGGCATCCCTCCGCTGTGGAGGAGCTGAGGGGCAGTCCGGAACCAAGCCAGGAAGCGGCAGGGCCGTGACGGGATCCAGCGGGTGCCACCAGAGTGAAAAGGGTCGCGGCCCGGACCTGGCACCGAGAGGTGAGGACAGGCCTCTTGAGATCAGGAATTGTAACAGGAAGTGCTCCAGGTATAGGAGAGATAACTTAAGAAAGGCAATCTAGCTGCAGAGAGTCCAACCCTCTATAAGTGCAACTGTACCCAGGCTGGCAGCCTATGTTTGTGACACTGTGCCTTTAAGAGGATGGATTTGGTGAGAGCTTGCCACTTCTCAGTAGTGCCAAGAGGATTGCTGGCAGTGAGCTAGGAGCAAAAGCATCAGACCCCCGGAAGTAGCAGCCACAACACAGCAGACCCTGTACTAGGACAGGAGGAGCACTACCAGCTGTCAGTCAGGAGCAGGAGCACTGAAGCAGTAGAAGTAATAGCCAGTGCAGTAGGTGCCGGCCACAAGTAGGGAGGGGAGGGGCAGCCAGGTCTAGGCAGACAGGAGAAGCAGTGGCCAACACAGGCCACGAGCAAACAGCCAAAAGTAGCGACTAGTAAGGAAGAAGTCATGTATCATACCCATCCATATTGGCAGAAGGAGGAGAAGCTGCCATGCAGAGGTAGGAGTGAAGGGGTCTGGAGAGTGCAGGAAGTCCAGAAAGCTACCACTGCCAACCCTTGTTCCCCAAGAGAATGCCAGGAAGGACAGAGTATTTTAGGGAAGAAAGGGGGGAAAATGCCTAGAAGGAGGGAAAGTAGGGGAAGAAGAGATAGTGCCTGACAGGAGGGAAAAATGGATGGAGGGAGAGAGATATGGAGAAGGCCTGAAGGGAGGCAGGAGGAGGAGAGAATGTCTTGAGGAGGGAGGGGAGAGAATGTTTGCAGGATAGAATACCTTAAAAAGAGGGGAGGTTAGAGAAGAAGGAAGAGAATATCTGGAGAGAAAGCTTGGAAGAAACAGAGATGAGAGAAGGGGGAAGGAGTTCCTGGAGGGGAAGTGGAGAGAGACTGCCTGGAGGAAGGGAGAGAAAGGATGGAAGGTGTGAAAGAGACTGGGAAGAATACCTGCAGTGAGGAGGGAAAGATTTTATGAAGAGAAGAGAATGGATCAAGGGAGGGAGAGGGGAGATAATGCCTGGAGGGAGTGGGAGAAAGACTACCTGAATGGAAGGGGAGAAGGGGGCGTATCACTGACTATTTTTGCCTAGGGTGCCATTTGCTCTAGAGCCGGGCCCAAGGACAATTTTGAAAGGGATTATCTGGGTAACCAAAGAGTCTGGGGGAAAGGGGGAAGGAACTCATGAGTGGACCCTGTCACAGTTAATGTAGGTACAGAATCCACAGGTACTTTTGTACCCCAAGATCTTGCAAAAACAAATTTTCAAAGGGAAAATGCCCACTGAAAATTAACTTGAAGGTCTGCGAGTACAAAAGTACCCATGGACCTTTAAACTGCTCACCCTGCTGAAAACTGGCCCTTGCAGCTTCTTAGGTAGGAGGCTGGGAAAGACAAAGGTTCATAGTGTTTCACCTCTCAGTGCTCGGCCAAGAGAGTTGAAGCCTTGAGGAAGGCGTTATTGCTCATAGGTTTTAAAGATGCGTTAAGAAGCCATCCATCTTTCCAGGAGCTGCCATGCGTCCAAAATATGCTGTGCATGTCCTATGCTCAAACGTTTGAAAACTATGCTTACTTTACAAGCTCAGGCTATGTTCTTTGCATGTTAAGGACCTTATAAGATCAATGTGACTATAAAAAGGCCATGCTTTTATTTTAATTGCATTCTTGCTGGAAGCTAATGATTAAAGGGACAAGTGTCAGAGCTGCTAAATTAAGACAATGGAAATCCATAAAGACAAATAACATTACCCTAGTTTTCTCTATACTGCCACTTACATAGAAACATAGAAATGACGGCAGAAGAAGACCAAACGGCCCATCCAGTCTGCCCAGCAAGCTTCACACATTTTTTCTCTCATACTTATCTGTTTCTCTTAGCTCTTGGTTCTATTTACCTTCCTCCCCCACCATTGAAATATCTAGCTTGATTAGTTAGGGGTAGTAGGGTAGTAACCGCCGCAATAAGCAAGCTACACCCATGCTTATTTGTTTTACCCAGACTATGTTATACAGTCCTTATTGGTTGTTTTTCTTCTCCCCTGCTGTTGAAGCAGGGAGCTATGCTGGAAATGCGTGATGTATCAGTCTTCTCCCATGCCGTTGAAGCAGAGAGCCATGCTGGATATGCATCGAAAGTGAAGTATCAGACACATCGGTATATAAAAAACCCTTAAATAAATAAATAAATAAATAAATAAATTTGGTTGGGGTAGTAACCGCCGTAACAAGCCAGCTACTCCCCGCTTTGTGAGTGCGAACCCTTTTTTCTTCTCCCCTGTCGTTGAAGCAGAGAACTATGCTGTATATGCATTGAAGGTGAAGTATCAGGCTTATTTGGTTTGGGGTAGTAACCGCTGTAACAAGCCAGCTACTCCCCTCTTTGTGAGTGCAAATCCTTTTTTCCATTACCTCTTGCTGTTGAAGCTTTGAGCGATGTAGGAGTCACAGTAAGCATGTGTATGTTTATTGAATAAGGGTATTGTCTCCAGGCAGTAGCTGTCATTCTGGTGAGTCACCCACTCTTCATTGGCGGCCTCTTGACTTTATGGATCCACAGTGTTTATCCCACGCCCCTTTGAAGTCCTTCACAGTTCTGGTCTTCACCACATCCTCCGGAAGGGCATTCCAGGCGTCCACCACCCTCTCCGTGAAGAAACTTACTTACTTACTTACTTATGCTTTGCATTTCTTTCAGGCTTTCTACTTAAGTTTTTTTGTTTTTGTTTATTCTTCTTAATGCACATAGAATGGCCGAATTAGCACAAATTTCAAGCAAAAAACAAACTTAAGTAAAGAGTCTGAGAGCTGCAGTCTTCATTTTCTTTTCGTCCTGGCCTGCAGGATGTCCTCCTGCTAGCAGAGGTGGGGTTAGCGAGCATCATTTATCTGCTGCTGCTTTCCCCTCTGCAATTGAAACTGTTTGGGTTCTTGTAGCAATTGTGAGATTTGCTGCCCCCCGCAATTCTAATAAGAGGAAAGCCAGCAGAGAAGGTAGCAACAGCAAAGCCACCAGGAAAGCTCTGCTCACAGACTCTGCTGTTTCCAGGACATAGGAGGAAAAACATTCAGCTGAATGTGCCACGGGGTGTGGGAGGAGAGGAAAGTGAAGGTGATGAGGTGGGTGAGAGGGGAGGTGGTGATGCCAGGGGTGGAGGGCAAGGTAGGTGAGGTGGAGGGAGAGGGAACGGAAGGTGATGAGGTGGGTGAGAGGGGTGAGAGGGGAGGTGGTGATGCCAGGGGTGGGGGGCAAGGTAGGTGAGGTGGAGGGAGAGGGAACGGAAGGTGATGAGGTGGGTGAGAGGGGAGGTGGTGATGCCAGGGGTGTAGGGTGAGGGTGGGTATGGTGGAGGGAGAGGGAAGGGAAGGTGATGATGCCCGGGGGGGGGGGGGGGGGGGGGGGAGGTAATGATGCCAGAGTTGTGGTGGGAGAGGGAAGGGGAAGGTGATGATGTGGGAGGGAGGAGGGAAGGGGATGATGATGAGGGGGATGGAGGGAGAGGGAAGGAAGGCAATGATACCTGGGCAGGGTGGATATGGGGGTTAGTGAAGAGAAGAGAAAATGATGATGCTGAAGGTGATGTTGTGCCACGACACAAGATTTGGAAGCACTGTCTTAGGGAAGGACCCACTCTGAGAAAGAGGGCTGGGTATGGAAAAGAAGACAGGGTGAATTCCCTGACTTTAATATCTTTTTTGGGGAAACCTTTTAGTTTTGGAGAAGGGGTTTAGTTTTCCCTTTTAAGGATTTATTTTTAAGAAGCTTCCTAGGGCCCAGGGTACTCCATTTGGAAGGAGTGGTGTCCCATCCTGAGAAAACCGATGGACTGTTGGAAGTCTTGTGCTGGAATGAATTTGCATTCGTTCCTGGGGAGAAGGAGAATGGTAAGAAGACCAATGGTATCCACATGTTGAAGAAATGAGAAAGGTACCAACAAGCGAAGTAATGAGCAGCAAGAAGTAAAGCCTGAGACCTCTGGATAAAGGTTTGAGAGAGGGGACTTGAAGTAAAATATCTCAATTAGGGAATTCTTCTATTCACTGCCATTTTGGAGAAAGTAGCAAAACTATTGCATGAATTGGCTAAGAAATAGACAATCGGAATCAATTGATTTAAATAACAGAACACACTGATGGGAATTCTAAAGTCACACATTTGTTTAGTGCTTCTGAAGTGCAGAACACAGGACTCTGTACCTAGAATTGTCCATCAGTTCTTCATCTTTAATCTGAAAAAGTTAAGTTGGAAACCAAATCTGCTTCCAGTGTGCATACTACTGCTGTGTTCAAAAGACTGTGATGTTTAAACAATTATTAAACAACGCCCAGGGCCCAGGAAGTAATCCCCCCCCCCCCCCCCCCCCGAACAGGGAAATGTTGGACTCTCAGGAGAGGACACTTACCCACTTCAGCCCACAATTTGAGGTGTGGTCTTTGGGGGTCCTGTGAAAGGATGCTAGCTGGTTACACATAGTCTTGAAATGACTCCAGGGTTCACTCACCTCATTTATTTTATTTATTTATTTATTTATAACTTTTATATACCGGCATTCGTAAAAAAAAACATCATGTCGGTTTACAGACAACTGAGAAAGGAAATTACAATGATAGATGGAGGAAGGATAGGAAGTTAAAAGGTGACAACTTACTGTAGAGCCAACGGGCGCCACAGTTATTAAATGAGATTACATGTGGTTAACCAGGTTGGACATAAATTAATTATATACAAGAGACGACAAAGTGGGGGGTAGCGCGGGGGTGGGGGATGAAGCGCATAGGGGAGGCGGGGTGGGGTAGGAACTGTACAAGGGGGCAGGGGGTGGCGATGGGAAGGAGAGGTGGTGACTGAATATCAGGAAGCCATAATATGGATGGGGTGGTGAGGGAGGGAGGGTGTGTAGGGGGTCGGGGGACACTGTACTAGGGAGAGGGAAATAATGAGTGTTGAGGAGAAGTCAAATGCTAGGGTTGAGAGGTGTTGGGATAGGCCTGTTTAAATAACCAGGTCTTGATTCCTTTTTTGAATTGATTAAGTGAAGGTTCTAGTCGGAGCTCAGTGGGGAGGGAGTTCCAAAGGGTGGGGGCCGGCGATGGAGAAGGCTCTCGCTCTGGTGTTTGTGAGGTGAGCAATTTTGAGTGAAGGGGTGTGGAGGGTGCCCGCAAGGGAGTTTCTGGTAGGACGGTTGGCCTGGTGGAAGTGTGGCATATCTTCGATCCAGGGGGAGTTATTTTTATATAGCGTGTTATGTATGATAGTGAGTGTTTTGTATTGAGAGCGATAGGTGATTGGTAGCCAGTGGAGGTTTTGTAATATGGGAGTAATATGATCAGTCTTTCTTGAGTTTGTAAGGATGCGAGCCATGGCATTTTGTAAGATTTGGAGGGGTTTGATTGTGGAAGCTGGAAGGCCTATTAGCAGTGAGTTGCAATAGTCAAGTTTTGATAGTATAGTGGTTTGCATAACAGTGCGGAAGTCATGTGCGTGGAGGAGAGGCTTAAGTTTTTTGAGGGTTTGGAGTTTATAGAAGCCCCCTTTTAGGAGCGATTTGATGTGGGATTTGAAGCTAAGTTGTGTATCTAAGAGAACTCCTAGATCTCTGACAGTGGACGGAGGTGTGAGATTTTGTGAAGTGTTCTGTTGCAGTTGGTGAATGGATAAGCTGGGTTGATTAGTAATAATTAGGATTTCAGTTTTTGAAGTATTGAGTGCAAGGTGTAGGTTGGAAAGGAGGGCGTTGATAGATGTAAGGCATGTCTCCCAGAAGTGCAGGGTTTCGTTGAGGGAGTTTTGGATGGGGATAAGTATTTGTACGTCGTCAGCGTACAAGAAGAATTTTAGTCCCAGTTTGGATAATAAGTGGCAAAGAGGGAGAAGGTAGATGTTAAAGAGGGTGGAGGAAAGGGAGGAGCCCTGGGGTACGCCTTGTGAAAGAGGAATGTGTGTGGATTCGGATTTATCAAGTTGACTAAGTACTTTCTGTGGTCAAGGTAGGAGGAGAACCATGATAGGGCTGTGTTAGAGATGCCTATCTCTGCTAAGCGTGATATTAAGATTTTGTGGTTCACCGTATCAAAAGCTGCTGAGATATCTAAGAGGGCTAGAATGTATGATTGGCCGTGGTCCATGCCTTTTAGGATGGTGTCTGTTATTGCAAGTAGGAGCTTTTCCGTGCTTCGGTTTTTGCGAAAGCCGTACTGGGCGGGGTGGAGGATATTGTTATCTTCTAGGAAGTCGGTAAGTTGTGTGTTGACCACTTTCTCCAGAATTTTAGAAATAAAAGGTAGGTTGGAGATGGGCCTGTAGTTTGCTGGATCATTTTGGTCGAGGGTGAGCTTTTTTAGTAGGGGCTTTACGATGCTTACAGCCGGTGCTTGGACTGCCAAAGGAGGTCAAGAAATGCCGTCTCTCTTCTTTTTTGCAGACTACACTGGGGGATTGAAATTTCAGGCGGGAAGGGGAATGGGGGAAAAGCACAGGTGTGCCAGCAGCAAGGAGGCTGACTTGGGGAGAGGAGCTGCAACAGAAAAATATAGGACGAAGCTGTTATTTGAATATTTGAATGTTTTATATTATTTTATGTTTCCATTTTGTTATATGCTCAGCATGAATTTTTAATAGGAGTGGAACATAAATGGCTTTAAGTAAATTAATAAGAATCATACTCTGCCACAAGCCCTATGCTCTTTCTATATACATTTCTCAAACTTAGCTAATTTAGTGGAAATGTGAAAGATTTAGGCCTCTCATAAGTCACACAGCAAGGACTGACATTTGCTAACAGAGGGGGGTGCACAGCAAAGACAGGAAAATGGATGCATCAGAAACTCAGCAATAACTCCCAAGGAACTAGCTCAGCAGGTTAGACCAATCCTGTTTCTTCAAAATGCACATACTTGCTGCATCATGGGCATGAACAAATGTCAAACCATTTTATCAACCCTGATAGTGTCTCTGTAAGCCGAGAGAAGTTGTAAAACGCTTTAAATCTAAGCCTTCTCAGTTCTGGGTAAAGCATAACAACCCTAGAATTGTAATAATGTCAGATCTGTGCAGCATCTTCCATCCAACCAGAATCTCAACATGTTTTGAGTTTTCATCTTAATGTACATGCAGCCAACTTTTGTGGTGGATAATCAGGGTACAAAATTCTGGCTACTACACCATATGAAAGCTTCAAAAAAGATAATATTAATAAAGACAAGGAACAATGCCATTAATATCATTCAGTTACAGCTGGATAAACAGAGGCCTAGAAAGGCAAAGGGACTTATCCTTATTCACAGAGAAGAATCTTGACCTTCAATTCCAGAATTTTCTGAGGCGATAGTATTAATATATTGTTTTTATTATTATTAATACAATTGGATATAACTTTTATCCAAACCATTATGCAGGGGCTGACATTCAAAAAAAAGGAGATTTCCTAAATGTAGGTCCCTAACCCCTGAATGCACTAAGCCGCAATGTTATCTCACAAGAGGGGTTCCACTATTACAGGGAAGTGCCACCACGATAGTGGGGACCCTCTCCCGAAAAAGCATTGCAGCTATATGACGACGCGTTCTTTTGTCATGCGGCCAAATACCACTGAACAAGACCACGCAGTGAGCAGCCCTTTAACACGATGGCAGCCAACCTCATGGGACCGCCATCACCTTAAAGGACCATTGGCCCAAAAAATAAAAGTCATGGCAAACAGGGAGGCTGAGCGGGAGTCACTGCTGATTCCCGTCTCCCGCCAGTTGAGGCGGCCTCGACACCCACAAAAGATAAAAAAAAGAAAAAATGTAGGTGCATGGCAATGTCACACCCTCCCCCCCCCCCCCAAGAGCTTAACACATAAAAAAAATAGCATCCCTAGCCCTTTTTCCCCTCCCCCAAATCCAATAAAAGAAATGGGGGTCCCGGCCCACCACCTCCCCAAAAGCCACCAATAAAATAAAGGCTCCGGCATCCCACCTCCAAGTGATATTGACAGCCCCCCAATAGTATAAACCCCCAGGTGGGATTGGACCTACCCCAGTCACATGGCTGAGGCAAGGTCAAGTAGGGGCCATTTTGGAAAATGGCACCGAAGGGGCTGGCAGCAAGGATGCCCCTGGTCCCGAAGCAGGATCCATTTTAAGGTGGGGGGACTGGGAGTAGAACAGGGTGGGGCAAGGCTAGGAAAGGGGTTGGTAGCAGGACACTACAATTTTCTTTCCTTTTGGGTGGGGGTGGCGGGGGGGGGGGCGGGGATGGGATGGGGACCAGGAACCATTTTTTTTGTAATCAGGGGGCCAGCAGTATCACTAGGGAGAGGGGGAGGGGGGTTTACACTATCGGGAGCTCTCAGTATCACTTGGGGGGGTGGGGGAGGGAGTTTGTCAGTGTCACTTGGAGGGTGGGAGTGAGGATGGGAAGGGGTGGGGGCTGGGACGCTCACTTCTTTTATTGGACTTGGGTGAGGGGAAAGGGGGCTGGGACTTAATTTTTTATATGTTAAGCTCTGGGGGGACAGTTGCTGCACACCTACATTTTTTCTTTTTTTACTTTTTGGGGGTGTCAGGGCCATCTTGACCGGTGGCCCTGAATTGAGACGGGGGTCAACACTGACCCCCCACTCAACCTCCCCATTTTGCCATTTTTTTAAAATTTTAACTGCCGCTTTAAATGTGTAGTGGGAGCCTCAGGACCCATGTTAGAGTCCCAGGCCTCCCACTGCACATCTAATGCATTTCAATAGGTGTTGTTATTTTATCGAGGCTGACTACCTTCTCGGTTGGCTGCAATAAAATTTTCACATCAAATTGACTATGCATGACCTTCTTTGCATGCATTTACATTTTTCATGCATGCAAATTGCATGCAAAGAAGGTCATTGTAATACTGGGGATCTGGGCGGGAAAATGCAAAATATTGCAGATTTTGCATGATATACACGATATAATGTGCGTTAGAGCACTAATGCAGCTTGATGCATCACCCCTATGTTAGGTCCTTAAATTAGGAATTTTTCAACCAAATTTAGGATCTTAAATGTTCAGCTGAAACTTCACATAAATTTAGGAGTCCACAATTTAAAGGTGAATTTTTAAAGGTGTGCACCTGCCGAAATTAGAAGGTACATGAGGGCATTAGGTGTTGCAGTACACTGTGCCATGTGCCAGTCAGGGGTGCTCTCTCTGCAGGTCAGTACAGAATGAAGAGTAATGGGGCACTTAGGCAACGAGTTATTCAGTCAAGGACCTGATCTGTTTGTAGACATTAACAGGCTGATATTAAAAAAAAGCTGACCTCCTAAGTTTAGGAGCCATAAGGGTAGATTTTTTAAAAAGTGCGTATGTGCACCTTGCATGCGCTAAGCCTGCGCCGAGCTACGCTGCCTCCCCCCGTTCCCTATCTCCCCATCCCACCTTCCCTTCCCCTACCTCCCCCGCCCTTTCCCCCCACCTCCTCTGCCCTTTCCCCCTACCTTTTTTTTTTCTTTCTTTTATTACAAAACTTACTTCAGCCCTGGGGCTGAAGTAAGTTGCACACGCCAGCCAAGCGGCAAATATGGCTGCTGTGCCGGGAGCCTGACCCCGCCCCACCCTGCACCCTTCCCACCCCTTTTTGCAAGCCCCGGGACTTACACGTGTCGCCGGACCTTTTTAAAATAGGCCCGGCGCGCATAACCCTTGTAAAATCCGGCCCTAAGTTTTCAGCCTGTTAATTTCTGTAAACTGAACAGGTCCTTGATTGATTGACTCGTTGCCTAAGTGCCCCATTACTCTTCATTCCGTACTGAACCGCAGAGTAGAGCGCCCCTGACTGGCACAGTGTGCTGCAGCACCTAAGCAGGCTCAGCCTTGCTTTGTTTCTAAAATGTTAGACAAGAGAGCAAGGTAATAACAACGATGGGCTTCAGGTTCCCCTGTCTAGGCTACATTTTCTCCTTGTATTACACAAGACAATATCCAGAATAAAAATAAAACTCTTGTTCTATGGGTCTCCAATAGCCCAGCCAACCTTCACACATATCGCTCTGTTCTCTTGAGAAGAAATCAGAATCCTGAAAATAATGCTGCACTAGCCCAGTACACCAGCCAGTCCCCCACACCACTGCATATATTACCTTTTCAAACTTAAAAGCAAAGAGGTACAGTGATTTAACTGTCTGATTATGAATAGTTCACTGTTACAATAGATTCACATACAGTTAGATTGGCTAAGGACATTTCCCATGGATAAAACAGAAGCAAAACCCTGCAGTAAATTGGGCCCATTGTGACTTTGTGACGCAAACATCCAGTAGATTGGATGGGACAAATTACTTTAATTGGATTCCAAGTCACTATTTCAGCTCACGTTTCCAGAAATGAGTTAGGTACAGCCATCTAATAATGAATCTACACAGCACATGGCAGCTTTTCAGGCTGAAAAAACAAAAGTACAGTGAGAATAAGAATCCATTTATGGGTCTGCCTCAGTGCTACACACCATGCACATCATGCAGTGGCGTCTGCAGAGAGGCTGTTTATCTAGCAAGTTCATATAATCATTTTCATAGAGGCAATATCACCTTGTATGGGGCTTTTTATGAGGATACAAGCTTTTGAAGTATGTACAGACCTTTTTTTTATTTTTATTTTAGGAGCATGATCTTGTAGGGAGTAGGATTACCCTTCACTCTTAATTGTTTTTTTCTATAACTTATAGGCCAGCAGAAGATTTTGTTGCTGTGATATCGTTCCAAGGTTTCGAAAGCATTCAGAGGCCACAAACACTCTTCCCAAGACATCTCTAGAAGATGAAGTGATCAATGGTAGTCATCACCTTGGCATGCAACAATTGGAAGTAACTATAGCTCTTTTTTTGGTGTTATTTTCTTTCTGTTATGGAACTTGAAATATTTACAGATTTTAAAAGTGTGGCAGTTTTGTTTCTGAGGAAGGGGTATTTTCCCTCCAATTTGTCACTCTGTTTACCATCTGTTTATCATTATAAAAAATATGCCAGTGTCCCTAGCTATCAGAGGTTTGGAAAGGCATCCTCCTCTGAGATTAAACCTTTCAGTGCTGGTCTTTAGTCGCTGTAGCAAGACTTCCCCTTAGGTGCTAAACAACACGACAACAGCAGCTCATTTAGGGTCTGAAGATTCCACTGGCTAGCACGTTCCTTCCGAACTGACACCAAAATAAGTTATCTTAATAGCATTAGTAGTAGGCAAGCAATCCCTAGTTTTGAAAATGATCTTGACCATGGTCCATTGATGGGTATTCAGGGTGCTTAGGAGTTCAACCCTTGAGTAACAGATCTTTCCACAAATTTGCAGGTTATTCCATGGAGGAGGGTAGTCTGATGACCTAGGTTTCTGTCCTTTTCCTTCTTCCACTGTGTCTTCATACACAACATATTTCATCTCAAAGTGGGTTGCCACCAGGTTTAGGTTGCTGTAGCCAGTTCGTGATGTCAACATGTTTCCTTGAGGTAGGCCTTTGCATCATTTTCTCTGGCTACTGCAAGACCTTTGGCTGTGAATGAGTTGGGAGTAGAAAACTTGTCTAAAGAGTTGACAGCTGGGCATCTGCATACAATATCCATCCCAGAGAGTTGATGTTTGAAGATCATTGACTCAGTGCGTGTGGCATTGGTTCAGTGAGCACTCTGGTGTTTGTGGTGAGCTTCCCAATTAGAGACAAATATTCAAAAGCCATTTACCCAGATAAATAGATGATCTATAAATTGCTCACCTTGTACGCAGCTAACAGTACACACGAGGATCAACATGTGTACTGTTCCATGTGGAAATAATAGGTAGGCTCAGAGGCAGGGTTAGGTCAGGGGAGGTAACGCGTAGCTTTGCCATTTCAAAACTATGTGGATTGTTTTGCAGGAAGAAGTATCCGCAGAAAAAGGAGGTGCAAATTTCTGAGAGTATTTTTTTCCTAGGCAGTTTTAAAAGGGAAAATATAAGGGTACTTTCCCTTTGAGAACTGTGCAAAATCAATGGGTAAAAGTACCCATGGGCTTCACAACTACCCACATGATTTTGGACATTAACTCCTTAATAGAGGATCTTTCAGAGGGACTTTTCCAGGCATTTAAAATGTCAGTAGGTCAGCTGTGCTTCACATCTCTAGAGAAATATAAGGGTTATGACTACCTAGTGAACCTATATCTTGATGTCTTTGTAGATGTCATGGTCAGTGAAATTGTACAGGAAGCAGGGCAGCTCAAGGCAATCTGCTGCCTGAGGCGAGAGCGAGATGGTCATTCCCCCCCCCCCCCCCCCAACAGACATACACACAAGTCATGGCACAAGGCAAATGAGCAAGTCAAAGGGGGGAGACCCTTTGGAGTCTGGCCCTTTGTTAATTTGAAATGCTGAAGAGGGGGAGATTGGGGGGGGGGGGGTCAAGGTTTATTTATTTATTTGTTTATATACCATCATTCCATGTAAGAATCACTAGTTCACAATGGTGTACAGGTTTGACACTCACAGAAGGTGAGTTACAGAGGTAGGTAAACAAACCAGTGATAAACAGGGAAAACAATCTAAAGCTACAGAGGTAGACATACACACCGGTGATAAACCCGGGGAAGCAATCTAGAACTAGGGGATTACTATAGAGATAGTTACATAATGTGCAAGTGTAACCAGAATATGGAAAGGGTTGAGAGTAAGGGGGAAAGGTTCGGGACATATTTGGTCATCGGATACTAGGGGAATGGGTGAACCAGATTATAAGGAGGGGTGAGAGTAAGGGGGTAAAGTTCAGGACATATTTTGGTCATCAAAGTCAGGGCAAGTTGGATGTACCAGTCAGACAGAAGGTACATTTGAATAGCCAAGTTTTCAGGTCTTTTTAAAATTTCTTAATGTCTGTTGTTGCTCGAAGAAACTCTGGCATGGCGTTCCAAACCTTTGGGCCAGCAATTCATTCTGTCTCTAGTTTGAGAGAGATGAGAATCTGTTATGGTCCGAATTTCAAGTAGGCCTTTATTCTGAGATCTAAGCATTCATGTGGGAATATGTGGATTAAATGTTATTCCCAATTCCCATCAGGACTTGTTCGAACCAATGTTACCGAATATTATTGTTAGGACTTTGTATAATATTCTTGACTGAACAGGGAGCCAGTGCAGTGCTATCAGAGTTGGTATGATGTGTCAGATTTCCTTGTTCCAGTCAGTAGTCTGGCTGCGGCATTTTCCAGTACTTGTAGTGGTTTTAGGTGGCTAGCTAGGAGGGAATTATAATAATCTAGGTTTGAGAATATTAGAGATTGTAGTACTGTTCTGAAATCTACAGTGCATATTAGAAGTTTCAGTCGGCTCAGTATTTGCAATTTGAAGAAACCAAATTTGATCAGTTTGTTAATGTGGGCTTTCATAGTTAAATTTTCATCGATTAGATCTCTTACTTGAGTTGCTGGGATTAATTGGTGATTTCCAAGGTCAATGCCTGGAGGAATAGATTTTGGTGGATTTCGGCTTAACCAAATTACCTTGGTTATTTTTTTTCAGGTTCAACGAGAGTTTCAGTTGTGCAAGTTTTTCTTTTATTGTGTTCATATATTCAGAGATGAGTGATGCAGTTTTCTCAAATGAATTTGATAGAGGGATATAGAATTGTAGATCATCCACATATAGGAAGAAGTTTAATCTGAGGTCTGTTAGTAGTTTGCAAAAAGGTAGCATGTAAATATTAAATAGGGTTGCTGATAGTGCTGAACACTGTGGTACACCAAAATTGGTCTTAGTGGCATTACATTACAATGGTTTGTTTCTTATTTAGAGATTCGTTCCTTTCAAGTAAAAAATTGGTAATTCTCCATCTGAAAAAGTCAATATGAACTAGGGCGCACCACAAGGATCATCCCTATCCACTACTCTCTTTAATATTTACATGTTACCTTTATGCCAACTTCTTGCTGGTTTAGGGATTACACACTATGTATATGTAGATGACAAACAATTTCTGGTGCCAATCAATGAAACAATTAACAATTTTTTGAAATTAGTCGAGATTTATGTTTCTACTATTAAACTATTACTAGCCCATATGAAACTCGTTAAAACAAAACCGAGATCATACTATTAAATAGGAAAGTGTTGTTATGCCTGTCAGTCACAGACAGCTGCGACCACGAGTATTCACTGCTCTGCTGCTCTTCCCGGGTCTGCTCGCTGCATGGGCCAGTCTACACCGCTGCGTTCCTCAGGACTCCACATGGTGGCATGGACGCTGGTACTTCCTCCTACAATGTCGGTTCTTCCTAGGCTTGCGCGCAAGTCACCGGCCCCGCCTTTGAAGCCTCTTCAGCGGGAACCTCGGGGGCGTTCCTGTTTGATGATGTCATCGGACCTCTGTACTTAAGCTCCACCTTCACCCCTAACAAGCCAACTTGGCAACAAGTTCCGTACGTGTCTACAACGCCTTCGTGTTCCTGAGATTACGCTTCTCACCTTGCTCCTGGACCCTGTCTGGCACCCGCTCCTCAGGGGTCAGTGTGCGCTTTGGGGATTTGTTCTCCTGGCCTACCCCGCTCCTTGGGCTGGCCCTGCGCCTCCTGGGTCCTACTCTGCAAGGGCTGCTACTACTTGGGTCTTCCCTGGAACACAGAGGCATCCTGTGAGTTCCTCTATCAGGCTTCCCTGCTCCTCGGGGTTGTTCCTGCATCATACTCAAGACTACCGATGCCTCCTGCTCCTCGGGCCATGTCGTCTAACTACAGAGATCTTCCAGAGCTTCCCCGCTCCTCGAGGCTGGACTCTCATTCTTCTGTGATTGTCATCTACCCGCTCCTCGGGTTTGTTTCTACTCAAGACTGCCGACATCCTCGGCCCTCTGGATTCCTGCTTACGTCACTACAGAGATCGGGCTCGGGCTTCCTTGCTACGTGGGTTAGCCTACGACACCACACCTACGCCCACTACGCTGTACAGCCCTGCCCCTCGGGGCTGCCTTCCCAGAGAATCTCCTGCATGGCTAGTCTTGCGCCCTCTGCTCCACGGTCTGTCTGGCGCCTCGCCCTTCAGGGTTCTGACCAGGTACTGTCCTTTCTCTGCCATCCTACGGGGGTTACCTCCTGGTTCCCAGGGATCTCTCCCTCACTGTGCCCAGAGCTCCCTACTATGCCAGCACCTCGCCTCCTGACAGTGCGGACCTGTGGAGCTCCTTCCCATAGGCAGTTACACCTTGCACCTCGGGCCAAGGGTCCATGCACCCACAAATCATAACAAGTGTCTTCTAACGATTGTTATTTTTTTAAAATGGACACCAATGAAATTGAATTAACTAACCATGCACGAGATTTAGGAATAATTATCGATAGCGCCTTGAATATGAGAATTACTAGAAAATTGAATTACTAGAAAATTACAGATGGATACAACAAACGTCTTACTTTAAGGTGATTAATACCCCTTTTATCACTTGATAATTTTCATACTGTATTACAATCTCTTTTATTTTCTAATTTGGATTACTGTAACTCACTTTTCTTAGGCCTGCCAGGATGTACTATAAGACCGCTACAACTGTTACAGAATTCTACAGCGAGGGTCCTAACTGGTGGCAAAAAGTTTGATCATATTTCACCAATTTTAATCTCCCTCCATTGGATACCAATTAATTTCAGAATTGAATATAAAGTTCTTTGTCTTTTACATAAATTTGTCTATGGCAAAAATACAGAATAGCTTAACGCGGCATTACATTTTTATCTCCTCAAAGAAATCTCAGATCTGCTAATAAAGCTCTTTTGGCTGTGCCCTACGTGTGTTCGGCCCATCTTAGTGAAGTCAAAGACAGAGCTATATCAATTGCAGGTCTGAAGTTATGGAACTCTTTGCCACCAGACTTAAGAATGCAGGCTGATTTTAAAGTTTGTAAAAAACACGTAAAAAAAAAAAATTTTTTTAAAAAGCATTTGACGAATGTGAGTGATATGACTGCCCTAATAAGTGAGGAATAATAGACTCAGTGATTAACCTGAAGAAAAATTTTTTTTACTTAGGTGAGGCAAGTTCTGTTAATATGATGAGGTGTTATGCTGATTAAATTGTATATTTTTCTTGTATCTTATCTTATTTAAATACTCACTGTTACGATGCTGCTTGCGGGCCTAGCCACAAGCAGCCTCTCACCTCCGCAGTCTGGAGGCCGCCACCGTCGCCATCTCTTCTCCGCAGCCTGGACGCCACCACTGATGCTGCCAAATGCAGCCTGAGCCCCGCCACTTGTTGCCACAGCTCAGAGCCGCCGCCACCGAGTCTTCTCGCTCAGGAAGCCGCTGCTGGCCTGCTCCTTCTTCGCGGCATGAAGCCACCGACGTCAGGGCCTTGTTTCATGGCCTAGTGCTGCCTCTACCCTGATCTTCGCAGCGTGGCCGCCGCCGCCTCTGTCCCAGGTCCTGCCCTTCCTCTAGGCACGTGGCCGCGCCCCTCTCTGTTATTTAAAGAGCCCGCGGCGGGAAAAGCCTCGCTGCTCCACCTGATGATGTTTCCAGGGCATCTTCTCTTCAGGCCTATAAAAGGGCTCCTTGTCAGTCCCTCGTGGCCTTCGCAAGGAGTCAGTCTGCTCCTGGATTCTTCGTTTGTTCCAGCTCAACGGTCCAGGAGGCTTCTGAGATCCATCACTTCTTCAAGGTCCTTTGTTCTTCGTGGGAGCTCCCTTGTCTTTATCCGTGGTTCCTGGTCTCTCGTCAGATCATGTATTCTCTCCAGATGTTCCTGTCTCCAGATGTTCCTGATGTTCCGTGTTCCGGTCCTGATCCCGATGTCCTCATCTCCAGCCCTTCGTCCTGCTTCCAGGTTTCCTACTTGTTCATCCTTCCTGGCATACCTCTGTTGTGGTCCATGACCAGCCCATGGGGAGCTGTGTAGGGCGATTTGTGGCACAAGGCCTACCTTCACGTCTGCAGCGCAAGTCTCCGGAAGGCTCCTGTTGTTAATGCCGAAGTCCATTGCTGAATCCGAGTTCCGAGTCTTGAATCATGCTCCCAGTCTTCAGAGTACCTTGTGCCTGCTTCTGTCCATGCCCTAGACTCAAGCCAGTACCTGCTCCACTTCAGCATGGTCTGCGAATAGCCACGGGCTACCTCACTCTACCTAATGTTAGAGCCATTCTTGACTGGAAGAGTTTACCAATAGAGATGCATGCACACTGGATTCTGTACAGGATTCCGATTTTTTGGTCAATACCTGAACACAGAGAGAGAACTTCCAAGCTAAGAGAAGTGTTCAACCACCTTGAGTTCTCTGTTCTCCTTCAATAGTAATTTGCAGGGGAGGTTGTATTTGTGGCTTGCAGCAGGAAAACACTTTGGTCTTTTGGGTATCCCAAGAGAAGCCCAAAGCTTGCAAGACATCTATGAAGAGATTTAGTGTGGTCCAGAGTTCTTTCACTGTGTGTGCCAACAGGATGGCATACTTGTCAGCATATTGTAGGTCAAGGATCGATATTGTGGATTTCTTGATCTTTGAGTTGAGTTGCCTCGGCTGGTATTCAATATCACTTCTGAGGAGGAAGAGGTCCTTGATGAGGACTAGGATGCTGATCAGATATATGAACAGTGTTGGTGCAATGATGCATCTTTGTTTGATCTCTGCTCAAATGCTGAAATATTTTAATCTCAAAGCAATTTACAATTTTCACTCAGAAACCTGCCTAAAACTTGCAAGAATTGCCTTGATGCTATTTTGGCTTCAAGAGTTACTATCTGACTCCCATCTCAGTTTCAAAGAAGAGGGATATTCTGGGTCCTGTAGTTTTCATTTGATATGAGACAAACATTCCTTTACTGAAATAGTTATTCATCCCATCATTATGATCTCTCATAAAAATAAATATGTGTGCATGGAGCAGAGGCCTTTAGAGCAGCAGTGGTAGCAAAATGCACTTTTAGAGAATATAGTGCATAGTTAAAACAAATAAAACCATTCAGGTCCTCTTTTTCATTCTGACTTGCATTTCATTTCTGAACTTCTACTCAGCTACATCCACCATTGTAACCTCAGCAAATCAAGATGTTGCTGCTATGCTGTTCTTCATCAAAAACCCATGAAGGTCTCAAAACAAAGCTTGAAAGAGTTAAGGGTTTGTTTTTTTTAACAGAGCGAGAGAGGTAATAGTCATAATAAAAGGTTCCCACGTTTTATTACTAAAATGTATATAAAACATACAAAGAACAAAAGAGGAGAGGTTATGACCAACAGAAAAGCAGTATAGCCAGCAGTCAGGTTGGTTTTTAGAAGATTCTAGCTAATATTTCTGATAGTCTAAAATATTTTTTCATAAAGAAATGTTCCTCCTGATTCTGCACCCATGGCTGATTTTATTACAATGTGAGTGAGCCTGCACACACAGAAGGCATGTTTCTAATATTTTGTAACTGAATGACGTTATATCTGCAGCATCTGTAAGGTATGCTGAATTCCTGAATCAGTGAGGCATTGGCAAAGCTTTCCTGTTTTCTCAGAAGAATGAAACAAACATACATAAAGATCAGAAAATACTTACAACTAATTCCCTGCTGCTTCCTCAGATCTAACAGAAGCAACAACATTTAGGCCTCCATTCTGCAAAATTTGAAGGTTAGAAAAAAATGCATAGTAGAAAATTGCCACTGGATAAATTTGATATCCTTGGTCAAAAATCTCCAGATATTCTGCCATTTGAACACCTCGGGAATTTTGCAGAATAGAGACCTTATAGATTAAAGAATAGTTTGGGGCTGCTTCAGGATTTCTTTCTTAAACATTAGCTGCTCCCAATCCCTCCCTCAAAACCATAGATCACCACTCCTTCACTAGTCTTGGCTTTCAACACTGGAGGCAATGATTACTGGAAGAAGAAAGAGAAGACCCCTACAAGCATACTCCAAAATGCATAATCTCAGGCGTGAATTAATCCATGACCTTGACACTGTGTGATGTAAAGAGCAAGATGTTAGGGGTTTGTAGGAGGTTTGCTATACTTTGTTGTGCTGCTCTTTGGTTAGCCTTAGCCACTCTGTGTATTATTTTGAAACAAATAGACGAAGTGGTTTTGAAGAAACTGGAATAAAGCTCACTATATAAAATATGAAACAGGAGGCTGGCCATTAAGTGGTTGATTCGGAATTGTAATAGATTTTGATTGAAATTAGGACTTCTGACATAGCTAGCCCAAAAGCCAGGCACATGGAAATGTTTTAGGGAGATGAATAGCAAAATCATGGATAAGGCTCATAACTCAAATACACAGTAAACCATTTCCCTAACATAGGCAATGGACTGACCCTTTTCACCCCTGCAGTGAGACCGGGAGTGATTCAGTCCAATAGGGGATGTAATGGGAAGAATTCTAGTGAGTTGGAGTGAGAAGCAGGAGCTTGGTGCAGCATAAGGAGCTGTAAGTAGAGAGACATCTTGCTGCAAGGAGCAGGACAGGAAAAGTAAGAACTGTGATGGCCATGTATACTGGTCTGGTCATTTAAAAGTAGTACACTGATAGACATAACCCCATGGAGCAGAAACAAATTTAATCTCTTTTTGTCACCCCAAAAGACAAAAATGAATTGAGAGAGAATCATTACAAATAAAGAGTTCAGAAGGACATATCACCTTTATCTTGAGGAGAAGGGATTTGCCCAGATCAATCAATTACAAGTAGAGTTCTGGAATTTTTTTTGCTTAACATAGAATCTATGTCTTGCTCAATTTAAAAGAAAAGAGTAGACTGTACATATTTATCTGTTCCATGGAATAGGAAAATTGACAAGCCCCTGACTTTTGGGCTTGATCCCCTCCCCCACTTCTGCGTTGGATACTGTTGCCAGTCCCATTCTGATGACATCATTTGGGGGGGCCTTGAAATCTGTGAGTTGGGCCGCTGTAGCGATCACCAAAGAGGCAAGCCAAACAGGTTTGCCTCTTTGGGAGACTCTTTGGGAGCTTGAGGGATCTAAGATTCTTGATTCTGATGATCTTGGAGAATCCATTCCAGTTAGGGGTTATTATATTAAAAATAGGAAACCCTGTACCAATGTGAGTAATTACTATCATGATAGAGCAAGACATTTAATAACTCTGGATAGACTTTCTTTTGAGAAAAATGTCGATTGGGATTTCAGGAAAAAAGGTTGTTTAACGTGTTTTTTTAGTTAATTTCAGCTCTTTAGCTAAAAATTGGTTGCATATCCATGATCTTATATAATAGACAGGAATCTTGACATAGTTTGTATTACAGAAACATGGATGAAGGGTAAACATTCTACTACCGCTTCTCAGGTATGTCCTAAGGATTATTCTAGCCATATGTGCAATAGGGTAAAAAAAAAAAAAGGGGGGGGGGGAGTAGCTATTATTTATCTAATTTCTTTGCCTGTGAAAAGAATTTTCACAGATCACATTGAGGGATGTGAACGTCTATTGGTTTTACTGGATTTTAAAAGCCTAATTGTTATGTCTCTTTGGTATGTACCACCAGGATCTTCAAAAAAACCATTAGATTTAGTTTTGGAATCAATTCTGGCCCAGTCTTTGAAATACACATTCCTTCTGGTAATGCGGGACTTCAATTTACGTATAGATTGTAGTACTTTCATACAAGGTAATGTTTTTATCTCTACTTTAGATTCCAGTGGTCTTTCTCAAATCATTTCAGGAGCTTCACATGATAAAGGCCATACCCTTGACCTACTTTTTGGGACTGATACAATTTTGCCCTTTGGTAATCCAGTTTTTGAAGGGATTGAAAAATTACTATGGAGAGGAAAGAATTAATACGAAATTAGGCTTCCTGAAAATTGAACCCTTCACTTTTGTAGATTCAGTTTCCATTTCCTTACAGGATTCTTGGGAGGACATATTTGGTAATTATAATTTTTGGGTGGGGAAATGGTATTCTGATATAGAGAAGGGTATGAAACTAGCTTTCCATGTTTGGGTATAACCAGGGAGATTTAGATGTAAAACAAGGTCTGCTCCTTAGTATACACTGCTGCTGCAAGACTGTATGAGGGTTTTGCATTCCCTTGAGTGATTTTGGCGAAAGTCACCAACTATGGAAAATAAACTGAATTAGAAATTTGCAGGGGCTGTTTATTTTAAGAAGATGGCACAGGCAAAAAGGACTTATTTTTCTGATATTATTGTTCAAACTGTTACGCTTCGCGGCTGCAAACGACTGTGACCTCTGTTGCTCACCTTCTTTTTCTCTACTTTGGCTCCATTGGGTGAACTCGCAGTCTTTGCCAGCTACCGCCGGCTTTCCTGCCTCCATTCCCGGGTCCACCTGAGCAGCATGGACGCCGCCAATCGCCATCTTACCCTCGGGGTCCCCTAGGCGTGCGCGCACGCCCCCGGGCCTGCTTTAACCATGTCATGGCTGGAATCTCGGGGGCATCCCCCTCAGATGACATCACTCATCTTGGATACTTAAGCTTGCCAGCCCAGACAGCTGATGACTTGCCAACGAGTTCATCTTGCTGAATCCACCTACTCTCGCTTCAGTACTTGTTCCGGTTCCTGCATCCGTGGTGGGAGACTACTGGGTACCTGCTCCTCAGGGGCCCTTCCTCGTCTCTCAGCTATCCATTCCTCAGAAGACCTTCACCCGGACTCCTGCCTGCCTCACTTCCCGAGGCTTTCTACGGAACTACTCCTTTATCTTCAGTCACTGTGAGTAACCATGCTGTGAACCACTGCTGTAATATCTACGTTGGAATCCTCTCCGGTGTACCCCGCTCTGCGGACCATTGCCGTGATATCGCTAGGGGAACCCTCGCCGGTGTACCCCGCTCTGCAGAGCACTACTGTGACCACCCACCGAGGAACCCTCTTGTGTACCATCTGTTAGCACTGCCGGCACTAACGGGCCGCAGGCCCCATGACTCACTAGCGGTCCGGCCACTCGGGCCTCCCCAGTATGCCACGGTGGCAGACTGCTGCTGTCGCTCATCGGGCCTTCTTGCGCGCAGGAAGAGCTGGGATACCGCCGACCCCGATCTCCCCGGGCCTTCCCTAGCTCGCGCGTATGCCAAGGCTCCGCTCCTAAAAGGGGCCACGGCGGGAAATCCTGGCCCTACCCCAGCTGACGTCAAAACTTCATCGGATATTTAAGGAAGGCTTCTCTGGACATCCGATGACTTGGCAATGAGTCTGCTTCCCTTGTGGAAGTCTTCTGAGTTGCATTGACCCTTGTTCCTGCCTTCCGAGCCTTGTTCCTGCCTTCCAAGCCTTGTTCCTGCTCCAACCTCCTTCCTTGGTCTTTATGGTGATTCTTCTGACTTTGACCTTGGACTGGCTTATGGTGATTCTTCTGGCTTTGACCTCAGACTGGCCTTCGACAACTCTCTGGCCTCTGATCCTGGACTGACTTCAGACGACCCTTCCAGCTGTGTGTCCTCCATCTTCGCAGGGGCCCACCTAAGACCAGCCGTCCCTATGCACCCAAAGGCTCAATCCATGGGGAACAGGGCTGGTATTGGTGAAGCTCCAGTCAGCCCCTGTGTCAGTCCGGCCTTGCTTCCCGATGGTTGAGACCTATGAGGGTTCACCCTCCCAGGTAGCGCCAACTCCTCCTTGGGCAAAGGCTCCACGTTCTCTTCTGCGAGTTCTACACCATCTCTATGGACCCCATGTAACTTCAGTGACTGTACTTTCACTCGGCACCCCACTCCTCGGGTAGTGCCGCACCTATTGCCTGACTCCAGTTATCCGAGCTGAGTCTGACGTCAGCACCTGCGCTGCCACTCCAAGGCCCACCTCTTCGGGTCACCCTCTCCTCTACTCTGCTGTATACCATCCTGCAGCTGAGACCTCACCTCCCGACGGTGAGGCTCAGTGGGGTTCCTTCCCTGGGCGGTACCATCTCTCACCTCGGCTAAAGGGCCCACATTCCCATAAATCCTAACAGAAACCTATCATGACCCTAAGATTATTTTTAAATTAGTTGGTTCCATGCTAGGGAAAGATAATTAAAAGAGACTGGTCTATGATGACCTGCCCACAGCAGATTTCCTTTTTACTTTCTTTGAGGAGAAGGTAACTAAACTTAGGAAATCAGTCTTAGAAGATTCTTATAAATTTGACCCTGAATTTGAATTGGATGTGAAGTATGACTCCCTTACACAATCTGTCAGAGATGGTTATGCAAGATAAACTATTTGGCTTTGAGCTTACTTCCCTGATTGAAATTCAGTCTTTACTCCACAAATTGAATAAGAACTCTAATTCATTTTTGGATCCTTGCCCAGCAATTTTGATTGGTTTGCTGCCTGACTTTGTCCTAAAAGGGTTAAGAAATATGATTAATGCTTCTCTCTCAGAGGGTGATGTCCCTGATGTTTTGAAAATGCTTTTGTTATTCCCATTCTGAAAAAAAGAGGATGCAGATCCAAGGGCTTGTATTAATTACAGGCCCATTGCTTATCTTCCATTTGCATCCAAGGTCTTGGAAAAGGTTGTAACTTTTCAAATTTCATAATTTTTGGAGAATAAGGGACAAAACTTGACTTGGCTTAGGCTGAATTTAGGAAGGGTTGTAGTACCGAGACTATAATGATGGACATGGTGGACTTGGTTCTACCTTCTCTAGATAAGGGAAGGGCTTTATTATTGACTCTGCTTGACTTATCTACTGTGTTTGACTTAGTCAACCAGCAGATTTTGCTTTCTCGTTGTCATGCTTTGGGCATCATCGGTACAGTTCTGATGTGGTTTACCAGCTTTCTGCAGAACAGAATATACATGGTCTCTTTTCAGGGAATCTGTTCAAAGACAAATAAAATATCCTGTGGGGTTCCACAGGGTTCATCCTTATTGCCAATTCTATTTAATTTTTTCTAGCCCTCTTAGGAGGTATTATTATTCATTCTTTTGGTTTTATTCCATTCATTTATGCGGACGATATACAAATCATTATCATGTTTGACCAGGACATATCCATTACAACAGTTAACTTTGAAAATTGCATGGTTGCTGTTAGCTCTTGGCTGAAAATAAATCTTTTGGTTTTGAATTCAGACAAGACACAGATTTTGCAAATTGGCAGTAGAGTGGAGAAACATTTGATTATAGTTGATGGATCTATTGTTTCTCCTACAGATAAGGTGAGATCATTAGGATTCAAATTGGATTCTTCGTGGTTTATAGATAGCCATATTCGCTCTGTTCTAGGCATGGCTTATGGATGATTGTGTTTGGAGAGACAATTAAAAACATGCTTAACCTTTACCTCATTGAAATCTGTGGCATAGTCGCTTGTTATTGCTGTGTCAGATTATTGCAATGCAATTTATTGGGGTCCCCAGGATGTCTGATCAGAAAGTTGCAAATGGTTCAGAATATGGCAGCATGGATAGTAATGGGTCATTCCAGACGTGAGTCAAATGCCCCCTTACTACTGAAATTACACTGGGTTCCAGTAAGACTTAGATGTAAATTTAAGTTGTTGGTACTTGCTTTAAAGATTTTACATGGATACGGCCTGCCTCATATGTTTTCTCGACTCTGCTGGAGATCATCAACCAGGGCTTCACGTTCACAGCATAGTCATGAGCTTCAGATTCCATTGCCAAAAGTTTTTCAGCATGTAAAAGTACAAAAAAAGATCTTTTTCTATACCTATGCTGTGGAATGAACTCCCATTGCATCTGAGGGAGGACCAATTTACTACGGTTATGCTGTAATTTGAAGACCTGGTTGATGATCTCAGACTTATAAATGAATTTATCTTGACTGGCAACAAAGAGGTTTATAACTATTTATTTTCTATTTTATTCTTATTATTTTAAATGTTTTAATTGTAATGTATTAATTTGCTGTACATTGCTAAGAAAGAACTTATTGTAAGATCTATATAGTGATTCATAAATAAATAAATAAATAACTCTAAATGATTTATTTAACTTTTGTAAATATTGGACACAGGGGCAGGGGTGGGGATTAATTGTCACTAAATATGTCAAGAAACATAAGTCCATGGGAATCCCTTCCTGGTGTGTGAAGTGAATTACTGTGTCTGCCCAGAGTTCCTCCCCATGGACGGTCCATGTCACCATCTTCATGACTCCATAACAATACTATCTAGATTTTATAGTATCCAGACATGGAAAACATAAAGGTCCTCTTGGAGGCACCAGTGAATATACATTCTACCATCAGTGATGCCTCCAAGAGGACCTTTATATGATTTTCACACAGATGCTTTTAGGTTTGTAATTTTAAATCACTTCTATGATTCAGTAGTCAGCCTCTTCTCCTCTTAGCTAGGAGGAACTAAAGACAATCATTTATGTAATCACCCCTGATGTATGTTGCGCTGGAGGTGGACCCTTGGCTTGGTGCAGGATTGGTACGGCCCTCTGGTCGGACCCAGAGATCACCTGCCACCAGGAGGCGGAGTACACTAGGAGACAGAAGCTAGCTGGAGCTTCACCATTAGCAATCCGGGGTTTCCACAGGTTGAGCCCTTGGGTTCCTAGACCACCTGGACTTAAGTGGGCCTCAGAGGGTCTCGCGGAGAGGTAGTGGAGAGGTGTGCCCACCACTAGCAAAGGTGCACGGCTGCTGAGGAATGGATGAACTAGACCTGGATCTGGATCACTTGAGACCTCCGTAAGGAGACGGGAGATGAAGGTCCTCTGGGCGAGATAGGCAGCACCTATGGGTCTAGTCGGAGTTAGGCCGCTGGTAGTGTCCGAGCAGGCTGGTCTGGTTGTCACAGGAGCAAATAGAGAATCCGAGTGTAGCGCAAGGGTCAAAGCCAAAGTATCAGTCCACCAAAGCAAGGGTCAGTTCCAAGATCAGTCCGTACGTGGTCAAAAGGCAGGCAGTGGTCGGTTCCAGGCAGCGGTCAAATGTGGTCAGTAAGCAGGCAGTGGTCGGTTCCAGACAGCAGTCAAATGTGGTCAGAAGGCAGGAAGAGGTCAGTACCATGAATCAGTCCGAGGAGGTACAACAAGAGGAGGAACAAAGAGCAGGAATCAGGAGAGACACTGGAACACAAGGAGGACCACGGGAACACAGGAACGCAGGAGCACTGGAACGAACAGGAACACAGGAACACTGGAATGAGACTATATCAGGCACAGGAACAAGGAACAGCAAACTAGCTACACCGAATTGTTGACCCGATTGCCAAGGCGAGGTTCTGGGGACGTGACCTCGCCTTTTATACAGGAACTAAGTGATGTCATCACTGGGTGCTGCGGACCGGATTCCCGCACTGGGCCCTTTAAAAGAAAGTGTGGTCTGCATGCATGCACCTAAGGGTGGGGCTGACACTGTGGAGGACACTGAACCCCTGGGTGAGGAGTGTTGAGAGTTGGAAGGCCCCGACGGGCATGGGGACATCTGGGAGCACCGCGGATGGCGGGAGCTAGCCGCGGCTGCCAGAGATGAGGAACCAGAGCTGGTGGAGGGGAGCGCGAGGTGAGCAAGCCCAGTCGCAGCACCAATGGGGTCAGGACGCGCAACTGTACCCCCCCTTCTAAGTCTCCCCCTTACCGGCTTCGCCTTGTATGGATGTTGATGATGGAAATCACGGAGGAGATTCTTATCCAGAATGTTGGTGAGAGGGCTCACAAGAAATTTCTTCTGGCCCGAAGCCTTCCCATGAAAGAAGGTACTCCCAGTGACCTCTACGGTGTTGGATATCAAGAACCTCCCTCACTTGTAGGGTATTTTCGGATTCCACTGAGTGTTGCATCGGAGGAGGAGGTCTTCGGGAAGGCCAGGACAATACTAGGGGCTTGAGTAGCGAGACATGGAAGGTGTTGTGGATACCAAGACTCATAGGTAACTTCAGTTGGTATGTGACAGCTTCCACCAGTCGTACAATGGGGAATGGTCCCACGTATTTTGGAGCCAGTCGTTGGGAAGACAACCGGAGGTGAATATGTCTGGGGCTGAGCCAGACTTGTTGCCCAGGCAGAAACACTGGTGTAGCAAGGCGATGGGCATCCGTCACATGTTTGGCTCAGTCAGCTGCTTGTCAGAGCCGCCCCTTAACCTGGTCCCAGAGGTGACGAATAGTCTGAATTGTGTACTGAGCTGCTGGTGACAGTACGCTGAGTGGAATCAGCAAAGGGAGTCGGGGTTGACAGCCAAAGACTACCGAGAATGGTGAAACCTCTGTGGCAGAGGCGACGTGGGTGTTGTGAGATAGCTCAGCCCATGGGAGGAGGTCAGTCCAATTGTCCTGCTGGTCATTAACATATGAGTGCAGGAATGTTTTGAGAGACCGATTGGTCCTCTCGGCTTGGCCATTAACCTGTGGATGGAATGCAGAGCTTAAATTCAGGGATATGTTGAACTTTTTACAGAAGGACCTCCAATATCTGGCAGAAAATTGAAGGCCATAATCTGAAATGATCTCTTGTGGAAGTCCATGGAGGCGGAATACGTGCATCAAGAAGAGCAAGCCAATTCCAGGGCTGAAGGTAGCCCCGGTAAGGGGACAAAGTGGACCATTTTTGAGAAAAGGTCTATTATGACCCAGATCACAGTATACCCCTTGGAAGGGGGTAATTCTATGATGAAGTCCGTAGATATACTAGTCAAAGGTTCAGTGGGTGCAGGAAGTGGCTAAAGGAGCCCCCAGGGCCGTCCAGTAGGGGGCTTTTGTTGAGCACATACGGGACACGTGTCCACATAATATCGGGAATCTTTGACTATGCTAGGCCACCAGTAGTGTCAGCGAAGCATTTCTAGAGTTCGAGCTCAGCCGGGATGGCCAGCGAGCTTGGAGTCGTGGGCCCAACGGACTACACGTTCCCTGAGATGACAGGATACGACCATCTTACCGGCTAGTACAGTGGTAGTAACCGCAAGAGAGACACAGGCAGGGTCAATGATGTATGCTGAGGTCTCGGGAGTGTCTTCTGGCTCTAAAGAACGTGAGAGCGCATCTGCACAGAGGTTCTTTGCTGCCAGGTGGTAGCAGAGCTCGAAGTTAAAGCATGCAAAGAAGAGGGCCCAGTGGGCTTGTCTTGGATTGAGTAGCTGGGCTTCTTTCAAGTGCTCTAGGTTCTTGTGGTAGGTAAAAATGGTAAACCGATGTTGTACCCCTTCAAGCCAGGGATGCCATTCTTGGAGGGCAAGTTTCACAGCCAGGAGTTTGCAGTCCCTGATCGTATAATTCCCTTCCATGGGCGAGAATTTGTGGGAATAAAATGAGCATGGTACCAGAGCTCCTTTGGTAGAGTACTGACTAAGGACTGCCCCGGCTCCGATGGCAGATGCGTTGACCTCTACCATGAAGGGATGACAGGGGTCCAGATGGCGGAGACAAGGACCAATGCGGAAGGCTTCTTTCAAAGCTTGGAAGGCAGACTGTGCTTTGGGATTCCATACCCGAAGGTCAGTTCCTTTCTTTCTCATGGCGGTAAGTGGAGCACAGTCAAAGGGACGATGCTCCGGAAGGATCTCGGGCTTCTCTTTGGAAAAGACATCGTGGAAGTCTTGGTAGTGCGAAGGCAGGGCTAAGGAAGCCATCAGGAGAGGTATCGTAGGCCGAGGAACCACAGCCAGGCAGGAGTCAAAGCACTATGGTCCCCAGGATGCCACCTGGAGGGAATCCCACGAGATTACAGGTGAGTGCTTCCGAAGCCAAGGTAGCCCCAGGATGACCGGATGCATGGACTTCTCTAGAATGAGGAAGGAGATCTCCTCCTGATGCAGAATGTCAGTGCGTAATGTGAGGGGCTTGGTACAGGTAGCGATGGTGCCTGGCAGGAGTTTCCCTTGAATGGAAGACAGATGGAGAGGGGGTCATTGGGGTTGGACCCCAATCTGGAGTTGCTGAACTAAGTCCTTAAGTATGAAGTTCCCCCGGCTCCCGAGTCGATCAGAGCTTGGTATCTAACTCCCCATCAGGGAGGAGTAAGGTCACCGGTACAATGCAGAGGTGGTGTGACCTAGGGTTAGCTCTCCGACTGTCCCTAGGTCCGAGCATTTCCCGGACACTCGTTACAACGGGCAAGGATATGGCCCTTGCCACTGCAGGTCCCAAAAAACAAAGAGGTAGGCGATCTATATTGGCCGTCAGGTAAACAAAAAGGAATAGATGCCTTAATCTTTTCCAAATATTTATTAGAGTGGAGACATATTCTTAAAATGCCCGACTCAGGCCGAGTTTCGCAGCTCAACAGCCGCTGCCTCAGGGGCTTGAATAATCAAGAATCTCAGGTGAATTAAAACCTTCAAAGGAAAGTCACTATGAACCCACACTGAAAGATAACTTGTGAAATGCCGTCATGTATTCAGTCCCTACTCGCAGTTTCAAACTGCTTCAAACTGCGTCTCCACTCTAATAAATATTTGGAAAAGATTAAGGCATCTATTCCTTTTTGTTTACCTTGCCACTGCAGTACAGGCATAGGCCCAGAGACCGGCGTCTCCTTCTTTCTTCTTGGAAGACAGGTCCCCGACCCACCTGCATGGGTTCGATGTCTTGGGCCCCCGGAGAGGCAGACGGAGAACTCCCGCTTCGCGACAGCGTGGTTCCAAAGGTCCCAGGCCTAGGAGCCGACTTCTTCTCCCGGAACTGGCGTTGGATGCAGCGGTCCACGCGGCCCGCTAGATCAATGAGATTGTTCAAGTCATCTGGGAGGGCTCTGGCCGCCAATTCGTCCTGGAGTCTTGGGGAGAGACTTTCCAAAACGATACCTTGCAAGCTGTCACATCCCCAGTTCAACTTGGCGGCAAGAGTCTGGAAGTCCATGGCATGTTCCGCCAACGGGCGCCGGCCATATTGCAAAATGGCGCCGGCCGTACGGCAACACGATTCGAGTGCAGGAGGTCGTTCCCGGACCCCCGCTGGACTTTTGGCAAGTCTTGTGGGAGTCAGGAGGCCCCCCCAAGCTGGCCAAAAATCCCTGGGGGTCCAGCGGGGGTCCGGGAACGACCTCTTGCACTCGAATCGTGTTGCCGTACGGCCGGCGCCATTTTGCAATATGGCCGGCGCCATTTTGCAAAATGGCGCCGGCCGTACGGCAACACGATTCAAGTGCAGGAGGTCGTTCCCGGACCCCCGCTGGACTTTTGGCAAGTCTTGTGGGGGTCAGGAGGCCCCCCCCAAGCTGGCCAAAAGTCCCTGGCGGTCCAGCGGGGGTCCAGGAGCGATCTCCTACGCTCGTGACGTCGGGGGACAGGAAGCAACGCACCCATGGCCCGAGAGTGGAAGATCACAATGGGACCCCCCCACTGGACTCCAGGTAATTTAAGACATTTTGGGGGGGTTCGGGAGGGTGGGGGATTTATTTTAAAGGGTCGGGGTGGGTTTTAGGGATGTTTTAGTGTGCCGGTTTTCCCGCCCTCCCCCTTCCCCTCCCCCTTCCCCCGATTTTTGACGATAAATCGGGGGAATTCCTATTAAATATCGCCTCTAACGATTTTTGACGATTTAAAATATATCGAACAATATTTTAAAACGTCATCCCTATTGCAAACTGTTAATTTGTGGACCCTTGGTCCGGTTGAGACAGTGGATGGTAAGCTGTGGAGGATCACAGCGAACATCACAGCCAGGAGGCGGTACAGAAGAGACTCGGATGAGCCTTCACCACTGGAAGTCCGAGGTCCCCCGGGGAGGAGCCCGTAGGGACCCGGACCTCTTGGACTTAGGTGGGATCCTATGCAACCAAGAATCTGGGCTGCAGCCAAAGAGATGGACAAAGGACGGATGGGCCCAGGTAGCTGAAGACTCTTCACTCTCAGAAGCCCGTGGCTCCCCCGGGAGGAGCCCATGAGAGCCCGAGTCGCTGGGACTTAGGAGAATCCTCTGGGCCCGCAAGTACCGGATACCTGAGGTGATGAAGAAGCTGAAGTCGGAAGTACTGGATACTTGAGGTGATGAAGAGCGAAGCCGGGTCGGAAGCCAGAAGTCAGAGATCCAAACCAAAGCCAGGGACGAAAGCAGAAGACGGAGTCGTGGGACGGAGCTGGGTCAAGAGCCAGGAGTCAGAAGACAATAGCAAGCCAGGAAAGGAAGCTGGAGATGAAGTCGTGGGATGGAGCCGAGTCAGGAGCCAGAGGTCAGAAGGCAATACGAAAACCAAAGGACAGAAGATGAAGACAAGTCAGGGTATAAGCCAGGTCGGAATCCAGAAGACAGAAGAGGCAATCCAAGGACTACAGCAGCAACTAGAGACTCAGACAACCTGAGGAACCTCGTTGCAAGGCTGCCGGGTTTAAATGGCCCAGCAGCATCTGCCAGGGTTTAAATGGCCCAGCAGCATCTGACGTCATGAGGGGGTGTTCCCAGGTTTTCCCGCGCTGGCCCCTTTAAGAGAAGGCCCTAGTGTGCGCTCACCTAAGGGGTGGGGCCAGTCGCGGATCAGCATCAGTGTCTCCCTTGCAGGGAGAACGCCATGGAGGGCCGCATCTTCGGCCCTGGAGGCCGGAGGGAAGGCGTTCCTGCGGCCGGACCGGCCACGCGATAAGTGCAGGTCCCGGAGTACGGCCCGGGACCGTAACACCAGTAGCAATCCAGGGTTTCCGCAGGTTGAGCTCTTGGGTACCTGGACCGCCTGGACTTAGGTGGGCCTCAGAGGGTCTCCCAGAGAGGTAGCGGAGAAGTGTGCCCACCACTAGCAAAGGTGCGTGGCTGATGAAGAATGGATGAACTAGACCTGGATCTGGATCACTGGAGACCTCCGTAAGGAGACGGGAGGTGAAGGTCCTCTAGGTGAAATAGGCAGTGCCTATGGAGGTAGGCCGCTGGTAGCATCTGAGCAGGCTGGTCTGGTTGTCACAGGAGCAAATAGAGAATCCGAGTGTAGCACAAGGGTCAAAGCCAGGGTATCAGTCAGAGAATGGTCAGCCAAAGCAAGGGTCAGTTCCGAGATCAGTCCGTACGTGGTCAGAAGGCAGGCAGTGGTCGATTCCTGGCAGCAGTCAAACATGGTTAGAAGGCAGGCAGAGGTCAGTACCGCGAATCAGTCCGAGGAGATACAACAAGAGGAGAAACGAAGAGCAGGAATCAGGAGAGACACTGGAACACAAGGAGGACCATAGGAACACAGGAATGCAGGAGCACTGGAACGAACAGGAACACAGGAACACTGGAATGAGACTGGATCAGGCACAGGAACAAGGAACAGCAAACTAGCTACACCAAAGTGTCAACCCGATTGCCAAGGCGAGGTTCTGGGGACGGTGGGACATTCTACAGATGGCGGGAGCTGGCCGCGGCTGCCAGAGATGAGGAACCAGAGTTGGTAGAGGGGAGCGCGAGGTGAGCAGGCCCAGTCGCGGCACCAACGCGGCCAGGATGCACAACAATGTAGACATCTTGTTGAAACATGGCCATGTCAGGTGTATTGGCTCCATCACTATGTTAATTTTATATCTTATTTTTTATTTTTAATGTATGTTTTTTATTGATTTTACCTTTGTAATATTTTAAACACATTTTTAATTCATGTAATATTTTATATATATTTCTCTATTTATTTTCTTCTTGTCCTTTTGTGTACCACTCCTGTTGTTTTAATCCTTATTTTGTGGTTCACACAACTTTTTGTCATTCAATGTTTCTGTTTTTTGTGCTGCATACCGAGTCTGGCTTGTTGTGGTTTCCAGTTCAGTTTTTGTCTGCATGTTTCTATTTATACTTTATGGTCTTTTTATTTTGTATTTGGTGAGGATCTGTCTGTGTTCTGCACGTGTGACTGAGGTGAGGTATTCTGCTAGCTTGTAGTTTCTGAGTTGGGATCTATAGTAGCTTAGCTTGTTTTGCTTTCCTAAAAGGAGGTGTATTAGTGTTTTTTTAGTGTAATATTTGCAGTACTGCATTTTCTTAGTTAGGATTGTTACCGTTTGTGTGCTGGCTGTTATTGCTGTTTTGATATAGGAGGTAATTCAGTTTACTCACGACTTTCTGAGCGCCAAGCCCAGCATTCATTACAATAGGCCTAATTCTATATGGGTTCCAAGTGTCATTTTTGCAGTGTTTTTTTGGTTGACATACAGTAATGCCAGTAAATATACATGATGTAAGTGACATTTTTACCTCAGGAAACCGTACTTTGAATGTCTTTTTTTTTGTAAAAACTATTATAAATCATAATTTTTTATTGTGAATGGGCTAGGCTGGGTGGAGAGAAGGTCGGGTTGGGGCCAGGGGGTTGCAGGGGAGGCGGAGAGGGGGTGAAACATGAAAGGCTGTAAGGCTTACCTAGGGCACCTAATACCCTTGCACTAGCCCTACCCATACCCTGCTGAAAGGAGGAACTGATAGTTGGGAACCAGCAAAACAAAAATCAAAATTGTCTTTAAAAATGAAGCGGTTAAAAACAGGATTGTGCAATGAGAACCTAAAATGATACAATTATATTTGCTTGAAGAAGCCAGATAGGCAAAATGGTAGTCATATTAGCAAAGCATAGTTGTTGATGAATCAGCTTTTGGTTTGCTGCTGTGCACAATTCACATTGAAGAACTTTGCAGCAATTAAATAGGAGCAAATATTTCTACTGATGATATAAGAAAGATCTACGTCTAATTTGAGTTTCATATAGAATTGAGCATTTTTATTAAATCACCTGAAGACATCTCTTGCAGATAAGTTGGACTTTTGTTATAGCTCCAGTTTCTTAACATTTTTGAACTTCTATGTTCAAGACAACTATTATAAGAGAAATAGACATTAGGGAGGTTTTATCACCAAAGATTATAAAAAACTGAGCTGGCAATCTTATCTGAGATACCAACTTGTTCTAAAGTCATTTCCTCCTTGCATACTTTAGAAATAAATGTTAAAAAATATTACTAAATAATTGAAGTTTCCTCACTTTTATAAAATATTTATATTTTTGTGAAATTTTCTGTGAAAATTTGTCATTTAGATTACCTCACCATCTCTTGTTAGATTTGGAGTTATCATTTCTGGTGATATGGCCCCTAGATTCCTGGCTCCATCTGGCCACATCCCAATTTTGGGAATCACTGCACCACTAAGTCACAATCATCTCCAACTGCCCAGAGGATTGGGACAAGGAGGACCATTTGTCAGAGGATCTTCCCCTCCCTTTTCCTCACCCATACCCTGTTACAAAGGAGGAGCTGATTGTTGGGAACCAGCAAAATAAAAGCCAAAATTCTCAGAGACAAACTCCACTTGTAACAGTGGACTAGCAATGTATGATCTCACTTCCTATCCTGTTCAGCAAAAGATTTAAATCCAGGCTGAATAGGAATAGGGGAACAAAAAAAATATATTCTTTCATTTCCACTCCCAAACAAAAATCCCACACTGATTCCAGGCATCACAGATGCAGACAGGATTCCACCAGCACAGCAGCCTCCAATGGAAGTATGCTCCACTCCTACTCCATTGCCCTACCGATCTGCCTGCTATGTGTGGCTGCTCAGCCGCCAGTGGGATGAGGTCCACCGGCGGCCGCATGAGCCTCCCTGCACCCGGGGGCATTGGTTCCCCTCGGGATACCAGTGCTCGTGGCGCCCCCTAATACTCGGCGCCGTAGGCCCAGGCCTAGTTCGCCTAGTGCTTCCACCGGCTCTGCTCCTACTCCACTGGTAGGTCCTAACACTGGGGATAATTACTGATGGAGGTCTCTATACTTGGGACAGATATGGAGCACAGTGGTAGGAAAAAGATTGAGAGGTCACATTAAAGACACAATGGGTGGGGAGGTGAGCTGGTGTTACGTTGCATGTGGGAATTTATATGTTCATCTACCCAAAGTGCTGATCTGTCCAAAGAGTAAAAATCTGAACTGGGCAACCTGGACAGGCCAAATTTAGAAGTCGATATCGAAACACCATTTAGATGGATAACATAATAGTTATCCATCTAAATGGCTTACCTGGATATATTCAGCCCATATCTGGCGAAATTCTATCTGGGTAATTAGTTACCCGGCTAGAATTTAGCTGGATGAATTGGAGGCACTCAGGGGGCAGGCAGGAGGTGTTCCAGGGAGGAGCAGAGTTAGCCAGTTACCTTATCCCACTAAATCTGGTCGGGCTATAGGGCTGTCCTAAAGTTAGATGGTTATACATAACCGGCTAACTTTAGGATAGTCAGGTATATAGAGCAGCATGACTGTGCTGCTGAATTTATAGCATTATTTAGCTAGTTATTTATAATTGGCTAACTAGCACAGGCGCATAGTGGCTGAATGTGGATCCCCTCAGTTTTTATCTACCCTCATTTGCTATGAGGTCAATATTCAAAAGCCATTTAGATGGATAACTCAGAAATATATATCTAGATGGCTAATTTGACATATTCAGACACTTCATCTGCTAAATTATAGCCGGATAAAAAAAGAGTTGTTCCTGAGCTGTATAGGAGAGAGGTTTAGTTATCCGGCTAATTTATCCGAATATAAGGTATATCTGGCTAGGTTAGCAGGGTTAGAGGTATCTGGTCTTGTGTGGCCAGGTAACTTGCTACTTATCTGGATGTCTTGAAAAGAAGCTGACACAAAAAAGAAAAAAAAGAAAAGATAAAGGGCCTTACAACCTAGCCCACAAATTTAAAGATAGGACCTGTTGGGCCAAGCACCCCCTGTTCCCAATCCCTTTGTAAATTTCTCAAACATGCCAGGGTCCGCTGTCTCCCCACAAGCCCCTCTCCCAGTTCTCTCAGTAAAAATGTATTGTTGCTGCCGGGCCCTTCCCCTCTCCATTTCCCCACAGTCTAAATGGAACTGGTGCTGTAACACCCCACCCCCCCTAATCTCCAGCACAGCCTCTGCCAGAAACTGTGCTGGAAGTGTAAACTATAGCAATACTTATCTACTGAGAGGACCATGGAAAAGGCTTCGGTGGGAGAGGCAGTGGATCCCGGCACATTTTGAGAAATTTTCCTGGGGGTAAGGGGTGCATGGTCCAACAGGGACTCACTTAAACTTTGTGGGCAAAACCAGCCATAGGTCCCTTTGGTGACAGCGCTAGTTACACGGATAACTTTTGAAGTTAAGTTGTCAGGCCACACAATGCTGGATAAATAAAATACCTAAATGGCTGTATTCAGACATAAATGCTAAATTTATAAACCCAAACAATATAACATGAAAAAATTATGAATTCAAAAAGAGACCTGTTATATGGATGTCAATAATCTGAGTGTACCTTCATACGATGCTGTAAAAAAAATACGGCTATCGTGACTGTGAAGCCTATGTGTAGGCTTTAAAAATCATTAGGTACCCCAGTGTTGGAATGCAAACTTTTGTAGTGCTCACTGTCCACTGTGCAATTGTTGCTGAAATGATCACGTGGATACTGTTGCAATATTCACTTATCTCAAAATTGTAGTCGGTCTTGCCTCAGCCGACATCCTGATGTTTCGGAGGCTGGCTCCTTCTTCAAGGGCTGGATATGCGCAAGAGAGCCCGGTATTCCAGTGAAACATTAGATGTTGTGACAGTGAATCTGGTGGAACACAGGTAAAGTGTGCAAAAAAAAGGAGACATCTTTTAGTTATTGAAAAAACAATTAACTTAGGCTGAAATGTAGAGAGATACATACTTGATTACTGTGCCAGCAATGTTCAACTTGTTAAGTTTGTTTAGCGGTCTGTGAAGCTCCGCTGTGGAGGAAATGAAATGACCAGAGAACTGTTTACTCTGTCTTAACTGCTGTAATTGTTAGCCTGCTTGTTAAAACCTGCAAACGGGCAGAAAAGGCTGCTGTTTTTTTAAAACTTGAAGTGGTAAAAGTTGTGCTCAAATCTCGGAGTAAAATTTAAAGTACTTACTGAAAAACAAGCGGCTGCTCCCACGACTCTGTGCTGGCGCGAAAACGCAGCAGTTAAGACAGAGTAAACAGTTCTCTGGTCATTTCATTTCCTCCACAGCGGAGCTTCACAGACCGCTAAACAAACTTAACAAGTTGAACATTGCTGGCACAGTAATCAAGTATGTATCTCTCTACATTTCAGCCTAAGTTAATTGTTTTTTCAATAACTAAAAGATGTCTCCTTTTTTTTGCACACTTTACCTGTGTTCCACCAGATTCACTGTCACAACATCTAATGTTTCACTGGAATACCGGTCTCTCTTGCGCATATCCAGCCCTTGAAGAAGGAGCCAGCCTCCGAAACATCAGGATGTCGGCTGAGGCAAGACCGACTACAATTTTGAGATAAGTGAATATTGCAACAGTATCCACGTGATCATTTCAGCAACAATTGTACAGTGGACAGTGAGCACTACAAAAGTTTGCATTCCAACACTGGGGTACCTAATGATTTTTAAAGCCTACACATAGGCTTCACAGTCACGATAGCCGTATTTTTTTTACAGCATCGTATGAAGGTACACTCAGATTATTGACATCCATATAACAGGTCTCTTTTTGTATTCAGACATAGCCATTTAGGTTTCTTACATTTAGCTGGATAACTTTTGTCAAGTATATCTACTTTATTTAGATTTTTATATTCCACTTTTTGCAGCACTTCAAAGCAGATTACATTCATGTACGGTAGGTATTTCCCTATCCCTAGAGGGCTTATAATCAAAGGGCTAGATTTTAAAAGCCCTGCGCGCGCTGGCGGCCTATTTTGCATAGGCCGCCGGCGCTCGCAAAGCCCCGGGACGCGAGTAAGTCCTGGGGCTTCGTAAAAGGGGCGGGAGGGGGCGTGTCTGGGGGCATGTCCAGGGTCAGGGAGCGGTCCGGGGCGTGTCTGGGGGGCATGTCCAGGGTCAGGGAGCGGTCCGGGGCGTGTCTGGGGGCATGTCCAGGGTCAGGGAGCGGTCCGGGGCGGGTCCGGGGGCGGGCCGGGAGGGCAGTCCCGAGTCCCCCGGCACTGCGGCCTGAGCCGGGGGATGCCGAGGCGGCGCGCGCAAGATACACCTGCTTCAAGCAGGTGTATCTTGCACAATAAAGGTAAGGGGGGATTTAGGTAGGGCTGGGGGGTGGGTTAGATGGGGGAAGGTGGGGGGACGCGGAAGGAAAGTTCCCTCTGAGGCCGCTCTGATTTCGGAGCGGCCTCGGAGGGAACGGCGGCAGGCTGTGCGGCTCGGCGCCCGCAGGCTGCCGATTTTGTGCAGCCTTGCGCGCGTCGACCCTGGATTTTATAACATGCGCGCGGCAGTGCTCGCATGTTATAAAATCGGGTGTACATTTTGTGCGCGCTGGGTAGCGCACAAAATGTACCCCATGCGCGTAGGAATTAAAATCGACCCCAAAGTTTGTACCTGAGGCAATGGAGGGTAAAGTGAATTGCCCAAGGTCACAAGGAGCAACAGTGGGACTTGCACACTCGTCTCCTGGTTCATAGCCCACTGCTCTATCCACGAGGCTACTCCTGCTGAATAGATGGCTAGTTTTAGCTGGATAACTTGTCCACTAAATGGCCTACTGAATATTGGCCTCTGTGTTCTTATATTCCTGCTAAATTTTCATCATTTAATCAATAATAAAAATAATAATATTCTGCACTTTCAAAAGTGCTTTTTCTGAATGGGAGCTTTGATGCTTGTGATGTGTTTGAAGATTTATTTCTAATTACAAAGCACAAAGAACACAGCACAGACTTGCAGTAACTTTCTGATGTCAAGGGCAGAGTCCCCCACTGTTCCTTCCCCCCTCATCCCCATATCAAGGTATTTGAAAAGACTTTAAATAAACAACTCCTTAAAGCAGAGAAAAAGGACAAAATAAATAGATGGTGGAAATTTCTCATGGCAAACTCCTACATTTCATGAAAAAATGTTCTGTGAGGAGAAAGCAGTGTCCTTCTCCATCTGTACATCTGATATAATGGAAACATAGCATATGCCGCATGGCACACGGAGTATATACACATTGTGCAGCCAGCCGGCATCTTTCTTTGCTACCATGCAGTTATGAATTATGTTCTCCGTGCATTTTGGCTGTGGCATTGTTTAAAAAACGATGTGCCCAATAAAGTAACCCTTGAGCGACTCAGTAATCATTTACGCTCTAAAGAGGTTGGGATGTTTTTTGTTCATTTCATTTAAATCCACTGGAAGAAAACTTTAGGAAATGCTCACTATGGGAGGAAATTCGCTCACTTAATCAGAAAATTCACTGCAAAATAGCTTATGTTTCAGAGTTCCACTGTACTTGTGAGTTTCAGTTTGCATTACTGGTGCAGAAATTATGTAGTTTGCAACTTTTGATTAAATGTTTCATTGCTGATTTATTTCCTCTCAAAGTTAAACATTCTTGTACCTTTCCCAGTCATCAAACTGATCTTTACCTATGAAAGATTACATAAGATTCTGTTCTGGCTTGGCATGAGCTTTCATTAAAATACAGAACTAATTATGGGATTCTAGGAGCACGTTGGATGCATTCTATTTCCACCTGGCAAGCCCAATGGAAACCTTGCAGGAGTTATTTGGCAATGCTTAACATCTGCTCCAAAATGGCTTACATTTTTTTTGGTAGCCCTTTGGAAGTGGAATGTGTCTGAAGATTCTCACCCCGCTGTCTTTCTTTGCCATTACTTTCTGTTCTCCCATTAGTAATCTTGATTATTACCAGTACACCACCAGAGCCTCTCTACTCTCACACATCACCCTTGACAGTTTATGCTAAGGGAGGGAGTTTACGGCTCCGACTGAAGTCTCATGCTGCTCTTCTTTCAATTAACAAGGGGGATCCAGAGTCTTTGTAAGATATGCACAGTACGTGCAATAATTATTGGGCCAAAATGAGATTATAACTGCTAGAAACTGAGATGCCCTAAAAAGGGGCCATTATTGGTAGCAGTACCCTTCGCTGTGCACTAGTGTAAGAATTCACTAGGACCTTTAAATTCTCTTGGGAATGAAATTAACAAACAGTGCCTAGAAGGATTCTATATATGATATTCAATGTACTATATATGTAAGCAGTAATACTACAACTAGTACTATTAGTAGTCATTTCTATAGAGTGCTACTAGACTTACGGTGCACTGCACAGAAATACATACGAGACAGTTCCTGCTCCGTGGAGCTTGCAATCGAGGCAAGACAGACAAGATAAATAAGAGCGTTTGTAATCTGCCCCTGGATTTCCCTGCAGATCACCAGTGTGATGTTTTACATTATGCTGCTACTCACCTTAGGCACCATGTTATGAGAAGGCAGGGAAGAAATAAATATGGTTGCAGATGTATATATCTCTTTGTGCACCTTACAGGCTAGGGCCGTGTTCTCTGAGGCAGCTCCTGCTCACATGCTCGCACTGGCTCACCTCCTGACCATGAACCACCTTCCGTGCTGATCCTAATTACCTCTGCACTGGGCTTCTCCCTCTGTACAGCTGCTCCAGGCCTCACTTTTCCAGTTCCCCCCTTCTGCTGGTCCCTGGCACTCCTTACTGCAGGCACTCTTCCGGGGGGCTGGAGCTGTCCCTGTTTGCTGGATGTATGGTTTGATCCAGCAGCCTGACTGGTCAAATCTGCCACTGACTGCCCACCTGAGCCTGCCATTCAGCTGCCCAATACCTGTCCTGTGAATCAGACATCAACCACCCTTCTCCCCTGGAGGTGCTCACCACAGCAAAGGGCAGTATTTGCTTCATTTGCTGCATTGTTTGCAAAGGTGAGCAACATTTCCAAGTTCTGACAGGGGTCATTTTAGAGTGAATGAAGGCAGATCGTAATCTCTCCTTGCAGTGTGGTTTGGGATGAGGAGAAAGGTTTTCAGCAGCTATTGTAGACCTCAATAAAATGTCTGAAAAAGGTAACATTGGAGAATATAAAAGACCTACTGCTCCTACACTATAGACTGGGCTTTTGTAAGGAAATATTCTATAAATCAGCACAAGGTTATTAAAGAAAAATCACATTTAAAAGTAATCATAATAGCATTAAAACATGGTACTTTATTTGGCCATTAGAGCAAAGCTAGGGAAGTTGCACAAGGCCAGACATGAAGTATGTTGCAATGGCATTCCTTATGTGTCTTAATCATTCTCTCCAGCCCTATTTTAATGATTAGCAGGGGAAAGAGGACCCCAGACTTTACTGGCATAAAACAAAAAAGTACTATTTTCACAATGTGTTAGTACTTCATGTGCTGTGAGCTTCTTTTGAGGTGCATGCCACCTGAAAGTCATATTTGTGTGTGAAGCAAGTCTGCTCAGGCTCCAACGTTCTGCTATTTGGCCAACGTGATGGTTTTGTGATCCACGCTGGGACTGAATTTCAAGGAGCTGGCTCACCAAGCAGCATGTTGTGATGATGGATTGCGGAGCACTTTTGAAATCACTGTCTGCGTGTGTTTGCAAACCGCTACCAGCCGAGCCTTTTCCAGGTGTTTCGAGTTTCAGATGAGTTGAGCCTGTAGGCCCCTAAATTTCCAGCATGCAACCTGTCTCGTTTAAACACAAGTTAATGTAGGGAATGTGCACTGCCATGCAGAGGGACCTGGGTTCGAGCCCCCAGGCTCAGGTCTTCTGCTCTCTAGGGCTGCGGATGCTGCGGATGGCTTCACTCCGAGCCTCTCTGTGGCGAGGGGTTTCACAGTTATCACACAGTGGGACACCCAGTGGCCAGATTTGGGGCCCATGATTGTAGGCTGGAAGGAAGCTTCAGTGCATGGATCCTTGTGCCAAGAACTAGTTTGTTGCAATGCTGAAGTAAGTAAGCATGGGAGGGCAATATAAAACCAGGGGATAAAAACCCCAGGAAGCTTAAATAAAGGCTCATGGGGTACATATCCCCAGCCCTGGTTCCAACTGACAGAAGAAAGAAAAAAACAAGCCAGCAGGCAATATATCAGTGTATAAATTTGGCTCAAACAGCTCCTGCAGGGTGGGGAGATCTGGCCAAGCAAGAAGGCAATCTGGCAGCTCACTGTCTCAAAACAGGTCCATGGGGAAGAAGAGGACCCGGGAAGGGGAGGAGGAGGAGCCTTGGCACCCATCCTTTCCTGGATATTCAGAGGGGACCCTCCAGTTTCTGAACTTTGGAGGGGGATACCCACCCTCTGAAAGTTTTGCTTGGGGCCCCAAAATTTGAACTTGCACCACCTCCCTGCCATAGATGTAAAATCACTTCCTGTGAGTTACCAGCAGAACACATACATTGAAAAAAGAAAAAAGGAGAAGACATTCCTGTATGGTTAAGTGTATGAAAGAATATAGTACCTTGACTAATGGTTTGAGCATCTGAAATGTCAAGAACAGATCATTTGATTCAAATAGCTTTGCTGGATATTCTGCTGGGATATTTGCTGGAGACAGCTGTGCAAACCACTTATGGTTTATGTGGAAGCTCAGGTGCTGAAAATGCTGGAGATTCCACAAAATGCTGAATAAATACACTGGAAATGCTGGGAATTCCTTCAAAATGTGCTGAAAATGCTAGTGAAATGGAAAGAATGTTTACACTAGCTGACACCTGTGGAAATTCCCTGGAGGCCTCTATGAATTACCCCCAGCACCAGCACACCTACCCTCCCACTCTGAGCCCCAGTACAGCCTACTCAGCCCCATCACAGGCTGCCTTCCTTTCCAACAGCCCAGGAGAAACACAGCTTGCCTCCCAGTCCCAGCCCTGGCTACCCAAGCTTAGCACAGCCACCCATGGGAATTACCAGAGGTTCCTATTTATTGCCCTCCCCCCAACCCAGCAGCCTGCCCTTCCCCCCTCCAGCCCAGTACAAGCCTGCCTCCACCCCAGCATAGCCTGTCCTCACCACAACAGCCTCAACAGTCTGCACTTCTCCCAGCCTCAACAGAGCAGGCACCCCAGACCAAGGCCCTCCCCCCTCCCCCCCAGCCCCCAATATAGCCTGCACCCCAGGCTGAGCCCCTCCCCCCCCCACAGCACAGTCCCCCCCGTCCCCGTCCCCCCCCCCCACCACCAGCTTGATTCCCAATCATTCTAACCTCCAGATATCCATTCTCTGAGGGCTAGAAACTCTTTGTACCTACTGCACACATACAAGCTCTCACCAACAGGTAGATAGATAATCATCATACATGTGGCAGTCAGTGCAAAACACTGGATAGCTCCCTTCTTACTGCTGGGCTACTGTCTGCATCTTAAATTTGTTGAGTTGTTAGCAATTTAACATTTTTAAGAAAGTAGAGATGTTCAAACTAATCTAAAGTCCTTAATCTATTGGTGAATTTTATATTTGTCTATCAGTGAATCTCTGATTACACAACTTATTAATCTCTCTTTGAACTAATTACCTGTTATTGTATCGTATCAAATAAATACATCTATTGTTGAAAATGTGGTGTTTTGATATATACCTTTCAATTCTCTGCTGCTGAAAAGAAGAGGGATATAGAAGAGGAAGCCTAGATTGCTCATGAAGTCCTCTGCTGGGGCTGCTGGGAGAAGCATGTGGATGAGCCTACTGCTAGAAAAATTTGAGAGCTGTGAAAGCTCATACCTAGATAGCTCACAGTGTCCTCCGCTGGGGTTGCTAACAAAGTATTCAAATGAGCCCTCCAGTTGGAAACAACATGGGGATCATAGAAGCTGAAGCCTAGATTGCTCACTGCAGCCCCTAGAGTTCTCTCTGGGAGAAGCATGCAGATGAGGCTTTTGATCCTCTAGCTGCTAGAAAATGTGTAGGGGCTGTGGAAGTTCAATATAGATGGTTCACAGTGTCCTCTGCTGGGGCTGAAAACAGAAATATTCAAATAATGAAGGCTTCACCCCTTCCCAATATTTTTGCATTTTTCCATCTGCCGGAAGATGTTTTTTTTGCATTTTTAGATCCTTGTTTTGATGTTTAGATCCTTGATTTGGGATTGACTGAGCTCCCTTTATAAGCTGGGTAGAGCATGAGGAAGGCATGATTGGATGTACTTTTTTGTTGAAAGTGGAAGCTGCTCTTCTGTGTGGATCTCAATAGGCCCCCCACACATGTACCAGTGGAATAAACATAGAAACATAGAACATAGAAATGACGGCAGAAGAGACAAACGGCCCATCCAGTCTGCCCAGCAAGCTTCACATTTTTTTCTCATACTTATCTGTTTCTCTTAGCTCTTTGGTTCTATTTTCCCTTCCACCCCCACCATTAATGTAGAGAGCAGTGATGGAGCTGCAACCAAGTGAAATATCAAGCTTGATTAGTTATGGGTAGTAGGGGAAGTAACTGCCGCAATAAGCAAGCTACACCCATGCTTATTTGTTTTACCCAGACTGTGTTGTTCAGCCCTTATTGGTTGTTTTTCTTCTCCCCTGCCGTTGAAGCAGAGAGCTATGCTGGATATGCGTGAAGTATCAGTTTTTCTTCTCCCCTGCGTTGAAGCAGGATATGCATTGAAAGTGAAGTATCAGGCTTATTGGTTTGGGGTAGTAACCGCCGTAACAAGCCAGCTACTCCCCGCTTTGTGAGTGCGAATCCTTTTTTCTTCTCCCCTGCTGTTGAAGCAGAGAACTATGCTGGATATGCGTGAAGTATCAGTTTTTCTTCTCCCCTGCCGTTGAAGCAGAGAGCTATGCTGGATATGCGTGAAGTATCAGTTTTTCTTCTCCCCTGCCGTTGAAGCAGAGAGCTATGCTGGATATGCGTGAAGTATCAGGTTTTCTTCTCCCCTGCCGTTGAAGCAGGGAGCTATGCTGGATATGCGTGAAGTATCAGTTTTTCTTCTCCCCTGCCGTTGAAGCAGAGAGCTATGCTGGATATGCATTGAAAGTGAAGTATCAGGCTTATTTGGTTTGGGGTAGTAACCGCCGTAACAAGCCAGCTACTCCCCACTTTGTGAGTGCAAATCCTTTTTTCCACATTTCCTCTTGCTGTTGTAGCTTAGAGCGATGTTGGAGTCACAGTAACCATGTGTATGTTTATTGAATAAGGGTATTGTCTCCAGGCAGTAGCCATCATTCTGGCTAGCCACCCACTCTTTATTGACGGCCTCTTGATTTTATGGATCCACAGTGTTTATCCCACGCCCCTTTGAAGTCCTTCACAGTTCTGGTCTTCACCACTTCCTCCGGAAGGGCATTCCAGGCATCCACCACCCTCTCCGTGAAGAAATACTTCCTGACATTGGTTCTGAATCTTCCTCCCTGGAGCTTCAAATCGTGACCCCTGGTTCTGCTGATTTTTTTCCTATGGAAAAGGTTTGTCGTTGTCTTTGGATCATTAAAACCTTTCAAGTATCTGAAAGTCTGTATCATATCACCTCTGCTCCTCCTTTCCTCCAGGGTGTACATATTTAGATTCTTCAATCTCTCCTCATAAGTCATTTGATGAAGACCTTCCACCTTTTTGGTCACCCTTCTCTGGACCGCCTCCATCTTGTCTCTGTCTCTTCGGAGATACGGTCTCCAGAACTGAACATAATACTCCAGGTGAGGTCTCACCAAGGACCTGTACAAGGGGATAATCACTTCCCTTTTCTTACTCGTTATTCCTCTCTCTATGCAGCCCAGCATTCTTCTGGCTTTAGCTATCTCCTTGTCACATTGTTTCGCCGACTTCAGATCATTAGACACCATCACCCCAAGGTCTCTCTCCTGCTCCGTGCACATCAGCCTTTCTCCCCCCATCGAATACAGTTCATTCGGATTTCCATTCCCCATATGCATGACTTTGCACTTCTTGGCATTGAATGTCAGCTGCCATGTCTTCGACCACTCTTCCATCTTCCTTAAATCCCGTCTCATTCTCTCCACTCCTTCCGGCGAGTCCACTCTGTTGCAGATCTTAGTGTCATCCGCAAAAAGACATACCTTACCTTCTATCCCTTCCGCAATGTCGCTCACAAAGATATTGAAAAGGACCGGTCCCAACACTGATCCCTGCGGTACACCGCTTAAAACCGCTCTCTCTTCAGAGAGAGTTCCATTTACCATCACACATTGTCTTCTGTCCGTCAACCAGTTTGCAATCCAGGCCACCACCTCGGCACTCACTCCTAAGCTTTTCATTTTATTCACCAGTCTCCTGTGTGGGACAGTGTCAAAAGCTTTGCTGAAATCCAAGTAGATGACATCGAGTGCTCTTCCTCGATCCAATTCCTTGGTTACCCAGTCAAAAAAGTCAATCAGATTTGTCTGACAGGATCTTCCAATGGTGAATCCATGCTGCCTCTGGTCCAGCAATTCTCCCGACTGTAGATAGTTCACTATTCTCTCTTTCAACAGTGACTCCATTACTTTTCCCACCACCGAAGTGAGGCTAACCGGTCTGTAGTTACCAGCCTCTTCTCTGTTCCCACTCTTGTGAAGCGGGACCACCACCGCTCTCCTCCAATCATTCGGCACCACTCCCGTTTCTAGGGATCTATTGAATAGGTCACACAGCGGACCCGCCAGCACATCTCTGAGCTCCCTCAGTATTCTGGGATGAACTTCATCAGGCCCCATGGCTTTGTCCACTTTCAGTTTCACCAGCTCTTCCCATACATTTTCTACTGTGAATGGAGTTACATCTACTCCATTCCCCTCCAGTTTCTTGTTAACTAGTGTCGGTCCTTCTCCAGGGTCCTCTTTAGTGAACACAGAACTGAAGTATTCATTTAATATTTCTGCCATTTCTTCGTCTCTCTCCACACATTGATCCTTTCCACCTTTCAATTTCACTATACCACTTTGAACTTTTCTCTTTTCACTGATGTATCTGAAAAAATGTTTTGTTACCACTCTTTACCTCTTTGGCAATCCTCTCTTCCGCTTGACTTTTTGCCATCTTGATTAATTTCTTCGTCTCCCTCAGTTCTACCAGATATTCTTCTTTGTGTTCCTCCTTTTGGGATCTTTTATATTTCTTGAACGCTGTTCTTTTAGCCTTTATTTTGTCAGCCACCTCCTTTGAATAAACCAGGAATGCTTTGAGGATTTTGATGTTTGAGAGAGCTGGTTTGTTTTTTGACCTGCTCTTAGTTCAGGAGGGAAGCCCCTGCCTGAGGGGACAGAATTGGGTGCTGCCAGTCAAGTTGGGGGTCTACAGTTGCCCGAGGTGCTACGTTGTCCTGCGTCCAGCAAAAGTGGGGACTGTAGTGACCTAGAAAGAGAAAGATTAGTTTTTGCTAAGGTTTTGTGTCACCTTGTTTTTAAAAAGGGAATTTGTTTTTCCACCACCAGCTCCCTGCCTTCTTTTGGAGAGGAGAAGATAGTTTTTCTTTCCCATCCCTGGGGGAGAGGCTTGGACATTGGGACACTGTTGAATTTGTGAACCCTTGAGCCGGCTAGAGGAAGAAGCTGAATTGCTGAGGGGAGACCCTTAACGACTTGTAGCCAGGAGGCGGATCTGGGCCAGGAGATCAAGAGAAGTCTGAAGAACTGTCTGAGCCGAGGCAGGCAGCAGTGAAGAGGATCCAGGAGAAGTCCAGATGTCGAGGCAGGCAGCAGTAGAGCAAAATGTGGAGACGGACCAACAGTGAGGGCAGGCGGCAGACAGCAGAAACCAGAGACAAGCCAGGGATCGAGACGGGCAGCAAAGCAGGATTACCAGACGACGTACCGAAGTCAGGAGCCAGGAAGATGAGCCAAGGGGAAGCAGGAACAGGAGCAGGCGAGGATGGAGCTGGAAACAGGAACAGGCTGGAATGGAGCAGGAGTCAGGAACAAGCTGGATCAGGAATCAGGAACAAACTGGAACAGGAATCAGGAACAAGCAACTCTCTTCTCAGAAGAGACAGCCCATTGCAAGGCAAAGAGTAGGGCTGACAGCAGGGTTTAAATCTATGAAGGCATCTGACGTCATCCTCGAACACGGAGCCATTTTTCCCGTACTGGTCCCTTTAAATTTTGATCCCCTGGTGCGTGTGCGCGTCTATGGGGCGGGACTAGCAGCAGGGAATCGGCGGTGTCTCCCTCATGGAAGGAGCACCACAGGAAGGCCCTGGCAAGGCCCGAACAGGCACTGAAGATGCCGCAATCAGTCGGAGCAGTCCCGAGGTAGGGAGAGGGACTGGCTACGGACCTCCGCGGACCGGGGCCGCAACAGTACACCCCCTCCTATGCCCCCTCCCCGGGGGTTTTGGCTTTGCAGGATGATCCAGATGGAACTGGCGGAGAAGAATCTTGTCCAGAATGTTGGAGGCAGGTTCCCAAGTATTTTCCTCAGGACCACATCCCTCCCAGAAGAGAAGATACTCCCATCTCCTGTGGTGGAAGTGCACATATAGGACATCTTTTACTTAGTAAATGGTCTCCTCTTCTGCCACAGGCTTGGTGGGTTCAGGAGGCCTGTTGTGGAAGACTGACAAGACCAAAGGCTTGAGTAAAGACACATGGAATACATTGTGAATCTTTAGGGTGGACAGGAGACGTAAGCAATAAGAAACAGTGCGTACTCATTCTGTAACCATAAACGGGTCAATGTACTTAGGAGCCAGGCGCATGGAGGGAATCTGCAACTAAATGTTCTTGGTACTTAACCAGACTTTGCTTCCAGGAGAGAATACAGGAACAGGATGGCGATGTTTGTCTGCATGTCTTTTGGCGGAAGCGGCTGCTAACTGTAACTTAGACTGAGTGAAACCCCAAAGATCTCGCAGTTGTTGAGCCATAAGTTGTGCTGCTGGAGACGGTATGGTCAGAGGCAGAGGTAAGGGAGGTTTGAGTTGCTTCCCATAGACCAATTGGAAAAGAGACAGACCAGTAGCTGAATGATAGTGGTGGTTATAAGAGAATTCTGTCCATGGTAGCAAGGCCATCCAGTCATTCTGTTTGTCTCCTACAAAGGCTCGGAGGAAAGTTTTCAAAGTCCGATTAGTGCGTTCTGCTTGACCATTGCCTTGAGGGTGGAAGGCGGACGTAAAATCCAGCTGGACCCCAAACATCTTGCAGAGTACTTTCCAATACTTGGCAGTAAACTGTGAACCCAGGTGAGAAGTGATATGATGCAGAAGTCCATGTATACGAAATATATGTTGGGTAAAAAGTTGTGCTAGTTCTGGTGCAGTCGGTAGTTTCAGTAGGGGCACAAAGTGAGCCATTTTGGAGAATCTGTGAACTGTAACCCATATCAAGGTTTTCCCCTCCGACAGTGGAAGATCTGCTATAAAATCAGTAGAAAGGTGAGTCCTTGGCTCTGTTGGAATGGGTAGTGGTTGTAGGAGACCCCATGGACGGCCAGGCAAGGGCTTCTGCCTAGCACAGGTAAGGCAGGAACTGACGTACTGCTGAACATCTTTCTTGACTTGAGGCCACCAGTAGTACCTAGTTAAGAGTTCCAAGGTTCGAGCTTGACCAGGATGTCCTGCAGTCAGAGAATTATGGGCCCATGAGAGGACCCTCTTCCATAGATGAATAGGAACCACAGTCCTCCCCATGGGTACCACATCTGTAGGGGCAATGAGGACTTTGGCTGGGTCTAAGATGTATTGAGGAGGATTAGGCACATCCTCAGTCTCTGTGGTATGGGATACGGGGTCTGCCCGGACATTTTTTGACAAGAACATACAATAAGAGAATCTTCTTTAAATTCAAATACACTATTATACAGAAATTTTTATTAACATCCACAAAGGTGTAAAACATATACACAGTTATAACTAACTAATCTCATTCACACAAAGCATTCAATCATTAAAATCTAAAAACATAATGACACAATGTAACTCCTCTTACAATACATCATATTAAAGTGCAAAATCAATACATATCAATTGTTTATAATACAAGGTTTTAAACAATGATTTTCTTCCCAATATTTCCAATGTTGTCCAAATTCTTTCTTCAAGGGGAATTTTAATAAATTATCCGCTTCCTCTCCCTTCACAGGGACCAAACATCTTCTGATACATGTGCTACGTGCTAATTCTTTGCATGCTGCACCCACAAAACGTTTTACATCAATACACGAAATATCTGAATAGCTTGCATCCGGGGCGGACTGCCCTCCAACACTCCGTCCACATATACTCCGTCCAACAAAGGATCCTTGTTTTACCCTTACCTGGGCTTCATCAGGGACTCATCATTAACAACTACCGGTATTTCACCTATATCAAAACAATAAAAGATATGTATAGCTATACTTCCAAAACCAGGTCTGTAGCAGGTCTGTAGCAGAAAGAGAAGTTGAACTGGCTGAAGAATAAAGACCATCGGGCTTGTCTTGGGTTGAGGCGTTGAGCTCGACACAAGAATTCCATGTTCTTGTGATCTATGTAAACTATGATGGTATGTTGAGCCCCCTCCGGCCACTGGCTCCATTCTTCAAATGCTAGTTTAATGGCCAGTAGTTTCTTGTCTCCTATACCATAATTCTTCTCGGCTGTTGAGAACCTTCAAGAAAAATAGGAGCATGGTAGTAATTTGCTTTTATTGGATATTTGGCTAAGAACAGCCCCTACAGCTAGATGGGACGCGTCAACCTCCACAATGAACTGGCGCTGTGGATCTGGATGGTATAAACATGTGTCCAAAAGAAACGCTTCTTTAAGATCCTGGAAAGCTTGTTGTGCGGCCAGAGGCCAATTCTTGGTATTAGCACCCTTCTTGGTGAGGGCAGTGAGTGGGGCCGCTTTCTGGGAGTAGTGCGGTATGAATTGTTGGTAGAAGTTGGCGAACCCAAGAAAGTGCTGGAGAGCCTTGACGCCAATAGGTTGAGGCCAATCTTTTATTGCTGCCACCTTGTCTGGGTCCATGTGGAAGCCTGTAGAAGACACAATGTACCCAAGAAATGGCATTCTCTAATTTAGCAAAGAGACGATTGTCATGAAGCTTTTGTAAAACTTTGTGGACGTATAGACAGTGAGTGGCTAGATCCTTGGAGTATATCAATACATCGTCTAGGTATACTATGATGGAAGTGTGCAGCATATCTCTTAGGATTTCATTCATTAGGTTTTGGAAAACCGTAGGAGCATTACATAAGCCGAATGCCCATCTTGAGTGCCCATCTCGAGTATTGAATGCGGTTTTCCATTCATCTCCTGGTCGTATTCTCACAAGATTGTATGCTCCCCGGAGATCAAGCTTGGTGAACAGCTTGGCTCCTTGTAGCTGGTCTAAGAGTTCCGGGATAAGTGGCAAGGGATATCGATCGTGTAGAGTGATGGCGTTGAGACCCCGGTAATCAATACAAGGTCTGAGTGAACCATCCTTTTTTGCCACAAAAAAGAAACCGGCTCCGACTGGTGAGGTGGAAGGGTGGATAAAGCCACGATCCAAATTCTCTTGTATGTAGCTAGACATAGCTTGGGTCTCTGGCAGGGATAAGGGGTATACTCGCCTTTTGGGAGGAATGGTGTTCGGCAGCAAATTTATGGCACAATCGAAGGGCTGATGCTCAGGGAGAAGTTCAGCTTTCTCCTTTGAAAAGACATCCTTGTATTCCAGATATTGGTCAGGTATGGTTAAAGATGTTGCCATAAGCGAACGCAGGTTTGCGGAATCGCTGCCAGACATGACGAGAAGCAGTAGGGACTCCAGAACACTATTTGGAGAGTATCCCACTGGATGACTGGTGAGTGTTTCTGTAGCCATGGCAGGCCCAAGACGATGCGATGAATGGCTTTTTCTAGTACTAGGAATGAAATCTCTTCAGCATGCAGGATTCCGGTACGAAGAGTCAGAGGAATCATGCTGGTAGAAATACTTCCCGGAAGTGGAGTTCCATGAACAGAAGAGACCCAAAGTGGAGGAGAACGAGGCAGTACAGCAAACTGTAGTTGTCGGACGAGGTCAGCGAGAATTAAATTTCCTCCTGCTCCAGAGTCCACAAAAGCCAAGGTGGAGAAGGAACCCCCCGGGTATTCGAGGGTGACTGGTACTGTACATTGAGGAGTGGGATTATTGCAGCCTAGGGTCAGCTCTCCGACGACTCCTAAGCCCTGTCATTTTCTGGTCGTTCACTGCACTGGGCCAACAGGTGACCCTTCTCTCCGCAGTATAAGCAGAGACCTAGAGTACGGCGGCACCTTCTCTCCTCGGGTGTCAAGGGACTGCATGGGTTCTTCACCCAGAGTGGCTGTTGATTCTGTGGCAGGAAGCCATGGAAGTGAGAAGGAAGGGGCTAGGGCAACAGGTCTTTTAGTTGGTTTGACCTCTCGAGCTCATTGTTGTATCTGACGATCTATCCATCCAGCGAGATCGATCAAGGAATCAAGGTCCTCAGGGAGATCCCGAGCGGCGAGCTCATCCTTGATCCGAGGGGATAAGCCCTCTAAGAAGATGCTTCGCAAGCTGTCCTCATGCCAGACTAATTCCGTTGCGAGTGTGCGGAACTCAAATGCGTAATCCATAAGCGGACGGCCCCATTGGTGAAGGTGCAAACGTTCAGTAGCCGCAGTGGACTGCCAGCCTGGCTCATCAAATACTGTTTTGAATGTCCGGACAAATAACTGCAGATTAGATAGTAAGACGTCACCACGTTCCCAGAATGGAGAGGCCCATGCCAGAGCTCGTCCATCCAAGCGGGACAATATATAAGCTGTCTTGACTTGGTCAGTAGGGAACTGTGTAGGCTGTAAGGCAAACCTCATGAATCAGTGGTTTAGAAATCCACGACACTGTTTCGGGTCTCCTGCATATCGTGGTGGTGCCGGGAGGTGAAACGAGGCGGATGGTCCGGGAGCTGGAGCTGGTGCAGGAGGTATCGGTGCTGGTGTGGCATCCAGGCGATTAGCCAGTCTCTCTACAGTAGCTGCCAGGATGTCTAGGCAATGCTGCTGCTGTTGGATTCACAGGGCCATGCCAGGTATGGCCTGCAGATTTGAATTGTCTGCTGGGTCCATGGCCTTGCAAACTGTTGAATTTGTGGACCCTTGAGCCGGCTAGAGGAAGAAGTTGAATTGCTGAGGGAAGGCCCTCAGCGACTCGTAGCCGGGAGGCGGATCTGGGCCAGGAGACCAAGAGAGAAGTCTGAAGAACTGTCCGAGTTGAGCCAGGCGGCGGTGAAGAAGATCCAGGAGAAGTCCAGATGTCGAGGCAGGCAGCAGTAGAGCAAAACGTGGAGATGGACCACCAGTCAGGGCAGGCGGAAGGCGGCAGACAGCAGAAACCGGAAACAAAGCCAGGGATCGAGATGGGCAGTGAAGCAGGATTCCCAGAGGACATACAGAAGTCAGGAGCCAAGAAGACGAGCCAAGGGGAAGCAGGAACAGGAGCAGGCGAGGACGGAGCTGGAAACAGGAACAGGCTAGAACGGAGCAGGAGTCAGGAACAAGCTGGATCAGGAATCAGGAACAAGCTGGAACCAGAATCAGGAACAAGCAACTCACTTCTCAGAAGAGACGACCCGTTGCAAGGCAAAGAGTAGGGCTGACAGCAGGGTTTAAATCTCTGAAGGCGTCTGACATCATCCCCGAAGGCGGAGCCATTTTTCCCCACACTGGTCCCTTTAAATTCCGAGCCCCTGCACGGAAGCGCGTCTACGGGGTGGGACCGGCAGCAGGAATCGGCGGCATCTCCCTTGTGGAGGGAGCACTGCAGGAAGGCCCCAGCAAGGCCCGAATGGGACTGAAGACGCTGCAGTCAGTCAGAGCAGTTCCGAGGTAGGGAGAGGGACCAGCCATGAACCTCCATGGACTGGGGCCGCAACAGACACTGGTTCAGAGGCTGACCCTGGATAGAGACTGTAGTGCTTGAAGATACTATGCTGTGTTTAAATTTAATGATTTAGCCATTCTTGCTGGACTTTATTTTTAAGTTACAGCAACTATTTTTGTTGAACACCACTGCAAGCCTCTGCCAGCTCTTTTCCACATCTACTGAATTGAAGAGATCTGCCTAAATGAGTACAAGTGGGAGAGAGACTATACAAGGTGCCTACCCCATAGGTGCTTAGATGCTTCAGAGGCTTGTGCCCCTCCCTGCCAGTTGAATCCCTACCACCTTGGTGGCTTATTGCAGTATTGTGGACAGTGCAAGAGAAAGATACGAGTAATCCAGGAGGCAATAATCCCAGGAACTTCTGCTGTGACCTCTATATTACGGAGCTCAAAACCAACAGAAGATTATATGAGTTCTCTAGTTCTCTGCAGCTGGAAACAGCATGGAAGCTGTAGAAGCTAAACCCTGGACAGCTCACATTATCCTCTGAAGTCCTCTGTTGGGGCTTCTGGGAGAATTATGCAAATACGCCTTCAGGTCCTCTGGTACTAGAAAGAGCATAGGAGCTGTGAAAGTTCAAACCTAGATAGCTCACTGTTCTAGAAGCATGTAAGTGGACACAGTGCAGGGGCTGTAAAAACTCAAAATTAGATGACTCACACTGTCTTCTGGAGTGCTTTGCAGAGGCTGCTGGGAAAATCATGCAAATGAGCCTTTCAATTTTCTGCAGCTGGAAACAGTGGGGGGGGGGGGGGGGGGAGCCGAAGTTTAAGCCTAGACAGCACACAGTATCTTCTAGAGTTGTATGCTAAAGCTGCTGGGATAAGTATGCAAATGAGCCTTCAGGTCCTCTGGGTCTACAAAGAGTGCAGAAGCTGTGGAAGCTGTGGAAGTTTTCAGTTTCCTCTGCTAAGAAAAGTATGTAAATGAGCCTTCCAGTTTCCTGCAGCTAGAAATAGTATGAGACTAAGGAAGTTGGAGTCTAGACAGCTCACAGTCGGGCCGATGCAGTATGGTGCGCTCAACCGAGCGCACCGTTAGCCCCTGTTTGGCCGTGCGTTTTCGACGTGCTATTTTTACCCCTTATACAGTAAGGGGTAATAGCGCGAGGAAAACGCGCGGCCAATCCCACCGAAACTAATAGCGCCCGCAACAGGCAAATGCATGTTGATGAGCCTATTAGTTAGTCCCGCGCGATCCAGAAATTAAAATGTGCAGCACATTTTACTCTCAGAAATTAACTCCTGCCAAAGGCAGGATGCTCAATTTTGCCGGCGTCTGTTTTCCGAACCGTGGCTGTCAGCAGGTTCGACAACTGACGCTGGTAAAATTGAGCGTCGGCTGTCAAACCCGCTGACAGCCGCTGCTTCTGCCAATAAGGAGGTGCTAGGGACGCGCTAGTGTTCCTAGCGCCTCTTTTTTTACCGCGGGCCCTAATTTGCATGCCTTGGCTTAGTGAATTGCGCACCCAGGAGAGTGGCCTGGGTGTGCGTCGGGAGAGCGTGAGCTCGCCTCGGAGCACCGGCTCTCCCATGCACTTTACTGTATCGGCCCGAGTGTCCTCTGGAGTCCTTTGCTGGGGCTGCTGGGAGAAGTATGTAACTGAGCCTTCTGGTCCTATGCTGCAGACAGACCTACTTCCTCCTAAGTGCATTATATATATAGATAGATAGATAGATAGATAAATAGATAAGTTCCCCAACAAAAGAATCAACAACATTGAAAAAATGAGGTACCTAGATGTACCAGCTAACTAATATCATTTGGTGATATTATTTAATCTATGTGCACCGTGCCATAAGTCACTTACCATAGGATTTTTCATTCTGCTATAAATATATCAGAATGAAGAGCTGCAGCTAGAAAAGGGGGCGGGGAGGGCGATAGTGTGCAAATCGTGATGGTATTTTTTCGCCCGCCGCGTTTGTGGCCACAGCGCACATTATCGCACCCCATAGCGCCCCTGCAAAAGGTGTAGCTATTTCCGGTGCTACTGCCGGCAATAATGTGTAAAACATTATCACATACAATAAGGCCCTAATGCATGCAATAACGGCCCATTGTGTTTTGAAAAATGACCCCCTTGGTTTTCATGGTTTTGTGTCTCTTCTATGGTTTCCAACATTTGTTTACCCCTACCCTCCCTCCCCATACCCTGCCCCCTGCCTATCCTCCCCCACCGCCCCCCCCCCCTTCCTCCCCCCATTATCATTGCTCCTTTGGCCCTCTTTGTATTCTGATTTTTGGTGCTGTTATTAATGTGTTATTGTTATATTGTTATATTGTTATTTTGTTTCATTGTATTTCCCGCCTGAGTTCTTTGTAAACCGGCATGATGTGCTTCACGAATGTCGGTAAATAAAAGTTAATAAATAAATAAATAAATTATTTTTTACTCTCTCATTTATGATACACAGATATAAGGTAAGCCTGCTATAGTTTGGATTTGGTTTTGTCTCTAATTTTTTCCCATTTTGGAACTGGTTTTGTTAAATAATCTAGCTTCTTTACATTAAGCACTACTTTTGCTTTGAGTTCATGAATTAACATACAGTAATGTAGCTGATATATGCCAGTCAGTCTGACATTAATATCTGGGAAATTAGCATAAATGATTCTGAAGCGGGCAATTTTGAAAAGATTTTACCGGGGGCTGAAGTAGCCACACTGTAAAAGGGTGGGCCAACAAGAATCTCGCAGGGAATTCATTTTGAAATTCCTGGGCCTATTTTATGATGCAGATTTTGTGGGTAGTAAAGCATCCTCGGTACCGCCAGCCCTCAAATTTTCAAAGAGAAACTCTATAAAGGGTTTACCTTTGAAAATTTGCTTGCAGGTCCTGTGGATATGAAGTGTCTGTAGGCCCTCAAACCCCCACATACATTGAAAAAATTGCCCCTAAGTAAAATAAATACATTTACAGCATAATGGGGTTAAAGCAATGGGTTCCTATTGCATTTAAAAATGATTTGCATACAAAGGTGAATGGTACCAGTAATTTTTTTCACATTTTATGAAAAAAATGTGTGTATGTTTTTGCTTTGTCTATCTATCTGTCTGTGATACTGACATCACAAATGGGGAGCAGTGACAGGCAGGTGGGTAAAAAAAAAACATATGCACTGGTTGGGTTAGCCTCCAGCAGCCAAAGTAATAGGGGCAGGAGGAGTTCCCTAGGCCCTGCCAGCTGAAGAAAAGAAGCAGCAGGTAGGAGTGCCAAAGACTGCCGACCATCACCAGGCTGGTACGGTGAGGGACCTATGCTGCAGGCCAGAGTAGACTGAGAGACATGCCAGCACTTTGTGGAGGCTGCAAAGAAGGGGGAAGGAGGAAAGGATGGAGGGGAAAGGAGAGAAGAAGAGGAAGAGAGGAGAAAGAGGAATGGAGGAAGAGGGGGAGGAGGGGGAGGAGAGAGGAAACTGCATGGCCATAGTACATAGCCCCTCTCTTCCCATGGCTCCCATAAAACACATTGGGGTAGATTTTCAAAAAATGCGCGTTCGCGTACTTTTGTTGGCGCACCAGTCGCAAACAAAAGTACGCTGGATTTTAGTAGATACGCGTGTAGCCGCACGTATCAGCTAAAATCCAGGATCGGCGCGCGCAAGGCTGCCGATTTTGGGCAGCCGGCGCGCGCCAAGCCGCGCAGCCGGCCTCCGTTCCCTCCAAGGCCGCTCCGAAATTGGAGCGGCCTCGGAGGGAACTCGCTTTCGCCCTCCCCTCACCTTCCCCTCCCTTCCTCTATCTAACCCACCCCCCCAGCCCTATCTAAACCCCCCCCCTACCTTTGTCCGGGGATTTACGCCTCCCGGAGGGAGAAGTAAATCCCCATGCGCCAGCGGGCCGCTAGCGCGCCGAGACGCAACCCGCGGGCGGTTCCGGAGGGCGCGGCCACGCCCCTGCACCGCCCCAGGCCAAAACCACGCCCCCGGGCCCACCCGCAAAACGCCGCATCCCGCCCCCAAAATGCCACGTCGATCGGCCCCGCCCCCGACATGCCCCCGACAAAAAACCCCGGGACTTACGCGAGTCCCGGGGCTCTGCGCGCACCGGCAGGCCTATGGAAAATAGGCGCGCCGGCGTGCAAGGCCCTGCTCGCGTAAATCCAGGCGGATTTACGCGAGCAGGGCTTTTAAAATCCGCCCCTATGCATATTGCTCGTGGAGAGTGGTGGGCTACAGCAGAAAGTGGAGAATCAAATGGCAGAAGGATGACAACATTATAAAATACATTTATTTACATGCTAGGATATAATACTATTACTGTCTTCACCATTTTTTTATTTAATTGTGTTTTTTCTTTCATTGTATATATACTATCCATTGTCTATTTGTATTTTGGTCATCATGGTGTTTAGTGCTCTGTGGTATTGCCTCCGAATTGCATCAGAAGATGCTAATCAGGATATTGGGGTAAGTGACTAATTTGTCAGTACATCAAGGGGACCTGATCACATTGGAATGCTGTGGTAAAAATGGGAGGGCATTATTTGTAGGTTTCTGTTCTGTGCACTTCCACCTTCACGAGAATTCCATTTATGAACTGAAATGGTTGTCCTTTCAGGGTAAGTTTTCAATAGAGTGCCTGACTTCCAAAGTATGCGCATACTTTTCGTCCTGTATAAACCCAGCCAATTTTCCAACACAAGGCACCTGCGTACATTGTCTTCTTATGTAGCTAAAAGTACATGTATATATTTAAGCGCTGTTGAACAATGGCATAACATGCGTACGTTAATGCCACGCCTACTAAGCATGCATTTCTTAAACTTTAATGATTGTTTGTGGTTTCCAGGAAAAGTCCCTAGAATAATATCTCTTTTCTATGCAGGTCAAAGTACACATTCTCTGAAAGTATTGTGTATACGATTAGGAATCCAAACATCTATTTATGAGAATTCAGCCAATCTACCCACATAAGTCCTTAAATAACACATGTAGATCCTGACTGAGTCTTTGAAAATTTACCACCTTTTCTTTTAGTATGTTATATAAAAGGCAGAATATGTCTTGGCTGAATTCTTTTCTTGAGAATATGGGATGAAGTGACCAACTTCTCATCTCTAACACTTTTTTACTGATAAGTATGTCCCTGGCCAGATTAATGACTTTTACATCTCATGCTATGACTGACTGGGAGCCTGTGTTGCATTGTATCTGTTGTGGAATTTTCTGAGCTATTGAAAGAACCATCTGATAAGCAATAACACATGACAAGGTATGCATTGCAGGAGTTTCATAGATGTCCTGAGTGAATCAAAGGGAACCAAGCCAAAGTCCAACTGTTTACAGCACCCTCAAATCCCACTGAAACTCACTAGTGCACACCCTGAAATGCATTGTACTCATAAAATGTTCTAAGACCATTTAAACTTGCATTTTGCTTTAAAAATAAAAAGTAACTTTTCAATCCTTTATTCCTTTTTCATTTTTTTTCTACTGTTTCGTTGTCTCAGCTGAAACTTCAGTGAAGCTTGAGCTCTTTGTGATGTCATCAGGCATTGTTAAACCTGTCTTCCCATTTGTCAGTGGTGTATGATGTGTTTATTATGTCAAAGCATAAAAGTACATGGACCCATGATGCTCTTTGATAAATCTCAATGCATGATTTTTAAAAACAGAAATATAGAGAATATGAAGGCAGCTATTTTACAATGAACAATACAATCTTGATGAAGTTTCTCAATGAATGCCATTTTTTTCTATTAATTTATCTATACTAATGTTGAAAGGCTGAAGGCCTTAGGTACTAGGTATGTTTCCTATAAACACAACATGAGAAAAACTCTTTAGTACATTAGGCCCTTAAGTGCTATGATGTTCTGCTGCACTCTTGATTGCTAGCTGCAGAAATGTAGCCTGAAAAACCAGCACCATCCCAGCTAAGAAGGCCACATTGATATCAGTGCTATTGCCTGAAAAAAACCCAAAAGAGAATCATTAGAGGGGATTATAAATACATGTATTTTACAAATAAAACTCCAAACCAAAAGGGGGAAATCATTTTGACGTATGAATTTTCTAGAAATGACTGAGTAAAAACCAGCACAAGCTAATTTTGCTGATCTTTAAGGCCTTTAGAAATTTAAAAAAATCCTTTTGTAGTTCACTCCCCCACCTCTAAATCAAAACAGTGCAATTAGATCATTGTATATAGTTCTCAATCCAGGCTGAGCTGTGGGGGCTTTCCACCACAATGCGTTCCAATGGGTTTACAACAACAAAGAACAAACATAAATCAAACATCAAATGTAAGGAACCAAGGCTCTTTTTCAATAAAGGGATTTTTTTTCCATAGGCCTTTTTAAGTAAGTCTCTAAGTATGGCTTTTGCTATTAACTCCTGTTATGATTCAGCCTTGGAGTCAGAGACTGAGAGCCCAGTTGCATAGAAATAGCATTCATTTTTCAGAAAGAGGGTAATTGTTTGACGCATGCAGATGTTTCCAGGTCATGAAGATCAGGCTGAGTCAATCCCAATTTTAACCAAGTACAAAGTAGAAATTTCTAGTTCCAACCTCCCTAAGGAAAGCAGGTCTACAGGTCCATATGTGCAGTAAGAGGTTTACAACCAAGACTGGATAAGCCTTGTGAGATCAGCAACATGGATGTGGGAGGATTAAGAGTATGGAAGGGGGATGGCCATGTCTAGAACAGTGAAGGTGGTCAAACTTTTCAGCTGATAGCTGAACAATACTCTCAGCTAGAGCAGTTGTGGCAGGGATAATCAGGTGGACTGGGTGCGCCAAAAGGTCCTTATCTGCAGATGTATGCTGTGGGGGCAATAATCACTATTGTCAATGTTGGTGCAAAATTCTGTGTACTTTGACCAGTGGGGTTTATACCGGTCACCAAAATAAAAGCTTCCTTTGATTATGGGCACCAGAATAATCATGTGCAAAGATTGCACCTGCTTTCTCTGCAGAAACAACATGCGTTGTCCCGATTTCTGCCTTTCCCACTCTGCTGGTAAAAGGCTGCACATTGTTGACCAACCTGCACACTTTTACCTGTGGACAGATTTTCACAGGTAACATGCTATTTTATCCCTCGAACGGGGTCTCATTATTGTCCTCCCCATTAAAAGTACACAATTTCACTGTCAAAACAAGTTTGAAAGAATTCATTGTTAATAGAGTTTCTATAAACAACTAATTACTTACAGAACTGAATTTGCTATGAAAAATGGCCAGATGTAAATACTGTGAGAAAACCAATAAATTTGATTCAATTTCTTGCTAGTCAGTTGAAGGCGCAGAGAAAGAGGAATTTTATTAAGACCATTCATATCACTGTGGGAAATGTAAGAAACCCTGAGGATATAGAAAAAGAATGCTACATTTTTAAAAGGCATTATATATATTCAAAATAGGGTAACGTTTTGCAGTGTTCAGTTAAGGAATTCCTGGAAAAGTTTCTCCTTCCCAGATTTTCTGCTAAAGATGCCGAAGTCGTGGAGCAGGGATCTCCAAACTATGGCCTGTGGGTCAGACCTGCCCCAAGAAGCTCAGTTTTCCAACCTGCCAAACGTTTTCTTCTGTAGCTAGATCTGGCCAGCTGAGGAAGGTTTGGGGTTTTTTTTTTCACGTGCAGCAGTGGCGAGAGCAGCAGAAAGGCTGGCAGGGTTTCCCGTGCCCCTCCAAGAGAAGAGAGGCTGGCTGGACGTGGGCAAATGCGAGGTCTCATGCAGGTCCTGTCACTGAATCCAGTTGGGCCAGTTCTGCAGCAGAACTGCTCATCCGCACAATGATATGATACTTCTGGGTTTGCCCCAGACCCAAGCGTTACCCCCTTCCCACCTCTCTGACGGCAGCAGAAGCTGTTCCAAATGTTCTGTGGCATCTGCCACCTTGGGCTGCCTCTGACCAGATTCCCATCTCTGCGATCTGGCTTTCCACATCTGGGTTCGCCGAAGCCAGCTAGCTCCTGAAGCTGCCATCTGTGCTTCTACCCCTAACCTACCCTCCCTGAGCTCTGACAAAACTGAGAGCCAATTTGGCGTCCTCCCAGGTACTTCTTGCATTGCCTCTGGCTTCTCCTATGGGATAGAGAGAGAGATAGAGAGAGAGAGATAGATATTTACAAAAAAGAAAGAATATTGAGGCGGCATTCCCCCTGCAGACATCGGCCCCTTTCACAAAAGCTCTACAACCCAGGGCCAATGACCTCAGTGGGCTCCTTTCCATCAAGAGAATATGAAAAAAATACTTTTTATGTGTGTGGGTAACTTTTAGAAGAAGGGAAGAGGAGAGGGGTGAGTGACAGGGATGGGAAGGGAAGGGAAGGGATTGATAGCAAAGAGTAAGGAGGAAGAGGAGATAATATGTGTCACACATGCACATAACACACTCCACTATACTTTAGGGGGCAGGGTTCCCAGAGATACAGCAGGGTTGCCAACTTCTGAGAAATCTAGACATATTATTTCTGGCACATTATCTGTCATACCCCTGAGAACACTGCTCCCTCCTGCCCCCCCCCCCCCCCCCCCCCGCACGTATTCCCTTTTCCAGCAGCATTTAAAATCATCATAAGGGCCAGAGTGCTCCCAGTCCTTTTGATGATTTGAAACATCCTATGTGGCCCTTTCCTTAAAAAGCTTGGGGACCCTTGTCAGAGAGGGTTCAATCATACCTCAGAAGATTAAGCAAGTTTGCTTATCATAAACTGTGTTTTCTGTAGATAGCAGAATGAATTAGCCATGATCTATGGTGGATGATGTCATCCAGCGACACCAAACGGACTTGTTTCTCCAAGATAGTAGAGTTTTAAGCTCTATTGAGCATGTGCGGGAAGTCCCACACAGTTGTAGCTTCAGGAGCCTCTTCGGTCTATTTCAATGCTAACTAGCTGCATAGTCAACTCTCCAGGGAAGAGGGTGGGCATCTCATGGCTAATTCATCTTGCTATCTATGGAAAACACAGTTTACAGTAAGCAAACTTGCTTTTTCCATTGATAAGCAGGCTGAATTAACTATGATCGGTGAGGAGTCCCAAGCTGAGAGTTATGGTGGAGCATTTTCTATGGGAGTATCCCAGACCCCACTGTGGAGAATAGACTACTGTGAGAATAGATTATGCCAAACTGCCTATCTGAAGCTACTGGAAGCCCCTGAGAGACTGTCCAGACAGTAAGAGAATGTAAAGGTGTGAACTGATAACCAAGTTGTAGCTTTGCAAATGTCTTCGAGGAGTATTTCTCTAAGATGAGCAACAGTAGAAGTCATAGGTCTGACTTGATGAGCTTGGATGGAGTCTGTGATCTGCAAGCTTTCAATGCTGAATGCATTCTGCTATACAGTAAACAATGTACATTTGGTGACTGTGAAGTCAAATTTGTTAGAGCTATATGTGATGAATAATTGTGAAGCTTGGCAATGCGGTTGAGTTTACCTCTTAAGGAAGATCACTACTTTCCATCTCAGAAGCATAAGAGAATCTCTCTGTAGTGATCCTAAAGGTAGCTTCATGAGTTGCAATAGGACAACATTCAAGTTCCACAGAACTGTAGGTTTCTGTGTTGAGAGCTTAATGTTGCACAAGCTTTTCATAAATCTCAATATTCTTAGATGAGTAGAGATGGATTTAGCGTGCACCTGAACATGATAAGCAACTAAGGCACCAAGTTGTACCCTCACTAACTACGCAGCAAAGACCTGAATCAGAAAAAAGGAACACTGTACGTGAGTGAGTGCTTGGGTTCACAAGAAAATGAGTCCAAGGTTTTCTGTTGATATCATTTGGAATAACAGATCTATTTGAAGGAATAACTCATTCTGGTGGGATGGCTTTCCAGCTGGAGCCAAAATGTCTTTGATCACTCTATGGAAAGAGAGATGAGCAACTACTGAGTGATGTATGGAAGGCATGAAGGTTAGAGCGTGCTTCCATCCTGAGTCAACAACATAGGTTCAGTGCCCGGATATTTGAGCATACAAGATATGCAAACCATGTGTATCAGGGTCATGCTGAAGCTATAAGAATCAAGTAAGCATGGTTCTTGCAGCAGGTTTTGCATTACCCTGACAATGAATGATAGTGGTGAAAGGGGTCCATGATGCTTGTGTCCCGATCAAGGAGGAAGGTCTATCGCTCGGTAGAATTAAGGAAAAACATTGATCTAATTTTCTGCCCTGCACCAATGCAAACAGGTCAGTCAATGGCCAATCACCCAGTCGAATAGCCTATCAGCTGTTGACTGTTGCAAAGATCACTCATGCGATCAGAATACTCTATTGAGCTTAACCGCCAGTATGATGGAGACTTCTGGAAGATAGGTGGCTAATAAGACAGGGCAATGTCTGGTGCACACTGACAAATCTTTAATGCTTTCTTGCAGTGAGACCATGATACTGTACCTTCCTGTATGCTGCTGACATAAAACACAGGAACCTGGTAGGCTGTTTGAATTAAAATGCACTTCCCCAGAAGAAGATGCATGTTTGTTGATAGAGCGTATCTGACCACTATTAATTCCAGAAGATTGATCTGAAAAGTGGCACACTGTGAGAGACCAGGGGGTCCATTTCAGCCGCGGTGTGACTCGGCTAGTTAGCCTGATAAATGAATCCAACAAACTAGCAGGGTATATTCAGCGGCGCTGCTTTCTGTGCATCAATGTTTCCAGTGCATGCATTGGTGCATTGTGTATTGAGTACATCAGTTTCATATGTAAAGTACATTTATTTATTTATTTATTTATTTATTTATTTAAAATCTTTTCTATACCGTCGTTAAGGTGGGTACCGTCACAACGGTTTACGGTAAGGCACATAAAGCAGTGCAATTAAAATCTTTCAGTTTACATAGGTGCCATAAGGTTCGGTAACATAGTTTTAATAAATGTAAATTGATAAATGTGAAAAACATCATGTCCAGGTTAATTCTATGGCAGTTTTGAGTACAAGACTCGTTTTATAATTGTAACTTATTTAGTGATGCATTCTCTCTTAAAATAAAAACAAAAGCTACACACTTGGTGATTACTGTTGTGTGTATGGGTGTTCCTTGCGCTTCCCTGGTTTCTATTCTCCCTTCTCTTTTTGAAAAGCTTGTTTAAACAGCCAGGTTTTTAGATTTTTCCTAAATGTTTTGTTTTCTTTTTGTAACCTTAACTCCAGGGGCATGGAGTTCCATAGTATAGGTCCCGCTAGGGATAATGCTCTCTCTCTTACCTGGGTTAGTCGTGCTGTTTTGACTGATGGAATAGTTAGGAGTGCTTTGTTGGCTGATCTTAAGTTTCTGTTGGGGATGTGTACACGAAGGGCCGTGTTTAGCCAGTCTGCGTTTTCGTTGTGTATTAATTTGTGTATGGTGCATAGCGTTTTGTACTGTATTCTTTGTTCAATGGGAAGCCAGTGTAATTCAGCCAGTGTTTGGTCTCTTTTACTCTTGCCAGTTAGGACTCTTGCAGCTGTGTTTTGCAAGATTTGCAGTGGTCTTAGTGAGGTGTATGGTAAACCCAGTAGAAGGGCATTACAATAATCAGTGCTTGCGAATATCAATGCCTGTAATACTGATCGAAAGTTGGCTGTTGTTAGAAGTGGTTTAAGTCTTTTGAGGACCATGAGTTTGGCATATCCTTCCTTTGCTTTTACATCAGCCACGATGCACCGTGCATTGAGTGCATTGGCCTCAATGTACCATGCATCGGCATCTGTGTGTCGTGCATCGAGTGCATCAAATGCCTTACACTGATGGGTGTTTCTTTGATGCAGGCTCTGGTTTGATGAAGGGCGATCGTATCACTCAATCCTGTGGCTTAGATTTGGGCCAGTGTGGAATTCATTGAGGAGTTCCTGCTCAACTCATGTCCTGGTGAGGCAGTCGATCCTGCACTATGTGAGGAGGATCTACTATGGTTTCTGAGAGCCTTATGGAGTTCTTCTATGCCCTGGAACGTTGAGAACATGGGACATCTATCCAAAGACATAACAGTTTGGTCTGGAGTGAAGAAGGATAATCTGGGAAAGCACCTTATCACAGATGTAGTTCTTGTCTTCTTTCTGCCATTTTGAGAAGGCAAAAATCCAGTTTTTGGGAGGTTTTTGTAGCACTAAAAGATGTTGCTGTAGGTGCTGCTGTGCAAGCAAGGCAACTAAAACTAGAAAACTGAAGTAAACAATGAAAAAATAACAATTTTAAGAATTTTGAAAAAAAAATATCTGGAGAGATTGAGTACATATCCATGCTATGCTCAGACAAAAAAAGACTGAGGAGGCTTCTAAGGCAACAACCGCACCAATCCATTAAAACTTGAATGCATACTGACACATTTGTGCATGCTTTCAGATAGAGATATGATGCATAGTTTATAAAATACAAGCATTACTTTAGTCGCACCAACTTATGCATATCTATGCTGAATTATGTACACCATACCATCAAAAATTATAGGCCCACATAGATCTTCCAGTTTGTCAAAACAGCTTACTAAAACCTTTTTCTGCAAACTTTTATGTCCACTCTAAAGGCATTGGATTTGGTAAAAAAGCCCAGATAGGCTAGAGAGGTCAGTGCTAGAATATCAGGAAATAACAGGCAACTAGTACAGAGGGATCAGTTCTATGCTTTGAAACTATACTTTAAGTTTTAAGGCAGGAATGATCTTTGACATGTAAATGCTCTCTTGCACAAATATTTTAATATATTTATAAATGACCTGGAAACGGGAGCAATGAGTGAGTGGATCAAATTTGCCAATGACACTAAATTATTGAAAGTTGTTAAATCACATGAGGATTGTGAGAAATTACAAAAAGACCTTGCAAAACTGGGAGCTTGGACATGCAAATGGCAAATGAAATTTAATGTGGACAAGTGCAAAATGATGCACTTAGGGAAGAATAACCCAAATTATAGCTTCACATTGCAAGGTTCTACGTTAGGAGTCACCATTCAGTAAAAGGATCTAGGCGTCATCATTGATAATACATTGAAATGATATGCTCAGTGTGCAGCAGCAGCCAAGAAAGCAAATAGAATGCTAGGAATTATTAGGAAAGGAATGGAGAATAAAACAGAGAATATCATAAAGCCTCTGTATCGCTCTATGATGTGACCTCGTCTTGAATATTGTATGCAGTTCTGGTCACCACATCTCAAACAAGATATAGCAGAATTAGAAAGGGTCAGAGAAGGGCAACCAAAATGATAAAGGAGATGGAATGAATCCTCTATGAGGAAAGGCTAAAGAGGTTAGGACTCTTTAGCTGGGAGAAGAGATGGTTAAAGGGAGATATGATAGAGATCTATAAAATAATGAGTAGAATGGAACGAGTAAATGTTTATTGGTTGTTTACTCTTTCAAAAAATACAAAGATTATGGGACACACAATGAAGTTACTAAGTGATAAACTTAAAACTAATACGAGAAAATATTTTTTACACATAATTAAGCTCTGGAATTCATTGCCAGAGGATGTGGTGAAAGATATTAGTGTAGCTGCGTTTAAAAAAGTTTGGACAAGTTCCTGAGGAAAAGTCCATAAACTATCATTAAGGTGGAGTTGCAAAAATACATTGCTTATTCCTGGGATAAGCAACATGAAATCTATCTACCCCTTAGGATCCTGCCAGGCACTTGTGACTTGGATTGGCCACTGTTGGAAACAGGATACTGGGCTTAATGGACCCTTGTCCTGACCCAGTATGGCAAGTCTTATAGTCTTATGTTCTTATGACAGATTCAAGTAACTATTCAACTGATTAACTTGTCACTGTTTTATTTTTCTTAAAATAAAATCGTTCCCCTGCTCCACAGCATTAAAACCAAATTTAGTTAAGCAGCCTACCTAGATAGAAAGTATTTTACTTCTCTTCTGTTTTTTCCTAATTTCTGTTAAGTTTTTATTGTTATTTTATTTCCTTGTGTTAATGACATTTCTAATAAAATATTAATTATAAAAGAAATTATTTTACTTGCTGTGCAATTTAATGAAAGGTCACAATCTGTACAAAGCACTTACCCAATGCATAAAAAATTATTTCATACTGACCACCATCACCACCATCATCTCATGTAGCAAAATAAAATAAAGATATATTCCATGCACTAACAGAGAAGATTATCAAAAGATCTTGAAAAAGGCTTACAACGGCCAAATGCCATATAGATATACTGAGCCACAATAAGAAGTTGTCTCATATATATAAAAAAGGCAATTGCAAATGTAGGATGAAAAGGTTTGTGCCTGGGGGCCAACCCGATGGCTCAGTGGTAGTGACACTGCATGCAGCAGGTCCCTGTTCAGTCCCCAAAGTCAGGTCTTCCACACCCTGAGTTGGCTACAGCTGGGGATGCTGCTTTTACAGCCCCTGGGGGAGAGGAGTTGTGGTTAACATTATAACAACAACTGGTGACCAGATAGAAAGCCCATTATCCAGGATTCCAGGAGCAGTCCTGGTGGAAGGTTCTCAGCCTCATCATCATTGCTACAGTGACCAGAGCAGAAATCAGGGGAGATTGGGTTTACCAGGCCAAATAAAGCTTTGCTGTTGCTCTCTATAAAAAGGAGAGATATGGCAGATAAGATTGCTTTTGAGTCTCTGTTTTATTCAAGTGCTCTTCTCTTCACTGCTCCATCGCCGGGGAAGGCCTGCGCTATCGGCGCCGAGCCCCGCCGGGGGAAGGTCAGTGTTTAGCCCCCTCGCCCGAGCGGCCTCAACGCCGAGAACGGGCCAGAGAGCAAAAGAAAAGAAAAAATTACAGCAGCAGCTAGAACGGGAAACAAAATTGAAAAATCGCGCCGAACCCGCAGAGACACGCCCACGCCGCCGCTCCAATCAGATCAGGCCCTGCTGCCCTTTAAATCGAGGTGTTTCGGCGCCATTTCCTCCTCTTCTCTTCACTGCTCCATCGCCGGGGAAGGCCTGCGCTATTGGCGCCGAGCCCCGCCGGGGGAAGGTCAGTGTTTAGCCCCCTCGCCCGAGCGGCCTCAACGCCGAGAACGGGCCGGAGAGCAAAAGAAAAGAAAAAATTACAGCAGCAGCTAGAACGGGAAACAAAATTGAAAAATCGCGCCGAACCCGCAGAGACACGCCCACGCCGCCGCTCCAATCAGATCAGGCCCTGCTGCCCTTTAAATCGAGGTGTTTCGGCGCCATTTCCTCCTCTTCTCTTCACTGCTCCATCGCCGGGGAAGGCCTGCGCTATCGGCGCCGAGCCCCGCCGGGGGAAGGTCAGTGTTTAGCCCCCTCGCCCGAGCGGCCTCAACGCCGAGAACGGGCCGGAGAGCAAAAGAAAAGAAAAAATTACAGCAGCAGCTAGAACGGGAAACAAAATTGAAAAATCGCGCCGAACCCGCAGAGACACGCCGCTCATGACGCCCAGCGCAAACAGCGAGGCAAAAGCGAAGTCAATTATAGCTTTTACAAATAACTCACATCCGCGCCAAAAATCACCGTGATCCGAAGCCCCGCCCACCGAAGCCAGCCTCCAACAGGAGTCAGCCCAGAGAGGCTTTAAATTCGATTAAGCCCGGCGCCACGCGCCTTGCGTTGCGCGCCTAAGGAGCGCGACAAAGGGGCTTGCCCCTTTGTCTCGCCCCTTCGTAGAGCCCCGAGCAGGTCCCGAGCCACACCCGCAGAATAACCTAAATCTACAACTAAGGTAGCAGCTAGCAAAGGTACGGAGCCTATCGATTCAGCCGTATGGAATAAAAGTCCCACCCAACCAACCTCATCCTTTCCAGTCTCTACAGCGTCGTAATAGACTACTACAATAAGACTCTCACCCTGTCAGAACGCCAGTCGTACCACCTCGCTACCTCTGCACCCGAACCTCGATCCATTCACCCTTCTCACCTGCAGCCTCACCTGCAAGCTTCCAGCATTCATCCAGCCTCTTCTGCAAGCTTCCAGCATTCATACAGCCTCACCCGCAAGCTTCCAGCATTCATCCAGCCTCTTCTGCAAGCTTCCAGCATTCATCCAGCCTCACCCGCAAGCTTCCAGCATTCATCCAGCCTCTTCTGCAAGCTTCCAGCATTCATCCAGCCTCACCTGCAAGCTTCTAGCACTCTTCATGACCCACCTGCAAGCTTCAAGTACTCATACACCATCCCCTGCAAGCCTCTAGCTTTCATCAAACCTGCACATACAAGCCTCCAACTTTCACATAGCCCCTCCTTCTCAATCCTTCTAACCTCGCAACATAGTCCCTCAAATGGCCCCATTTTTCACAATTCCAATTCTTCAACATAATACACCACCCAAAAGAATTTCTTTCCGACATGCCCAACAACACAACCTTAAATCCCTCTCTTCAACTCTGATCACTCCTTCCACACAACTTCTAGGCCTCACCCTTTTCTCTTTAAGCCTTTTCAATGCTCAATCTCTAACGAAGAAGTCTGTAATCTTAAATGACTACCTCATCGACGTGAAACCGGAGATATGTGCAATCACTGAAACTTGGTTAAAACCATCAGACACAGCAATAATTAATCAACTACCTACAGAGGCTTACGACTTCTTCTCGCTTCCACGTCATAAAAAAAAAAAGGGAGGAGGTATTCTTTTAGCAACTAAAAAGGACCTCAGATTCTCTCTACATCAATCCAATTCCAATTCAAAACTTGAATTCGGCTTCTTCACCTCAGACAAGTTCCAAATCCTTCTCGTATATGCTCCCCCAGGACTCTTGGAATCAGATGCTTCACCACTGGTCGAACTAACTTCCTCCCTCATCAACTTTGACTCACCAGCTATCATTCTAGGTGATTTCAACATGCACGTTGATAACCCTACCCTATCACCTAACTGTGAAATACTACTCACAGCCTTCACAGCGCTAGGCTTCACTCAATTAGTTAACAAACCTACCCACAAAGCCGGCCACACACTAGACCTGATCTTCGTTAACGCTGCAATCAAGCCCGCATCTATCCCAAATTGCACTAAGGTCCCGTGGTCAGATCACTACCTCATAACAACTTCATTCTCTATAAAAGATACCAACCCGGCTTGCATTCCTTCGCCCTCCTTCAATTACAGGAAAACTTGCTCCCCAGAAGACCTTAACAATCACCTTTCACCACTACTCCACCAACTGGACCTTACAGATCCGAACGCAGCACTTCGATCATGGAATACAATCACCGAAACTATAGCTAACAAGCTATGCCCTCCTATTACAAAAAAACCACACCAGAATTCCTCCAAAAGACAGCCATGGTTCTCTTTAGAACTAAGAAAGCTCAAACTCCAACTAAGACAAAATGAGGCTAAATGGCGCAAAAACCCAGGAACCAACACCCTTTCAATCTACAAATCATCTCTGCACCAATACAAATCAAGCACCCTAAGATCCAAGAGGGACTACTACGCCTTGAAGATACACAACCTTGTATTCGATGCCAAAGCCCTCTTCAGCTATGTAGCCAACCTCACACAATTAAACCAACCAGAGATTGTTACGCCTGGGCTGAGTTCAGGGGTAGTGAACACCACCCAAAGGGGTGGCTCCAGGTGGAGAGAGACAGGGATGGCTGGAAACCGTGGCTGGGTCAGGGCAGACAGCAAGAAGCAGTGTCTGGGTCTAGGCTGGGTCAGGGCAGGCGGCAGAGCAAGGCAGGTCAGAAGGCCCGTAGGCCACACACCGTAAGCGGGGCAAGGCAGGCCAGAAGGCCCGTAGGCCACACACACACAGAAGGCCCGTAGGCCACACACCTGTAAGCGGGGCAAGGCAGGTCAGAAGGCCCGTAGGCCACACACACACACACACACAGAAGGCCCGTAGGCCACACACCGTAAGCGGGGCAAGGCAGGTCAGTAGGCCCGTAGGCCACACACACACAGAAGGCCACACACACACAGAAGGCCCGTGGGCCACACACCGTAAGCGGGGCAAGGCAGGTCAGTAGGCCCGTAGGCCACACACACACAGAAGGCCCGTAGGCCACACACAGTAAGCAGGGCAGAGAGCCCGTAGGCCAAACACACACAGACAATAGAGCAGAGGGCCCGTAGGACCGCATGCACCGTAAGCAAGGCAGGGTAGGGCAGAAGGTCCGAAGACCATACACAGCACAAGGTAGAAGGCCCGAAGGCCTCGCAGGGCAAGGCAAGACAAGACAAGGTAAAAGGCCCGAAGGCCGCGCAAGGCAAGGCAAGACAGAAGGCCCAAAGGCCACGCAAGGCAAGGCAAGACAGAAGGCCCAAAGGCCGCGCAAGGCAAGGCAAGACAGAAGGCCCAAAGGCCGCGCAAGGCAAGGCAAGACAGAAGGCCCAAAGGCCGCGCAAGGCAAGGCAGAAGGCCCGAAGGCCGAGCAAGGCAAGACAGAAGGCCCAAAGGCCACACAAGGCAAGGCAAGACAGAAGGCCCGAAGGCCGAGCAAGGCAAGACAGAAGGCCCAAAGGCCACACAAGGCAAGGCAAGACAGAAGGCCCGGAGGCCGCGCAAGGCAAGGCAGAAGGCCCAAAGGCCACACAAGGCAAGGCAAGACAGAAGGCCCGGAGGCCGCGCAAGGCAAGGCAAGACAGAAGGCCCGGAGGCCGCGCAAGGCAAGGCAAGACAGAAGGCCCAAAGGCCGCGCAAGGCAAGGCAAGACAGAAGGCCCGGAGGCCGCGCAAGGCAAGGCAAGACAGAAGGCCCGGAGGCCGCGCAAGGCAAGGCAAGGAAAGGCCCGAAGGCCACGCAAGGCAAGGCAAGGAAAGGCCCGAAGGCCACGCAAGGCAAGGAAAGGAAAGGCCCGAAGGCAGGGCAAGGCAAGACAAGGTAGAAGGCCCGAAGGCCACGCAAGGCAGGCTAGAGCAGGGAGCCCAGGTGAGCTCGATGCCGAAGCACCGAGGCAACTGTCAGGCAGGGTTATAAGGGCACACCCAGAGCATAGAGTGGACAGAGGAGATGGACTGGGCCTGTCAGGAAAGCCAGCTCTAGAGGGACCCCTGGTGGTGAGGCGGTTGCACAGCAGCCACAGCCGTAACAGAGATTGCTCATGACCAAGCTCAATCGAAAGCGGAAGAATTAGCTCTATTCTTCAGCAACAAAATCAATACTCTTCTATCGCAGCTCCCCACGAACCCCACTGTTCCACTAACCACTCCTCAACCTTCAATCAACTACACTCGGTTAGAAGAACTTGACACAACTTCATCCACTGAGATCCAAGGAATTCTAAGGAAAATGAAACCTTCCTCTCACCCTTCGGATCACATCCCAGCCAAACTACTACTATCAATTCCAGAATCTATCTCCAAAACCCTGGCAGATATCATAAATTGCTCCCTTACACAAGGAATCTACCCTGACAACCTCAAACTTGCCTCACTCAAACCCCTTCTCAAAAAACCAAATCTCGACCCAAACGATTCTAACAACTTTAGACCGATAGCCAACCTCCCATTCATAGCCAAGATAATGGAAAAATTGGTAAACTCACGACTCTCAAACTACATTGAAGATAATAACCTTCTATTCCCATCACAATACGGATTCCGTAAAACCTTAAGCACGGAAGCCCTCCTCATCTCTATGACTGACCACATCATCCTAGGCTTAGACAAAGGACAAGCCTTCCTTCTGATACTACTCGACCTTTCGTCTGCATTTGATACGGTCAATCACTCCCTTCTCATTAACCAACTAACAGCCATAGGTATCTCAGGCACTGCCCTATCATGGTTCAGAACCTTCCTCAGCAACAGAGGATATAAGGTTAAGATTCATAATAAAGAATCCTCTCTTCACCCCGCGTCAGTAGGAGTCCCTCAGGGCTCATCCCTGTCTCCTACCTTGTTCAACATTTATCTGTTACCCTTATGTAAACTTCTCACCGACCTCAATCTCAAACACTTCCTCTATGCAGACGATATTCAGGTCTTGATCCCCATCGAAGAGTCACTCGCAAAAACACTGTCTCACTGGGAAACCTGCCTCCAAAACATCAAACAGCTTCTCACAAGTCTCAACCTGATACTAAATTCATCAAAAACGGAACTTCTACTCATCACACCAGAAAACAGCTCCCTCACACACACTCATCCCACCGTACCAAATACTACACAAGTAAGAGACCTAGGAGTTCTAATTGACAATCACCTAAACCTGAAAGCTAACATCAACAAAACCACCAGAGACTGCTTTTATAAGCTCCAAGTGCTGAAAAGAATACGACCTCTCTTCCACACACATGACTTTAGAACGATTCTACAATCAATCATTTTCGCAAAGCTGGACTATTGTAACACCATCATGCTTGGTCTCCCCTCATCACACACCAAACCATTGCAAATGGTCCAAAATGCCTCCGCCCGTATACTCACTAACACCAGGAGAAGAGAACACATAACCCCAATCCTGATGGACCTTCATTGGCTGCCCATACACTTCAGAATAATCTACAAGGCCATTCTCACCATTTTCAAAAACATCCATCAATTAGCTCCAATCGATCTCCATATCCCCCTCCGATTACACCATTCAACAAGACCGACAAGAGATGCTTACAAAGGATCACTTCAAGTACCCCCAGCCAAAACTACCAGACACATCACGCTTAGAGATCGGGCATTCTCCACAGCCGGTCCAACTTTATGGAACTCCATTCCCCCGGATCTTAGAATGGAACCCAGCATCTCAACATTCAAGAAAAAACTCAAGACGTGGCTATTCACGCAGGCATTTCCTAACTCCAACATTATTTAACTCATCAATCAACACGCTCCGCTAATAATAACATTAATAGCCACCTCTTACAATGTTATTTATACAATGCTAATTATACATATATATAATCATCTGATCTTCATTTTCCTTCTCTCTCCAAGTTATTGATTTCCTTGTTATATGTAACTGCTTTTCTGCACTTTTGTTCATATTGTAAAGTTTTATTATTATTGCACCCCTGTTTCTTGTGAACCAGCATGATGGGACTTTCGTCCTGAATGTTGGTATATAAAAAAACTTAAATAAATAAATAAATAAATAAATAAATTCTATCTATCTATCTATCTATCTGTATATATGTATATGTGCCCTGCCTCCCTTGATCTAAACTATGAATTACCCCTATGTTTGGAGTGGGGAGTACCACATTAGAAATTATATTTACTAATATGATTTATCTTCAGGTTCGTAACCTGAGCAGGGGATGAGACAGTCTCCTGTCACCCCAATACCACAATTCTGTGCCCTTCCCAAAAAACCTCTCACTTATGGTACCACAGATCAGATAAAAACATCACACCAGAATAAAACAGTAAGTAACCCTTTTACTAGTATTGTGTAAGTAGATAGTAAATCCAACCAGAACATTAAATAAGTACAGTAGTGAAGTATAATAGAAACTTGCAGTTTTCTTATTTTAAATCAAGCAATGCAAAAATAACACTGAGTATGGCAACCAACTGTTGCGCATCCCACCTGTGCTAGGCCCGTGCCCTGGCCTGCTCACCTTGCTCATGCTCCAGCGGGGCCTGGTCCGACCTCTCCCGCTGCCGCAGCCAGTCCCCTGCGTCCGCAATGCCATGCGGCGGCTTCCCTAAGCCCTTCGGGGCCTTCTATCTCCCAGCTCTCCTCCTGACAGGGCTCAGCATCCTCCTCGGTGTCGGGTCCGCCCCTAGGCACGCGTGCGCAGACCAACCGGCCCTTTAAAGGGCCAGGGGTGGGAAATCGCTCCGCAGCACGCAGTGATGACATCACCTAGCTCTAGTATTTAAGTGAGGGCCCACTCCTCAGTCCCTCGCCTTGGCAATCGGGTCATCACCTCTGTGTGAGCTAGTTTGCCGTTCTCGTTCCTGTGCTTGTTCCAGTGTTCCTGCATTACTTGTTCCTGTGCTTGTTCCAGTGTTCCTGCATTTCTTGTTCCTGTGCTTGTTCCAGTGTTCCTGTATTACTTGTTCCTGTGCTTGTTCCAGTGTTCCTGCATTACTTGTTCCTGTGCTTGTTCCAGTGTTCCTGCATTCCTTGTTCCTGTGCTTGTTCCAGTGTTCCTGCATTTCTTGTTCCTGTGCTTGTTCCAGTGTTCCTGTGCTTGTTCCATTGTTCATGTGCTTGTTCCAGTGTTCCTGCATTTCTTGTTCCTGTGCTTGTTCCATTGTTCCTGCATTTCTTGTTCCTGTGCTTTTTCCAGTGTTCCTGTGCTTGTTCCATTGTTCCTGCGTTCCTTGTTCCTGTGCTTGTTCCAGTGTTCCTGTGCCTGTTCCAGTGTTCCTGTGCCTGTTCCAGTGTTCCTGCCTTGCTCCTGCGTTCCCGTGGTCCTTCCTGTGCTCCAGCATCTGTTCCTTCGTTCCTGAGTCCTGTTCTTTATCTTGCTACCCAGGTAGTACCTTCTTGGACTGATACCCGGTACTGACCTCGGCCTGCCTTTGACCACGCTCGGACTGATCCTTGGAACTGCCCTCTGCTTGCTTTTGACTACGCTCGGACTGATACCTGGAACTGATCTCTGCTCGCCTTTGACCATGCTAGGACTGATACCTGTTCTCTCAACCTAGCTTGATGGGCTCTCTACCTGGGTAGAGAGAACATTACACAAATCTCATCTTTGGGTGAGTTTCTTCACTCTGAAGGTCATCAAATCTTCACAAGAGAGCACTGTTCTGTTTGTATGTCACACTCTGCATTTCAAAGTGGCCCCTAACCTCTACACTAATACCTAAACCTCACCTCGAGTAGCTAGGTGGGCCTCCTATAGAGGTATAAATACCTATCTAGTATGAGGGCCATATAGCTAGTCTCTCTCTCTCTCCTTCCAACTTAAAATACTGAAAACACTATTTGCGTAAACATTACAAAGTGCAACAAAGCCATATTGCATGGCTTAATGAAAAAGGTGTAGTTAAAATCCACATTAAAGCTGTGCAATATGGCTTTGCAAAGCCAGCCCACTTGGCCAGAAATCCCACCCCAAACTCTTCCTAATTTGCATCACAGCATGCATTATGGTGTTTTTGCATGCGTTAAAGGTGCTTTACGCATGTGAAAACGCCATATAGCACTTTGATAAATGACCCCCTAAGTGAGGTAAAGAATCTGTTTGAAGTTTGAAAGTGTTCTAGATCAGTGGCTCCCAAACCTCCTCATGCATATTCATTACAGATGTCCTGAAAACCTGACTGGCTGGGAGTCCTCCAGAACAGGTTTGGAAACCACTGTTCTAGATCACTGTCCGGACAATCAGAAGATCAGCATCCTTCGAGAAAATAGGATCTGCTCATCCTGGGGTGGTCCACAGTAGATGGTTAGAGGATTTTTGTGGGGTTTTTTCTGGGACCCTAAGATAACTTTAGGACAGGTATTTCCCTGCCAGACGTATCCAGCTAGCTTTAGCCAGGTAGTGATGGATAGGTGATGTGCATTCTTGGTCATTAGTTTTATTTGTTTTGTGGTACACATATATCTCTAGTACATGCATAAGTGTCCTTGCTTGTACAAAGGAAAATGTATGTGTGTACTAGATACACGTATACTGAGAAAAGAATAAAATAAATGACCAACGAATGAACACATCCCTAGTGCTGAATGTCACTGCTCACCAGCTAAAATGTAAAGGTGCTCCTGGAATGCCTCCATTGTCGTCTCTTTTTTTCCAGCTTAAGTTTATATGGTAATGAGTTACCTGGACAAAATTTAGTCAGAGAACAGGAGAGAATTTTCATATCTCATTTTTTTTGTCCGGATAACTCCAGAAGTCACCCAGACAAAGCCTTTGAATACTGAAATACTCCACAAAGGGAAGACATTCCATTTGCTCCTGGCTGAAATTAGTTCCCAAATCCTATATCCTAAGATGAATAACTCCATGCCAAGCAAAGACCAGAGGTTGGGAGGATACGTGCATTGGCTTGCTGACATCCTCTTTATGTGTTTATTTATTGGCACGTTCTGAGGAGCTCTAACAATAACAGTGTCATGTGGCCAAGCTTCTACTGATTGAAAGGATACTAAGCATGGCATGGCTTTTGTCAACTCAAATTTCTCTTCAGCTTTACAAAACTGTTGGGATGGAGAAGGAAAGTTCAAAACCCCCATTAACAGTCTTAGATGCAGCACTACAAAGCTGCCTGTTTAGGAGGACAAGACAGTTCCATTTCATCGAAATGTATTAATTTGTCCAGTTGGTTTCTCCTAATGCTTCATTAACGAGTACATTCCCACTGGAATTTCAAGCATTTCCCTCTTTTCCTCTGCTAATTACCCTCATAAAAGCTCTCCTGTGTAAACATATATGCCTTTCAGCCATTATATAATGGAATTTTGGCACAATGACAAAGTATATTAAAGTAATTCATTGTCATTAAAATCTCTTATGTGTTTGATTTAACTTCATTGCATTTTTTTTAATGTATCCATAATGTGGTATGTACATGTAGAGTCCCCTCTCCTAATTAAAACAAGAGAAAAGGGACAAGCTTGTCAAAACTCTGTATCATGGGTTCCAACAAATGTAGCTGCCTTATTATTTTCTTTAGTAGATTTTGGTAGCAGTGCTCTAAACTGTTTCATATTTCCCTATATGGTAACATCTGCCTAAGCCTGTGCCTTTAAAACTAGGGGACTGACTTGCAGCCAAACAATTCTGAATGCCTGTCTGAGGTCATCGTCATAGCCCCTGTGCTTTCCTGCTTGTTATTACAGGTAAACGCCCACATATCTACTAAATTTTGCCAATAAATTGCTACTTGGTTTTGTGGAAGTTTAGTGTTGTTGTTCTATGGCGTTGGTTTCTCAGATAGATCTATAATGTTTGAAAGAATTGAACTATTTACTAACCTGGGTTATGCATTATTTACCATAGCTCCCATTATTGGCAAAGGGGCCAATTCACTAATAACATGTGACAATGCACATTGTAGGTTAGTAAATCAACCCCTTGAATAGGCATTTGTATTATGCCCCACTTGCCAATTCTCCCTGGGAATACCTCATCAATAATCTACAGAGAGAACAGGATGAAACTGTGAGGGAGAGATACCTCCTGCCTCTGGTCTGCCCAATGGCTGTTGAGGTTTTCTGCCAGTGGAGGAGCTGGGGGAAGGGTGAGGGAATGACTAGGAAGAGGGAAAGGGGTGAGAGACTGAGAGAAGGGGCGAGGGGCTGTGAGAGAGAGGAGTGATGAAAGGGGATAGAGATGCTGGCTGTGAAAGGGAGCAAGGGGAGGGTCAAAGGGGATACTGGCTAGGAGAGGAGCTGAGAGAGGGAAGTTGGCTCTGAAAAGGGAGAATTGCTGGAATAGGAGGAGAAGCACTGAAAGAGGGAAAGGGCTAGGAGAGGGTTAGAAGAGAAGAGGGCTGGTAGAAGAGAAGGAGATTTGCTGAACAAGTGTAAGAGGACTGGGGAGAGGGGGATAGGACCTGAAAGAGGGGAAGAGAGATGGGAGAAGAGCTGTTTAGGACGGGGAGAAAAGAGGGGAGGCGAGTTCCCTATAAAGTGAATCACAAAACAAGCCACCAAGCCAATAATACCACACCTTTGCCAAGACCACTGACATCCAGTTATCCCTAATGGCAGGGATGGCCAACTCTGCTCCTCAAGAGCCAAAAACTGGCCTGGTTTTCAGGATATCCATAATGAATATGCATGAGATATATCTGCATACAATGGAGGCAGTGCAAGCAAATTTATCACATGCGTATTCATTATGGATATCCTCAAAACCAGGCCTGTCTATAGCACTTGAGGAATGGAGTTGGCCTTCCCTGCCTTATGGGGACCAGGGGTCCCAATTCTCCCTCACTCTGAACCTTCCTTCAGGTCCCACTGGAAGAATACTACACTGTCTGTGCCAACTCCACAAGCATTTTCAAGACTAGCACTTCCTGGCTGCTGATTTCATGCCTCATGAAATTAGCCAGACAGTGCCAGTCCAAGAGTTTTTAAAATGCCCACGGTTCTGGCACAGACAGCGCTGAGCAATCAGGAGCGGAAAGACATGCTCCTGACACTGAGGTACATTAGGAAGGATGAGGTGAAGATGGAGGAATAGGTAAAAAAATGTTGAGGATAAGACTCAGGAAAAAATTAAAAGAGATGGAGGAATAGAATAGAGGAAGGTAGGTGGGAAGGAGCTGAGAGACATGGAAAAACTGCAGAACAGTGAGGTGGTAATGAAGAGACGAGACAAGAGAATGATGAGAATGAGAGAGAAAGGAGAAGAGAGACTGGGAGCTTGGGCTGCTAAAGGCAGCATCCTGATAGAAACAGCAGGCAGCTGGGAGAGGAGATGTACTCCCCTTTGGACTGCACACTTACAAAGTGATATGCATGACAGTGGTGCATTCCCCCCCCCCCCCCCCCAAAAAAAAATAGAGAAAACATTGAAGGAGATGGGGCTTATTTATTGTCCTTTTGTTTTGCAATTTTAACTCTCCTTTCCTTGTTTTGAACAAAATATGTTCCCCTACAATCACAAAATCCTCCCGCCCCACCAGAATGAACCGTAATTGCACCCTTCAAGTCCCCTCACTCAAGAAAGCCCCCCTCACAGCCACAAGGGATCGTGCCTTCTCTATTGCTGGTCCCAAGCAATGGAATACCCTACCTCCCGATATCCGCCTCGAGCCTTGCCCTCGTAAATTCAGAAGAATGCTAAAAACTTGCCTCTTTCACCAGGCTTTCCCGGATTAATCGCGACGTCCTTTCCGCATTAATCTCGATGATCAACCCCGACCTCTTGAAATCATGTAATCTGTAAATACTGTAAATTTTTGTCATGTAATCTGTAAATAAGGTAAATTTTGTACTCTCGTAAAGTCAGCTCCATTATCGCTATCCTTCTTGCCTTTTTAGTTGCAGTTTTGTGCGAAGCTCTCTGCTTTTAGAGCCTCAAACTTTCTTTTCTGCCAATTGTCCAATTCCCCCTCCCTGTTCATTGTAACTTTCCACCTTTCTAGTTGAAATGTAAACTGATATGATGTGTACTTTAATGTCGGTATAGAAAAGCTGTTAAATAAATACATAAATAAATAAATAAAAAGAACAAAATATGTACAAAATATAAACTACAAAATATAAAACTACAAGAAAAAAAGGACAAGATTAAACACTAGGGTTATATACTGACCCTTTTTTCGTTTTCTTTTCCCCTTTAATTTGCTGTTTATTTAATTTTGTTTTGTTTATTTTAAATGAGGTCCATATTCAAAGCCATTTAGCCAGATAACTCACAAATTATTTGGCTAAATGACAAGTCTTTTAATATTGGGCCACTTACCCAACTAGATAAAATCTAGCCAGATAAAAAAGAGGCATACCTGGGTGGCCCTAAGTTATGCAAGTAACTTAGCAGATTTTATTTTTAATTATTTATTTATTGGATTTTCAAAATATTACAAGTAATTCTTGTATTTTGTAATACCAGTTTAACTGTTTACGTTATCTTAAACTTATTAAAGCAATATATTCTCAAATGGCAATTCTAAACAAATCAGTTACTGTTACAAAACAAAGGGTAAATCAAAGTGAAACCTCACTATCATGAGTGATTAAATTAGGTAAACATAGAAATCATATAAGAAATAGTGCATTTTGCAACCCCTCAATTTACTACAAAGCCCGTACTTTATTGGCAAGAAGACATTTAAGATTTTCTGGATCTGTAAACATATAGGGGCAGATTTTAAAGCCCTGCATGCGTAAATGGATTTCCGCGCGCAGGGGGGTTATGCACGTTGAGCCTATTTTGCATAGGCCCGGCGACACGCGCAAGCCCCGGGACTAGATGAGTAAATGTGAATCGGTTTTTTATTCTTTCAGATAATAGAAGGACTAGGGTGTACTCCATGAAGTTAGCAAGTATCATATTTAAAACAAATCGAAGAAAATTCTTTTTCACTTAATGCATAATTAAGCTCTGGAATTCATTGCCAGAGGATGTGGTGAAGGTATTTAGTGTAGCTGGGTTTAAACAAGGTTTGGATAAGTTCCTGGAGGAGAAGTCCATAAACTTTTATTAACCAAGTTGACTTAGGGAATAGCCACTGCTATTACCGGCATTAGTAGTATGGGTACTTGCCAGGTACTTATATTCCAGATTGGACACTATTGGAAACAGAATGCTGGGTTTGATGCACCCTTGGTCTGACCCAGTATGACAAGTCTATGTTCTTATAATCTAATGTTCTTTTCTCAGGCAGGAATGATGGGCAATAATTTCTCCCAACAAAAGGAACAAAAATCTCCAAATCTCAGAAAAAACTTTCCTCTGTGGCAAGCAACTGCTGTCCCTCCACTTGTTGTAAGATGGGAACCACAGCTATTTTCCTTGATTTCCTCCCCACAGAGAGAAAATATCCTCCCACAGGTAGGACCAGCAGGAATCCACAGACATCTCCAGAAATAATTATTTTCCAAACTTCTCATACCACAATGAGACAAACCATGACAAACTGGTTCAATCTTGGACCAGGAATGAGTCTCTTCCTTCCTCCTAGGTACCTGGCTGTGGGGCCTGAGTTTGAGAGCACAACCAAAGTGTGTCTCTCCTTTTTCTCCAAAGTCTAAACCAAAATATTACACATTACTATGCATCCTTCTGAAGTTATTCAAGTAGGGGATACTACTCTGAGCATACTTAGAGGAGCTGATGGTTTGGAATAGTATTACTCCCTCTTCATTCTCTGCCCAAAGCCTGAGCTAGAGACATCTAGTGGATACCGAGAGGAGTCTCTACATTTACAACTACCTGTGCAAGTAAAGGACCTTCACTGAGCATTGTGAGACAACGGGGTTAAGGACACAATTGAGTATGCAAGGGGGAAACCCAGGGAGGAATCTGGATGGTCTCAGAAAGCTACTGGCTTCTTATCTTTCTCTCTTCTGCAATGGTATAGCCATTGCTGTGCCTTGTAATGTAAGTACAGCAATGGCTATACCACATAATCTACTACTGCCTCAAAGCTCACAGAAATGAGCTCTGCACTCAAACCAAAACAATTAGTCAACTCAAAATTGCTTTGGAGGCTCAAATTGCAGTTCAGCCTCAAGCCTCTGAATGTCTACAATGTATTTATTTATTTATAATGCTTATATCCCACCTCCTCTAATAACTTGATCATGGCAGGTTACAGATTTACATTCACAGAATATACAACAAAATAAAATGCTTACAATGAAAACCAAAACAATAATAAAATCACTAAGAAAAGACTTCCTGAAACAAAAGGGTTTTTAAATGTCCTAAAAATTTTTAAGTCAGTGTAAGTGAAAGATTGTTCCAAATATATAGAGTTGCAAATGAAAATGCTCTATTTTATTTAATCAAACTTATATTCCGCAACTTCTATACCTGTACTATGTGTTTGCTGCAGACGATAATCTTGACTGGATGGCAACTCTAAAATTACAGTGCCATTTGATCTCAACATTTTTCCTGAATCATACCTGAGCAAATTGCATGAAATATATATTTATAGTCTGAATGAAGTAATTAAAATAAAATAACCATTATTTAAAATTGTGTGCAGCTTTTAACCAGCAACAGTGGCGGTCCTTTAATACTGGACTAACTGGAGTGCCCACAATGTAATCTACATGGTTCAAAACTAGAGACTGAACGACTGTTCTGCAATGATCTTTGGTCACAACAACAATATAAAAGGCAGCAAAGACCTTTGTCATCTTGTAACCTATTTCTTGGAAATCCATTTACCTTGTGTAAAGAAAGACAGATTTATTGGTAAAGAGGTGAATTTTAAAAGCCCGGCATGCGCATCAATTGGGGGATGCATGAATAAGTTGGGCTTACGCGCCAACCCTATTATAAAAAGCACCCAGACATGTGCATAAAACCAGCTGCATGCACATCTGAAAAGTTTCCAAAAGGGGCGGGGTGAGGGCATGGTCTGGGCAGGGCATGGGTGTTTCGGAGCCTAGCAAGAGATGTGCACGTACACTTGTGGGACGCTGCTCTTATGCGTCCCAGTCACTTCTGGATGACATTAGTTTGGGACATGGACAACTGGGCAGGAGGAAAACCTCCCACTGCTCCACCAGCTGGAAACAGTCCTCCTCCATCGGTGGTAATCTCTCTTCCCCTTCTGAGGTGATTTAAGGGTCTGGGGTAACTGGGGGGAGTGAAAGCTATTAAACTAGGGTAGTTTGGAGGACCTAGCTGTTAACTGAGCGAACTGGTGGACAAACTGGTGAAACTGGCAATGGCTTGGGAGAACGCTCCTTTTAAAATCCCCAGACTTACGCAGTAGAAGTGGGATTTGCTTGCTCACTTAAAATCTGGTGCACGTGTTAGCGGCTAGGCTGTTTTATAACAAGTGCGCATAGACTCGCACAAGTTTAAAAATGGCTGCTTCTTGGGCACACGCCAACACACATGCATCAATGTGCGCCTATTTATTTTATTATTTATTTATTTAAAAACTTTTCTATACCGTCATTAAGTTAGGTACCATCATAACAGTTTACAAGAAGGCACCAATATTAATATTAGAAAACAGATAAAATCTATCACTAAACAAGTGCCAAGGCTTTACGGTAACATAGCTCGTTTATAATTACTCCTAATTGTAAGTGTTATATCATGTTATATCATGTTATATCATGTCCATTCTTTATTGTATCATATTTTAAAATTGAGAGCAAACATATTTAAAAATAACAGCTAACAGCTTTCTGGACATTTTTAATGTACACAGTAAGACCTTGCTACATAGCTTGCTATATTTTGTTTGCATTTGAGGGCTTTAATGTGCATGATATAATTTTTTGCACAGGCTCCAATATCACTTAAACTCACTTCAGAGTGGCTCACATTTCATATAAGAACTCATTCAATTCCTTATCCATCAGAATTCTATCCTATGGATCACAACCACATGTACTGATACAGTGATCTCTGCCATAATGCATGGGCAGGGCATTGTGTCATGACTCATGAAACTTGGTCATCACATCCATCAACAATGACTTTGTGTATGGTGTGAAGAAGGAATGTAAATAATATATGTGTTTCCAGTAGTTTATATGCTAGAGAAATTACTATATATTCTACTGCTACCTAATACAATGAGTTGTCATTGTGGGAATGTCATATATTCTAATGTAGATGGGTTGTATGACAGTACTGCATGTGTTATGATATATCTAAAGTCACATGAATTTAGTGTGCTATGGATCTGAGCTGTGTCTGTTAGGAATCGCCACTTTGATATGTCGCAAAAGGATGTAGATGCTTGCAGAAAATTGTAGTGTGAGTGTGTGAGATGCAACCAATGAATATGCAAAACAAAGAGAAAGAAATGAAAAGTAGGCTTAGATTAGTATAAAAGAATAAATGGTAGGCATGTTGTAGATGAGATTCTAGATATTGGAGTTGGTTATAGTAGTTTACAAATGGTAAGCACTATAGTCCTTGGCAGGAAAAGTGGTTCTGGCTATTAAAAGCAGCTTTTGCATGGGAAATTTTAGACAGTGTTTACAAATAGTGATTATATATATATTTTTAACAGTGTTTAGTTGATTTATAGCAGTGTTTAGAATAGGGTTATTGTAGCTAGCTTTCCATTTTCTCCAAGCATAAGCATTTTTAGAAGTGCCAGAATTCCTTCCATAGGAAGTAGGAGATGAATTGCTGTGGAAACATTCTGGCCTGAACTTATGCCAGCCATAAGGAGAAATAAACATATTTAAGTCTGTAGGCTGTTGGAGAGAGTCAAAATAAAGGTGCTTATGCATATAGGTGAATGAGTATTTGTAGGCATATCTGAAGTAGAATGCAGAATGTTAATAACATATCCACAGTGGCACCTCCTCCTTGGTGCGGAATATATTTTTTTCAGGCCACGGGATTAATATTTTCTTTTTTGCCTATTTGACAGTCATAGGACAAAAAGATTATGGGTGAGAATGGAAATTTCATGCTTCATTGTTGCCTAATTTTTCCCAATGCATTTTCCAATACATGTATAATATCTTATCTTATGTCACATAGGCTCTTAGTTACAGCAGTAGAAGACAGCATTGATGATAAATTGCTTTGCTGAATCTTCTTGTCCCACATTATAGTAATTGAGATGGAGTGCTAGGAACTGCTTTTTTAATTCATTCACAACTGGTAGGTAATGGGGGTAGACTTCTCTGACAGCTATCCCAAAGGCCTCCAAAAAATCTTTCTGAGGGCCTCCTAATTCCTCACAAGTGTGGAAGAGCCTGTAACAGATATTAGCAATTTTCTATCCATCTGCTGTCACTTTCCTGGAGTGTGGTTAGAAGCAGGATTTTGTGTCTTGATTCAGCTTGTCTCTAATGCAGAGGAAGGAAGGAAGTCCAGTTTAGCTCAGAAGGGTATAACATTTCCCATTACAGAAGGTAAATTTAGAGGTCTTGCAGTATTTTTCAAGAAAAAGATTGCATTGCTCTGTAACTGCACTATATTAGTCAAACAAATAATACATGCTAAGCAAAAACTATGTTTTATAAGATTAAATCACTGATTTTTTACCCAGGATAACAATGTTCAGCCTTAGATCCAATGAATGATTTCGGACAATAAGTGACACCCTCATTTCAAAGAATGAAAATATAACTCAGGATTCACTAGAGCTCACCATCTGACAGGATAGGTCTTGCAAACCCAAGAAATAGGTTTTCTTCATGGGATCTGCTGGGTAATCGAAATCTGGACTGGCCACTGTTTTAGTGGTTGCATTCAGCTATGTCTAACTTCTTATTTTACACTTGAAAGTCCTGACAAGGCTCTTGAAAATGTACCTAAGTCAACAAAAACACAACAGCAACAACAATTATATTCAACTATCTGCACAACCCAATGATGACATTTCAACTTATCAGTTAATATCCTTTCCTTTAGTCCTAGCAGACCAGTCCAGACAGATGGATTTCACTACTGGCCTTGCTTGTAGATCTAGTCTGTAGTGTTTGTTGAATGAATTAGAGGCCCATGTCACTGCCCTGCAGATAATCTGCGAAGCAGCTGACCTAATCTCAGCCCCTGTTAAAGCACACACAATCTGGGTGGTACCTGCTTACCTTCCCCGATACATGTTGCTGCAATTGCACCCCTGATCTATCTTGTGATGGACACCTTTGAGGCTGCCTACCCCCTCCTTTGTCCTGTAAACAGAATAAACAGTATGACTTCCTGAATATATTTGTCACCTTCAGGTTATGCAATAGGGCCCTTCAGACATCCAAAAAATGGAATTGCCCAGGGCATCTTCAATCTTTGCTTTCCAAAAGGCTGATAGGGTAATTTCTTGGTTGACATGGAATTCTGAAACTATCTTTGGTAGGAAGGCAGGTACCTGATGAATAATCACCCTGTCCTTGTGGAATATTAATTTGGGCTCCCTACATGAGAAAGCCAGGACTTCTGAGATCCTTCTGGCTGAGCAGATTGCTATCAAGAACACCATTTTTAAAGTTAGATCCTTGATCATTGCTCCTTTCAGGGGTTCAAATGGGGCCTTTGTTAAAGACCTGTAAAGCCCCTCACCTCTGATCCAAAGCGACTCCAGCATAGCCTCTTACAGCATGCTGTTCTAAGGACCCAGGATAGAACTTCCTCCAACTCTGGACTGCCTTTATAGGTCCCCTAGCTGGGACTTCCTATGGCACTGGCTGATGATGTCACATCCTCCAGGAGTATATAAGGAAGTCTCTTGCAACCAGCCAGTGCCTCTGCAACAGGTCTTTTGGTGCCATTGTGGTTTAGTGTGTGTTGCTATCCTTGTCTTGTGCCTTATTCTGTGTTCCTGTTTTGGTTCCTTGTGTTGTCCTTCCTTCCCTGTGCTCTGTTCCTTGTCTGGTTCCTTGTCTGTCTGCCCTTGCTCCTGGCCCTGCTTGTTTTCCTTCCTTGCTTGTCTTGATGGCCTTGTCTATCTTTTCTGTCCTGTTTGTCTTGGACTAACTAACTGGATCCTGACCCTGGCCTGGTCCCTGACCTTCTATTGTCTGCTGCTTGCCCTGACCTCTAGCCTGTTACCTGTTCTGTTGTCTGCTGCCTGCCATGACCCTTGCTTGGATCGGATTATCAGTCAGCGTAGCCCTAGGGACCCACCTAAGTCCTGCCAGCTGCCAGAACCCAAGGGTTCAACCTGCAAGGGAGACGTCTGATATATGTGAAACTCCAGGTAGTCCTGCCTACAGGCTTCTCTGCCAGCTGCCATCTTGGGCCTAGTGAGATTGCTCACTAGGTGGTGCCAACCATGCTGCAGCCACAAGGGTCCCCTTCCTTAATAGCATCACAAGACAATACCAAATTCAAATTCTATATCAGCTGTTGCGGTCCCAGTCACGGCAGTCGCGACTAGGCCCTTACCTCCTTGGTCCCGGCCCGTCTCTGGGGGTCTGCGGCCTGTTTCGCGGCATCCCCATGGGAGGGGCTGCCGCCGAGAAGCCCTGCCTGGACGCCTTCTCCCTAGGCGCGTGCAAGCCGCACTTATCAAGGACGTTTCCCGCCACTGAAAGCTCCGCCCTATCCGCGATGTCAGACGCCGCGGCCTATGTAAGGCCGCCGTGGAGCCCAGGACTTTGCCTTGCAACGGGGTTCCTTGTGGTTCTCTGTTGCACCATGCCCCGGAGTGTGCTATTGCGTTAGCAACTCCGTTCCTGCCTGAGACTTGTTACACTCCGTGCCCAAGTCTTGCTTCTGTCTGGCTTGCTTGTAGTAACCTGTTCTGCTTCAGTTCCAGCTCGGTTCCAGTAGCCAGTCCTGCTTCAGCTCCTGTCTAGTTCCAGTAGCCAGTCCCACTTCAACTCCTGTCTGGTTCCAGTAGCCAGTCCTGCTTCAGCTCCTGTCTGGCTCCAGTAGCCAGTTCTGCTTCAACTCCTGTCTGGTTCCAATAGCCAGTCCCACTGCAGCTTCTGCTTGCTCCAGTTCCAGTCTGTTTCAGTACCTGCCTGACTCCTGATCCCTGCCTGCCTGCTCCAGCTTCCGTGATCTCCTAAGTCCCAGCGGCCAGGCTCCTACGGGCTCCTCCCGGTGGAGTACCGGCTTCCAGGGTGAATCACCTAAGTCCCAGCGGCTGGGCTCCTACGGGCCCCTCCCGAGGGAGTACCGGCTTCCAGGGTGAAGCTCATGTCCAGCTCCTGCCTGGTATCCACCTCCCGACCTGTCACTCATTAGAAACTATAGTACACCTCTCCCCAGTCTCTCACAGGTCGGCCCAAGGGTCCACTAAACAGTTCACTCACAGCATCAGCACCATCTGTCTCTTAGGTATGTGAACATATTTTACTGCCCTTAAGAAATGTGTGACTTCAGGGTGAGACCTGAGGAAGCTTACTTCCATTCATCCCCTGTTACCTGCACCTTGAGTGAATTCAAGACAAACACCTTTTCCAAGCCATCATGCAGAAATTGAGGAATTTCCTTCACCTGTGCCTTATCTGGGGAAATGCCTCTCCCCTTGCACCATTTCTCAAACACTTTCCTAGACTTCAGCAGAGTGGTGTCCACTGCTTCTGAGTAGCCCTGCTTCCTTAACTTCATCCTCTCAAGAACCAGGCTGTTAAGACAATATTGACCAAGGTCTTCAATCTCCATTGGACTCTGCTTGAGCAGACCCTTGACTATTTCCAGCTTCATTGATCTGTCCTTGCTTATCCTGACCAGGTCTGGATACCATGCTCTTCTGAACCAATCTAGCACTACCAGTATTACCCATCCTTTATGATCCTCTATTCTTTTCAATGTTTCTGCTATCAGCTTCCAGTGGGCAGAAGACATAGAGCAGCTAATCTGTGGGCCATGGCATCTATCCTCCTTGAATTCTCTTCCTGTCTCTTGAAGAAGAAATGTTTCACTTTGGCATTCCTCTGGGATGCCATAAGAACCCAGTGGGGCTTCCCCCACCTTTCTGTGTATGCGTTATCCACAAGCTCCCATTCTCCTCAATCTAGTGTGACCTTGCTGAGGTAATCTGCTTGTATATTCTCTGTCTCTGCTGTGTGCCTGGCTGGCAACCCTATGAGGTACTCCTCTACCCATCTCATCAGCATTGCCATTTCCTTCTCTGAGGATTCTGGGTGCCCCCTTGCTTGTTCACATACGCCACTGCCATTATGTTGTCCGACAGCATTTTTATTTCTCTGGCTCCTACCCTTGCATACAGTTCCTTGAGTGCTGGTTTTACTGCTCTTAGCTCTAGTAGGTTCATTGAGAAATAAGATTCTTTCTTCATCCATCTGCCTTGCGCCACCTGCCCCTTTGCAGCGGGCTCCCCAGCCAGTCTAGCTGGCATCTGTCATCAGCACAGTCCATACCAGACTATGTTTACTCAGCCACTACTGGAGGATGGTCTTGGCCTCGGATGGTAGTCGAATTCTTTCCTCGTACCTTTGGCTTCTGGGATTCCAACAGAGAGTAATGCTGTCTGCAGCTAGCGCATATGTGCCCTTGCCCAAGGAACCATATCTATCGCTGCTGCCATCAAGCCCAATACCTGCAGGTATTCCTTTGCTCTTGGCCTTCTGCTTGCTACCAAGTTCCTTACATGAACTTCCAACTTCTTAGCTCTTTCTTGCATCATGAATGCTCTCCCTGATTAGTATCGAATAAAGCTCCAAGGTATACTAATGTAAGGAATGGCTGTAGGTGGCTTTGGCCTCACTCACACTCAGCCTAATGATCTGAGGCAGCCTGCTGGGTAAATATATCTCATCCTTTGATGTGGCCCTGATTAACCAGTCAGCCACATATGGGTGGACCGGAATTCCCTCCTTTCTCACAGGCTGATGCAATAAGATGCATGCCAAAAAACGGGTGCTCAAATTGAGAGCTCATTTACCTAACACACATGCAGCCATGTGCGCTCAATGCAGTATTCAAATATGAATGAAATCGAAGTGGCATAAGAAAGGGTGCGCTGAGGGAGAAATGTGCGTTTCTGGCTCTCAAAGTTTATTGCATTGGGTTCATGGGCATCTAAATTGTGCATTTATCACAAAAGTGCATTTCTTTTAGGCTATATTGCTGAAGTTTATAGGTTTGTTGATTTTCATGTTGGAAAACACATTTTGAAAATTATGCTTTCACCCCCATGTGGTTTTGGGACCCTGCAGGTTATATAAAGGGTACAGGAAGATGAAGTCTTAATTTACTGCTTCTCCAGATTCCCTGATAAAGTTTTTTACAGCGAATAATATATATTTTTCTTTCCCTTGTTTTCTTGTAACTAATTTTATAAGCACTAGTTTAAAAATGTTTTTTAAAATGATTTTAAAAATGTGTCTTAGCAAACCTGACGGAAATGTATAGCATGAGGACCTTTTCCTTCAGGTACAGCTTATACTCAGAAACTTTAGAATTTGAGACAAAGCAAGCTATTATGTAAATCACATATTCCAGTGGAATTTATTAGGTTGAAGATTCATCTAATTATAAAGAGATCTGGATAAGTTGTCCATTCCCCACTTTATAAGAATTCATCGTTAAAATGAAGTTATGGAAATCTGTTCTGTTTGGGGGAGTCTTAAATAGCTAGTTGCCTTTAATATGTTGTGACAGAGTGACCCTGTTTCCCCCCCCTTTTTTTTTTTTTTTAATTCTTTATTTATTGTTTCAATAATAACAACAACAAATAAATTAACATATGATTGTCCAGCAAACTGTGATAATTATAACTAAGTTACATACACAGTCACTTTCCTATCATCAATCAATAATATCATAAGGTAATTTAGAAGTGGTAGCCATTTATAATTGAACGAATACTTAAAGGAAAAAGGCATATTTAGATCCTCTCATACACTTCAATACCGGTCACTAATTTTCAAGAAGGTTTTTTAAATCAATTGGATCTAAAAAAGAATAGCTACGATCATTCAGCTTAACACTACATTTACATGGATATATCAATCTAAAACTACCTCCTTTTTCCAATACTTGTTCTCTGTATCGAAGGAAATCCTTCCTACGGGCCTGTGTAATTTTAATGAGGTCAGGAAAAATCCAAACCTTTTGGCCATAGAAAGTAGTTGTTCTATTCCGAAAGAAGGACCTCATGATGTTATCTTTATCAGTTGAGAAGGCTAATTGAACCAACAATGTTCCTCTTGTTTTTATATCTAACTCATCCTGCGATTTCTGAAGTAAGTCTGACAAGTCTAAAGATATACTAACATTCTCCAATGCTTTATTATTCATTTCCTTTGATTCCTGTCCTGTCTCTTTTTTCTTACTCCCTAGATAGAAAGCTCTTACTATTACTGGTAGGCAATTCTCTGGTATTTTTAATATTTGTAGTAAATAATTCCTGAATAATTCTGTGGGACTTAATTTCTTTATAATTGGAAAATTATTGACTCTTATATTCAGTGATCTAACCATGTTTTCCAATTTTTCCAATCTTTTACATACTTCCCCACTCTCAACTATCTGTTCATATTGAACTTTTTCTACCTGAATGATTCTTTTCTCCATTTTATCTACTACAACTTTCTGTTCATTTAACTCTGCTGCATTTAATACAGAAGAATTAGAAGTTTTCATTACTACCTCTGTCAGCTTATTTATTGATGAATCCAATTTCACTAGGCAGTTCCAGAGACTTTCCATAGTTATATTATTTGGTTTAGGAAGTGAAATATTAGATTTTATAACCACTTCCACATTCTGATTACTGTCTGTTGATATATTAGTAATTTTTGGTGTACTTGAGTCAATAGGAAACTCAATTGGACTTTGTATCAAACTTAAAAGTACTTTCTCTTTTGATTTAGCTTCTATTCCATGCAAATCATTAAGCTGATTATCACCTACTCCTTGTATCTCCAAGTGACCTACTGAACCCTCTTGATTTACCCCTGGTTTTTCTTGGGTCTCTTGGCCCATTTTCCCAGGGGGAGATGGTGGAACCGGTGCCCCGGGGCTTAAAGATATTTCACTGACCTGAGGGGAGGCACCTCGTTCTAGTGACTCTCCTACAGCGGTCTGCCCAATTGGGGAATTTAGGGGATCTAACCACTCCAGTACTGTTTTTTGCTTAGCTTCTACTGATGCCACTTCAATAGGAGGCCTTATTCTAGCCTTCCTCTTTGTATGTGGCATCCTATAAACCTGTGCAGGACTAGGCATGGAGCCTGGTCCACCTTAAATCCCACAAAGGGAGATAACTCTGTGGGCAGGACTCTACTGGGGCAGGGAGAGTCCTGTGGGAGGGATGAGCTGGGGAGCATAAGAGGGTAAGCCCAGCTGTGTTCAAGAGGCCCCCAAGTCTCCAGGAGGAAGGCAGCTCCTTTAAAGTGCTCTGTCCAAACCAAAAGGAAGTAAGTGTACACTGACCAGAAGCAAGGCAGTCTGCAGCCCATGTGTGTGAAAGTGAATAATATTACTAAGGTAGGCAGTCCACTGTTAATTGGTTGTGTTTGCTATCTAAAGTTTTATCTACAGTAAGAAAGGCTGGAGTCAGTGTGCCTTTCTGTCTCCAGCCAGGGAAACACACTTGGTTGCCCCATATGTCTTGTTTGGTAGAGAACTGGGCATTGCCTTGCTCAACATCTTGATAAAGTCCAGATAACAATAAAGTTTCTTTCCTCATTGATCATGCAAACATTCCCAGATATAATTAGAGTGGTATCAAGGCAAACAAAAAACTGTGGTTGGTTAACTATTTTGCTTTTGAGGGTACCAAAAATCCCGATCTTTTCCTCATGTTGTACAATTCCTTCAGACACATTTTTTAAACCATTTTTTTTTTTTAGTTTTTATTTAACATAGCGAACAACACAGAACAAGTCCAGTAAAGTATTGTCCAGACATCTTTCAATACAAAAGAGTTCATCATATAAAATACAACGTGCAACATCTGTAACTAAGGCTAAACATGGTTATAAAATGTCCAATAGCGATCCCACACTTTGCCATACAGCGTAACATTATCTCATAACTGAAAAGTCAGCTTTTCAGTTTTAAAACACATTTTTAAGCCAGTGCTTATGAAATTAGTTACAAGAAAAGGTGGAATAAACATTGACTTGATCAGGGAAACTGGAAAAGTGGTAAATTCAGTCAGGATGATACTAAGGAGGAGGACACATTTATTGCGACACAGAGGAACAATTTTTTTTTTATGTTTTATGAGCCCTTGACTGTGAGTTAACTTTACTCCATCTCCAGAGTAAGAGTTAATTTCCTCGTATTAAAAAACATGTTGGATGCCCAGCCTTTGGGCACACTTTCCTTCATTGGACAGTGATAGCTAACGGCTTCATCTACATGGAGTTTACATGCATGGTCGCTATCTGGTACATGCTTGTTAGAATGTCTGTTTTTAGGAACGTTAATCTTGTTGCATAGGCGGTTATTAAGTGCACAAATCATACATTCAACCACGAGTAAACCCGTGCACTCGGCTGTATGCACCTTCTTGCATCGGCTTGACAGGAAGGCTGCCATCACCACCATCTCCTTTGTGGTTTGTGGCATTGTAGACAATCTGAAAGTTAAGGCTTTGAATTGGAAATGCTTCCCTAGGACTGCAAACCTTAAAAACTTCCAATGAGCTTGCCTGATAGGGATGTGTAAATAGGTCTCTGCCAAATCCAGGGACTCTGGATTTGGCAGAGATACTCCCCCTTCCTGACTGCTGCTATTACAGATCTTAACGTTTTCATTCTGAATCAAGGTACCCTGAGTGCCTTGTTCACCCTCTTTAAATCCAATACTGGTTTTTTATTGGACTACAAATTCAGGGAATCGCACCCTTTTTCTCTTTCTAGGATGGCACCAGCACTATTGCTCCTAGAGCCAGAAGGTGATCTAGAGTCTCTCAGATACCCTTTCTTTTACAAGGGATTTGTGAGGAGATAGCAGGTAAAATTCTGATATTGGGTCAGCCAATTCCAGGTCATAACCCTGCTGAATAACTTCCAGAACCCACCTGTCTCTGGTTATCTGGGCCCATTCCTCAAAAACAAAATGATAGATGGCTTCCTACAGGGAAATTGAGGACTGGGCCCCCAAACCATCACTTGGTACCCCTAAAACCCTCTGAACCCTGATGTATGGGGGGGGGGGGGGGGAGGTCGTGATTGGGACCACCTCTGTTTCTCACAAAAGGACTGCCTCAGCTAAGGCTTAGTCTCCTTTAGGGTGATCTGTGCTCTGACCGGCCTACAAAGCCTCATCTCCTTTGATCAGGATTTGAAAACTATCCCAACTGCTCTACCTTGGTCTTCCAGAAACCTTTGTGGACTTGTCTCTACTAATCCTTTCACCAAGGTGTTGAATTTCTCTCTGTAAACTGCCCTGCCAGGGAAAGCCTCTTCCATTATGGTATCTGTATGGGCCGAGGGTATATAAGGCAGAGACTTACAATGGAGCTGGCAGAGGTCACTCTCAGAAGCCCTCTCTCCATTGGGTGCTGCAAGTGAGGGGACTGGATCCCACCCAATATCGTCTCCCGCAGGTAGGGAGAGCAGGGGTAAAAGAGAGACAAGGGGGAGGGCTACTGAATGACTAGATTTCTTCTGCTGTATGGTAAACAAGATTTATTAGCAAGAACAATAATAAAATGCAAATGATCATAAGCAATGGTGATAATACTGAAAAATTCTTTTATATTCAAGATGTTTTTATATACGCTATAAGATGTAACTACTCCTGAGATAGCAGTAGGTTCACTCTCTTTCAGTCAAGAACGACTGTTCCAGATAGCTTTCTGTAAATACTAATGATTTAAGGTGTTAAGTATTAACCCAAAATATGAAAAGCAGGTTCAAGAATTTGATGCTTTGTCCTCACTGTCCTTCTGCAGGTGTTCCAGTTCCTGTTGCCAGCCAGTAGCAAAAAATAGGTATCTTTTACTTTACAACTAATGTTGTAAGTGTCTTACTATTTGAATTTTCCTTTATTAAACAACTTTGTTTTCTCTACTCAGTGTTATCTTGTCTCCTTTGTCTGTGTAAGTGTGTGTCTATCTATCCTGTTAGTTGGTCTAGCTAGAGTGTAGGCTGTGGTAGAAATATACCTAGTTCAAAGTTAGTATATCTTGATCCTGTATTTTGGTCCTGCAGTCTGTGCGGATGCTGGATCTGAGAATCTTCTTTTCTTCTTTAGTGTGTTCCCTTTACTTTAAATAAAATGGGAAGGGATTAACTCAGGGGTGGATTGACGTATCAGGGCTTCGGCCAGTCAGACCAGTCACGAGATTGCAGGGCTAACTTGTGCTGGGCCGCACGTAGGAAAAGAAGATGCAGCTGTGGGCCAGGCTACAGAAAAGGAGACCCCTGTCAGCCGGGCTGCGAAAAAGAAGGAGACCCTTGATGGCCAGGCTGCACAGCTGAAGAGAAGGGGCTGCTGTCATTTGGGCTGCCTGGCCTTCTCCTTTTTTTGCTTCATGACCCAGCTGACAAGGGCCTCTCTTCTTCAGCCACACAGCCCAGCTGGCAGTGGATGCTTTTCTTCAGCCACACAACTGAAGTGAAGAGACCTCTGTCACAGGCCGATGCAATACAGGGATCCAGCCCCTACAAGAAGATGGCGGCAAGGGAATGGATTTATGACGTACCCGCAGGAGTCCCAGGCCCCACAGGAAAGAAGACACTGGTGTCAGTTGGAATTATGATGTGCCCACGGGAATCACAACCCCAGCAAGCAGAAAGAAGATAGCAGCGGTGGCGGCACAGAGTTTTGATGTGCCCGCACTGACCCCAGGCCCCACAGACATGAAGACGACAGCAGCAGCAGCTAAACATGTGTGTGGGGATGGGGATCATGGGCCGACGCTGGATTTTGATGTGCCTGCAGGGATCCTACATCCCTTGCGTAGGAAGAAATAAGAGACCTGGTGTGTGGGGTTTAAGGGAGGGGGGGTGAGTGTGAATGAGAAGGAATGGAAGGGAAAGGATTGAGTGAAAAGGGTGGAGAGAAGAGGGAGGGGAGGGAGGAGGGAAGGAGTGTTTGAGAAGAGGGAGAGAAGGAAAACAAAGGGGGCTGAGAGAGCGAGAGGATGAAAGGGAAGAGAAGGGGTGAGTGAGAAAGAGAGGAAAGGGGAGTATGAGCATGTGTGTGTATATGAGTGCATATGGAGAATGAGCACGTGATGAAGCTTGTGTAAACTAGCTTATATTAGTGAGTATGTGTATGTGAGAGTGTGAGCAAGTGGGGGGTGAATGAGAACATATGGAAATGTGAGCAAGTGTGTTTAGAGCATATGAGAGTGAGAGTGTGTGTGACAGCATGTGTAAATGTGAGCGAACTTGTATGTCAGAATGAGCAAATAGAAACATAGATAGATACATAGAAATGGCAGAAGAAGACCAAATGGCCCATCCAGTCTGCCCAGCAAGTTTTCACACATTTTTTTTTTCTCATGCTTATCTGTTACTCTTGGCCCTTATTAGTAACTTTTTGGTTCTAGTTACCTTCCACCCCCGCCATTGATGTAGAGAGCAGTGCTGGAGCTGCATCTAAGTGAAGCATCTAGCTTAATTGGTTAGGGGTAGTAACTGCTGCAATAAGCAAGCTACTCCCACGCTTATTTGTTTACCCAGCCTGTGCAATTCAGTGCTTGTTGCTTGTTGTCTGAATATAAATCCTCTTTTCTTTATTCCCCCTGCTGTTGAAGCAGTGAGCTGCGCTGGATATGTATTCCAAGTGAAGTATCAGTCTTAATTGATTGAGGGTAGTAACCACCGTAACAAGCAAGCTACACCCATACTTATGTTTTTACCCAGACTATGTAATTCAGTCCTTGTTGGTTGTTGCCTGAATATAAATCCTCTTTCCCCCCTGCCGTTGAAGCAGAGAGCTATGCTGGATATGCATTGAAAGTGAAGTATCAGACTTATTTGGTTTGGGGTAGTAACCGCCGCAACAAGCAAGCTACTCCCCTGCTTTTTTGTGAATGCAAATCCTTTTATCCACATTTTCTCTTGCTGTTGAAGATAGAGCAATGTTGGAGTCGCGTTAACAGTGAGTATGTTTATTGAATAAGGGTATTAATCTCCAGGTAGTAGCTGTCATTCCCACAAGCCACCCCCATGCCTCTTCTCTTCATTCACATCCTCTAGACTTTATGGATCCACAGTATTTATCCTACTTGAAATCCTTCACAGTTTGGGTTTTCACTACACTCCAGGCATCCACCACACTCTCCGTGAAGAAATACTTCCTGACATTGGTTCTGAGTCTTCCTCCTAGGAGCTTCAAATTGTGATCCCTGGTTCTGATGATTTTTTTCCAACGGAAAAGGTTTGTCATTGTCTTTGGATCATTAAAACCTTTCAAGTATCTGAAAGTCTGTACCATATCACCTCTGCTCCTCCTTTCCTTCAGGATGTATATATTTAGATTCTTCAATCTCTTCTCATAAGTCATTCAATGAAGACCCTCCACCTTTTTGGTCGCCCTTCTCTGAACCACCTCCAACCTGTCTCTGTCCATTCGGAAATACGGTCTCCAGAACTGAGCACAGTACTCCAGGTGAGGCCTCACCAAGGACCTGTACAAGGGATAATCACTTCCCTTTTTTTACTTGATATTCCTCTCTCTATGCAGCCCAGTATTCTTCTGGCTTTAGCTATCACCTTGTCAGATTGTTTCGCCGACTTCAGATCGTTAGACACTATCACCCCAAGGTCTCTCTCCTGCTCCGTGCACATCAGCCCTTCACCCCCGCCCCCCCATCGAATACAGTTCTTTTGGATTTCCACACCTCATATGCATGACTCTGTACTTCTTGGCATTGAATCTCAGCTGCCATATCTTCGACCACTCTTCCAGCTTCCTTAAATCGCGTCTCATTCTCTCCACTCCTTCTGGCGTGTCCACTCTGTTGCAGATCTTAGTGTCATCCGCAAAAAGACAAACCTTACCTTCTATCCCATCCGTAATGTCGCTCACAAAGATATTGAACAGGACAGGTCCCAACACCGATCCTTGCGGCACTCCACTTAACACCTCTTCTCTTCAGAGTAAGTTCCATTTACCATCACACATTGTCTTCTGTCCGTCAACCAGTTTGCAATCCAGGCCACCACCTTGGCACTCACTCCTAAGCTTCTCATTTTATTCACCAGCCTCCTGTGCGGGACTGTATCAAAAGCTTTGCTAAAATCCAAGTAGATGACATCGAGCGCTCTTCCTCGATCCAATTCCTTAGTCACCCAATCAAAAAAGTCGATCAGATTTGTCTGACAGGACCTTCCCTTGGTGAAACCATGCTGCCTCTGGTCCATCAATTCTGCTGCTTGTAGATAGTTCACAATTCTTTCCTTCAGCAGTGACTCCAATACCTTTCCCACCACCAAGGTGAGGCTAACTGGCCTGTAGTTTCCAGCCTCCTCTCTGCTCCCACTCTTGTGAAGTGGGACCACCATCATCGCTCTTCTCCAATCACTCGGCACCACTCCCGTTTCCAGGGAGCTATTGAACAGGTCACACAGCGGAGCCGCTAGCACATCTCTGAGCTGCCTCAGTATCCTGGGATGAACCTCATCATGCCCCATGGCTTTGTCCACCTTCAGTTTTCCTAGCTCTTCCCATACATTCTCTTTCGTAAACGGAGTTTCATCCATTCCGCTTCCCTCCAGTTTCTTGTTAACTAGTGTCGGTCCTTCTCCAAGGTCTTCTTTAGTGAATACAGAACTGAAGTATTCGTTTAATATTTCTGCCATTTCTTCATCTGTCTCCACCCAATGATCCTTTTCACCTTTCAATATCAGTATACCACTTTGGACTTTTCTCCTTTCACTGATGTATCTAAAAAATGTTTTGTCACCTTGCTTTACCTCTTTGGCAATTCTTTCTTCCTCTTGAATTTTCACTTTCTTGATTGCTGTCTTCGTCTCCCTCAGTTCCACCAGATATTCTTCCTTGTGCTCCTATTTGGGATTCTTTATATTTCTTGAATGCTGTTCTTTTAGTTTTTATTTTGTCAACCACCTCCTTTGAGAACCAGATAGGTTTAATTTTTCTCTTGCTTTTCTTTACTTTTCTAACATATAGATTAGTTGCCTTGGTAATTTCTCCTTTTAATTTGGTCCACTGTTTTTCCACATCTCTCTCGTTCTCCCAGCCTTCTAGTTCTTCCTCCAGGTACTTCCCGATTTCATCAAAGTTCATGTTTTTGAACTGCAAAACTCGGGTCTTCGTGCTACTTCTCCGTATCCTATTTGTGATATGAAACCGTACTGTATGATGATCACTGGTGCTGAGGTGGGCACCCACCTGGACATTTGAGACATTATCTCCATTAGTGAGAACTAAATAGAGTATAGCTCCCTCCTTCATGGGTTCCATTACAATTTATTTGAACAGAGCCCCTTGCAGAGCATCCACTATCTCTCTACTTCTATTAGATTCTGCAGAAGTGTATGTATATGAGAGAAAATGGATAAAGTTGCGAGTAGTCCTCACCACTTCTCCTGCTAATCCAGGACAATTTCAGGATGACTGGAATCAAAGCTCCAAGGTATGGAAAACTGGAAATGATTTCCTTATTAATTTTAATTATTGTTGGATGTTATTAGATGTGTCTGCTGTTTTGACATTTTATTGGTGTTTGGGAACTTTAAAAACTTCATGAATTAATATGAAATTAATTTTAGAATGTTATTCTGTTCGTAAACTGTCTTGAAATATGTTTTTTATTAGTATGGTTTTATTATTATGACTGTTTTATATTTCCTGATTTTATTGTTTTATGAGGGATGGTGATATTTCTGTTTTTTCCATTGTTGCGCTGCAAATAGTGTCTGGCTTTTTGCAATTTGCAATTTACTTTTTGTCTGCATATTTCTGTTTTTACTTTATGGTCACTTTATTCTGAATTTGGTGAATGTCTGTGTTCTAATGTGTAATGGAAGTGTATTCTGCTATTGTGTCATTTCTATTTAGAGACCTACAACAGCCTGTCTTGTTCTGTTTTCTTAATAGGGGATGTATTGGTTTTTTAGGGCCTGGTGTAAATATTTGAATTGTTCCATTTTCATGGGTAGGGTTCTTACTTTTTGAGTGCTGGATGTTAGTGAGAATTTGGTAAAGGAGGATTATATATTAATTGTAATTCAGTTTATTCATGGCTTTCTTGAGGACTAAGCCCAAACCAAACACATTTTTACAATAGGTCTAATATCATATGGGCTTCAAGTATCTTTTTTGCAGCATCTCCTCACTGGCATCACAGCAGTGCCAGGTTGTTTTTGTAAGTGATATTTTTACATCAGAAGACTGAAAATCCCTTTTCATGTAAAATCTGTTTTTCTAATGCATATTTTTTAATTAGGTGTGGTGAGAGCTTGGGTGGGGCAGAGCAAGGCTGTAAGGTTCACCAAGCACCTAATACCCTTGCATTGGCCATAAGAGAGTACCTCATGCACAGACCCTCACATTCGTCCATCTCCCAATTCCCCAGGATGCAAATGCAGGGGAATGGTGGGGTGTAGATGATAGGCTTAATAAATGTGGCAGGATTGCCAGCTTCTTAGAAATATCCCTGACACTCTTATCTGCCACACCTCTGGGAACTCTCATCCCTGCCTGTGTACTTCCCCACCATTTAAAATCATCAAGAGGACCAGACTCCAAGGGGGACACCATCTCCTTGCTATCTCAGTGATTTGACCTACACTGCACTTTGCCTCAGGGTGGGGGGAGCGCCATCTCTTCACTTGCTTCAGGCAGCAGATTGCCTTGAGCCACCCCTTGTTGCACCTAAATGGCTGAATGGCCAAAATATGCTTTTGCGCTTGTAAGCTGTACAGCAAGGAGGCTGGTTGTGTCAGTGGAGTCACATGGCTGAAGAAAGAAGGATGATGTTTCTTGGAGAGAGAGAGAGAGAGAGAGAGTGAGAGCATGTGTATGAGTAAATAGAATGTGAGACAGAATGTGTATGTATGTGTGAGAGGCATTGCACAGACCCAAGGAGCAGGTTTCTGTTATTGGTATGTTCCAGGGAGAGAGAGAGAGCAAGTGTTTGTGTGTGTGTGTGTGTGTGAGAGAAAGCATATGTATGTGAGAGAGTGTATGTGAGAAAATAGCATGTAAGACTGTATGGATATGTGAGAAAGAAGCTGTGCAGGCCCGAGGAGGCCTCTGTTTATATGTTCTGGGGAGAGAGAGTGTGTGCATGAGAGCGAATGTGTGTGCATGTAATCATGTGAGAGAGAATATGAGAGCATATGTATGTGAGAGAGAGAGCATATGTATCTGTATGTGAGAGAGCATATGAGAGAGAACATGTGTATGAGGATTTGTGAGTAAGCAAGTATGTGTGTGTGTGTGTTGGAGAATATGAGTATGTGAGAGAGAGAAGAGAAAGTTGTACCACTCCCTCCCCGAACTAATCCATGACAATCTCAGGGTGATTTGAAATCAAAAGTTCCCAGGTACAGACAGCAGGGGATTTTTTTTTTTAATCTTTATTAGTTTTATTAATTGGGTGTTATTTGATGTCTTCTGTTTTTAAATATTTTATTTATTTGGTTTATATTCTGCTTTTAAGGGTATTTGGGAATAATTAAAAAATTAAATATTGGGTATTCTTTTCATCAGTTGTTTTGAATATTTATTCTTTTTATGATTATGGTTTTACTATTATGATTGATGTTTCATATATCGTGATTTTATTGTTTGATGTTTAATGAGGAATGGTGATGTTTGTGATTTTACATTGTTGCACTGCAAAAGGAAGTCTGACTTGTTATGGTTTACAATTCAGTTTTTGTCTGCATATTTCTAGTCTAAGGTGGCGGCCCATGGCCGTGAGGGAAGTGGAGCCAGATGCTGGAACAGGCAGATGAGGGTAAGAGGACCTGGCCACGGGCCTGCTGCGGCCAGCACACGCAACAGTTCCTCCCCCTGATGCCCCTCTCTTGGAGGTCTGGGTTTGCCCGGATGGGCACGGTGAAACTGCAGGAGGAGGCCTTTATCCAAGATGTTACGAGCTGGCTCCCAAGAATTTTCTTCTGGGCCATAACCCTCCCATGAGAGGAGGTATTCCCACCGACAGCCCCTACGGCGGACATTAAGGACTTCATGGACCTTGTAAGTGGTATCAGACTCAGCAACCAGGTGAGAGGGTTCAGGTACCTTACGAGAAGGTCAAGAGAGAATCACTGGCTTCAACAGTGACACATGGAATATGTTGTGAATTTCCAGAGTCGATGGCAAGCCGAGCTGGTAAGTGACAGGTCTGACATGACAGATGACTGGAAAAGGTCCAGTATATCTAGGTGCAAATCTTTGAGATGGTATCTCATTGATCATTCACTGAAATACAGCCGGGGCATTACAAAGGCCGAAGGGCATTTCCAGGTATTCGTAATGCCCATCCCTGGTATTAAAGGCCATTTTCCAGATGTCTTCAGGGCATATGCATTCCAGGTTGTAGGCTGCACGTAAATCTAATTTAGTAAAGATGGAAGCCCCTTGGAGGCGATCAAACAATTTGGAGATCAGAGGCAGAGGATACTTGTCCTTGCAAGTTATGGCATTTAAGCCACGATAGTCAAAACACGGCCTTAAGGATCCATCCTTCTTCGTGACAAAGAAAAATCCTGTTCCAGCAGGAGAAGTTGAAGGTCGAATGAACCCTTTGGCCAGGTTCTCTCGGATATAATCCATCATGGCTCAGGTCTCGGGTTGTGACAGAGGGTGCGTGGTACCAGACAAAAGCTAGATTGGACAATTGAACCTGCGAAGAGGCGAAAGGATATCAGCCTCTGTTTTGAGAAGACATCCTCAAAGTCAGCGTATGGAGCTGAAATGCCGGAGGAAGTGGTCTCTAAAGAAACTGTAGGAGGTGGTACCACCTTTTTCAAGCAGGTCTGGTGACAAGCTGGGCTCCATTCAATGAGCTGGAGAGATCCCCAATCAAACTGGGGGGAATGACACTGGAGCCAGGGTAGTCCCAGGACCACCGGGTGAATCCATTTTTCTAGAACAAGGAATTCAACCTCCTCAACATGAAGTGCACCAGTAAGGAGATGAACTGGCTCGGTTATCAAAGAAATCTGGCTGGGCAACAGCTCACCATAAATAGATGCAATACACAAGGAGGTTTCCAGGGAGCGGGTAGCAATACCCAGAAGCTGAACTAGGTCCTTGAAAATAAAATTTCCTCCTGCTCCGGAATCTATCAGAGCAAGAGCAGGGAAGGACCGGGAGTCCCAGGTTAACGTAACTGGTAAGGACAACTGAGGGACCAGAGAAGTAGCACCCAAGTTCAGGACCCCTACTGAAATTAGGCCCGGAAGTTTCCCGGACGGACTGGACAAGCCTGGAGATGATAGCCTGAAGCTCCACAATATAGACATAAGCCCGACTGCCTCTGCCAGAGGTGCTCTTCCAGGGACAGACACCCACGGCCCAACTGCATGGGCTCTTCTGCTTTAGCCAGAGAGGGGGTCCTGCCAGAGGTGGGACTCATGGTAGGTAGTGAGTGGGAGCGCTCCAAGGTGGACTTCCTGGGCATCTGAGCCTCCAGATGGTACTCTTGGAGGTGATGGTTGATGCAGCCTGTCAGATCGATGAGATCTTCAAGGGAGTATGGGAACTCATGGGCTGCCAGTTCATCTTTAGGCTGAGGAGATAGTCCATCCAGGTAGATGGCCCTTGGGCAATCTTCTTGCCAGGAAAGCTCTGTAGCCAGAGTCCGAAAATCTATAGTATAATCAAACAGGGTCCGTTGATCTTGCCGCCAATGAAGAAAATTGGTGCTTGCCATAGCCTACTACCCTGGGTCACCAAAGGTCCGATGGAAGACTATCACAAAGTGAGAGAGTTCTTGTAGGAGCGAATCCGATTGCTCCCACGGGGTGAAGCCCATGCCAACACCTTACCCTCCAATCGAGACAGGATGAATGTAATCTTCGTGAGTTCATCTTGGAAGATGGACAGCTGCAGAGCAAACTGCATATAGCATTAATTGATAAACCCTCTGCAGAGCTTGGAATCACTGCTGAAATGAGGCGGGGCTGGTAGGGCCAACAAATCCCTGGAGGAGGAGGGAGTTGGCTGTTGGTTGGCTGAAGCTGGTACTGGAACTGAGTGACCGGATTGGGCGTCAAGCCGGGCGTGAAGACACTCAATGGAGGAGGCCAGTGCCTTGAGAAACTGCTGCTGTTCTTGCACTTTAGAGGCCAGGCCAGGGATGGCCTGGAGGGCACAAGGCTCTGCTGAGTCCAGGGCCTTTGCAACCTGTTGAGCAGGAGGTGTGCCCTTGAGCCTAGGGAGGAGAGTGGCACAGGATGGAGGCATCTCCCCATGGACCATGCGGGGAGGCCCACCGTGGAACATGGATATCCGTTGCGGAGACAGGAGCATCGGGGGTGGCCCGAGATCGAAGGCAGCGGCCCATGGCCACAAGGGGAGCCAGATGCTGGAACAGGCAGATGAGAGTAAGAGGGCCTGAACCATGGCCAGCACACACAACAGCTAATGCCTCTGTCCTGTTCCAGCTGTTTTCCTTTCTTTGCTTTCCTTCTCTCTTTTCTGCTCTCTTTCTCTCTGCTACTTTCTTTCTCAGCTGCTGCTTTGCTTCTGCCCCAAGCATGTGTAGCCAGACCTTTTTTTCTGACTTGGGATACTTATCCTCTACTGGTAATGTCAGAGGAAATAGTTCCCAGGGGTCCTCAGGGGTAGCATTTACATAAAACTTTCCTTTTCCTCTGCTTACAATAGCCAGCAGGAATAATAATGTTTAACACTGTCTAGATCCTTGAAATAATTTTCAGTAACCACTGCAGGAACTACTCTAGTCTTCCACTGGCTTCTTTATTGTATTTATTCATGTGGAGAACACCTTGTGAAATTTCTAATTACTTGGCAAGTGGCCAAGCATGAATCTCAGCAGGGTAGTCACAGTGAAATCCTGAATTGGATCGGAGTCACAATTTGCAGTAAATTTACACGTTAACTGGTTTCTGGCCACGTCACATCCAACACTTTATTTTAAAGCTCTCTGTGTCTCTTTTAGGTAGTTTTTCCACTTTTAATTTGTTTTAATGCACTTAAAACTCACCTCCCAGGAAAGGATGTAACATCATCAGACCTGTTTGTTCCCTTGCAGCATGTGGCCTGCACTTCCTCTCTGCAGCAGGGGATTTTCCTAAACCAGTTGCTGGATCTAGCCTCCTGCAAGCAAACTCCAGTTCACAGGGCTGCTACTTCCTGTACTGGCTATCCTGCCTTCTTACCGACAGTTGATTTCTGGTTCTCTATAACTGTACTTGGGAACATAACTAACAGCATAGAAAATACACAGCATGCTGCCTCTGTCTGCCAATGCTCAGCACTGCTTATTTATTTATTTATCTATCAATCTATTTATTTTATTTTTTATTTATCTTTTTTCTATACTGCCTATCATCACAGCTATTGTTGTTACAGTCCCAGCCATTGCTTTGACAATCCCAGCAGTCAAGTAAATTTTAATTTAATGTCCTCTTTTATTTTTATTTTTAATCCTCTGGTTACAGCTCCAAAAAGGAGACGTCCTTTAAAGCAGTGATTCTCAACTGATATGTCACCAAGCACAGGTAGGTGTGTCACACACTTCCTGGTCTCCTGCTGCTCTTCCCTTCCTCTCCTCTACTCCAACAAGATGCAGGCAATTCTTCGATGAACACTGCTGCTAATCCTGCCCGGGCTGTCAGTACATTCAAGCCCAGAGCGGGAACAACAGCAGTGTTCGTGGAAGCCAGCAACATCGACTTTTCTTCTTCCTGCCCCTGCTGCCCAGAAGAGGAAGTGATGTTCAGCAGTGCACACAGGAAGAAGAAAGGGCCATGCTGCTGCAGCCGCTGTAGAGATCAAGTGGCCCAAGGCTCCCTCCACCTCTCGCGATCGCAGGAGCACTTTCTCCTCCTTTCTGAGGCAGTTCTTCGCCGCCACAGACCACGTTTAGCCCAACTGAACTTTACCCTACTTGTGCTAATTATAATTCTGGAATTTAGGATTATTTCAGTTCTCCTTTATAAGAGAGAAAAGAGCCAATTTTAGTCAGGCTAAACCTTTCTCCCCCCCAAATATCTCCTTTTCTCTCTTACCTTTATATATATATTTTTAGGAAGAGAGACTTTTTTTCAGAATTATTTATTATAATTCTTTTATTAGTAACAATATGAAAATTATTACAAGTTAGTTATAATCATTTCTTTTATAATTTGTATAATAATCATAATTTTGTGCTCAGCTATAAATATTATTAAAAAGCACAAAAGCAATATCCAAAATCAGTTCTCTTATTCATTTAGCCCGTGGAGAAGGTAAGCAGGACCATGTAATAACGTAGTCACGTGTTATGCATGCCGTCCATGGCAGACCCGCGGCACGGCCCCCTCACCTCCCTGCAGTACCTCCAGCTCCTTGTTCCTTCTTTCTGACAGCGGTGGGCTGCCAGCTCTGTCCTTGGGCCTCCCCTGGGTGCCTCAGGCTTAGCTGCAGTCCCTGGCGTTCCCGGTCCAGCCACCATGTCCATTGCTTCACGTCGGGCCTCTCTGCTTGGCCTGCGGAGAGACGCTGCTACACGGCACTGCACCCCTCCCTAGGCGCGCATGTGCGCATATCCAAAGTTTAAGTAGGGCCCGTGGCGGGAACCTAACCGCGGCCCCGGATGATACTTAAGCCCGGGCTCCGCTCCCTAGCTTTGCCTTTCCAACAGGTCTCCTCGCTGGTCAAGTACTCATTGCCTCCTCAGAGATTCGTCTCACTCCTGTGTTCCTGTTCCTCATTTGATCCTGGTTCCTGTCTCCTTGTTCCTAGGTTCCTGCCTTGCACCTTACCTCAGATTGCCTACACAGACTTTGACTCTGCTTCACCTGACCACACCATTGACTCTTTCCAAGCCCAGACCTCTGCTTCGCCTGACCACGCCACTGACTCTCTCCAGACCCAGACCTCTGCATTGCCTGACTACGCCGTTGCCCCTCTCCCTAGACCCAGACCTCTGCATTGCCTGACTACGTTGTTGCCTCTCTCCAGACCCAGACCTCAGCATCATTCGACTACGCTTGACTATCTCCATGACTAAACCTCAACCTTGCTTACCACTGCTTCCAGATTGTTGCTGGACCTGATTCAAGCCTGTCCCTTGACACCTCTTCAGCTTACTTCCTGGACTTGGTCAAATCAGGCTTCGGCCTGCTCTTGCTTGGGCGCCCCCTGTCTACCTTCGTTCCTTTGACACCCGAGTCTCCAGGACACTACCTTGTCCGGTGTAAGACTGTACCATCTCTCTGCTGCTGTCTCTGGGCTGAACTCGATCTCGTCATCATCTACATACAGAGGCCCACCTAAGTCCAGCCAGCCCTGGCACCCAAAGGCTCAACCCGCGGGGAATGAGGGCTGGTATTAGTGAAGCTCCAGCCGGCCTCTGTTCATCAGCCCACTCCACCTGCCAATGGTGGGGACCCGTAGGTCCCTACCTACAAGTTGCATCAACCCCACCTTGACCCAAGGGTCCACCTCCGGTGCAACACACATGCCTCAGCAAATATGCTAGCCTTCTCCAAAATTCTCAGGCTTTCTGTACCTCCTTATATAACTGATTTTTGCAATGTGTATAAAAAATCCTTGCTCCATGACACCAGGACACATATTTTTCTAATGTCTCATTACTCATTTACTCCCACCCTTACATCCCTCTTGATTATTTTATCATATATTTTCCAATTTCCCCTTTCCCCCCTTGTGCAGGGATACAAAAGTTCGCAGTGAACTGTAAATGCTATCATGTGTTGGCATGCATATATTTTATTTCCCCAATCCCTTACATCAACCACGTCAGCATCTGCTTCCCCCTTTGGTAATCCCACTTCTGTCTTTTTAAAAATAAATCATCAGTCGGGGTCTGCATTAAGGTCCTCCACATTTAGCAAAAGTTCCTGCTTTTTGCAATGCCACCCAAAGGGAACAATGAATATTGCTTATAACTTCTGTTTTCCTGGCTAATCACAAGTTTCCTTGCTACCCATATCTCAAAACAGTGTCTGCAGAAACAGGCACCAAGATGAGAGCAGGGCAAGGGTAAAAAGTTAATACTTTCTGAGGTTCAGGCTCTCCATATGTATCTAGATATTTACCTTCACAACCTGGGGCAGCTAATTGCCATAGTTCCCTGACAGCTGTGAGGCAGGAAATTCCCATAACCATATTCTCAGCTGACTGCCCCTCTGCTTTGCACTGCAATGATTGCAGCACAGGGAAACAGCTGAGTGCTGCCTTCTTAGTGCTGAGGGGCAAGGGGGAGTCACTCCTGCTGTAGTTTCCATCCTGTCACAACTCTGCTTTAAAAGCAGCACACCGGCTGTCCTTCTCAGTCACCCAGTCCAGAGGTAGAGAGAGAGAGTAAGCCATCATGTGTATAAGTGTGTGTGTGTGAGAATGAGTGTGATTTAGACTGTATAAATAAGAGAAAGAAGGCATGTGTGTGTGAGAGAGAGAGAGACAGATTAGGGAGGTGACTGTTGCGTGTGACAGAGCGAAAGACTGGTCAGAGAGGTGACGAGACAGAGTGAGAGATTGGTCAAGGAGGAGCCTGGTATGTGTGTGAGAGAGAGAGATTGGTCAGGGAGGTGATTGGTGTGTGTGTGAGAGAAAGACAGATTGAACAGGAAGATGACTGATGTGTATGTATGTGTGAGTGAGAGAGACCGAGAGACTAATCAGGGAAATGACTGATGTGTGAGAGACAAACTGTATGTGTGTGTGAGACAGAGAGATTGGTCATGGGCCCTAAGGAAGAGAGCCATGAGGAAAGAGCTTCAACAGCCATTGCTGCATCTGATGTGTCCTACTGGCTTGCAAGGAAAAAGAGTAGGAGAGTTGTTAGAGAGGGTAAGTAAAGGTAGCGTTTTAAGTTTATTTTCCTTGATTGACTGTCATTTTAATTATTAGGTATTATGTGATGTATCTGTGGCAAATCTTTCTGGGTGTGGCCACCAGATATCACTGTCCCTGTAATTTAACACACTCTAGTGAGAAGCCATCAGTTGCTTCCATTTGGAGCACCTGGAGAGGATGCCTGAAGAGTATTTAGTCCAGCCATTTTAAGATACAGTGGAATTCAGTTAGAGGTCAGAGAGCAAGATGTATTTTTTCCACACTCTGGTGAAGCCTCCCAGTCTCACCCAAAAGTGTTTCTTTTAGAAGTGACTCCTCCCTGTGCACTCCCTGTCTGAGGGTCCTTCTATTTTACAGAGAGATAGATCTTAAACCTGATATCCCTTTGTGGTGAAGGGGCTCTCTACAGGGGACTAAAAACCCAAGAGCCTACTCTAAACCCTAGGTGGGCAAGCATCAATGATGGATCCAGAGAGACAGTGAGGGCAGAGAAAATATCTATAATTTATTTGGACTTAAGAAGAATAGTGAGGTTTTGGGTCCCCCTTCTCCACTGGAATTGCAGAGCTGAGAACTAGCCCAATCCCAAAGACTTTTCCCCAAGAGAAATCACCTAAAGCAACAATTAAAGTATGAAAGAAGGTCAAGAGCAGGAGACCCAAAAATGATATCCAACAGCAGCAAGGTGTTGCGTTGGAGGTGGATCCTTGGGCTGAGGTGGGGTTGACGCAACCCATAGGTAGGGGCCTACGGGTCCCCACCGTCGGCAGGTGGAGTGGGCTGATAGGCAGAGGCCGATGGAGCTTCACCTATACCAGCCCTCGTTCCCTGCGGGTTGACCCTTTGGGTGCCGGGTCCAGCAGGACTTAGGTGGGCCTCAAAATAGAATGGCAAAGAGGTAGGAGCTGATCATCTTTCTATACATACACTAATAAGGTTTTTTTCAATCTGCACAAGATTCAGTTTTAGGTGTTTACTCTTTAAAGGAGATAAAATTGTCATGAACTTGCCAATGAGCCTTTTCAGGGGCAGTTCCCTCCTAATTTATGGACTTCTCCCACAGGATACTCAGCTTACTTAATACCTTTTGAGTTTTAGATACCAGATGAAGACTTGACTTTTTCCACAGATAGAAAGAAGGCAATGATAAAAATCAATTTATCCATGTAAATTACTATTTACCCATGCAAAAATATTTTATGAAAACTGCACACCCTGTATGTGGGTAGAAGTATTTGTGGCTTCAGAATGAGTGCACTTTACCTTCATTTTTATGTGGGTATTCCCAGGATGGAGCTAGGCCAGGGGAGCCAACAATATGAGTAATTTTGTAATTTCTAAACTAGGTCTCACTTTAACAATAGCAGATGTGTGATACAGATCGCATATAAAAAAAGAATATGAATGACCATCATATTTTTAGCACTAGTATAAGCACATAGGGATCTGCTTTGAAAACCCTCTTAGTGCTAAGGGACTACTTAATAGCCCTCTTTGTGCTAGTAGTTTTAATCATCAGTCATTCAAAATGATATGCAACCATTTTAAAAAAATTTTCAGCAAACATTTTTTTTATAAAATGTATCAAAAATATCTTCACATGCACTTAGCTGTGTATTATTAATGTGTCAAACAGCAGGATAAAAACAGACATCTCCTAAACAACTTTCCAAAAATGTCAGATGACCTTCTTAATTAACCCGACATTGCAACGTTTCAGAAGGACAGTACCTTCCTTCTTCAGGGGAAAGTTGAAAGCATACTTTAGTAGGAAATAATGTAACAGCATTTTGCGAAGGAAAAATCACTGAAGAGTACAGCAGCAGCAATACTAAAGCTGAAAAGATGCTATTGAGTGTTTCAGTTGGCGGCATATTTATCTGCTTCTCATTCAAAAGAAAATTTACACTCACTAGCGTCATTTCAGCTTTAGTATAAAAAAGCAGATTATACATTAGATAATTATATAAAAAATATAAATAAATAATATATATAATTATGAACATTCAATGTGGTTATCCAACAAAAACATCTTTTTTCAAAACTGAACTCAAAATAAAATATCCACCAAATTGTCAGCTTCTCTCCAAATCTACTGGGAAAAATCTGTTAGAATCTTAGAATCAAGAAAAATTAGAGTGGATTTGCCAAAATCTGCTGCAGCTTCATTTAAATTAGTTCACAACCATTTTTTTGTTTTTACTGTTCAGTAGATACATTGCTAGTCTCAAGAACCAGAGCCAACATAAACTAACCTAGGAAGTGCTGTAAGAGAGGCACCCATTGCTTCCAAATCATTATCTCTGGATGCTCCAGTGCCAGCCGGCCCCTGACATAGGAGATCTAATTTTGTGCCCAAACCCGAGTATCTCTGATGAAATGAAATGGTATTAACCATTGGTCCATCTGGCACTTTCTGGCCAACACCATTTTTAAACTGATCAAGAACAAAATATTGCTCTGTCGCTGTGGAAACAATTTTTTGTTGAATTTCATCTATCCATTTTGAAAAAAATTTTTTCAATGATAAACTTTCAATTTCAACACCTACACTCCAAAATAGGTATGAATAAATTTTCAATAAAGCTTAATACTTTTAACAATTTATCTGAAAAAATATTTTTTAGGAAGAGCAGAAGGTTTCATATAGAGTGTAGGTGTCCCTGCATAAATATTATGATGGTTATAATCATTAACCTGCCACCTCCATATATGTAATTTTTTCAAAATGATTTTTTTTTTAAATTTAAAAAAAGTATAGTCCCAAAATTTCTGTGGCGTCCGTGTTGTAACCAGCACTGCTCTCTAGGCAGAAACAAATGAAACCATTCAAGATGAAATTATGCTGATATTTAAGCGGGTACCTTCAAGTTTCTTTAGTGTTGGCTTTCTTGAATGATAATAATAAATCCCGAAACATCCGTGTTTCAGACCTGAGTCTTTCTTCAGGGGAATATCACCATAGAAATCTCCAACTACTGGAATCGTTTATCTCACTGTGTAGTTAATTGCTCTGCTTTTTACTGCTCCATGTCTCAGAACAGATGTCTCAGGACGTCAGCTGAACCATTTCTGACTCTACTTCCTCTTAAATAACAAACCTGGCAAGACTCTGGAGCCAATAACAGACTTTTCCCTTGAAGCAGACTTTTCAAGTGTCTCTTTTTCAAATAAAACTAACCATATCCACCTGTGTGTTAGTGATTCTGAAATCGGACCTGACAGGGAACTATCTGAAGCTATTCCCTGTCATGTTGCCCAAAATTCACGGACCTGATGGAACACTGTCCTGCACTGCACGTCCTCCATTTTGTTAGTGCTGTCAATTTTCTCCTGTGTGAACTGTTCCAGCGTGAAGTTAAAGGGTATTAATCAACCCTAAACATTACTGACAATATTTATACAGGAGGTGTGACTCAGATAACATGATGACTAAATCAACCTAACAGGACTATACAGAGAAAATATTTTTTTAAAAAATCATTTTGAAACAATTACATATATGGAGGTGGCAGGAGGTTAATGATTATAACCATCATGATATTGGTGCGGGGACACCTACAATCTATATGAAACCTTCTGCTCTTCCTAAAAAATATTTTTTTCAGATAAATTTTGTTAAAAGTATTAAGCTTTATTGAAAATGTATTCATACCTACTTTGGAGTGTAGGTGTTGAAATTGAAAGTTTATCATTGAAAA